>NC_080101.1:35378434-36024506 GCF_950005125.1 Chionomys nivalis
CACGTGACCAATCTGCAAAAAAAGTATACACTATCTAGGGCTAAGATATAGATAAGTAGAGTCTCTTAAGGGTCTGCCTGGTACCAAAGTCAGTGCATAACAAATGGCAGCTATTATCAGTAGTGGTTCTCCAAATGTAAGAAAACTCATCAGGTAAGTATAGTCTGCTTTAAGTCCTTGAGGGGCTGGAGAGGCAGCTCAGTTGGTAATGTTTGCCTGGCATACAGAAAGTCCTGGGTTTGATTCCCAATACCACATAGACAGGAGGTAGTAGTTGACACCCATAAGCTAAGCACTTGGGAGGTAGAGGCAGGAGGGTCAGGAGGAACAGGATGTCAAAGCCATCCTTTGCCATGTATCTGAAGCCACTCAGGGACATATTAGACCTTGCCTGCAAGTCTGGGGGCAGAAAAGGCTCCACCAAGACTGGGCATTATTGGTACCGTCAGTCTCCAGCCAATGACTGCCAGGAACATACTGGTAGAAGAAAGTTGAGTTTATTGTAGTGATGAAGGTTCTCTATGGGGCACCAGAGAATATCTCTTTAAGAATGCTCTAGAAAGAAATTCATAGAACGGAGACTTTGTGTTTGGTTGATTTGGGGGAGGACAGAGAGGTTCTCTCTCATATGGCTGCTGCTAACAGGGGCAGACAGACAGGAGAGAGCTGCACTTGGTAAAGCAGCTGTGGCCATTCTCGTTTGTATGGAATGACAATGCTTTTTTGTGTTTGGGGTGGCAGTGACCCTCATACATTGAAGTGGATTTGCTTTGCCTTATCTTCCTAGGGTCTGAGAACAATCTTTTTTTGACATAGCTAGTAAACGGTTGCTTTTTTCTTTCCCAAAGACACTAGGAGGCCAGGTACATTGAGTGCTTCCTAAGCTTCCCAAGTTAACTGTAAACCATGTACATTGCAAGTAGAAATGGAAGCACCCCTCCCGCAAAGTCCTGCATTTTAATTTATAGGAGAAAAGTAATTCCAGTGAAATGATTTTTTCAGTCACAAGCCCAAATACACACAACTGAGCGGCTCACTTTCTTCTGTGAGATGCAACACTAAGCTTCACCAGCACACTCTTCCTTTTCATGACAGTCGTACTACATGGGCCTGTACTACATGGGCCTTTTACCAATTTCAATGTTCAGAAACAAACCTCAAAATAAAAATAAACGCAGAAGCACACCACCCCCACCTGCCAATCACTTCAACGAATTTGCAAAAAAGCACACTGTCAAGTTCCGGAACTCCAAGCTGTGTGAACGCTCCCTCCCACATAATGAGTGTTGTTTTCATGAGTAATTACATGGATTCCACCCAGTGGTCATGTAGACACTTTCCTGGTGTGAAATGCAGTCACAGTACAGTATGATTATTCTCCGTCACTCTCGTTGCAAAGTGAACACAAGGCACTGTAAGGTTATTAATACTTTGGTAATTTGTAAAGAGGATGAATTTGAAACACTGGTTATACAAACTATTTTAGAGCAGTATTACTAACAAATCAAATGCTCTCTTCTCCCGTATCTTCTGGAATGGTGTATGACAATTCATGCCAGTGACTGTCCCTCGGCCACAGTCTGCCTCAGTCCCTAGGTTTTACTACTGACAGGTCTAAGCTAAGTATGAGCAGTGGAGAGATTAGCAAGACTTGGTATTGGGAAAGTTCAGGCTGAAGGTCTCATATTAGCAGCGACTCTGTACTGCCAGAGAACACTGGCTCAGGGTTCAAATAACTAGAATATCGATGGTAATAGTAAACACAGCTTAAAAGCTTGTGCTCATCAAGACTATGAACTCAAAGCAAACACCAGATGTTAAACAGGCTGACTAAAGCCTTTAAAGATCACTGAGGGAAATCAAAAGTTCTGGGGCATCATAAGAACCAATATACTGGGGGAAAAATCACTACTGAATGAGTGAGAAAAGGTTTAAAGTAATAATGACTCTAAATAAGTAATAATGCATATGTATTTCTATATTTTAAGATTATATGCATATATATTGTATGTGTGCAGTATAAGTTGTCATAAAATATTACCAGATTTAAATAAAGTCAAAGATATTAATCACTTTATCAGGTTTTTTTTCTTTTATTTTTGAGACAGGGTTGCTCTTTGTAGTATTGACTGTCCTGGAACTCACTATATAGACCAGGGTGTATTCAAATGCATAGACATTCACCTTCCTCTGCCTCTCAGGTACTGGGATTAAAGGTGTGTAACACAATGCCTGGACTATCAAGATATTTTTAAGTTAAACAGAGAGCTAGAAAACACTCCTTTATTAGAAACACAAAAGTATTAATTCTTGTAAAACAAATAATAAAAGTATTAATGTCTATTTCTTCAAAGTAAGTTACACTGATACTTTCCATGTATACATGAACCACTATGCAATAATTTTATTACTTCATATGAATACTATACTCATGAAAACAAAACACCTCATACTTAGTACTCATTCATTTTTAGAAAACATGATAAAAATGCATGTCAAGTGTATTATTTGAATAACAGAAAAAACCTGAATTACTTAGCTACCTTTATATACCTGATTAATTAGAACTCTATATGAGTCAATATGGCTTAAATTATAGCACTATCTGGGCTACTTACAGCAAAGTTATAATAAAGAGATGGGGGAGTTCAGAAGTGCATGAAAAACAAGCAATAAAATCTGTAACGATTAGAACAGAAGCTTCCTTGAGTGTAGCCATCTGTTTACTATTTATATTCAAAGGGTATTTAAGAAAAACATACCAGTGGATACATCAAATTAAAAGATGTTAAGATTCTCCAGGTAGCCCCAGGAGTAACAATATTAGGCAGGTATTCACTCCACTTATCAGGAAAAGAGGACAATGATAAAGGTACATTGTTAAGTTCCAGGACACAGTGCTTTCCGCAAACATACGAGAACCAACACGTCTTCTCATACAGTCCAAATTCAATTAGGAACATTGGTGCTTTTTCATCTTTGCTATGGACTGAAGTTCAGTAGCAATAAACTTCCTGATTACATTTTCAGGTCAACTATTTTTACAGAACATTATGGTTTATTCTTGAACTCTATCCATCACAGTTTTCTACAGACAGATAATTTGAATGTTAAGTCTTACCTGACCAGGTTCTGTCCCAGTAACAGTCAAGTCTTGGATGGATCTACGTCTTGGTTGCCCGTTGCCTTAAAACAAAACAAGAACAAGAAAAAAGTAAAACTGCAGTCTACCCACGCAAGGGATCAGGGTGTAACTGCTGCAGAGGAAGTGCAATCTGCTGCTCCAGGGCTCTACGGAACACGTTTAAAGGAAAAAGAATGAGTAATTTCATTGTAAAAACAAAGCAACCCAAAAACTGAGAAAGAAAGAGACAGAGAGAGAACTGTAGTGTATTAACTCTAAAATTACTGGCCCACAGCAGAGTATACCCTAACGCAATGACACTCCTACTGCACAAACAGCAGCTGACTGTCTTCCACCATCTTCTGTCATGTGTTTAAACAGATGAATGCCTGGGGGCTGGGGCTGATGACGGCATCTATTTCAAGGGCCTTACGTTACAGTTTTCACAGTAAGACAGCTAGCAGGTTGTAAGACATGTGTGGCTTTAGCTGGCAGCAGTGCCTAAGAGGATGCTTAGGTTTAAATTATTGACCCGAGTCACATTTAATCCCATTAGTCTTTGTCAGAATGCAGTAATTCATCATTAGTAACAGCTCAGTTTCCTCTGGGAGATGAACAATGTTCATTCTATGCTCAAATAAATATATACAGCTTGTGGAGATGGGCTATTATAAACACCCTACTTTAGAAATACCTATATTAACAACATTTTGTAACTCAATAAAAAAAAGAAGAATTCTACAAACAAGTCTTCAGCAAAACAGATTGACTTAAACAACAGCTTCATTCAGCACCTTTACTTGGGAGTAGGATTGTTTATACAGTATCTTTTAACATGAGAGATCAGCTGTTAAAAAGGAAACACTGAAATACTACAAGAAACAGCTGGTACAATATTCACAATGCCTCTGACCCCAAAAACTCTACCATATAATTCCCCAACTAGCAGGCAGCACTCAAGACACACACTCCAACAGCTTTGTTCTGCTGAGCAGACAAATCATTTGTATTTTTCACTCTCCATGATCTTGGACATAAAAAAATGTATCTAAAACCAATCAGTATCATTAGCATTTTAACCCATGTGATCTCATTATTGCTATATATATAAACCAAATGGACTTTGAATAGAATTAAGAATGTTTAATGAAATAATACAAGTAGTGAATATAAAACTCAAATGTATAGTCACTCTTGAAAGTATAGCTCATAATGTTTCCTATTTTAGAATGTTCTAAAATTCTTTGTATACTCTGAATTCAAACTTACTTCAAGTTTCAGTTTATTCTGAAATGTCCCAACTTTTGGTTACAAAGTAAAACAAACTGTACTTATTGAATCAGACACGTTCATAAATACTTTTAACTATTTGTTTCCCCAAAACAAAAAGGGCACTACTCCGACTAGTGAGCCATTTTAGGCCCATTTCATTCAACACTCTCATCCTAAAATTAGCACAGTTGAGACAGACTATAAAAGTGTTTGGAACTCTTTTTTCAGGTCAGGAACATTTATGAATCTGAGGAACTACCCAGCGTATGTGTCTGCAAACCATGACATCGCCACCAAAATTTCACCAAATATGAGTTCAAGTTTAGCCGAGGGACAGAAAAAAAGGGGGAGAAAAATTTTTAGGAAACAGGGTAAAGAAGAGCTGACAGTTAACAAATGCCATAAAATGAGAGTTTCATGCTATAGCATGGGGGAAGCAAGCAGTATTAGGCAATTCATTTTAATGAGCACAACCATGTCAGAAACCACCTGGCAAACAGCTCAAAGCAAAAGAGGATTGCAATCAGCAAATACTTGTTGCTCCAATATTAAGTTTAAAAGGCGTAATTTAGAAATATGAATGCGAAATAAATAACTCGAGCTCCTAGGACTTCAAATGAAAATCACTAGATGTCCTCTTAGAAAATTTGAATTCTCAATTTTTTTTCACTGAATACTCATCTAGAAATGTACTCATTTTACACTTAAAATATGTCTTACTTTGTGTGTGTGTGTGTGTATGTACTCTTGCTACAGCATGGGTGTGGAGGTCGGAAGAGAATTAGTGAGAAACAGGTCTCTCCTTCCTGCTTGAGTTCTGGGGATCACACTCATATTGTTAGTTCTGGAAAGGAGTTCCCACCTGCTGAGCCATCTCACTGGCCCTCATTCTCCATGTTTAAAGTTATCTGATATGTGCACACCTGCATTACACACATTCTAGCAAACAGAAGCAGAAAGCCCGATGGCAGCATGATGTTGAGTAGTAATCAGCATCCTACACGCACCGCCCAACATTGCCCTTGTAAAAAGTCCCGACCTTCTGCCAGGTGTGATGGCACACGTCTTTAATCCCAGTACTCAGGGGGCAGAGGCAGATGGATCTCTGTGAGCTCAAGGCCAGCCTGGGGAGTTTCAGGACAGCTAGGACTCTGTAGACCTTGTCTTAAAAAAGAAAAAAAAAATCCAGAACGTCTATGATTTGTAAGAGAAAAATGAAAGTTTTAAAAGTGGTTTGTCTAAGATCTCACTGACAGTTCATGCTACACACCCTCCTCCAGGCCCCACATGAAAGGCAAGGACATCAGAAAGCTGCCGTCACAGCTCACTTCTTAAGTGTGTCATAGTGACACAATCTAACTCCTCAAAAAAGCAGCTCTTTTAGCTACAGCTGAGTTCCTAAGCAAGTGGTTAAGTCATTTCAGAACAAGTCCAAAGACTACTGCCTGAGGTCTCACACAATCTACCCCTGTGCGTTTTCATATGGTCTAGAGCAGTCCACAGCGTTCACTCCCGATGCTGGAAACTTTCAAAGCACATGCAGACTCTTCACTTAAAAGCAAACTATTATCCTGGAGACTTCTTTTGCCCAAACTGTTGAAAAATCTGAGATTTGTAAGTTCTAAATAAAAACTGTTCTCATGCATAAAATAGGATCAAAAACGTTGTGTAACATTATATACGTAAGTTTTGAATTACTGCTTAGTAGTAAACTGATGGTATAATTTGTAAATATACAAATTGTATATAAATATATACAATTTATAATTGGTATAAAAATGTGTGCTCATTACATTGCCACAATCTCTTAGTAATTTCAACAAATTATGACTCTTCTTAGAAGGACACCAGATAGGTTTTCCAAAGTAATTATTAATGATGGATGAGTATTGCTTTGGAATTAGTTTTATTAGATTAGAATTTGAGGGCCACCCCTGTTTTCTTTTATTTTTCTTTAATTAAATTTTATTTCTTTTAGATAGAGTTTCACTATGTAGCCCCCTGGTTGGCTTTGAACTCTGAGAGATTCACAGGCATCTGACTCCTGACTGCTGGGACTAAAGATAGGTGCCAATGTACCTAAATGCTAGTTTAGTTTTTAGATTATAAAATGTGATCCTGGTAACAAAAAATTTGGTAAAGAGTCACTGAATGTTTACTGTTAAGTTAAATAACTTTTCTATTTAACTAGTCACAAATATAAAATTCTATAGGAAGTGAACAGAAATATCTTAACATAGTCCCTAATCAAAGGCTTACAATTGTTAATGAGACTACCTTTTCAATTGTAGAAAAGCTCAAATCCTCCTGCCGTATTGTCTTTTCATTTGGGAAATGTGTAATAATTTATATAATTCTAGTTGAAGAATATTTACAAATATTAGTATCTACTAGTTCTTGACTCAAACACAGCATGAGAAAAACGTTATTCTTATGCTAGTGAGGAAAGCAAAACAATGAATATCTCTCAAGTCTGCCTCTGCCTCCAGGGTGTGATGCTCTGCAAGGCCCTCCCATTGGCCAGTAGGTTTGTCAATACCCAAGATGAAGGGGGGCCAGAAACTCAGTTAATGTCCTCCTATTCAACCTTTCTCTGCATTATACTCTTGCTATAAAAATATACAGCGCAGCTAATGTCTTATAAAAGTGAAAATGAGTATTAATTTATTTTTGACAGTTAATAGACCTAAATATGGCTAAGAGATCTAAAACATGGAGACTTAAGGCTTGTTTCTAACTTCAAGAATGATACTATGTAAACAATAACACCAGAAACAGGGTATTTAGGAAATTGTACAAAATATTTTATATACATCAGTTAAGAATGGCTCAAAAATATTATTATGTAAAGAAATACCTAAGATGAAATATCATTTTTGGTGAAGGCATTCTGTCTGTCTTCATACCAGGCCATATTATCACAGACTTAGAAACCACAAAAATACAGTAAAACAGCATTGTCCATGCCCTCAACTGGTAATATTTTAAGGTAATGCATATCTAGAGTGAATCAGAGGCTATTTAAGTGCCTTAAAGTGGAATCAAGCATCATAATTAAGACTAATATTCTATTACATTTTCTAGTTTAGCTTGTTTTCAAGATATGTACATATTATGACTATAATATCAGTATTTATAAGGTGACTTTGTAAGTTACATTCTGAGTATTTGTTTTATTTTATAGTAGTAATCAAGCTGGTATAAACTATAAATAACATTTTTATACTAGTATAAGAGAAAATGCAGCAGATTGTTTCAATTATACTGCTTGTTCACAGGTGTGTGTGTGTGTGTGTGTGTGTGTGTGTGTCTGTGATTTTCCCCAGTCGACTTTGAACCATTATAATCATACCTGGTGTCCCTGATCACTCCAGTCACTCACAAAATGACGTTAGGGCACAAGTGCTCTTCCCTGACTATTGATTTTAGAATTACAAATAAAGAACCACAATAGACCAAGGACAAATAAAGAACAACAATAGACCAATGACAGCACAAACCACTCCAGGTCTCAAGATACATCACAGAGCCAAAGTAATAAAAATAGTATGGTACTGGCACAAAAGTAGACAGACACGCAGACAGATAGAACAGAACAGGAGACCCAAACATATGACTAATATCTAATATTTGACAAATATGCTCAAAACATATCTCTACTTGGATGTAAGACCTGCTCAACAAGAGGAACACCATGCTTAGTACTGGAAACCTTTTCTACTACCCAGAAGTAGTGAAGTCATGGATCTTGGAGAAAACCCTATGGCCACCACTTTGCTAAACCATAGCATCTCTAACTACATTCTAAATATTTGTCCTTATGCCCACAGATAGGTATAGCTATTACCTCTTATCAAGGAAATGTCTCTATGCAATGGGTGAAGTCCACTACAGAAAACCACAACTGATCAAATGCATAAATGCAGGGTCCAGTCCTAAATGATACATCTACAACACAACTTCCACCCATACCTAAAGCTCAGGGAGCATTGCAGAAGATAGGGAAGAAAGACAAGAACCAGAGGACCAGGAAATTTGCTGTGGGACTATCTCCTAGAAATGCCAGAAGCTACATGCATGAAGTCTCACCAACATGATAGCCTAAACATGACCTAGGACAGCAACAGACAGTGACATCACAAAGGGAAAGCTCATAAGGTCTCAACCCTAGACAAAAACTACAGGCAACTAAGGAATGTCCAGGCTGGAGAAACAGGCTTCCCCAGAGAAGAGCAGCCCAATTGACTACCCAGTACCACAAGTATCATTCTACAGACTGAGCAAGTTGTATTTATAAATTCAGGAACAAACACCTAACACACCACTACCACTACTGACACCAACATTTGAAAGGAGGGGATATATAGGAGGGTTTGAAGGTTCGAAAAGGGAGAGAAATGATGAAGTTGCATCATAATCTCAAGAAATAAAAAAATTATTTTAAAAAAGTTCTGAACAAAATCTGCTTTCTAAACTCCTCAGACTTGGGCTGGAGAGATGGCTCAGTGGTTAAGAGCATTGCCTGTTCTTCCAAAGGTCCTGAGTTCAATTCCCAGAAACCACATGGTGGCTCACAACCATCTGTAATGAGATCTGGTGGCCTCTTCTGGCCTGCAGGCATACACGCAGACAGGATATTGTATACATAATTAATAAATAAATATTAAAAAAAGAATAAACTCCTCAGACTCTTACTCCCCATTTTAAAGCAGGGAAGGTTGCTGCTCCTTTCATGTAACTTTCAGGCATTTTACCTATTCATCTTCAACAAATGTTGCTTTTGAAGAAACGTGAAAGTTGGATTATTTTAACACCAGCTGAAATAGATGACCTCCCACTGCCAGGATAGTTTTGCAAAATATAATCCCATCAGAACATGAGATGAGGAAAAGGGAGGAAAGAACCAGATCAAAACATGGGGCAGCAGCCATGTCAAGATGAAGCAGAGATTTCCTTTGTAGGTACTGGCCCTCAGAAACTCACTGAAGTGGACAATGAATTCAAGCTTCGTACTTTCTAGATTTGCATGGCCACAGAAGTGGGTGCTGATGCTCTGGGTGAAGTGTGGAAGGGCTGTATGGTCTGAATTAGTGGTGGGAATCACAAAATTCTCCCTGACGAAGCAAACTGTCAGAGTACGCCCACTGTTGAGCAAGGTGCGTTCTTATGATAGAGCGAGGAGGACTGGAGAGTCTGCTGATGGACGCCTTGTGGATGCCAATCTGAGTGTTCTCAACTTTGCTACTTAAAAAGGAGAAGGATATTCCTGGTCTGTACAACTAATGTGCCTGGGTGGATGGGGACCAAAAGAACTAGAAGAATCTGAAAGCTTTTCAATCTCTCTAAAGAAGATGATGTCTGTCGAATTGTTGTCATTCAGCCTTGTACAAAGGAGGCAAGAAGCCTAGGACCAAAGCACCCTAGATTCAGCATTTTGTTACTCTATTTCCCCTGGTGCACTGCTCTGAAGAAACAGTGTGCTAAAAACCACAAGGAGGAGATTGCAGAATATGCTAAAGTTTTGGCTCAGAGAATGAAGGAAGGTAAAGAAAACACCAGAAACAGATTGTCAAGACACATAGGCTGTCCCTGCTGAGAGCTTCTAAGTGTGAGTCTAGTCAAAAGTAAGTCTTTAAGAGTAACAAATAAATTATTAGACCTTGAAGAAAAAAATTAAAAACTTGAGGGCAAAGCAAAGTTCAAGATCTTAATTTCTTTACTAAAATAGTAGAAGGAAAAACAATCAGAAAACTTAAAGCAATCCAATAATACCTCACCCATTTCTGCTTCTTGAAACAAAAGAATCTATTACAGGTCACTGGAAGCTGGACAGTGGTGATGCACACTTCCCAGCAATCCAAACACAGGGGCAGGCTAATCTCTGAGTTTGAGGCCAGCCTGGTCTATGGAGCAAGTTCCACAGCAGCCAGAGTTACACAGAGGAACTGTATCAAACCAAACCAAATCAAACCAAAGGGAAAAAAAAAACCAAAAAAGAAAAAAATAAGTCACTGGCTGAAAGGAGAAAGGATCATGCTTTCAAAACTCAAATGTCAAGGGAAGACACTTAAGAAAAGCCCACTGCTTCTTCTCAGAGCCATTTATCAGTGCATAATGTAACAAGCAAATGTATTAAGCAGTTATTGGATGAATGTCCTAACCATGGGCGAGAACCTTCTCATCTGTACCGACTCTGCCTAGGGAGAGCTGACAGCACCTGGCACAGATGTGTAAGCAGTACAATGTCACCTGTACTCAACTGATGTGCAGCTCTTAATGGTGTCCTGCTTGGTATAAGAACAAGCCTCAGCTACAGCATCCCTTGCAGGGGAGGGGACAGTGGGAATTGAAGGGAGCATTACTATGCCAAAGTCTGCCAGCCTACCAGCCCCAGCAATGAGATGAGGTATGAAACTTGTACACTCTCATAATCAAATGAGTGAGTCCCTTAGTATTATATTAAAAGCCGATTCCTGCATGACCTAAGGACTGGAAACTGATGGTAGCCAAGTAGCTTTCTTTCTTACATGAATGATGCAAATAATATATAATGCTTTTGAAAAGCAAAGATTAGTGAGGGGAATTAGGATTTCTGTCTTTGCCTGGGCTAGTGCCAGGCACTTTCCTACTTCCCCCATGATGGAAGCATGTGTGACAAATCAAAGCAGGAAGGGGATTCCTTCGAAGAGGATGAGCAGGAGGAAGATGACGGGATGGGGTGAACAGGAACAAAACTCACCATATACATATAGAGAAATGCCAGAGAAAGAAAAGTATGTTCATGTCAAGTCTGCATGAGCTTGAAGGAGCGCTGCTGCTGGGAGAGGGAGCTCACGTCAACCTGTGCACTGGACTCAGTGCACAGCACTCAGCCAAAGCAAAGGATTACTAGGACTGTTTATTTGTGGTAAGTGAAACAATTATGCAAAAATATTTAGAACTGAGTTCCAGTGCTGGTAAACGAGAGTTTAGACATTTAAAAAAAGTATTTAGACCAAAGCATTTGTCAGAAAAACACTTGGTGGAAAAGCAATTCTGTTAGTGTTAGGAAATTTGGGATAAATGCCATCTTCTAATTAAAATGCTAACAGAAAATGAGATATTCCCAAAGGGTGGGCTTTATTACTAAGTTTAATTTAAAAATGTAAGTTAGAGATATGTTAGTGTTTGGCTTTTATGACTATCAGTTGTAGTTCTAGAGCCTATATTTTTTTATTAAAGAAGGGAAAATTGATTAGTGTTTAGATATCTGAAAAGGAAGACCTAATAAGAACATTTAAAACTATTTATTGCTAACTAATACTTTCACTGAAATAGCATTGCTATCCTAGAAAGTAACAGCAGAATTAAGGTGTGCTTATTTCAAAAGGACCCAATGTCCTAGTCTCCCTAAGTGAAGTGCTCCCCACTACAAAAGCACTAAGGGTGGCATGTTCTACGTTCTGTGAGTTCAATGGAAGAGTAAAAAACACAATGTGAACTGAGTCAGAAGAGCTGAGTGGAGCCTGCGGGCTCTGGGAAGAACCGCTCAGAAGCATATTTTAATCCTATATCTAGGATACAGGTACACTTTCAATTTAGGTACAAGGGTGCAATGAAAGTCCATTAAGATGACCTCTATCTAGTCCATTAAGATGACCTCTATCTAGCTTTAAAAAAGCATCTTGCCAGGGCTGGAGAGATGGCTCAGTGGTTAAGAGCACTGGTTGCTCTCCCAGAGGACCTAAGTTCAATTTCCAGCTACTATATCATGGCTCACATGATAATGGGATCTGATGTTCTTTTCTGTCTGTCATGAGGCCATACATTCAAACAGAGCACTCATATGCATAAATAAATACATTTTAATAAAATACAAAAATAAAATAGCATCTTTCCAGGACTTCCCGGCTTCAGTACTGCCAACTTTTCAGACTAGCTCTTTCAGGCAGACTGTCTAGAGCTATACAGGTTAAGAGCACCGGACCTCTGGCCATTACACAGTACTAGGTCTTACCCCACTAGGATATTACTATGTTTCTTCTTTCTTCCCTGGTGTAGGAGGTTCTTCTGCTTATGTGTTGCTTTCATTGGCTGAATAAAGAGACTGCCTTGGCCTTTTAAATAGGGCAGACTTAGGTAGGCAGAGTAGACAGAACTGGATGCTGGGAAGGATAGACAGGCAGACACCATGATTCTCCTGCCTGAGACAGACGCTGGTTAGAATCTTTCCTGGTAAGCCACAACCTCGTGGTGATATACAGATATTAGAAATGGGTTAAACTAATATGGGAGAGTTAGCCAATAAGAGATTAGAAATAATGGGCCAGGCAGTAATTTAATTAACACAATTTCTGTGTGATTATTTCAGGTATAAGCTAACCGGGCGGGACAGAACAAGGGGTCCGCTCCCTTCAACACTCCCCCATTATTTTGTCTGCCCTTTACACTTATAGACTTAAGATTAAATTGCTACTTGTGTAAATTTTCTGATTCTGTAATGTATTTACGGTTAATACAGATCTATGTAAATGTAAATGTTGCCATTTTTAGGTAGTATATTATATCTATCAGTAGGGAAATGAAATAATCACAAATAGTATAAAAAGAAGCCATCAATAAATAAAAATTACTACGTGAGAAATGAGTTAACAGTGGTGACAATTTAAAAACTTCACTTTGAATATTAAAGAAAATTAGTACAAATTACCTTTATTTAGATAAAATGGCCCACAAAACTATAATTTATATTTTTTGTGTCCTAGTTTCTAGCTATTAGAGATACTCAATGATGTACTCATTTAATAAACCTATTTATTAAACAGTATGTTCAGTGTGGTAAGTACTATGGAGACAGTTACTACTGACAGAATCAACAATAATTAACAAATACATGGTCCTTATCCCTTAGTTTTAAGTTTAGCTAGAAAAAATTAGGTATTCAACTACAGTTTAAAAACAGTGCTAAATAAGTACTTTCATGGGCAAAAATAAAGAATGCCAAAGAATCCATCCAATCACACATGTGAAAAATATCATCTCTATAATAGAGTCAAGAGAGGAAGGAAAATTGTTATTTTTTTAAAACAGGGATAATTTAAAAAAAAAAATCTGTATTTTATTTATCTTGTCCCCCTGTGTGTATGTGAAGAGCAAAGAACTACTTTTGGGATTCTGTTTGTTTTCCCACCACATGGGTCCTAGGAATTAGGTCATTAGGCTGATCAGGAAGTGCCTTTACCTGCTAAGTCACCTCATTGGCCCAAATAATCATTGTAAGAAATATATTGAAGGTTATTATGCCATTTAAGATTTTATTAAAAAATGGTGGCTTTTATTCATCTATGAAAGGATCACATAAGGTATAAAAGCATTTACCAGCTGACTCACTGAAGCACCATGTGTGAGTCAGGTGTAAAGCACAGTTGGTTTTAACACACTAGCAGCAGAACTAAGCAGCTGTCCTGGCAGTTTTGTTTCTACAATGGCAGGTCTTGCCTGGTATCCACCCTCTGCCCTCCAGGTTACGATAATGCAGTGCAGCAGCTCTCTTCTTCCAGCTGCAGGCCCCCAGACACAGGCTGGGCAGGGAAGGAAGAAGACAAGGACAGCACATGTTTCAAGCAGTTGGATCCTTTTTCTGCTAGGTACAAAATAGACCTAGGCACAGCTTACTCTCTCACTTTCGACAGAAGACTGCGTAAACATGAGGAGGGATGGTGTTCTCCATTATTTCTTTTCTTTTCACTTGATTCCTATCACTGGAGATGTGAAATTGCGATTGCAGGTTGGTTTCAGTGTGCAATATAAGTTTTCGACCTGTCTCCCTGGATACTGCATGTGAGCTATCTATTTTCAGATCATATGAAAATTGGAGCAAGAAGCATTTTAAAGTACCAGGATCATTAATCCAGTTCCATAGCTGTTACACCAACACAGGTGGTCTATGATACCTGATATGACGATCTCAGGGACATCCAGAATGTTGCCAAATGAAGCAGTTTTACGGTGGCCCCGTTTAGGCTTGGAATAGGCTGAAAAAACACACATGTACAGTATACATGCAAACAACCACAAACAGTAACACAGGAAATGACTGCAAAATAGAAGAGTTCTGAAATAGTCATGTTAATTACATCTCATGCAGAACGGCATGCACAACTATCTAACTTTTCATCCATGCTTAGGAAGGTGCTGTTAAGAGCAAAAACCAAACAGTCTAAGATGTTTTACACACTGGCTTCAATTAGCAGGACAAAAAAAAAAAAGCACTCAACAACAAAGATAGACAAAACTGCAGGATACGGAGAAGCTAAATTCCAATGTGTTCTTAGAAATATCCTACCTAAGTAAAATCAGTGATATGAGGTGAGGGTAGGGAATGGATGGGTGGGAGGAGGAAGAGTGGAGTTAGTAAGGTAAGCTGCCAGATTTGTGCTGATGGCACAAACAGGACCAGATAGCTCTTTAAGTTAGGTGCTTCTTGGAATGTGCTATAAATTAAATCCCATGATTAAACAATAGTTATCAAATCAAAGCATAAAATGTATATTTCCATAAGTATTTCTATTAAACTGAACACTATAGCTTTCAAAGTCTAGGGTATTTAGTTGTTAAATATGAAGGCTGTTAAAAGCTGGAGTATGAATCTTTAAAGTAAGACAAGTCATTAAAAAATTCCAAGGATGTATTGTTCTACATTTAGATAGCACAGCGAGGACAAAGTAATTTATTTGTATCTGATTATCCTTGAACTCGAAAAAACGTCATTCCTACAACATGTAATTACAAACCTGTAACTGATTAGAAAAATTAGACTCAACAAAAGCATCAACTATTACCATAACATGACTTTCCCTTTTAGGTCAGAAATCAGTATGATGTGTCTATTCTGCATGACACTTGTGAAGTGAAATGGTTCCCCAAAAGTGTTGGGGGTATGGCTCTGTCCAGAGACAACTGTGCATCATGAAGGCCGGTAGAAGGCCACTGACCTCTGCTCAGCTTGACACTTTCTGAGGATTTACCCAGGGCAGAGACAGCCAGTTCTCTGCTAGTCTCTGGTCTCTCCATTTCCTTAGCAATGGACTCTAACTTTACTAGAGCAGCAATGTCAGCTACGGATGCAGATCCCTTCTCCTAGAGATAAGTACAGGTCACCTGACCATGTTACTCTGGCTAATGGCGAGTATGTAGAAGTTGTAGAAAAGGTCTTCGAAGCTTGCTTTCTTCGGTTACCACTTCTTTCCTGCCCCCTGAACTGTAGAAGTGATGGGTGAACTATACCAGCCATTTTAGACCACAAGGTAACCTTGAGGACAGAAGTTAAATAGAGACTGTGACACACAGGGACACAGAAAACCAGCTGCCTAGTGACCACGGGCATATCTAGACTTGTCTATGTGTGATCACAGCTTATGTGTTCAGACACTGTTATTTCCAGATTCTTTCCTAGCTAAAGGCTTTAGTGAGGTTGATAAACTCAGGGACTGTGATTAGTTTAGACAAATACAGTACAGTTCATCTGGATGCCACTTTCCACAAAAGAACACACAGAATCAGAATATTTTACTTAGAAAACAACTAAGTTTAAAAAATAAAGTCTCTATCTATAATTAAATGATATACAGATAGACGAAAATATCCTTTGAGAATTTGTAAGTTTTGTTGCTTGTTTATACTTCCACATTCTCCAATACAATGTTCATTTTTGTAATTCATTCTCTAACCTTGGAAAAATCAGAAATAACAAAGTAAGACCCAACTAAATATGCACCACTAAAATAAAATCTGGCAAAAAAAAGAAAAAAAAAAAAGTGCCAATTGATCAGGTGACCAAACACCATTCCTTTTCATTCTGACCACTCTGTCTACTGCAATGTTTTAAGAGCTTATAAAATGAAATTTAAACACTAGCAAAATCAATGTCTGGTGAAACTACTGCTATCTCATTCTACCATCAAATAAACAACTACTACTAGCTCGGCTATTCTTGCCGTTGGCAGGATAGTGGGACGACAACATAGTCCTGGAGCACAATTTTCTGCAATTTTTTTTTTTTGTTTCTTTGACTTAGCATATAAACAGTGGTAAATTACTCTGTCACTGCACTGTTCTGGTATTGGTGGAATTTCAATTTTTTAGAGCTAGTTTATGTTTGAGGAGAAATAATTCTATTTGATAAAATCTGTAACTAGAAAGATGTATTTCATAAACCAAAGAATTTTTAAGTCATATTTCTTATTTAAAATTTGAGCCAAATATACAAATTTATGCTGGAAGTTTAGAAAGCGTACTGTAACCCTGCCATCTGTTCACATAAGTACATAGAAGACAGAAACACCTTGCAGCCCCGCTGGAAACAATTGTGAGCACCATGTAAAACCACAGTCATTTTCTCTTTGGACTCGCAGCCCCTTTACCTGTGGTCGCCACGATCCTCGCTTCTATCTCAGACATGTCCGCACTCATCCTCTTGCCCTCGGAGGTCGGGGGCAAGCTCTCCACACTGCTCCCACGAGAGGCTCCCAAGCTCAGCCGTCCAGATTCACTCTGTTAAAATTATAGGTCAATCTCAATTATTGCAGTTCTTTTTATGTAAAGATCCAGGGCAGGCAAACAGGAAGATGACAAGTGGATTTTATGACTATGGTACTGTTCTGAAAGACGGAATTTTATACCGGGAGGGAGCTAAAAAAAGGAGAGCAAGCTCAGATACATGCCGCTGAGAGTAGTCTAACGAGCAATGGCCACAGTACAACCAACCCGAACAGGATGAAGTGACAGTCTTATGAGAATTCCTTAACTGGCCCATAGAACAAAATGTATTTCACACTGCATAGGACCCTTAGTTAGGGTGGATCACATGGAGGAAGGGGCAGGTGTTGGCAACAGCAACAACCAGCAGAAACCAAAACAACTTGTTTGATAACAAATGGCAGCAAAATTTCATGTCTCTCGTCATAAGCTCATTGGTCTGGTGCAGGAAGAAAGCTTAAGATTGTTACATGCGTGACAAACTAGTGACCTATTTGGTGTAATGTTATAACTACTAGTAAGAAAACCATGCAATTTTACTTTAATAACAAACCTGTTGCTTTGCCTGATTTTTTAGCAGTTTCGATTCTAAGCGTTTAATAGTATCATTTGTGGCAGGAACCTGCTCCAGATTCGTGTCACTTTTATTACTGGTATTTGTAGAAGCGATGTCCATGAATGAGCCTAGGAAAGCAGAAACATTTATAATTTCAGGTTGAAATGATATGAATGTCTCATTCAATAACTGAGAAGACAAAAATAAAAACAGCAAGACTTCCACACCAATTAGACACCCTAAACAAGCCCATTTTACATGAAGGTTACAGACGGCACAATAAAGAATCAGTCAGTTTTCTAAACAGATGAGACTAACGTAAGGGTTTAACCCTGAAGTAGAACTGAGGGTTTAAACTGAGATGAGGAGACCAGTGGATGAGTTTGAAGCACATAGCTAGAAGTCAGTTTGGAGAGCATTGTTGGAGTCGCTACTAGGACTCTTGTTCTGGATATATGAGGGTGGAGCTCAGGTATAAGATGAAAACAAACGCTCTTTCTCTTCTGGAGCAACAGGTTACCGTGCAGACATGGCCAAGTCCAAGAGTCACACAACAACAACAACAAAAATCCCCCAAATGGCACAGGACAGCATCAAGAAACCCAGTCATAAAGATACTAATGTCTTAACGACTCTAAGTTCCTGAGGAACATGCTCTTTCTGAAGAAGCACAACAAGAAAGGCCTGAAGAAGATGCAGACAATTATGGAAAGAGCAATGCACTGCAGAGGCCATTAAGGATCCCGTGAAGCCCAAGGTGGTTAACCCAAGGTGCCACCAACTCAGCATTCTAGCTTTCATTGTTCATTCCAAGCTCGGGAAGCAGATTTGAAGCTACACGGCTAAGGGTTGTTGGCTGTGCCGAAAAATTTTAAGGTTTAAACCAAGCCTGAGGCTCCAGTTCCAGCTCAGGCTCCCAAAGGTGCCACAGAGAAGGTTTCTATCAACTACTATGAAGACAGAGGGACTGGTGTAACACACCTACACACTATCTACAGATGGTCAGTGCCCTGTGCTGCTTTTACAAATAGAGGCATGATCTGCTGGGGGGGCATTGTCGAAGTCCTGGTATTGGAAGAGGTAACCAAGGAGATGGAGATGAATGGCTAAGGGAATAAGCCAATGGCTGAGCCCTTGGTACTCTAGCACTTAAAGCTGATGAAATGAGGAATACAAACAAAGACAAGCTCAAGAATAAGCTGGGGATGGTCTCAGAGACATAGTATTTATTTAGCATTCACAAAGTCTTGGATTCTACTTGTTTTGTAAAACAAAATAATACCAAAACAATAACCACCAAAAAACAAAACAAAAACAAACAAACAAACACCCCCCCAACTCTAAATGACCAGAAATGTAATGTGAAATTCAGATTAGTGGGTCCCGCACAACAACTTTAGAGAGTGTAAGGAGAGAGTGATGAATGCCAAACATTCATTAGCATCAATTGTGAATATAAAATTCCACTCATTTACTATAGTTATACAGAGATAACTGGTGACCTCCACAAGAATAATTCTGCAGTAGTAGTGTAAGAGCAATCTAAGCAATCTAAGTGAAGTTGATGCTAGAAGTCAGTTCATCTGAATGCATACTATTAGCTTGAAATGGTCTCAGTAGAAAGGTGAAAAGTCCTAAGAGGAGAAAGTTATCTATCTGCTGGGAAAGGTAGAGAGGGTATAACATGCAAACAGAGTCTTGTCTTAGACTAGAAACATGGGCAGTCAGTTGTAAAAAACAGAGAACAGAGAAGGTAGGCACTGACGCAAGTAGCCAAAACCCCAGAGAACTTGAAGGACCTGTCTTCTGATGACTCTAACATTCTTAAACAGAAAACAAGGTCAGTCTACAGCATGGACTGGAAAGAGAGTTAAATTTTAGGAGAGGCTGACGTCTAAGGATGCATAGTGGCACTAAAGGAGAGTCAGTGTGTGCCATCCGCAGCCACATTTGGATAAGGAGGAAGCTGAGAGCCAATTAGGTCTGTATCTTAAGTCAGCAAGTGGGAGAGAGGAAATCCACCACCGAATATGACTCTTGGTGGATCATCACAGATCAGAATCAAGTGGAGGGATGAGGAAAAAAGAGCCTCTGGGAACTGAGGGTCAGTGAAAAGGGTACCATCATAAGGGCTGAAAGTCGGAAGATGACAAAGAGGGACAAGACAGGAAAAGTTCACTGTAGAATTTCAGGGCAACTCAAAGTTTTTAGTAAAATTGAATTTGAGCATGACTAGCTAACAAAAACTTCAAAACAAATAAACCATCTCAAAGTGGGGGAAAAAGAATAATGAAAATATTTGTTGGCAAAAAGTGAAATTTTAAAATGTTGGGTACATACATATTGACATGTACAAGTGTATCTCTCGGTGAAATTAAATAACAAAATGCCATATATTTTGCAAAGTGCAAATTCTCTAAGTTAGAGTAGTAGTTCTACTATATTCAATAACCTCAAACTACCACTTGGCACTTCTACTGTATATTTCGGAAAACCAAATTCCTAACTGAAGCAATTTCTTGCATAAAGTTTCTTTAGAAACAAAAAGCACTAACAAAAAGAGTTAGTGAAGAATTCCAATGTTCACAATAACCTTCAATACTGTTTGACCTAACAGTATTCACAGAGAAATGATTGGGTATGGTGGCATGTATCTAGTCTGAGAAATGAGGTTTTTGGGGTAGGATCATGAATTTGAAGTTAGCCTGAATCATACAGTGAGTTCTGGGCTAGCCTGGATTCAAAGTGAGACTTTATCCCAAAAAAGATGAAACTGAGAATCAATGTAAGACTAGCAT
The DNA here is from genome assembly GCF_950005125.1 of Chionomys nivalis. NCBI lineage: Eukaryota > Metazoa > Chordata > Mammalia > Rodentia > Cricetidae > Chionomys > Chionomys nivalis. Next base: position 35,398,701 of record NC_080101.1, read on the forward strand.
TCACAGCAACATAATATTCAATCCTTCAGCCCTAACTAAGAAGTAACTCTAGACATGGAAGGTCTTCAGTAGCTCTTTAACCTCAGGACCTTCATGAAGAGCGAGGCACCTGGCAACGACCTGCAGTGAATCCAGAAAAATGAAGACGTCAAACGCAAACATGGATTTCACCCCTTTTCACGGGATGGAGGGGAAATACTAAGGCTGCTGATGCCGTGTGTTTACCTGTGCTGGTGGCTGAGTTGCTCTGCCCTTCATCAGAGTACTGGCAAGGATACTGTAAAGGCTCGTCCGCTCCTGGGAAGTACTGTAGTAAAAGCAAGTCACAATTTAAAATGCCTTTAGTACAAGTAAACCCCGCTACATGAACTTCAGAGCACATGTGCATCACTGCCTTAGTTTAAGGTGCACCAGAGGGCCATAGCTCTGCCTTCCCTCCAGCATGTCCCAACATGGAATGACTTCTGTTTCGGACCACACAAAGATGGGGCAGTGCTCCTTCTAGAAAGTGAGCTGTGGACAATGCCATGTTCCGACATAAGCACAGAAGATAGGACGGGAAGCTCTCTGGAGGAGCACACAGAATGGAGGGCTAACTGCTCAGAAGTATATGTGACTTGGAACAGGGACATATATTGAAAATTGTTGCAAGGACTGTTAGTCTGATTACTGGCAGTGTGCACCAGTGAATCAACTTTAGAGTCAGTATTTAAGCATTAAGAACAGACTTTACAGAAGCCCTCTTATGAACTGCAGACATAATACTGAAATTATTTATTAAACAATGCAAGAAAATTTAAGGGGAATTTTTTTTTCAAATTAGACAAAACATAGGTGACCACTTATAATTTGACTTACACATCTTAAAGTTTAGGTGTACAAACTTTAGTCAACGTTACTTCTTAATTATTTTATTGAAAATAATTTATTTCCAATGAAAGAAAAAAACACCCCAAAACATTTGAAATAACCCTAAAGTGTTAAGATTTGTAGAGTAGGGAATTTGATTATCTTTTAAAAAGGATTCTTTTAAATTAAAAGATTCCATTAAGCATAGAAAAAAAGTTTTGTTTTTATTGGCATCTGAAAGCATGCAGTCAAAAGTCAAAATAGGAAATATTAAAATTACTCAAATATATACCTCTTAAAATAGATCTCCAGCACACTATATAAATGACTGCATTTTGATGAGAAGCTGATGAAGTTAGTTTAGTTCAGCATGTTATTAACTGATCATATACATGTAGGCACTGAAAAGCTTTAGATGCCCTATACCAGCATCTCTCATACACTCTGGTACTCAGGAATAAAACATTTATCTATAAACATCAGTACAGGACAGCAATTCCAGAAACCTCGCCTACCCATCTTGTCATTACAGAGAGAGCTGCATGTTCCTAAAGTAATGTTTTTTCTTCTGATAATACGAGTAATAAATGCCTATTCTAACTTTAAAAACAAAGGAAAGTATAATGCAGAAACAGTTCATTCCCTCATTTTAAAAGCCTATTAAAACTCGGTTTTAGTTATAGTTATGTTATAGTCCCCCAAACCCAAAGCCCCTCAAAAGAAGGATTATACCCGCATCAAGTGAGTCATTATTTTCACAATCTCCTCCATTGAAGGGCGCTGAGAGGGGTCCTTAGACCAACAGCGGGTCATCAGACTCTCAATGGGCTTAGGTAAATTTTTGATCAATGGTGGTCGAGTACCTATAATTAAAAATTAGAGGGATAAAAGAATTACCTACCCAAAGAGCAGTGCAAGATTTTTATAGTTTATTTCCAACAATATCTGAATTAACATTTTTTTGGTCTTTTAGTTTACCATTTATTGTATCTATACATACATATTTTCACAAAGGGCAAACTATATCAAAAGTTTCATTAAAAATTATAACACATGGTGGTAATAACAGTGAGAACTAAGACTACTACTTCACCTGGATGTAAGCGGAGACTGGCTTTTGTTTCCCAACTTCCCAGACCCAAATAATCACATAGAAACTATATTAATTACAACACTGTTTGGCCAATGGCTTAGATGTAATCCTAGCTATCTCTTATATCTTAAATTAACCCATTTCTATTATTTTATATTTTACCCGAAGCTTGTGGTTTGTAACCTCACATCTTGCTTCTTGGGCAGCTACATGATGTCTGCCTGACTCCACCTTCTTTCTCCCTGCAGTCAGTTTAGTTTTCCCACCTACCTATATTCTTCCCTGCTGTAGGCCAAAGCAGCTTCTTTATTAACCAATGGTAATAAAACATATTCGTGGCATACAGAGGGGAATCCCACATCACAAGGATAGGGAATCTCCCCTATCTATCTAAATAAAAAAGGTTTTAATTTTAACATAGTAAAATTACATATAACAAAACAGGTATCAAGCAAGAATTACAGCTACAATATTTAGTCTATTTGTATCTGGTAAAATTAAAGAAAATATTCTATCATCTATTTTATCTTTGTGAGTTTAAAGTTTCATAACTAAGTGCATTAATTTCATAACAAGTGCATTAATTAAGAAAAACAAGTAGCTGACTTGAGGCATGATGAATTTTTAGACTACAAAACTTCAAATGTATTTGAAAAAGAAATCTTCCATTTATAGAAAACGATCAACCACTCACTGACTTCCTCAACCATGGTACCACACTCGCTCTTTATCCTCAACTATGGCGTAACTTAATTTCCTCTGTGAAGCAGTATTAGACTCCCTGACTACCCTCAACCATGGTGTCACACCCTGACATCCCTTCACCATGCTGTTGCACTCCCTGACTGTCTTCCTATGCAATGCTATGCCTACCAACTTTCTCTGCTGTACTGTTTACAGGATGGATTTACTAAGCCTGCAATGGCATTACTAAGCTTCTCCCACTCAAGAGTGACTTCAGATCAGTACGGTCTTTGTAGGTTAATCAATCAACTAGTTAGTTCTTTTACTCTGTCCCTCATTGACCATCATTTGCGGAAAACTGACGGACTCCTGCATTTTCTACGACACTACAGGACATAACAAAGTGGGAAAGGAAACTGACAAAGTAGCTAAGATTTCTCCGAAGGTTTTGCTTGGCCAGTCTACACCTGCTCTAAAGAGCCAGACAGATGTTTGTTCTTTGCTTACCTGTGAGCTAGGATACAAACAAGCACTCACTGGGGTGATTAGGGCATGGGAGGGACCAGTGATGCTGTAGTTTCTTCACAAGAATTTCTTTATCAAAGCCAGTGTGAAGGACCTATTAGTGAGGAAGATGTCTACCACATCTCTGACTGGAGGCCAGTGAGACATAACACTGTGCCCATTAAGTCACTGATGAAAAGTGGGAGCACTTGAATCAGAAGGACCTGCCTGTGGCTCCTAGCACCATCACTTACTGCTTGTGGTGTCAGCACATGTAAGTACGGTCGAGAATATACAACTAAAACATGTGTGCAGCACTGAAAGTCGTGCCCTTATGAGCTTAGGTAACAATTATTACCAGCAGATCTGCTATTTGCTCTTTCTCCTTGATGAGAGACTTGCTTTCCCAGGAGAAAAGGGATCTAGCTTCCCAACTGTCTTAACAATATGAGAGATTTCATTTATCTACATTTTCAAAATGCTTTTCTGTCCCTGAGAGAGACTAAAGTACTGGCTAAGTTCTACGAGTCCTTCCCTCTTCGGTGCGGTCGGCAGCTCCAGCCCTATGCCCAAGTTTCCATTCTCCCCACCAGAACCAGAGACAGAGAAATGGAGAGTGCTAAGGGAAGGTGGTCTGCTAACAAATAACTCTAGTTTAAGTCAGACATACACGGTCTCTGGGGAAGATGATGGGAAGTTTTCCAGATATAAATATACAAAACATATTAAAGGAAAAATTCTTTTGACAAACCATTATGAACAGCCCACATGATTCGGAAAGCTGGGCCCCCAATCTCATCAAAGGGTTTCCGGCGCGTTATCACTTCCCAGAGGATAATGCCCCAGCTGAAGACATCACACTTTTCACTGTAATTGCTACCTATGAGAAAAGGTAGGGGGATCTTGAGACCTCTTTCTTAGGAACCACAGAAACCACTAGTCTCATAAATTCTAAAGACAAGAGATTGTCACACGCAGAGTTGAGCAATTACTTTCTTAAATATTTTCAAACTACAGTCTAATGAATTAAATAGAAACAATATACTCAAAATCCACACAAGAATGTCAGAAATTTCTACTTTTTCAACAGGATGCATTGGCCTTTTTCTCTGTGTAGACTGATCTTTATAGGCATAGGAAACACCTTTATATTTCTTCCTGTAAGTTTTTAACTTCTTTTTCAGAAAAAGGCTTATTTTTATTTTATGTGCATGAACGATTTTTTGCTTGTATGTATGTCTGTGTAGTCTGTGTAGCAATGCCCATGGAGGTCAGAAGTCACCAAGCACCCAGCATCTGGAGTTACAGACCTTCGTGAGACTTCTCTGGGTGCTAGGGATTCAACCTGGGTTCTCTGCAAGAATAGCAGGTACTCTTTCCTTCAGAGTCACTGCTCTAACCCCTCAGTTTCTTTTAAGAATGCTCATTTGGAGATGGAAGCCAGGGTCTTTTTCATACAAAGCATATGTTCTATGACTGAACTATATCCCCAGCTCCTGTAATTTGTTGCCTTAATACTTTTCCTGCTCTGTGACAAACAGCATCTTTGCTATCAGAATAAAGTACTATTTTGATTTAGTGGCTTCCTTTTTAATATATACAGCTAAAATTCTTGATTTAAAAATCACAAAGAACATTTAAGTGATTAAAATTATGAATGACAAATGAAAACTAAGCAGATTGTGAACAAAACCATACTACGAAGATGGCGGGTACACCAACATAATACACATACCCCAAAAAGTCCATACCCCAATTATTACAATGATAGATCTGTATGCAAAGAAGCACACAATAGTACAGAATTGCCACCAGATAGCAATATAATTCAGGCTACAGCTGCTGCCTGATGACCTTTCAGAAATTTAGAAATGTATATAACCTAATAGTCTGGGCTTTGTTGCCCTCAAAACAAATGATGCTCACTCTGCTGTATTTCCTACAATACTGCGCCACTGTAATGCACAAAAAGTGACATTAAAGAAGTGACTGAACTATCAGAAACCGCACCTGCATTATCCAGATGAAAGAGAAAGTATTATTTAATTTTATGTAATTAAACATCTGTAGCCCAACAGTTTGTAACTGACCTCTGGGGACCAACAGTGCTAGTCAGCTAAAAAGCTCATGGTGTTTCCCTTCCTCTGGGGCGGCTCAACACAAAGCAGCAAAAAAGGTTAAAATTCACCATCAGGGGAGGGGGGGAGAAAGAAAGAAAAACAGAGAAAAAGAAAAAAGGCAAAGTTCTATTTGGTGGTGGTGGTGCCACATCTTTAATCCTGGCGCTGGACAGAGGCAGGCAGATCTCTGAGTGAGGCCAGTATGGTCTACAGAGCGAGTACCTGGACAGCCAGGCCTACACAAAGAATGAAAAACAAAAAACAAAAAAACCAAAAAACAAAACAACAACAACAAAAAAAAAGCAAAGTGCCTAGGCAGAGTCTGATTCTTGAAAGTGTTTTGAGTACTGCAGCATTCATGCAAACGGAGACTGACAGAAAGCCCATTTCTTTAGCTCCATGTTTCTCATTTAAAACAGGACTTGATGTTTTCGTACAGAAGCTTACATATACGAACTAATCTTATGACTTCCGAGTGAGCTATGGAGATGTGAAAGAAAGCAAATGTTGGCTTACCCTCTACCAATAGATCTCAGTACCACATAAGCACCCACTCACTTGCAGTCTTTTTAAGGCATGCCCGTTTAAACCTCAGCACTCTTAATTTTTAACTGACAGGAAATCAGTGCAAAGGCACAGTTGATTCTCCTTATTTGGGGCATATACAGTCTATTAAGAAGTCTCCATATAGGACTATGTGTCTTTGTTCACGACAGTTTTGTCAGGTAATCAATATAGGACCTTGTCTTATGTGTGTGTTTAAAGACTGTTCACCTAACCCCCATAGCTAATTAGTGTCAGACTCTGGCACTCTAGAGCATGTCCGAGAGAACACCCCCTAATATGTGTTTTTATGTACCTCACATATTCAAAGCCTTCTTGTACTTAGGCAGCTCTACTCCTGGGGATAGTGTAAACAGTAAAATCACCATGACCACCAACAAAAGGGAGAACATGGATCTGAACAAACTGCAAAAGGGTCCCTTATTTACCTTATCAGGGAAACAACCTTGGAGAATGCTGGGCATGACTCAAAATATGTTCTGTTGTTATGAGCACCTTATGTCTGTTACAGCTGTGAAAGCATCTCACTAAAGATTATCAAATAGACAACTTCCCCATTATGCAACCTGTGAACAATGAGGACTGGTCGTACACATGTGTCAATCTGCACAGAAAACGCCAATTTAAGTTCTTCCATAAAATCTGGGATCTAAGGCTATATTCACGTAAGACCCTCTTATGCACTGTTCAGAAGTACACTATATACAGTGTTGAAATACATCCTGGATTTACATGAATCAAGGCAGACCGCATCTCGCTCTGTGGCTGTACCTTCAAATACTTCAGGAGCCATCCAAGCAGCGCTCCCTTTGTTATTGGTCATGTGTGTCTGGATATCACAAGCTGTACCAAAATCGCAGATCTTCAGAACTGTCCCTCCTGCAACCAGCAGCAAGCTATTGTAAAAAAATTAAAAAGTCACAAAGTCAGTATTTGATTTTATAGTAAAGAAGAGATAAACATAGAACTGGAAAAAGCTAAGTTAAATGAATGCTATCAGTAAACTTCTATAAAATGTTACTCAGTCACTGTAATGGCCTAATAGTATAGAGTTTAGAGGAATATCAGAAAAAATTAACGTAGATCTATCACCATGCACAAAACTCAAGTCCAAATGGATTAAAGACCTCAATATCAGTCCAAACACACTGAACCTGATAGAAGAGAAAGTGGGAAGTACTCTACAACACATGGGCACAGGAGACCACTTCCTACGTATAACCCCAGCAGCACAAACACTAAGGACATCATTGAATAAATGGGACCTCCTGAGACTGAGAAGCTTCTGTAAAGCAAAGGACACTGTCACTAAGACAGAAAGGCAACCAACTGACTGGGAGAAGATCTTCACCAACCCCGCAACTGACAAAGGTCTGATATCCAAAATATACAAAGAACTCAAGAAATTAGACCGTAAAAGGTTAATCAATCCAATTATAAAATGGGGCACTGAGCTGAACAGAGACTTTTCAACAGAAGAAGTTCAAATGGCCAAAAGACACTTAAGATCGTGCTCAACTTCCTTAGCAATCAGGGAAATGCAAATCAAGACAACATTAAGATACCATCTTACACCGGTCAGAATGGCTAAAATCAAAAACACCAATGATAGCCTCTGCTGGAGAGGTTGTGGAGAAAGGGGCACTCTCATCCATTGCTGGTGGGAATGCAAACTTGTGCAACCACTTTGGAAAGCAGTGTGGCGGTTTCTCAGGAAAGTCGGGTTCAACCTACCTCTCGACCCAGCAATACCACTATTGGGAATATACCCAAGAGATGCCCAAACATACAACAAAAGTATATGCTCAACTATGTTCATAGCAGCATTGTTCGTAATAGCCAGAACCTGGAAACAACCTAGATGTCCTTCAATGGAAGAATGGATGAAGAAAGTATGGAATATATACATATTAGAGTACTACTCAGCAGTAAAAAACAACGACTTCTTGAATTTTGCATACAAATGGACGGAAATTGAAAACACTATCCTGAGTGAGGTAAGCCAGACCCAAAAAGAGGAACATGGGATGTACTCACTCATATTTGGTTTCTAGCCATAAATAAAGGACATTGAGACTATAATTCATGATTCTAGAGAAGCTAAATAAGAAGGTGAACCCAAAGAAAAACATATAAGCATCCCCCTGAATATTAACCTTCATCAGGCGATGAAAGAAGACAGAGACAGAGACCAACATTGGAGCACTGGACTGAAGTCTCATGATCCAAAGGAGGAGCAGAAGGAGAGTGAGCACGAGCAAGGAACTCAGGACCGCGAGGGGTGCACCCACACACTGAGGCAATGGGGATGTTCTATCGGGAACTCACCAAGGCCAGCTGGCCGGGGACTGAAAAAGCATGGGACAAAACCGGTCTCGCTGAACATAATGGACAATGAGGACTACTGAGAACTGAAGAACAATGGCAATGGGTTCTTGATCCTATTGCACGTAATGGCTTTGTGGGAGCCCAGGTAGTTTGGATGCTCACCTTAATAGACCTGGATGGAGGTGGGTGGTCCTTGGACCTCCCACAGGACAGAGAAACCTGCTTGCTCTTTGGGCTGAGGAGGAAGGAAGACTTGATTGGGGGAGGGGGAGGGAATGGGAGGTGGTGGCGGGGAAGAGGCAGAAATCTTTAATAATTAAATAAATTAATTAAAAAAAAAATTAACGTAGAGAATTCAGGGAGACCATCGTATTCAAAGTTTGATGTCTCTCTCTACCTTTAGTTCCATGACATTTCCTGACCAAGTGTCCCTTTGGCTAAGCTAGACACAGGTTGAAAAGTTTCTATAGTGAGGCACTAAGGTGACCTGGAGTGGAAGTGTAATCACAAACATTTATTCCTGAAAGAACAGCAGCACACAATAAAACAAATAATCTAACTGGAGATAAAGTAAAATAGATCAACACAGAAGGAAACCAATTAGTTTATTTGCTTTTGCAGTATAAGAAGTTGAACCATGGGCTGTGTATGCCAGATAAATGCTATCACTAAGTTATGACTATGCAGGAGGAGACATGAACTTCCTGCATTCAGTCTAAGGACTTGTAGAGACAGGAAATCCCATTAGGTTAGAGGATTTTGTGGAGGTAAGAACTAGTAGTTGGCTGCTCTGGTCTTTCAGCTTTTGCCCCCTAATATCTCTGGGCTATTAGAGCAATTAGAATTCACGCTATAGGGAGAAGCCAGTGTCACACCATTAAAACTTACTTTGGAGGCTTGAGGTCCCGGTGAATTAGAGCTTTGGGCTGCATGCTGTGCAGATAAGCCACTCCTTGGGAACACTGTAAACACCAACTCATGGCATGGGCAGCAGTGTAATAAGGCAATGGTTCGGCACCATGCAGCACTGCAAGAGAAAGGCACAACAAACTAAAAGGAACTTTATTGCACATAACATGAAACAATATAAATGCAAGCACCATAAGCATCATCAGAACACACAAGTGAATATTCTCTTTCAATATTCTAGTCCTGCTTCTAAGCCTTTTCTAGATAAAAAGAACAATAGCATATTTAAGACATTTTGGTGGTTAACTCTCATATAGTTGTTTAAATAAAATTAATAAGCACTACTATACTTTTTAAATTTGAATATCTTTCACACAATCACATAAATTATAAGCAATCCTATTCATTATGAGCGAGGACTAGAGAAACAGTGAAATAAGATGGTTATATCAGATGCTTACAACTGTATTATCTATTGAAGCTAAAAACTAATAGCTCTCTCAAATAAAATTAGATAATAGGATCTACAAAAACAATGAAGAACACACTTAGTGAACATAACTAAATGTTGGTGTAAAATAATGGTAACTTAAAAGCAAATGCTGTCAATTTTAGAAAGCTTACAGGGACAGCTCATGAATATATGAAGTTGGTATTTTTAGGACGAGAGCTTTGTTCCACAAAGGTAATACCAGCACAAAAGTTCTCTTTCATGGCAGCTGTGTTGGTTTGAATGAGAAGAGCCAGCACAGAACTTTGGCCTCTATATCACGGAACTGTTTGGGAAGGATTAGGAGGAGGCAGCATGCTGATGGAGGCAGGCTTTGAGATCTCAAGACTCAGCCATGCCCAGTGTGCTCTCTGCCTCCTGCTTTCAGATAAAGATGGGAGTTCTCAGTTGCCCCAGAAAACATGCTTGCTGCCACAATACCACACCCTTTGGAACCCAAGCCCAGTTAAACACTTTCTTTAATAAGTTGTCTTGGTCATGGTTATAATAATAGGAAAGTAACTAAGACACTATAATAATAGAAAGTAACAATTTAAAATGTTCTGTGAATCTGTGAAGTGAGTTTTCATCATTTTATGTTTTGAAAAGAACACAAAACAAATCACGATGAAATGATGTATAACTAGAGTTCTAAAATGAAGGCTCAAAACTAAAAGGATAGAAAAAAATGTCTGAACATATTTTTAAAATCTTTAAAAAGCAACTGTTACTTCAGGCTTTGGACATAATAAAAATATTGTTAACTCGAAAAATGTATATAAATGTTACAGTATCTTTCTTGCCCTAAGTCCTTAGCCCAAACAACAAAATGAACTCTGATGGCAAATTGTGAGAAATAGGTAAATTAGTTTTTATTAAAAGCTCTCCAATTGCTTCAATCTACTAGCTAAAAGCAGGTGTGGCTAATACTCACCATTGTACAAAGAGCCTCCTTCAGCATACTCCATCACAAGACACACCTAAAGGAAACATGCCAGAATTAACTGGAATGACAACGTTGGGCTCTCCCTGCACATAACTTTGTTCAACTGTTTGACTACCCTGAAAATGATCCCTCTGGCCACTACTATGAGAATCACACCAACAGAAGGAACAGATATATGTGATCTAAGAACTTGTCTTCTAGGTGCCTGTTAAGAGTAGAGATACATGTCAAAGTGGATCACAAGACTTTGGGGACCAAAATAGAATCACAAGACCTTCTCCAGTGCCAATAAATCATGTTCTAGGGCATAGTGTCTAATAAGAAGGTGAGTTACTGACAATGTAGTTCATAGGGGAGAATAGAGAAAGGTACACACTAGTCCGCGACAGAAGAAGCTTTTATTCACATGGGGTCTAGTATAGGAAGAGCCCAGGGCTTGCTTACAGGCTGTGGGAGTCACAGGGCAGAAAAGAGGAAGGGGGGGACTGAAAAGTTTCCTTTTGTGGTCCCTCACTGGCCACGGTCAGGTTAGCTAAGGACATAAGGCAAGTGGTAACATGAGGAATGTCTGGGGATCTCTCTTGGCCAGCAATTACGGGGTCCATAGCAGGGGAAGGAAAGAATTTAGAAGCAAAGTACTTCAGTTCTGGAAACTAAATTAGTTTTGAGGACTGTTGTTATTTACTCAAGATGAGGGAGCTTTATAAAATGGTGTCGCCAAGGCTAGCAGGTACCTGAGACAACTCTGCCAAAATACTGCTGTGTTAAAAGACTAGAAGCAAATGAAATGCAGGAAGTGTGACATTTTCAGAAATAAAGCTAAGATAGAGCAGATGGAAACAAATTCATATAGAATATAAACTGTTCATACTTGCCACATTGCTTCCTGTAGGCTTACAGATAACAACAGGAGAGACACTTACTGGATTCAAGCAGGCTCCATACAACTTTACAATATTAGGATGGTTCACACGTGACAACTGCCGGAGCTGTAACAAATTACAGATTCTTAAAAAGTGCTAATTTTTGAGTACTTATTTTACCATGTTGTTCAAATATTATTGTCATACAGAACATCTGTTTTCAGTAATTCCTGTTTAGCAGGTTGCAAGCATTATGGAAATCCCCAGTGCCTGCCTGGAATCCCTGTCCTACAGTTTAAGTGGGAACACAGACATAATCAAATATATTAAGAAAGAAATCATTAAACCATGCACAAAGTGCTATAATGGGAGTGAAGAACAGGTCAGGATAAACAGAGAGGAAACTAGCTGCCAAAAGTCAGAGCATTATCCCAGATATGGTACTGACCAAGTTACCCACAGTAGAAGGTGTGTTACTTTCATTAGAGCTACAGGTGATGGATTTACCTACTCTGTATGTGCGCCTAGATTTCTTGACTCTGAAATTTCTTGACTCCATTTTAAGTCTGACACCTCGAAGTTAAGTTCCAGAGAGAATAAAACAGCTGTTAAAGATTCCATAATCAGGACTGGAACTTCAGTTTATCTAACACGAAATACACACTCTTTCTGAACAGCGGCCCCCAATTCCTTTTTCTCTCTTAGAGTTACTGCAGACAGTTGGGGACGGGGTGTTATCACCCAGCTGCACAACATTTGACCAGCATGCTTTAGGCTCTAGTTTCAATACAGAGTAAAACCCAAGTCAAACTCTAGCACAAATGAGGTGAGGGGCCCTTCGTGGGAAAGACTGACATTCCAACTTCTGGTTTTAATCTTCCCTGAGCCAGTAATTACACTGAGGCTGTAGTCATTTCCCCATCCCACACTGCAAATTTCTACAATGTATCTTTCCCACAAAACAGCGTCTTGCTTTCCCTCCCTCCCCATCCTCTTTGCTCCAGTCACATGCTACTGGCTCAGGCAAAGCTCACTAAGGTCTCTTAACCTTTCTATCATATGCCACTAGACAGCTTTCTTTACAGTTCATAGTCGTGGATTTTTGTCCTAATAGAAACTATGATGCATTTATGCACATAAATAGATTCCATCTTGGAAAACTCAACACTGAACTTCATAAAGCACATTATTCAAGCATTTATTCCTGTTTTCTCTGAATGTTATAAAGTAGGTTAAACAATAATATTGCAGTTAAACAATAGAGGCGTACACTCAGAGGATGCTGAGAATTTGAAATGAGATGATAGGAAGCAGCAGACTAGAGCTAAATCATAAAGAAGCAATGAAAACAAGAGAACAACATATTTCCTTCACAAATGTCTGTTATGCAGAAGAAACGCATAAAGGGTTTACCAACAGACTTGCTTAGGAGACAGGAATCACACAAAGTAGAATTTAGCTAAGGGATCACTGCCTCCAAAATATCCCAAAGATAAATAGTATGCTAACCAGCCTGCTGGAGATAAAATTTACAATGCTGGATGTAAACGTTTGTTGGCCAGGATTCACCAGCCGTTAGGCTCACCCCCAAAGAACATGCCTCAAACAGGCAGTTCAGGGGGCAGCTCAGGGTTACAACCAATGCTAGTCCTGGGCTGCCATCAAGCCATCAGATCTCTTCTTGAGAAAACATAATTCTGCCAGATGAGCAAGAAGACCCTGATAACAACTATTTGAAAAGAAAAAACACTAGTGTACTTAAAAGAATTCTGGTGCTTTATAAATCTCCCATCTACATAAGTGGCCAGACTTGCAGTCTCCTGTCTTTGTTCAAATAGTTAAAAATATAACCTGGGGCTGGACCCTAAAAGGGATTTAAGGGTGACGGCACGTGTGAAACGTAAAAACCTACTGCGTGTATAAGTTAGTCAAAGCCTTCCATTTGACGCCTGCTCCTCTTCGGGTGTCAGCCACAGCTGGCCACGCTTTTTCAGTAAAGAACTTTTCCTCTATTACTCCCGAAGTGGCTGGAGTAGTTTCGCGCTAGAAAGGTGTGTTATTCCGACAACATTGTAAGAGAGTCTTCATTTTAGGTAATGGGAAAGAATACCATTTCAAAATTAAAATACAATACCTTGAAACAGATTTGGAGTTCGTGGATGGAAAACTTTCCACCCACACATGGTACTACCTTCAGTTCAATCAGATTGCTGAGGTTCATGTACACAGAACAATAAAGATTGAGACACAATGTCTTTTATCACCTTAAGACGAGAATATCTCTGGTGCAGAATGACTGGGCAGAAAGGACATCACAGCTTACCTCCACAATGAAAGCCTTCCTCTCAGATTCACTTTCTATCTGTTTAATAGCAACATCTTTTGCTCTCCACTTAGCTTTGCAAACTACTCCAAAGGCTCCTCTTCCGACCACCTTAGTAAATAAACAAACAAAAACCCAAAAATCAGAAGCAGGCCCAGTTCAGTATGAGACAGGCAATTTTTAAGCCTCATCAAAGGTTTAGAAACCATCCCTATCTGAATTTTCTAAGAATGAATTTTTCATGAAACTGAGGATGAAATGCAGTTTTAATCTTTGAAATAAACCTCTTCATTCTCAAGCAAAACCAAAAAATACAAGAAGACATAAGGGAGTTTCATAATCATGGTAGAAAATTAAAGGCAAGACGAGTGGAGAAGTAGCTCACAAAAGGAAAGATAAGAAAGGACATATGACATTTTAAGAAATTAAAACAGCTTTCAAATACCAAATATGGGTAGGGAACAGAGGGAGAAAGACTAAAGATATATATGACAAAAGCATCACTATGAAGTGCCCACACAATGTGTTATTGTCTGTACATGAAATATTGTTAGGAAGGAAAAAACAAATATGGTTATATGCAACAACATGGATGAACTTCAAAAATATTATGCTAAGGAAAAAAAAAACCTTGACCCTTGATACTACAGATTTCCAGGTTCATTTATAAAATGCCTATGAGAAAATATAGAGAGTGAGGAGCAGCGGTTGCCTGGGGAGGAGGATAAAAACTGGAATTAACGTAAATGGGGATTGGGCATCCTGCCAAGGTGATGACATGTTTGAAAGTTAACTGTGAGGGCTGACAACTGGGTAAATTTGCAAAAGTCATTAAATCACACTTCACATGGGTGAATTTTATGACAGGTAAATAACTTATTACTTTAAAAATGTGCTGAAAATAAAGATCAACCATATGCCATATTATTGCTAAAACTAATGGCTATTATGTGAGCACATTGCTGTCAAGCTATACTTGGATTTTTTCAAGTATTTTAGAAAACAAAACTAAAAATTAGTTTGCTATCTGTCAGATCCAAACGTTTGGACTGTTACTATGAAGGGCGCCATTCAGCACCATCATCGCCAGTCCCCCTCCTGTGTGTCTAAGTGTGGGCATGGTCCTTGTCTTAGGCAAAAGTCCACCTCCACTCATAATACATTTTTATATAGTTCCTACTAGTATATATAGGGCACTGGGAGACTGCTTTGCCCACATCCCTCTTCACACAGACTCAAGAGGAGGTGCTAATGTTTTCCTCGTGTTACACATAAAACATGTAGCAAACTTACTCTCTCCAGTCTACACTGGAAACAAACAGTAAAGCACAGTTAATTGCAGGCATCCCAGTCCAATAGAATGGCAGTGGTTCCAACACCAGAAATCAGTTACGTGGTCCCTTCATTTTAGACAAACTTATATAAAACTCCTCAACAAGAAAGCTGACTGGAGCTAGAATGATCAAATGGTTGTTTTTAAAAATCTGCATTGAAAAAAAGGGAAACTACACTAGAGCCGTAGTTGTAACCTGGGGCGCATGGACAATCTAGCCATGGCTCTAATTCTATTCCCTAAGTCATATAAAGCAATCTGAATATTTCTCATAGTCAATGTTCACCATAAGATAGGTGCAGTTTGGTGTATTTTTCCATCATTAGCACATCGAATCCTGTTCCATTTTAAGGTAAGCAGTCACAGGATTACAACTTACCCACAGCACACAGTAAGAAAGTATTCAGAGGTAGGATCTGAAACCTACAGCATGTATAAGCTATACTCAGCTTAAAGGTAACCAGGCAGCCTCTAGGCAAAGTCCCAAGTAAGCCAGGCTCATTTGGACTTTTTTCATTCCCTTGTCCTGAGCACTGAGAGCCCACTGTCTTGTTCCCCAAGCCTCAACACCAAGAAAACAAGACGGGTGGTTTATATTCACAACCCAGTTACTGGGGAATTAGCTCGAGTGTGAATGTGTTTGCCTACGCACTCACTCTTATGGCTAGGTACCCTGACTGCAAGATACATTAACATCTGAGCTTTTTTGTTGGCAGTACAGTGGAGATGCTTCTATTTTCCTCAGTGATTATCTACGGAGTTCCTAAGTTAAGTTTATCTATAGAGGTCATAGAATCAGGCACTTCCATAAACATTAAGTGCTCAGAGTTGGGTGTGAATTAGTGTAAGGAGCTGAAGTATTCATTTTTCTCATAGAAAATTAGCAGCAAACAGGTCCTACAAGGTTTCAACTTCACGATCATAATAAACTAAGATGATATACACAGATCAGCCTACCTATTGACATTATTAACCATGAATGATTATAAAGCAATTTAATACATTCCAACCATATACCCACAGATGAACCAAAGTGACTAGTATTTAGTATTCTAAAGGATGTCAGATCCCAAATGTTACTTGTATTTGTGGATTATATACTTGTCATAATTGTGTTGAGTATGTATGATTGTTTGTGATCCACAAGTGCCACCTAGTGCTAAAATGACTGTGCTGTCAACTTAAAACCATGGGAACAAAGTGTGAGCAAATGGGTACATAAAAAACTCTCTTAAGCTTTGAGAAATCAATTTTACAAAGCATCTGAAACAGTCACATTCATATCTGAGAACCCATGGCCTCAAGAAATCTTCATCCTCATTTGAGTCATAAATTACCTCTTATGCACAGTTAAGCAACAGTTCCTAAATAATAAAGGTCCGTGTCAAAGCTGTGTGCGGTAACTGAAACAGCCGATAGAAGTAACTTCATGATTTCACAAGAGTCGGTTTACAAGTGAGCCAGCACTTAAGAAATCATTATATTTTATTTTCTCATATGGCATTATTAGGAGTAAAAAATTAGACATCAAAATTAAAAAGAAGAAACTATGTAAGAACTGACTTTTTGTGAGATGAAAAGTAAGGTGGGAAAAAAAATCCAAGGCTACATAATAATAGTACTTGGATTTTTTTTTTTCTAGCACTTAAGAATGCCAAAGGCAAGCACTAACAATAGATTCTACAGACCTCCTCACTAACCCCGTTTTCCACAACAGGCTTAGAGATTTGGAGATTCAATGGTAAGAAGCAGTGCAAACCTTCCCCATCCACACTCTTCCCTTAGATTACTGGGGCAGACTGTCTCACAGAACGTGCTCTATAAACATGGGCAGAAGAACAGGGGCAAGGATGACATATACAGGCCCTACCCCAGGCCTCTCTGGTCTCAGTTGAACATGGAAGTGACTCAAAGTATTGCAAAAGGATCGGGGTAAGTGAAATTAAAGTCTGTCCACAGGGAAGAGGCTACTGAGGGAGGGCTGAGACCTGAAACGGAATGAGAGCTGATCACAAACAATACAACATGCAGCTGAATTTCTGAGGAAGGATGGCAGTCAAGGGAAGACCGAATCAGCAAGCAGGAAGAAAGGTCTTTCTTTAGTGGTAAAACTAAATGCAAACTGCATTTTACTTCTGGAACATTTCTTGAGTACCTAGTATATCAAAAAACAGCTGCTATTTTTTGCTTTTGTTTTTTACAGCAGAAATGGGAGAACTGAATGTTGTTTAGTTAAACTGACAGCATCAAACTGGAAGAAGCCTGTCAAAAGTAGAAAACATGCCACAACTAGCAATCATCTGTTTTTTGAAGTGTCATATTCAACAGGTTAACTGCGGAGAAGGGATTTTTAAAAGGACTCCACCCTTTCATAAATACAGTGATTGGGATAACAGATGTTTGCACATATAAAGGGAAGGAGTCTCCCTAGATGGCTGCCTTCAGTCTTCACTGTCCTTGTATGTCACCAATTCCCTACTGAGGAGTTCACAGCTTCTTCCCTTGAGTTAAGCCTGGCAAGAATGGCTTTTATCAGCAGTATCATGGATGCTCTGAAATCTTCAGAACCAGGGCTCGAGAAGCTTTAGCAGCTTCCATTTCCTTCCTCTTAGAACCCAAGATCATGAGATAAATGCCCACTTGATACAGAAAGGTCACATGGAGAATGGTTGGGCATTTGCTGAGAGTTCAACTGAGGTCCCAGCAGTCAGGGGCACTACTCTGCCAGGCATGAAAGTCACCTTAGATGATCTGTCCAGGTAACAGTAATATGGACCAAGGTACATGTAAACAAATGTGATCATTTTGATACAGCATTTTGACTTCTGGAATGAATTGAAACAATCTGACAGGTATGAAACACATTTGTTTGTCTATAGTAACCAAAAATTGGAAACTAATATGTTAATCATTAGAATGCCAATTGAGAATAATTCCATCTTTGTCTCCTGCACCAGCTCTTTTTCCTCTGTCCAACTCTCAGATCCTACTACTTCTCAGGCTTTGTCTTTGTTGCCTATACTGTCCCCCTCCATTTGCTCTAATCTCATGACTATATCCCCAAATCATCTTCCCACCCAGGTGTTTGCCCAAGCTCAGGATATACTGTCAATTGCCTTCACAAAGTGTAGACACTTGTGGTGGTTTAAATGAGAACAGCCTAGACCTAGAAGGTCCTATATTTGAATGCTTGGTCCTTAGTCCTTAGTTGGTAGAACTGTCTGGGAGAAGGATTAGGAGGTGTGGCCTTGTGGGAGAAGGTGTGTCGTCACAGGGGTTGGCTTTGAGGTTTCCAAAGCCCCAGCCAGGCCCAGTCTCAGTCTCAGTTTCGGCCTCAAACTTGTGGCTAGGCTCTAAGTGTTCAGCTACTGCTCCAGAGCTACACTTGCCTGCTGTCAAGTTTCCTGCCACGATGGACTTACTCTTCTAAAACTAAGCCATCACCCAATAAACTCATTCTTTTATAAACTGCCATTCTTGTGATATTCTGGCAAAGCACGTGGCTGGTTAGCATTTATCCGAAGAATCTGCTTGAGGTTAAATTGAAGACTGTCTAGTATTGACTCAGCTGTGTAGTTACTAGTGACCTCTCTTAATCAGATCCACAATGAAAAAGAGCAAGCAGGGCAAAAAAAAAAAAAAAAAAAAAAAAAATACATAGTTGACTAGAAAAAAAAAGTACCAGGAAATACAATGTTGGAGGTGTGGTTTATACTGAAAGAGATAAGGAGAGGTCTGATTAGGAATGAAATAAAGAGAGTGGTGCCCTACTGAGTAGGTAAGGCCCTACTCAGCTAATTCTGTGGCTAGCAAAATTGAAATGCCTAAGACATCTTCTAAAGCTAAGAAAATGATAATCAACAAAGAAAAACATCAAAAAATCAAAGTGTATGCAAATCTAGAGGGGGCCAGGTTCCAGCCCAAGTCTGGAGCAGAACCTGACAACTGTCAAGTAAAGAGGTTGTAGAATCATCCTCTGGAAAGCCACTAACAACAGGTGTGTGGCAGGAGAGTCCCTGCATGAAGCTGTGAAAAGCGTACCCTCTATTGTGATGGAGACCCTAAGATGTCGGAGATGCCAGAGCTATGTGATGGCTGCTGAGGAGAGAAATGGAAACAGGGAACGGAGACGGCCCAAGAAAGAGTAGGAGGCTGGAAGAGCCACCTAAGAATCCCTTTGACATCAAACACAGAGCGTTTGCCCTGATGGGTTTCAGTCATGTTTTGTTCCAGAATTTCCTAACTATGCCCCTTTCCTCACTTCTGCAATGGTTATATTCCGTGCCACTGTATGTTGGAAGTATATAATTTGCTTTTGAACAGAGGTTTATAGTTAAGAGATTGCCTGGACTATCAGAAGTGACATTGGGTTGGGCTTTAAAACAGTGTTGAGACTGTGAAAGACCATGGAGACTTTTGAAGTTGGATTAAATGTATTTTGCATCATGATATGACTACAAGTCTATGGGGACAAGAGGTTGGAATGTGGTGGTTTGCATGAGAATGGCCCCCACAGGCTCATAAATTTGAATACTTAGTCCCCTGGTTGGTGGAACTCTTTAGAGAAGGTGTGGCCTTGTTGGAGAAGGTGTGTCACTGGGGGTGGGGTAGGGGTGAGGTTTCAAAAGTTTCTCTCCAACTTGTCCATAAAGATGTAATCCCTCAGCTACTCCTCCAGCACCATGCCTCTCTGTTTGCCTTCTACTGCATTTCCCACCATAATGGTCATAGACTCACACTTTGAAACTGTAAGCAATGTCTCCAATACATTCTTCTAAGTTTACAAAAGTAACTAAGTACTATAGGCTCTACAAAGGTCTAGTGTGTCAAGTACCAACTTGAGGCTTGCATGGCTAGTGCTTTTACCCAATGAGACAACTCTTTGGCCAAAGTTCAATCTTGGAAGACACACAAAAACTAGATGCAATGGCATGAATAATAAAGCAATCCCAGCACTCCTAGAGGAAGATGGGAAGCAGAAGGAACAGAATTGTCTAGAACTATGTAGCATAGCAGTAGAAAAAGAAAAAGACAGTCTCAAACGAAACGAAAGGCAAGAACGACTCCTGAAAGTTGTTTTTTAATCTCTATATGTGTTCTGTGGTATGCATGTGTGCACTCGTGGACAAAGAAATATTTAAATACTGACTCCATTATCTGTCCCTTACTTCCTGCTTATCACACTTCCGTTGACCTTAAGATGATTTGCAGTCTGTGTTATCTACTCTAAATCCAATCCTCACATTCTAGAGTTTTATTTAAAAAGAGTTTATTACAACTTGCGCCTTAATCAGATGTTAGTAAAGAAAAAGTCACTGACTCTTTCACTGAATAACACACTATCTTCACATGTTCTATAATGGGCCACACACCCTACAACATACTAGAATAGAACAAGTTTTGTCTTACCACCAGGAAATGATCAAAACAACATGTAGACTATTCTATTACAGGACTCGTTAGTTAAGACACTGTACATCCAGGGATGGAGATATGGCTCAGTGGCTAATAGTAGGACTTAGGCTTCATTTCCAGAACCTACATGGAGGCTCACAACTGTCTATAACTCTAGTCTTAGGGGAACTGATGTCTCCTTCTCACTGCCGTGGGCACCAGGCACCTATCTGGAACACAGATATATATGCAGGAAGAATCCTACACATAAAAGAAAATGTAAAATGATAAAAGTCCACTCTGTCTCTCCCAGACCGATAATGCAAAAATAATAAATACATAAATAAAAACAAAGCAAAAAACCCCACTTTGCTGATGGAGGAAATTTTTACAACTGGGAGAATTAAAAAATAAGTTTACTGGTATCAAATTTTATTTTTGTACTAATCGAGAATATAAAATGCCAGATCTTTATGAGAGAAACTAGCCTGCCTAGACTATGAAAAAGCAAACCCAAAACATAAAAGAACATTATTTCCACTGTTAGTAGGGCAAGTCAATGTTGCAAACTGCAGCTAGCAACTCACAGAGTGGCACACAGGTAACCCTTGAGATACCGTGATAAATTGAGGGAAACAGTTAGACAACAAGTCATACTTTACGTGCTACCTCACTTCTAGTTCAAGTTCACAAATAAGGGGAACCTTTGCAGACTGTATTCATAACTGAATAACATAACAATTTAATTAAAATTAAAATCAATTTTAATTTCTATACTATCATGAACACATATTCTACAAAAAACAATTAAAATATTAATTTCTTTGGCTGGGGAAATAGCTCAGTTGGTAAAGTATTTACTCCACAAGTATAAGGGCCCAAGATCAAACCTAGAAGCTAAATTCAATACATCTGGTATAGTGGAACTCATAATTCCAGCACTGGCGAGGAAAAGATGGGCAGGTCCCCGGGGTTCACTGGCCAGCAAGGCTAGACACTCGGTAAGCTTCAGGACAGCAGGAGATCCTGTCTTAAAGGAGGGCTGATGGCACTGGAGGAAGAACACAGGTTGTCTGTCTTCTGGATCCCACAAACGTGTATACAGGTGCACCTTCAAAGATGTGAACATGCACACAGGCAGCCCAATTCCTCAAGTATTAGACATTACCCCTTTCCTTCATCCAAATAAGATTAAAAACCAACCACTTGATGCCTAAACTAAACTAACGGAAAGGGTTGTACACTCTTGTGCTCTTGACATGAGATGATTCATGTTCACTGTCTCCATTTTATTTAGTCAGTTTGGTCTGGCTCTGTCCTATGCACTGAGTGAATGGAGCCCCAACTATGGTGCTCTCATTCTGGCAAGAAATCGGGAACAAGACAGAACAAGCATAGATCCTAAGTTCATTAGTTAGGACGTGGCGTCTCCAACTCTTTGGAGCCTGAATATCTATTAATAAACTGTCACGGAGCAGAGCTGCTGACAAGACGGGCTTGATAACAGAAAAGCGGAGCTTTGCTTGTTCTGCTCTTCTAGTCTTTTAGAGCCTGCCATAGAATGTCTTCCTGTCAACATCTAACGCTCTAGAACTGTAAGCCAGAATCAACCCTTCTTCAAGTTGGTTCTGGTCGTGATATTTTGTCACAGCAATGTAAAAGCAGCTAATACCACACCTGACCCACTTAACGAGCCTTTCCTTTAAATGATATGCTCGGATTATTTGTCTGGCTACATGTGTATGACACGTAAACAATGTCTGCACCCAATTCTTGATTTTAGCCATTCCGGATTTCTATTGAGCTCAGTGGTCACCAGTTTCACACAGAAGAACGTACTGATTATCTTTGGATTTCCATAACCACCCACTAACAACCATAGACTCGGTTATTCAAGCCCTATAATTTTAAGCTCTCCTCTAGAATCAGTTGCCTAATAGTTTATAGCAACTGCTAAAGTTCTTTTTACATAGTCTTATCCTAGTATACTTTTCTGTGTATCTCCAATAAAACACAAGGACACACATAAAGAGTGATTTATATGTCCAATATCCTTAGCTGTGGTCACCACTCTGCGACTCCTTGACAGAGTAACCCTATAAATACAGTCAGTCTACAGTTAAGTGAAATCCACCAATGACTGACTCACTCACAGCACTTGGCTCTTTATAGGGTCTTTTACCCCTGCTAAACATTTACTACGTATAATGGGGAAGAAGGGCATTGAGACTGGGAAGAGTCAGCTCTCATTGCCTGTATAGTGCTGGCTTATGTAAATTAACCCTTCGTTTATTACATATAAGAAAATCAGATGTGCATTTAATTCTCATAATTTGCTGTGATAATTTCATTTACTGGTTCAAAAAATACTTAGAGAACCTTTAGGTACTATGTGCTAGGATTAGAAATGTCATTCAATTACAGGTAAGTGTCACAAAAGAGAACAGAAATAACAAAGTCCCAAGCTGCTTGGCGAAAGCTTCTCTAGGGAAGAAACATTTGAGGTGGGACTTGAATGGTGAGAAGGAACCCGTCATGTGATGCTTTGGAGGAAGAGCTCAAAGGCAGAGGAATAAGTGCAAAGACAATTATTTACTAGTGATATTTTGAACCAAGTGAATTTATATTGCACCTAGCTTCAATTCTGTCTCCACTTACTGGAGCTGCTGTGATTCGACAACTGTCAAGTTATAGCTTATATGCTTGAGCTATATCACATCTCCAACTCTGACATCATGATTCTGAAAATGTAACTAACTCTAGGATTCTTCCATTGAGCCTCAGCACACTGCACAGAGAAGAAAATGTTGGCTGCAGAGGACCAACTCCTATGGAGGAAATCAGTATTTTGTATCTTCATTCCTAGAATAGGGTTCCCCTATGGAGTACCGCAGTGACATTCTAGATCAAGAGGAAAGAACAAAGGACTCATGACTGAGAAACTTCAAATTCCTAGCTCTGCCTCTGATTTAAGAGATGCTGCTTTTGGCAAACTAAACTTTATAATCATGAGTCAGTATCTGTGAAATGGGATCTGTCTACCCAACTCCATTTCCTAGGACGATTATGACTGACTAAGAACTTCTACACGTACTGTGGAGAACAAGAGAACACATGCATTTTATTTTACAGTTGGAATAGACATCTAATGATCTCGTCCAATCTGTCAGTATTTAAGAGAGAAATTATAGGTCTCCAAAATAAATGACCTGCCTAAATAGAGTCTGGCATAATCAATACAGCACCTAATTTTCTATATACTCAATTTAATATATTTTTCACCAAACCACATTTTTTAACCATCCCACCCTCAATGCAGTCTACAGTTAATTCTTTTTGCTCAAGTACAAGAAGGTTAAAAACTGACTTTTTAAAAAAATTAAGTACCCACACAGATTTTGGAGGCACAGAACTGATATAATTTGGCAGCCGTTAAATTTTGAAAGTGAAGACCCATAACACTAAGAATGCAATGATGAAAAGCATCTGTTGTCTTAGAGATGTGTATCTACTAAATGAGTCCACATCTGGTCTATAACTAGATTGTTTTCTTAAACCACAGCTTCTAATTATATTTGTGTAATGCTGATTCCATTGTACTGTTATTGAGATATTAATTATGTGGATCTCATATCTTGCTGTTTGTGTGCTGGGATTGAAGCCAGAACCTCAAGCATGGTGGGCAAGAATTCTGAGTTACACCCCAAGCCACTATTTTCTTAATTTAAAAGGTGATATAGTTGTCCATATAAAACACTGAAAGCAATGTAAGATTGTTTCTGTATTGGGTCATCTTTCTCTTTTTCTATTTATGATTTAAACTAGAGGTGGAATGTAAGTTGAAAAATAGCTACCGAGTGCCCGAGGTGCACCACTGACTATACAATATGCTTAATATGCTCAAATGAGGACTATAATGGAAACTATATAATGCTTTTGACATCAGAAAGGCCTGAATTAAATCAAGAATATGAAAATAAACTAGGCACTAAAATGAAACAAATTTCAAAACGATACCTAAGCTTTGGGCTGAGACCATCAAACTGATTACTGTCTCCCTCAGCAACTTGCAGGCCTCAATGAAGCAAGAATGTGAGAGCTTTGAGGAGTACTGTGCAATAAAGGAGCACGCCCAGTAAGTGTGTGGGAACAAGTGGTGGACCACGAAGGACGAGTTATTATTATATAACAATTTGTAGTCTACAAGCACAGCAATTTGCCAGGGCACATGTAAATGCTTATTTAAAAACTGCAATTCTTGCATGATGACTCACTGAAGTTTTTAGTCTTAAAAAAGAATGTTATCCATGAAAGCTGGATCAACTACCCGCTTCTGAAAAAAGGAATTTATCTTAGCTTCAACGAGGGGGGGGGGAAACCCCCACATATAGAATGTTTTCCTCTTCCCAAACAGGCCTTCTTTTAGACGTGACCTTAAAGCAGGTCACCCTTCTTCTCTGGAACCTTATTTCTTAACAATATGTCAGATACTATGCTGGGTTTTCTGCATCCATTGCTTAGCCGGGTTTGTCACACTGATGGAGTAGCGATTACTCCCATCTTACAGCAAAGGAAACCAACATTCGGGGAGCAGAGGGAAACCAAGTCACACGGTGGCCTGTTCTACACACTTAACCTTCCTGTCTTAAACCTTGCCCTTACCACCACACTTGTAAGATAGCCATAGTATCAATGAACACGGGATCTCTACAGTTACTCTTCGTGATGAAGAAATAGGACTTAGCAATCATCTAAGGTAAAAATGTGTGTTTTTTTGAGTGTTAATTAGCTTGAAACTTTTAACTCCTTACTACACTGGTTAAAAAACCTTAAAGGCAACTCAGTCTAGATTCCCATAAATCGCACAGTATGGTGTAGAAAACACAAAATGCTTAAAAACAGGAAAAAGTAATAGGAAAAGCACGAAGGTATTTCTAACCAAAGTTTTAAAGAGTTCTAAGCGGCATTTTAAATACACACACACACACACACACACACAGTTTTTCTTTTGTAAATATGAAGATTCTTAGAACTGACACCACTGTGGAACTGAAAATAGGTGATATACTGAAGACACTCGGAAACGTCTGTTCTGAAATTCCAACCGAAGATTCCATTTATTCCGTTTTTCTAACAGCGACTTCTGGTGTAGTGTTATAGTCACCACAATCATTACTTGCCTTTCCAGAATGTGCCACTTTCATAGTTCATTTCAAACGTCTCTTCGTAACAGCCTCATGTCACTGAAGAATGGAATTCATCTACAGTGGCCCAACAGGGGGACAGAACTACTCTATGGTATCCGAGAAAGAAGAATCCCGGAGCGCGGAAAGCGCCGGGAGACGGTCTCTTTACCAGCCTGTCCCGAGCATCCTTTGGTCTCACACACCACACCAGAAGTCACACACACGCAATCATGGCCTTTAACACCACGACCGAAACTCCGCAGCCGCCAAACTTCGCGCGACCTATTTACGGATAATCGAACCACGTATATAAGCAGGTCTAGAGTCACAGATCCAAAGTCAACCGTGAAGCCCATCCGGAAGCCGTCGCCTCCAGTTCCCCGACCCCAGGCGGCGGCGCGGGGGCTGCAGGGCCCGGCCTCGCTCACCTCTTCCACCTCGATCTCCTTGTAGTCGATCTCTTCGAAGTTGAGGACCTGCGATGGCGCTTCGATCATCTCACTGGCAGAAGACGAGGAGGAGGACGAGGCGGCGGAGGCTGTCGACATGATCCCCCGAGGCGCCCGGGGGGCCGCGCCCGCCCACCGGCCCGCCCGCCGCCCTTCAGCCCCGAGCCGCGCCGCCCCGCCGCCGGGCGCTCCGTGGCGCGGGACCGACCGGGGCCACAGCCGAGTCCCGGCTCCGGCTCCTCAGCGCTTTCCGTCGGCGGGCCCCGCCCACCAGACTTCCAGTTCCGGTTTGGACTCGGAACTGAGTGGAAGGAGGCAACACTGGAGGAAGCGGACGGGGGGGAGTTTTGTGACTTGGACCGACAGAGCAGCGCGGGTTTCGGGGCGGAGTGGGCGAGGGCGAGCGTGGAGCCGTGGGCCCGTGGGACAAGTTTCGCGAGACTTTTGTGCAAGGGCCTCGGCGGCGGGGTGGTACCGCGATACCTGGCGCGGTGACGCAATGAAAGTGCGCGCACGGAACTGGCGCGGAGCGAGGCAGAAGGCCGTCCGGTTGGTCCCGCAGGAAGCAGCGGGAAAGATAAACTCCGTAGCTTTTTGCCTATTTTTTTGGAACTGCGTCGTGCCTTCCCCGCCTCTGTTCTGAGCGGTCTGCAGACAGGCAGGGTGGCGTTCGTGTCGTGCTCTTTGGGTGCCTCTTAATTTTCAGTTTCGCTCGGGAGCTGTTGAAGAAGCTTTCAAGCTTCGCCAAAATGTTTCTGCTCTGTGGGCTTTTGCAGCACTGTGCATGTTCCTTTGCTCTAACTCCTAAGCCTGTGAGGGATTCGAAGAAAAAAGCAGTTAGTGCGAGCATCCAGAGTAACACCGTGAAGTAGGAGTGCTCACTGATTGAAGCTAACATTATGGTGTCAGATAGATGAAATTTCACACAAGTCGTAAGGCAATTAAAATTGTTCAGTTACTGAGACTGTCGCCCACAAAAGCCCAAAGAGTTTGTTTTGAGAGATTTCCCCCTCGTGCAAAGCCGGACCCTTAGACACAACAAGGAAAAAAAAAATTCTAAGAGAAGCCAGTATGAAGCAAAGCTGGAAGACTCATACTTTGCTGTCCTTACAATGTTTATATACAGGATTTTGATGACCTTTGAAGGCATTGTCTTTGAAGGCCTGCTAAGGAGTTTAAGTAAACTCACAAGGTGTTTGTGAAGAGGACCTAACAAGATTACCATTGATGCGGGCAAAATTCCAGATTCCAGGGTTGCTTAAGTTAGGATAACTGCACTGGAAACGAAGTTGATACTCTTGTTTTGTGGGATTCCCAGAAAATATCTAGGAAAGAAAGAAGGCCTTCCTTGAAGGGTATAGAGGCTTGAACCTAAGCAAGGTTCACTGCTAACTCAGTATAAAACATTTATATAATGGGATGTTGCCTTTATGTTGACAATCTTCATAGCAAGTGTTAGTTCTACTGGAGTTCTTGATTTTCTTTAGCCCGGTGGCAAGCTTCAATTTCTGAGTAAGGGGCTCCTTTGCTTTATGTCCCCATAGTTTAACCTTTTCCTGCCTTCATGCTACTTTATGTTTCATAAAATACTCATCAGTAGCTTTGCAATTCAAGTTTGAGTCTCACAAATTAGATTGGAGTACCCCATGGATAGAATTATCCATGTTGTGTGACTAACACAATATTTAGTTTAAACTATGTGTTGAATTTTAGTTGATTTGACTCAAAAACCAGCAGGAACACTGGAGTTAGATTTAGTGCCTAAGGATGAACTCCAGAGAATGCTAAGTCTTAATTTACTAATGGAGACTTTCCCTTTCCTGCCTAGCTATTGGCTGTTCAGCTCTTTTTTAGACCAACCAGGTGTTTTAGACAGGCAAAATAACAGTATTACAGAGTTAAACAAATGCAACATAAAAGAATGCAACACATCTTTGCATCATTAAATGTTGCACAGCATAAATGAATGTAACACATCTTAAGCTAATATTCCACAGCAGTGGGTCTTTGGAACTGAGAAACATGGAAACTGAAAAGGCAGGGTATTCATGGATTGCTATCCAATTGTCTGCTGCTTTTTCTAGTTATAAATATTACTGAAATGAACATCATGTGCTTAAGGCTAATGTTAAGGAATTGTTAGGGAAAAGCTATTTTGGTTTGTTAGTAATTTTACTTTCTCTAGAATATTTTTAGTTTTCCTATGTTTTGAAGAAAAGTGTTAATTGCTTTTAGGATGTATGTCTTTTAGCTTAAAGCACAGGTTCTAGTATCTCTTGTTCCAGTTCTACCACATATCTTGAATAAATTAAACTTTCAACCTTAATATGCCTACCTAATATTAACCTCAATGGATTATGAAAAATTAGAAGAGTGGCTGATACATAAAGTTAATTCATCCTGAAATAATTATTAGTTTCATATTTTCCTTCCTTAGGGTGTGATAATGGTGGGAACCGTTGTCCATCACAGACACTAAGTCCTGGTGATTCGGAGAATCTGTTATCACGGGGTAGCTTAACTGCTGACTGGCTTACACTTGACAGTGGAGTCTGGCTTAGGCTGATAAGTGGCTGAAGAAGAATGTGTATGTGTGAGTTTGGATGAACAGCTTGGGGTTCCCACATCTGGGATGTGCCAAGTCCCTTGTGGTGTAGTTTGAAGTCCGAGGAAGAGCACAGGGATTAGAGGATAGCTTTGCTTAGACTACCATGTTCTGGGGAAAAGGATATTATTATTATTTTTTTTTTTTTGATTTTTCGAGACAGGGTTTCTCTGTAGTTTTTGGTGCCTGTCCTGGAGCTAGCTCTTGTAGACCAGGCTGGCCTCAAACTCACAGATCTGCCTGCCTCTGCCTCCCGAGGAAAAGGATATTATTAAGGTAGGAGGATGGAACATGTTTCTTTAACTAGTATGTTATCTTTGATTTGGAAAGTATAATTTTCAGACATTTAGTATGTTGGCCTCTGCTTGTTGAGGCTCTTGTCCCCTCAAGTGTTAAGTCTGTTTTTGTTGTTGTTGTTGTTTGTTGTATATGTGTATGTGTGTTATTTCCATTACCATGTGCTGACTGGCTTAGGTGAGGTATTCATAACTTGGGTTTCCGATTTCCTAAATTACTCTTACTCAGGAATGTCTGTCTTATCATTTGGTTATCAGCCCTATCACTACTTCAGAGATAATGATGTCATATTTCCTTTAGCTCCCTACCCTTCATTTTCTATCCATTACTGTTTATTTCTACATAGTTACAATCTGACATTTTTAATTTTATTTTTGGTTTATTTTCTGTTCCAATCTTCTAGTTAGCATTAACTGTCGAATTGACACAGCCTAGAATCACCTAAAAAAATTCTGCATTGAGCAATTGCCTTTATAAGTTGGTCTGTGAGGGACTGTCTTGATTGATGTAGAAGAGCCCAGCCCACTGTGGGTAGTGCCACTTCCTGGGCAGGTGTACCTGAACTGCAGAAGAGAGCTAGCTAAGTATGAGCCAGAGAGCAGAGCTTACCAGAAGAAGAACAGAAGAACGTGTCTTTGGGTCTTATCTCTGGATTCTTGCCCTGATTTCCCTTCCCACAATGCATCCCTCAGTGGTGCACTGTGACCTGGAAGTATAGGCCATTTAAACTCTTTCCTCCCCTAAATTGCTTTTGATCAAAGTATTATCACAACAACAAAAGGAAAGACTAGAACACCTGTTGAGCAGGATTTAGAGCGCAACCTCAGGTTCAGTAGACACTTTATAGAAAGTGAATGAGCATAGTTCCTTATCAATACCGTGTTAACTTATTTTATATACAAAGGCTGAATTAACCAATTTTCTATAACATTGGAGAAGACTTAATAAGTAGATGAGATTGATAAGTAGCTAGCAGTTTGTAATGAAAGTTTGCTTTTAAAATGTTTGAGAGTTTTAAACATGCTTTCTCTCCTAGGAGGTAGCTCTGCTATGTTAGTAGTCAGTGTAGGGGACTCTCTCTTCCTAGAGTTTCCGAAGTTAAACCAGGTCTTCTCTCCAAACACCAATACTACTTAGGTTTTTTTCCATACGTTGCTGTCTAAGATTAATAGCACTATTACTGTGACCTTAGTGGTATTTTGACTAACCGGTTTAGTTTCTAAGCTCCCAGATAAGCTGAAGCATCATCCTGTAGCTCAACACCATCTTTTTTTACAGGTAGAATGCCACACAGGTGAAAACACGCTTTAAAAAGAACAATCCTCACGGAAATAGTACTCTTTGTTTAAAACACATTAATTAAATGTCTTATTTCCAGGGCTAAAATGTCAATCGCTGCTTTAGATGATCTTTCTTAGAGGAAATTCCAGAAGCAATTTGACCTCATTTTCAGGGATAAGTAAGGGTGTTTCATCTCACACAGCCCCAGGGATTCACAAATTAAAACTTTCTACTTTAATGATGCCACCTACTATTCATTATTTCAACAAACAACACTCCCCACCCCAGCCAAAAAAGAGTCAGGGTACAGGATTGGAAGGCCTGAGACCTGCAAGGCAGAGAGACCCACTTTGCATTCTCGCTCATGAGCAGCCCATTTCCCACCTTCCTCTGCTTTCCCAGCACCCCATAGAGCTGCTCTCGGTGCTGAGAGGCTCCACTGAGGAAGAGATTCCCATTTGAAAGTCATCTCTGGGAGCTCAAAGTGCTCTGAGAGAGAATTGTGGCCTGTTAATCAACTCAATTATGTAACACATTTCACACAATCTAGAGAAAGTAGCAGAGCCTTTTAATTATGCCCAGAGGCATCCAAGCAGTTAAGGGAAATAATCTAATGGGAGAACCAGCCCTAAACAGTATCTTATTTCGATCCTCAATATTAGTATCTGGATGCTTAAGAAAGAATTAGAAGTGGAAGAGGAAATTCAGGGAATGGAATTCTGGCATCTGTTCCTCAATGGGATTGCTGACCTAAAGTGCAGAAGACAATCTCAGTGTGGATGATTAAAGCCATGCAGTTTTAATCTGAACATATAAATGAAAATCAGAAAAACGTTTAATATATGTAGCCAGAGTAACTATGGTAACTAAATATCACACTACAAAAGCTGTGCTTAACCCATCACTATTACATTTTTTTTTTAGTAGTAATCATAGGACTGAGGGGGAGCTATAGACATCGTGGTGAGTATTACATTTCTATCTCTAAATCCTTTAATGTATAAGAAGTGGTATGCGAGATTAGTACATTCCTTCAAAAATATATATGGCATTCTTAACGTGCTGTGCTGTATAGAAAATGAGAAACAGGAGACACCATTCAACAGAAACGCTGGTCACACCTTATCAATGAGTTGATATTCTTACAGATTCTCATCCAGTAAGTTTCGGGCAGCTTTTGTTTAGATTTTACAGTCCAATCAGAGCTAACCCTTGAGATCACCTAACAGTAGCTGTAGCCATAACGTTTATTAAGTAATTTGACTATCATTTTGAAGAACAAAACTTTGCTGATTACATTTTGATCTTAGGTTCAGTTTTCTTTTCTCTGAAAGAAGAAAGCTGGCATTAGCAACTTTGTTTTAATTTGTAATATGTTTCTTTTTTATTAAATTTAAGATTTATTTCCAGTAGGCTCCATAAGACTGTAATATGGACACTCTATCTTGACTGCAGTTTTTTGTTTTGTAATTTTAGTAACTTAGTTTTATTTATTTATTTGTTCAAAGAATGATTGCTTTTAATTCTTTCTTGCCCGTCCTACTACTGACCATATGAAGTAAAGAGTCAATACCATTTAGTGTTTTTTTCTTGAAATTTTAAAATTATTTGTGTGTGCGCGCGCACACGTGTGTGCGCATGCGCGCACATGCACTCAGTGCAGGAATAGTGGCCAAAGGACAAATTGCAAGTTGATTCTTTCCATCCATGATATGAGACTGAGCATCAAATTCAGATCATTAGGCTTGGTGGTAAGCTCCTCTACTCACTGAACTATCAACCTAGCCCCTGTCGTTTGCTAGTCTTGAGAGAGGGGCTGGGGGAAGGAATTCCCAGTAATCTGGGGAGAGTTATATAATTGGGCTGATGAATAAAAGATGACTTGATGTAAGCTGTACACACCAAGATGCTGGCACAGGTTAGGTGAACTCACTGTCCTAGAGAAGTATTGAATCGAGTTGATCAGATCACTGAAAGACATCAACTATCTTGATGTGAATAGGAATGTATCTTGTTTTCTCCTCTCTTGATGGTTCTCCTGTCTCCAAACCTACTTTTCTAAAAAGCAGGAGAGTTAGATCTACAGTTTTAGTCTCCAACTGAGTGATGAGGTAGCATTTGGCATGGGGGGTATATTGGCTTCCCTTAAGATAAATTATTGATTGTGGATCGTCATTTTTAGTTTGAAGAATGTTATTTTGAGTATGATTCTTCCCTAGAAAAACAGGAGACTTTAATATTGACTTATTCTAAGGGACAAATATACTTTGAGTTACTCTGGTATGTTTTCTTATCTGATCATTTACTACCTATTCAACCAAGTGTACTTAAAACTTGTGGAATCAAGTGAGGAAAGCTTTGGTTTGGGGGAGAAAGAGTCAAAGCTGAAATTGAAACATACTGAAATACGTTAAAGAGTTCAATCTCAGGATTGTTTAGGAAGTGATGCTTTCTGTAATGAGCAGATCAAATGTAATATTAACTATAGGCATAGGTAACTTGGGGAGGATGGAATATTCAAATGCCATCACTCATTTTGTTAGAATTTTGAATCTTTCCACTTCTTGACTATATAAAGTCACCTTTCTAGGTTCTTGATAAATGGCAACTGCTTAAGGTTAGTATGTTTTTATCTTAATCAAAATTAGGTGATGTTCACAGCCTAAAGGCAAATTTAATTTTGAGATAAAATTAAGCAATGCTTGATCAATCTCAATAAGTTCTACATCTAGTACATTCAAAATTCAAAAGTTTATCAATCGATATAAGCCATCTCCATTAAAAGAAAACAGTAGCATATTTTAATTGACATATGATCTTTATTAAACTAACAAAAATAGAGTTGTCTTTGGTCTTAATGAGGTTGCTTAACTAAATCTGCTGCATGGAATTGATTTCTGCCTTTTTCTAAAGGATTCATTATCAACTTTAATAAGCCAGGGATTGATCCTTTTTGGAAAACAAAGAATATATTATATCCTAGGTCTCCAACTTAATTTGTCGAGAAATAGATACTATCAGAATTGAGAATTTTCTTCCAGTGAAACATATTGACTGGCCTAAGAAAGATTTCTGAAAGCAGCACAATTTAGCTGCAGGAATATAATAGGATGTGGAATCAGCATGGACACCTTAGCCTTGAGATGCCATTCATTCTAAGAATGGGAAGGATTCAGCAGACAAGGGAATGATGGCTCTGCTCTATGTCTTTAAGATTTTTCTACTTTACATTTTAATTGGCTATATATCTTCGCATTAAAGAAAACTCTTAAGGTTAAGCTATTATTTTTATTCTTGGTTCTTTATGGCTAAAAATACAGTTTGTGACTGTCTCTTCCAGAGAAAAGTTCTGCATCAAAGCTCATTCCCCATAATGAACTTTAAGAAATAAACTTCTTGTGCAGAGCTCTGGGGGGCTGCCGTGGCTGCTGTGGTGTTTCTGTTTTTGGATAGCTCAGTCCATAGTCATGGGTTCATTCTTCTGACAAGCATCATTCACTGTGTGTACACAGTAGCTACCGTACAGTAGTCTCCTTAAGTACAAGCTGTTTATCCTGGGGCAAAAATAAACAGTTGTGTTTTGTTCTCGGGTTTTCTCATTTTACTGTGAGGCATCTTTCCTTGACATAATGACATGATAATTATCATTGCTTGTCTGCTCTAGGAGACAACCAAGTGTTTAACTATTATCTTCACAGATTCTCTTCTTATTTCTATGTGCTGGCTTGACTTTGTAGACCAGTGTGCTGGCTAGATTTATACTAACATGAACAAACTATAGTCATCTGAGAAGAGGGAACTTCAATTGAAAAAAACTGCCTTCATAAGATCGGTCAGTCTGTAGAGCATTTTCTTTGTTAGTCATTGATGGGGAGGGGTCCTGCCCATCATGAGTGATGCCATCTCTGGGCTGGTGGTCCTGGCTTCTATAACAAAGCAGGCTTAGCAAGCCATGGGGAACAAGCCAGTAAGCAGCACTCCTCCTTGTCCTCTGTATCATCTCCTGCCTCCACGATCCTGCCCTGTTTGAGTTCCTGTTCTGACTTCCATCACCTGGAAGTGTAAACTGAATAAATCCTTTCCTCCCTAAGCTGTCTTGGTCATAGTGTTTCATCACAGTAGCAGAGACGCCAACTAAGACAACCAGCAACTATGTATTTGTTGGGCTGCTACCTTTGTGTTACCCAAATCCACTTTGTCCACATAACATAGGCAGGGCATAAAAATTCGTGTTCCCCATGTGATGGGCCCTTAACCCAGTGACCCGTGGAATAGAAGTTCTAAGTAATTTCCAAGATCTTCACTCCCTTTACAAGAATAATTTGATAGCTTCTTTATGTTTCCTAGAATAGTTGGCTTGACAATTCTCTCTGAACTGGCTATCTTTATGTTTCTGCAATCCTTGTCTCAGGTTTTGTTTCTAGGAAAAACATCTAGGAATTTCGTATTATACAAATAATCCAGGTGGAGGTTTGGTTGTATCAGCACAGTTCTACCAAATGTGGATGGTGGGTAGAAATGTTGTTTCTCTTTCAGGCCTGGAAACTTCTATACCTTACAGCATGAATAAATATATTAGATTTCAGATTGTTTGTAAATAGATGTTCGGTATATAAAAGTCATATGCACACAGTTTACAGTTATGTGAATTTTGTGTTTGTTGGGTTGATTTTACTTTAAAATCACCAAACATCACCCAAACTATCAGATAGTTGAAATATTGGGTGTGGTGGTACACATGTCTGTTCCTGGCAATCAGGGACCTGAAGCAGGATTGAGAACTGGAGGCCAACCAGAGCTGCAGAACCCCCTGTAGTGTGACTTACACAGCAAAACTGACTCAATGATAACCGGATGAAGTGATGTATGTGTACGATTCTTATTTGAGCAAAACTTACCAAGTGGCTGTAAGGTACCAGGCACTGTAGTAGCCTTTAGACACCCAACAGTGACAAAGAGTAATGGTTGCTTAGTCTTAAACTCTCTGCCTTTGTGCACATTTAAATTTGAACTGACTTTGCTGTACCCAGATATATTTATATGATATTCTTGCAAAAATAAGTTGTTCTTGCCACGTATTTCCAAATCTTACCAGCTGTCTTGATTAGGTTTATAGTGCTGTGATAAAACATCATAACCAGAATATAACTTAAAGAGGAAAAGATTTATTTCCATTTACAACTTATAAATCTATCATGTTGGCAAGTCAAGGCAGGAACATAAAGACAGGAATTAGAGCAGAGTCTTGGAAGAGTTCTGTTCACTGGCTTTCTCCCCATGACTCGCTTAGCCTGCTTTCTTACAACCAGGATCCCCTGCCTGGGTGGCAACACCCACCATGTTAACCCTCTCATATTAACTAACTATGAGTCAGTTAAATGCCCAGCAAATGTGTCTACAGGCCAATCTGAGGAAGCATTTTCTCAGTTGAAGTGCCCTCTTCCTAGATGACCCTAGTTTGAGTCAAACTACAGAATACTAAGTAGCACAGTTGTTCAGAAGAGGCTCTAGGCTGGGTGGTGGTGGCACATTCCTTTAAGCTCAGCACTTGGGAGGCAGAGGCAGGCAGATCTCTGTGAGTTCCTTGTCTACAGAATAAGTTCTAGGATAGCCAGGACTGTTACACAGAGAAACCCTCTCTCAACAACAGAAGAGGCTCACTGTGTTCATTTCAGTAGTATTTTCTCTGCAAACTCAGGTTTCTGTAGTGACTGCAATTTGACTGCATGTCTGCTATGTCTATGTATACTGCTTTTTCTTCTTTTCATCTTTGTTTAAGAAGGATTTTTTTTTCTGGGGTGCAGACCTAAACAAAGAACTCTCAACAGAGAAATCTAAAATGGCTGAAAGACACTTAAGGAAATGCTCAACATCCTTAGCCATCAAAGAAATGAAAAATTAAAACAACTCTGATATTCCCTTTTACACCTGTAAGAATGGCCAAGATCAAAAACACTGATGACAACTTATGCTGGAGAGGTTGTGGAGTAAAGGGAACACTCCTCCAATGCTGATGGGAGTGAAAATTGGTACAGCCCTTTTGGATATCAGTATGGTGATTTCTCAGATAATTAGGAAACAACTTCCTCAAGACCTAGCAATATTACATTATTTGGGTATATACCCAAAGGATGCTCAATCATACCACAAGGACATGGCTCAACTATGTTCATAGCAGCATTGTTTGTCATAGCCCAAACATGGAAACAACCTAAATGCCCCTCAACCAAAGAATGGATAAGGAAAATGTGGTACATTCACACAATGGAGTACTACGCAGCAGAAAAAAATAATGACACTTTGAAATTTCCAGGCAAATGGATGGTTCTAGGAAACATGATATTGAGTGAAGTAACCCAGACCCAGAAAGACAAATATATGTACTTACTCATAAGTGGCTTTTAGACATAAAGCAAAGAAAAACCAGCCTACAATTGACAATCCCAGAGAACCTATACAACAATGAGGACATTAAGAGGAACATACATGGATCTAACCTACATGGGAAGTAGAAAAAGATAAGATTTCCTGAGTAAATTGGGATCATGGGGACCATGGCAGAGGTTAGAAGGGGAGGAGAGAAGAAGGGAGAGGAGCAAAGAAAAATATATAGCTCCATAAAAGCAATAAAAAGAAGGATTTTCATTGTAGAATTATGTTTCAAGTTATATCTTTTGCCTTACATCTCACCAAGAACAGCATTTCTTAATGTTTCATATTTGAGCCAGTCATATCTACTCAGAGGAGTTTCTTAGTTTTTGATTAAGTACAAAAAGACTGTTCAAAATTGAATATATTTTTTATTAAGGAAATAAATGGGAGCAGGTGAGATGGCCTAATAGAACACCAATGAACACTACCAAAGGAATTGCAGTGCTTTTACAGTACATTTTGTGTTTTGGTAGAAATACAATAACGTAATTCTAGGAAACACAGACTTTTTATGTTTTCCTACTACTTTACCTCTTTGTGTAGGCACTAAATCAGAGTATCTTTGAATTGTTGTGTTACAATGTTTATTTTAAATATTGGTATATCTGGTCAAGTGGAGGTGGTACATGCCTTTAATCCCAGTACTTTAATCCCAGGCAGAGGCAGGGATTAAACTCTGTGAGTTCAAGGCCAGCCTAGTCTATAGAGTGAGTTCCTGGACAGTCAGGGCTGTTACACAGAAAAACCGTGTCTCACCCCCTATTCCCAGAATTGGTATATCTGTTGCTGGCTTGATTTTTATAAATAATTATTAAATGGGTTTTATCTTGAGATTAGAACAAAATTTCCAATAGCTGTTGAAAGGGTCTTTAAGATACTTCTGCTATTTGTACGATGTGTTTCTGCAAAGTAGTATTCTCCACATTGACCAAGCATTTGTGATAAATGTTGAAATGTTGGGTTTATATAGTGTATTCTTTGAAAAAAAATTCTTTGAGAGTTAGAGTGATGACTCAGATATTCAGACAAAATTTAATTCTTTGTTTAAAAATAAAAACTCATTTTTAATAAATGACAAAAATTTGTGTATATCAAAGAATTGTTTTAAAATAAATTTCTTTATGGTTTATTATCAGTAAAAATTTTAACCTGGATTGCTATTTTATATAGCTGTATAAGTAGGCTCACATAACACACATAACACATTTCTTGGGCTGAGACCCTCTAAAACCATGGACCAAATCCTCTCTCCCCTCCAAGTTGCTTCTGTCCATATCCTGCCAGTGTGGTGTACAATCAGTGATACAGCCCCTTCACAATTTGCTCTTTCAGATGAAAGCCAAGGCCTCCTAATTGTCTTACAGACACCCAGCGCTCTCTCCTCTCCTCAAGACTCTCCACAGAAGTGGACTTCTGGTTTAAGAACCTTCTAGCCCTTGACTCACAAGTGAGAAAGTTAGACTTTTCCTCACTGTGGAGCCAAAGTGCCTAGATGCTCTTGAATCCGCACTTAGATACTTACATGACAGCTCAGCTAGGAGCATGTAAGCATTGGCTAACTCTACAGTCATAGAGAGGGCAACTCTTTTCATTGGAGACAGACTGTTCATTCAATGCCTACATACTGAGTTCTTGCAACCATGTGCAACAGAGTGTGAGTCACACAGAAAAAAAAAGCCAGAACTCAGAGCTAATATTCTTATATATGTATTTTGTGGAAGGCTTGATACCCAAATTCTGGGTCAGGTGGCACTCAGAAGGCTAAATTTTACTACTTAAAACCCCTCAATGATATTTCATTGTACTTAACATGTAAAAACTTTAGGGTCCAAAAAGCCCAAAAGCCAAGGCTGCATCAGATCTGACTCATGCCTACGTGTCCTAAATGTCCCTTGGGGGCTTCCATCCCTGACTGTCCTACTCACAGCAGCCTGCTTCCATTCCTTTAGTACCACTCGATTTCAGAAGTGTTCACACCTTCTGTCCAGACTGCTTTTCTCCCGCTCCTCACCCTCTTCTTTCCTTAGCAAGGCCACAGCTTCTTTAGGGTGGTTTTTCCTGTCCATCCCATCCAAAGCAGGGCTCCTTAGTGTTCTCTTTGAGAAATCTGTTTCCCACGGTGTTTTTAGTAGTTATGTATGTTTTTAGTGTGCATTGACCACCTTTCTCACCATCATAAACTCCATGAGGTCAGGGACTATATTTAATCTTTTATTACCAAATTATTGGTGTCTGGCCTAATGTCTAAGACATTGTAGCGACAAATATATTTGTTGAATAAATATTTGACTTGACTTCAGAGTTTTCAGTCTCAACTCTCTCAACTCTTTTTATGAGTCTCGGACCTCCTAGGTGAGACCCTTTCTAGTCTTCTTTTGATGCCTATCCTGGGGTTAGGCTGGTCCAGCAGTCATCATCTATTTATGTAGTAGGTTGTGCTTCAAGCACCAAAGTTGGAAAGTGACTGCAGGGATCCGATGAGATAACAGGAACCAAAACAGATACATGGCCCTTACAACCAGAGCTTCCCAGAGCTAGAACAGAAAGGCGCTGTTTCCCTATTGGTCCTCACTGCTATACTGAATCCCAAACTTGAATGTGGACAGAAGAGACTCAGGCCAACAATATAAGGGAGAACGGAGAGACTAAGAACACGTGCTGTTTGGAACGGGATGTGTGTGAGCTGGTGACAGTTATTAGGTGACTAGCTGTGTCTGCTTCCATGCTGACTGTAACCTACAGAGTGTCTGGGACCCTGGAGGTGAGAGAACCACTATAACAAACTATATGGTGTATGAGGGTCTGCTGGTGAGTTATGCTGACTTTGTGGCATAATTCCGGTTCTCGGTTTGGTTTCAAATGCAGTATAAACTGTTCTCTTGATACAGCATCTTCTGGATTTTCTGTGTGTTCACAGTTTGGCTTATTCTTATTATTACTACAACTTATTCTTTGATATTAACCCATTGATATGAGTTATATGTTTTATTTAGCTCTTACTCCTTCAATGTAATGGATGGCATTTTAAAGGGTGAGTGTCCTATATACCTTTTCAGTATAGACATTAATGTATTCATAAACACACAAAATGCTTCTGTGTACTGAGAATTTGAAATCTTTTTTAAAAAAAACTTTCTTTATATTTTGTATCTTTCACATCATGCATCTCAATCCTATTCATTTCCTGTCCACTCTCTGCCCTTGCAACCTCCCTGCAAAATAAAATTTAAGGAAAAAAATAGAGAAAAGAAAAAAAAATGTCATGAAAGCCATACTGTGACACAGTGAGTCACACAGTAAACCTTTTTATCCATCTATCTTTACTTGCAAGTGTTCATTGCAAGGAGTCATTGGTTTGGTTCAAGGCCTCTACTTTCTGCTACACTATCTATGCTGGACCCTCACTGGGACTCCCCTTGGTTATCCTGTCGTTGCCCTGTGTCATGGAGCTCCTGAAGCTTTGGGTCTGCAGGACCAGCCCCTTCACGTGCTCCATACACGTGCAGATCACAGATGGGAAGGATGTATGGGTGAGCCGACTCATAGCCTTGGTTCTGGGCCTGGGTGGTTAGAGGGCTGGTCAGCTCGCCTGATTTCCCTGCTCTCCCACCCCACCCCGGCCTCTTCACCTCTAGAGTGAGTTCTCCAGTACTGCCATGGCTAGCTCACCCCTTTCCGCTTTCACCCCTGCAGTGACGGGTAGGGGCTGTTCTCGGGCTTTCAGGCTCTCAGGTCCAGAGGCCAAGTGTTGCAGTGGTGGTGGGAGGGGCAGGGATAGCTCTCCCACTCTTAAGACCCCAGGGCCAGTTCTCCCTCCTGCCATAGGCAGCAAGGGATGGGGTAGGGGTGAGGGCGGAGGGCATCTCTCCCTTGCCCACACCACCAATTCACAGATGAGGGGCAGGTCCAGATTTTCCACTCTCACTTTCTCAGGTGGTGCTCCTATACGCCAGTCTATAGGGTCAGCTCTATGGTGCAGCTGAGGCTAGGAGCAGGGCCTGGTTTCCTGATTGCCACAGCTGTTAATGGGGAGGGGTCCGCTCCCTTGTCTGTCGCGGGCGGTGCTGAGTTTCAGGACCATGCTATTAGCTGTGATTCCGGAATAACGCTGAGTTGTAATTGGCGGCCAGTCAAAAGTTTGGGTTCACTTATGTTTGTCGT
The DNA here is from genome assembly GCF_950005125.1 of Chionomys nivalis. Lineage (NCBI taxonomy): Eukaryota > Metazoa > Chordata > Mammalia > Rodentia > Cricetidae > Chionomys > Chionomys nivalis. The sequence continues at coordinate 35,439,512 of NC_080101.1, forward strand.
TTTATCTGAGGGGTAGAATTTGTTTATATATTTGCATAACTGATTATATTTTATCCTTATTTGAAAAAAAACCCTTCATAATACAAAAGTAAAAAGAACCAATAAGATAAAAATACCTAAATGTCTTAATAATATCCTAGCAATAAAATCTGGACAAAGTCCAAAATAAACTGGGAGTTTTGTCAGTTTCAAAAGTTCTCCTGACTTGATAGATAGCGTCTGTCGAGGTATACTGAAAGAGAAAGGAAGAAAAAAGCTAGTGCTTGTAAGTAAGATGTTTCCGAAACATCCCACTCAAGACTAAGTATGAACTACGATGAGAGATGTGCTGACATTTTATAGCTCTTTGAAGAGAAAACCATGCGTTAACATAACTTATAATTCTCTCATTCCTGTTTATCGCGACTTGTATTGACATGTGCTATGTGATTATTAGTCCTGCAGAGGCGTAACCCACCCTTGTAGGTTCTTCTGGGTGTCTTCTAATCTGTCTTCTACGAGAAGTTGCTGACATGACCGGAACTGAAGGACAGTCGGTAACGTGCTGACTGAAGCGATAAACTTGTGTGAGTGTTCCCAAAGAATAGGCGACACTTGGAGATGGCTCAGTGGAAGATGTCCCATCAAGCTCCATGACATGACTTTGATCCCCAGGACCCACACAGCAGGAGAGAACCAACTCCCCACTGATCCACACAAAATAAATAAGTAAATGTAAAAAGCTGCTTTGATGTTGAATTAAATATTGATGAATATGGCCAAATATTTCTTCAAACCAGCAACAACAGCAATATGTATATATTTGTGGAGGGAGCTAGAATACCTAAAACTGTATGTAGGTTTATTTGTTTCTTATGAAGAAGTCAGTTTGGGGCTACTGCAAAGGTATCCCATTGTGTGTATTTTAAAAGGAGAGAGGGAAATGTGTGTGTTGAGAAGTTATGCATGTATTAAGGCTTCTTAAGTTGATGGCAGTTCGCCAAGGTGCCAATGCCTATAATCCCAGCACTTGGGAGGGTGAGGAAGGAAGAGGACCATAAATCTGAGCATAAACCTAGCCTGCGCTATAGAGTGAGACCTCCAAACAAAACAAATAAATGAGCAAACACATACCATAAAGTCGATGGTGTGGTTTCTCTGCGGAAGTAACATTAAAAACTAAAACATTTGTTCAAACGTTGGTCAGACAAAAAGTATAGGGAATATGTTTTGAATAAAGGAAAGAACAAGTATAAGAATAAGAGGGGAAAAAATTCAAATACTGAATAATGTAGGTGAACCCACACAAATAGTGACTCCCGTGCCCTGAGTACCATGGAGTTTTGCAAGGAACGAAGCACCAGAAAGATGGTCTCACTCAACTGAGGAAGACGCATATGCATATAATCCTGTTTTCCTGAGGTTGTGCTGTTTGGATATGTACCTGTGTTTTCCTGCAAGAAAAGCACAGAGAAAAAGTGGGAGATAAATAGAAACCAAACCATAACTGTGCTCCCTCCGGGAGTGAACGGGTTAAGCTGTCACACGAAAAGTCTTCATTTAGTATATTTTGGGTCTAATTTTTTTTTAAAAAAATTTTAACCTACATTTTATAGTGATTTTTTTAAGGAAGAAAGAACGCATTATGTGGAAGCCTGGTGGGCTGTTCAGCAAGTACATAGTTAATAAACTGGCGGGAAGCTTCCAGAAAAAAAATTTAGGGGCAGTTCTTTGTTGGACTTCTAAACTAGGTTAGGCTAACTTGGTGATTTTCTAATCCTTTTGTAGCCACGGACTGTGTGGTTTGCATCCGGTCTTCGCTAGAATTCCTGTGCGTGAGAATGATGAAAGCAGAGAGCTTGCTGAGCTGGGAGTGAGGGGCTTTCTCTGTGTTTCCCTTTCCTTCCTCATCTTTTCACAGCCCCTGGGGCTCTGCTGAACACAGTTTGAAATACACTGGTCTCTTCCTGGGATACCTTTGATTTAGTCCTTCCTGAAGGTCAGAGGGATATAGCAGTCCTGTGATTCTCAAACACAAAGGATAAAGGACGCCTAGAGGTAACCCCTGAATTCCACCTTGCCTTGCGGAAGACGTTTGGGTGGGAAGCACTCACACCACGGAAAATGTTCCCAGCTGTCCCATAGAAGTAGGGCAGCTTTTAGTTTGGACACCCTGGCTTTGGAGTCCTGTAGCCTCACTTCTTGAAGTTTAGGCTTTAAAGTTTAGGTCTGCAGCTTCTTCGCATCTAGATGACTAGATCTCTGTTGTTAAGGTCAGGTCTGGAAGTCCCATACATTTTTGCTCTACCTTTTTAGAACGGGACAAGCAGCTTTTAAAAGAAAGATTGCCTTCTATTTATCTGGGAATATACCTTTTCCAGACGCAAGCAGCTGAACAAAGAAACTTTCTTTAAAAGACTTTATATTTAGTAGTGAAACCTGTGAGGATCATTCTTTTAAGACATGGGCACAATTTTATATTTACTGTTTAAGCGAACACTCTAATTTTCAGTTTATCTAGCCCGTTATAACATTTCTCAATGCTACACATTGTTAAGTCTGGCTTGTTATAATTTTAAAAGCTTTGATATAAACACACTAGTATGTTCAAATAACCCCGAATAATACCACTATTTATCCACATATCCAGAAATCAAATTTCTGCCTGTCTCTTAAGTGGCTTAATTTCCCCCACTCCCATAACGCCGAGGAAGAAAAAGAAATTTCTTTTTGTCCTCACAAGGTGGCACTGTGGTTCTTTTAGTCTTTCAAACAATCAGCGCACACAACTGGTATTTCTCTCCTGTCTTCCTTCCCCCACCGTTTTCAGGAGATCCTCAATTAGATTCTCATAAAAACGAAAAATAATTTCAAAGGAAACTTCATACTTACAAGTTTGAAGTAACCTGCAAGCAACTTCAGTTTCTCTACTTAGCTTTCTTTACAAGAGTCCCCCCACACCCAGCTTTGCTTTTAAACTAAAGTTCTTGTACCAACTTTGGTTATGGTTTATGGCATTGTATTTATGTTCTTTGTGCTCTATATATCGTGATGATGTACATAGCAGTCTATTATGAAGAAATAAAGCAAATAAGGAATCTTTGAAATGTTTCAGGAAATAAGCATGAATACCAGCTCATCACCTTTAGTAAAGCCGGTTTTGTGATGTTTGAATTTTCTATTTCCAGCCAACTTTTAAATTGATCCATGCCTCTTTCTATAAGTAAAAATTAAAGAATATACCTTCATTTTTTTTTGAGAAACCTTTATGCCATGTACGTGTGTGTGCATCTATGTATGCTTATATAACAAAGTATTGTTTGGCTTACTGTACTATTTTTCTGAAATATTCTTATTGGAATGTAGACGTCTGTATAAATTTGTTGTTTTCGGTACCAAGGTCCAGGGCCAGCTAGGTTCCACTTCTCCCGCAGATCATCGGCCTACATTAATCTTAACGGTGGCGTCGGGTTCTGGGGACAAGGCGACAAAGCCGGTCTGGTGGCTGCTCTGGGGCAGAGGTGGTCTCCAGGGTGAGGGGTAGCAGCCTTAAGCCTGCTGGCTGCTGCTTGTGGGGTGACCTGCAGAGCGGAGCCGTGGGGGACTGAGGAGCCCTGGGTCTGGGGGTAGGGAGAAGCTCGATGAATCTGTTGGCCACAATTAAACAACCGGGAGGGAAAGGAGGAAGAAAAGGGGAGGATGGGAAGAAAAAAAAAAAACAGAGAAAAACAGTAATCAGTAGCCAAAGCCAGGGAAGAGATGAGGCGGCGGCTAGCAGAGGAAGAGCGGAGGATGCGGGGGAGAAGCCAGGCGCGGGCCAGTGCGGCTCCCAGGGCTGGGAGCTGCTGGGTCACTGGCCGCGCCGGACTTGGCCGCCGGGCCTCAGCTCCGGAGGGGAATGGAGGACAGGAGCATTCCCTTGCTGCCGAGCGCTCGGGTCCCGGAGCCGAGACAGACCCGGCCCAGAGATCGGCGCCTTGGGCAGAGCCCGTGTGCAGGAACACACCTCCAGCCCTGCCGGCTGCGGCTGGGGGCTGCCAGCTGTTACCTAGCTAGCTCCCGGTCCCAAACCGCAGGCATCCTGCAACAAGGTCTCCAGCTCGGATGCTGCGGGGATCATCCCTGCCAGGGTGTCAGCTGAGAACCGAGCCGAGGGACTTGCAAACCACACGCTAACTTCCATAAATCTGCACAAGTGCATCAGTCTCGGGGAGTGTGTGCCTCGCTGGAGGTAACCGCAAAGCAATCTCAAGGAAGAACAGTGCCCAGTTTATACTGTAAATCGATGCTTTCTTAGTGATAAGCACCCCGTTCAGTGAATAGCTCCTGCCAATCTTCAGTGAGTATTTAATGGTTATTAATTGACGAGACACCTTTCACCCGAAAACGGCCTGTCTGGATTGTCTTTCTTCGCAGAGAAGTGCGAATTAAAGTTTCTTTGTTAGGGAGAACAAAGAAACCCCAACTATTTTAAGGAGGCTTTAGCGTTCGACTTGGCAAACCGGTTTTTTTACCCCCTAGAGATCAACGCTCTTCGACTCGCCCCCTCTCTGTCACAGCCTCTGCAGAGTTGTCTGTGGGACTAGGCTGGTGTTCCGGGTGGGCTGGATCCCCTCTCCTAGAGATTAGCAATTTAGAGTTAAGAAGTTAGAAACACTTTAATTCAGCCTTGTAATTTGACATGGGAGGTGATTGAGATCTGGGGAAGTTAAGGCCGCTTGCAAGTTTATGCCCAAGCCAGGAAGGGTCACCAGGTCCCCTGCTCCTTGGAGAAGGGACTCCAGGGTTGCTCAGTACCCTACTCATCCTCTTGGGAGCTCAGTACAAGTTCCCTTCTTCAAAGTTTGTCAAGAGGGGAATATCTTCTTTCTTTTCATTAAAAAAATTTATTTTCTTTTGCTGTCAGCTTCATTCTGACATAGATCAGGAGTGGAAAAGCGTGTGCTATGGAATAGAGTCATTAGTAAATCCATCTCGCTTTTTGTTTCATTTGACAGCAACACATTAAATTAATCCCTGTCCAAAAGAATCACATTAAGGGAGCTGTCAACGCTAATCCCCAGCTCATTGTTGCTACCTAGCTCGGGGTTGACTTTAATAGGTCGCGCTGACATTTGTTTCTTTCAAGAGACAAGAGACAAGTCGGTGACTTCATCCAGACCCGAGAACGTTCCCTTCAGAAAGTAGAAGCACCTCAAGTTTTTGTATACTTGGGATTTTTTTGGGCTTCTAGCTTTGGGGTTCCAGCTGTTGTAGTAAACGTTGATTATCGCTTAGTCCTTTGAGTGAAGATGCTTATAGTAATGAAAAGGGGTACAGAATCTCCCCATGAGGAAATAAAAAAAAAAAAAACAACAAAATAACAGCTCCAAACAGCAGACTAGTAAAAAAGTAAAAGTAAGATGATATTGCTATTATTTGTGTACTTCTAACATCCAGTATCAGCTACCACCATTGTCTATGAACTTGGTTGTGCACGAGCCACATTTAAGATAAATTAGAAAAAAAAATGGCTGAGAGGAGAATAGATTACACAACCAGAGAATGAAAAGGGAAGAGAAGCAGGCCTGAGAAAACTTGAAAAAAAAAAATCTATCAGTTAGGGCTCTGAAGAGGGTGAGGAGAAGGGGAAACTTCTTGATCCGTCTTGGCAGGGATTCAGATAGGGAGAACTTAGGCAGCACAGACATTAGAAAAAATACATTACGCCAATATGAAAACACCCCCTTTAACCGACATTCATGAACTACGACTGTAAAACGTCCATGTTCTCTCTCCTCTGCACCCACCCCCACCGCGGCACACTGATGTGGATTACCCCGCTGTGTTACTCTGACATTCATAGATTCCAGATCTCATGGCTAGACATTAGTCTTTGTTTGGGCAACTAAGAAAAAGCAGAGAGGGCTGGTTCAACCTTAAATCACTTAACCTGTTGTTAAAATATGCCTCCCATTTTTATTTCCAGAGATATTTGGCATGATTTTTGAGGACAGAATGTGGGCTAAAATTTGAGAAATGGCCATTTATTATTTAAGGGGCTCATAGCGAATGGTTAGTGTATAGACGCTAGAGAGGGTGGTGGTGGTGTTCTGTATCTTTACTACTTGATATTTTTCATATTGCAGGGTGATACTGTAAATCATTTTCTCAGGTACAAACTCACCTTTGCCCAATCCAGCCCCGCTCCCAGAAAAAAAAATCTGTATTTTAAAGTAAACTTGGTATAGTTGTGCCTCTTTTATGATTTTAGACATTTTTGCTTTTATTACATTATTCTATATTATTGTTTTATTATTATATATCATTATCTTTATTGTAGTTCCAGTTTCCATTTGCTCCTTTTATGTCCTAAGACTCACCTCTGCATTGCTGGGGGAAATTTCTTCCATTTTGTTCATATTAAGCTCAAACTTGAGGACTGTATTTCAAAAGCCAGATCAGCAAGAGAAAGCCATGCATATTTATTTGATGTAATTCTAAGTTACGTAGGAAACAGAGATGTGAAGAAAACAGATCAGTTTTGATGGGTTTTTCGTTTGGTTTTGTTTCTGTTTTACTTTTGAGGATGGATCTCACGTCACAGCCCAGACTGACTTCCAGCTTCTTCTCTTTCTGATCCAGTCTCCTGTAGGCTTCTACTACGCCTGGCTTAAGTTGAATTTTTTAAAAATAGGAGGCTCGAGGCTGAGTGTTCAGTTATGGAAACGTCTGGTAGGACAAAAGGAGTGTGAGGTGCAGACAAGAACTGGGGAACACAGGAAGACCCACGCCTGTCTCATCTGCGCGGATGCCGATTCTTTCCTCTGAGTACAGGAAGGGCACCGGGGGTGCCAGCGCTATGACCTGTTTCAAGGAATGTTGGGAAATCCTTCCCAGGCTTTTTTAGCTGTTCTGTGGAAAGAAGGTTGGGGAAGGTCAAAGAAGGATTCCTATTTGTAAGAAAGCTTGGGAAAAACAAAACCAAAAACACTGTCTTCTTTTTTTTTTTTTTTTTTTTTTTGGTTTTTTGAGACAGGGTTTCTCTGTGGTTTTGGAGCCTGTCCTGGAACTAGCTCTTGTAGACCAGGCTGGTCTCGAACTCACAGAGATCCGCCTGTCTCTGCCTCCCGAGTGCTGGGATTAAAGGCGTGCGCCACCACCGCCCGGCAAAACACTGTCTTCTTAACATACACCCAGGCTCCGTATTTTGTGGTAGCAAGGCTCGAGCCCTGTTGAACACCATCTTTGAGGTAACATTTCTGCTTTTTAAAGACACAGTGTGACTATGGAGCTTAGGCTGGCTTCAAGCTCACAGTCTTCCAGTCTCAGCCTTCAGAGGTCTAGTATGAGGAGTGTATACCACCACGACCAGGTGAAAGCCAAGCTTTTCAATCACCGCCAGTCTTTCATTGCTCTCCGTTGAAGATTATTCCATTTATTTTAATGATTGAATAGATGAGTTTTATCCAGAAAATGGGCTAAGTGTTTTGTATTCATAACAATAAGGCTTAATAGGATCAGAAAAAAAAAGAAACTACGCATGTACTCTGACAAATGTCAGGAGTCTATAAAATAAGAACTTAGGTTGTATGGCACTAGGGGACTAAGACCCAACTGACATTTAGAAATGAGTGGGTTAGTGCAGGTGCGAATGGAATGTCAAAGCTCCAGGGGCTCTAAACAAAAGTAGCTCTTAAATCAAGAGTGTGAGTGTGTGTGTGTGTGTGTGTGTGTATTCCTGTGTGTGGAGGCAAGAGGTTAACTTCTGGTGTCTATCTTGATTACTTTCCATTTGGGGTTTTGACTGAACCTGGATTTAACCAGATTCAGCTAACCTGCCCACCTGGCAAGCCCCGGAGAGCTTCCTGTCTGTCTTGTTGGCACGGTGCTGTGGAGCTGGCTCCTTATGTGGGTACTGAGCATCCAAACTTCAATCCCCATACATTCTGCACGATACCCTTTGAGCCATCTCCCCAAGCCCTTTTCTTAAAATTTCCCTACTGCTTTCAAGTCCATTGAAAAGACCGTAACTGACAGCTCCGGCTCGTCCTCACACTCAAATTATAAATGTGTAACTCAGGTAAAAAGCCCTGGGGTGGTGGTACTACCCATGCTTGCCTGGGTACCAGAGTTGCGGAATGCATTAACAAGTGGTATAATCTTACAAGCGATGGGAGCCCTGGGTGTATGGGGAGATAAGAAACCAGAAGACTGGGCCCCACCGATAATTAATAGTGTCTCATGAGGTGGTCTACTGTTTTTGGGTTTCAAATCTCCTTGTTCAGTTTCTTGCTTGATGAATTCCACACAAAAAAAGAACAATCTTTAATTTGATACTTAGTCACATCAACGTCCTGTGCTGAGCCAGTTGAGACAGCATATTCTTGTGAAAATATACGCATTCACAATCAGTTTGATAACGTTGCTCTCCAGGGTTCCTGAAAGGGAAAGCAAAAGATCATATCTTCAGATACATGGCTTCAAAGTCATAGAATCACCTGAGAAGTTCACATTCTTCGTCTTGTACTTTTTATTCTTAGAGTTGAAAGAAAACAATGCTGTGAACATTTCTAATTAAGTACATAATAAAATTAAGCCCGACATCCACAAGGTAAGGCTTTATGAGGAAAGAATTCTTGTCCTTTTGTGTAACAGGCTAAATTGACAGACTTTTTAATACAATGACAGGATAAGCGGTGGACGACTTTGATTAAGGCTTAATTACCAATTATTGCGCTGCCCCCTTGTGCTTATGCCCCATTTACCATTATTTGCTCGGATTAAAATATTCAGAGACCATAGAGAAAGTAGGGGAGAAGGCACACACTATGGTGAGCATAGTAATTCCTCCCAGAGAATTCTTCCCACATCTGGAATATCCCTCACCTTCCACCTGCCCTGGGCTTGGCTAAACTTTCTTCCGTTCTAAAGCCTAGGACCTTTGCATTTCTAAACACATCCATTTAATCTTAGAGTTGCTTTATTAATGCTCTTGGATGCAGAGATGAATACATGGCCATCCTTTTTTAATGTCCTTGACTTCTCCTCCTTTAAAGAGACAGCATCTTCCTGTGGTCTAATTTAGAGTCTGCAGCATCTTCCCCCCTCCCCGACTTGCTTTAACGACTTCTACAGCTGTGAACTCAGCCTGGCCCCCTTACACCTACTCTTCATACACCTGGGTGCTTTTGTATTTTGTTTTGTTTTGAAACAGGGTTTCTCCAGGTCTCCCTACAACTCACTTTGTTGACTAGGCTGGCCTCAAACTCACAGATCAGCCTTCCTTTGCCTCCCAATTGTTGGGACTGCCTTAGGGGTTTTCTTTCTAAAGTTCAGATCTACCTTCATCTATCTTCTGCTTAAACATCTCCATCAGGAAAAAGTGTACCCTGAGCATACAGAAAAATTTATGTTGTTATTTGTCCCTCGCTACCTTCTAGCTTTGTCAGTTGCTTTCTGGCCATGGATCTTTATTTAGGGGTCTTTATATTGTGTCTTTGCTCCAAGCATATCCTTGACCATGACCACCCTGTGTACTTGCACTTGGAGGGCCTTTTCCTTTATGCTTTCCTTCCAGTCTTGCTGAGAAATTACTGTACTGGTAGCAAATGATTGCCCCCCCCCCCATACCATCTTTCGGGAGAATCTGTCCTTGGACTAGGGATGAATGAAGTCAGATTCTCTTTAAGAGGGTTTGATACGGAGACAGACAGAATGAATTAATTGGCTCTGGGTGTTAGAGGTCGTAAGGTCTTCAAGGCTAATGTGGTCACAAGTGCAAGCTGAGATTTGATCTGTAGGAAGGGTGGGAAAATGCAGCAGACCTGAGATATCCCGGTGGCCGTTTCTGTCAGCTACCAGTCCTTGTTTGAGTCTCTCAGAAGACTGCAATTGCTTCTTGGATACTTTTAGTTCTTTAGGCTAAGATTTTTAAGTTTAACTCCCCTGAATAAATTTTTGTTCCTTGTTGTCAAATTCTTATTAAGAGTCACTTATTGCATATGATATAATTGTGTGTGTGTGTGTGTGTGTGTGTCTGAGAGAGAGAGAGAGAGAGAGAGAGAGAGAGAGAGAGAGAGAGAGAGAGAGGAGGAGGGAAATAGGGCTTTCCTACCATGCATACCGTGCAGGTCCTGGATACTGGACTCAGGAAATGTTAGGGTTAACAGCAGATGCCCTTACTTGCTGATCCATCTTGCCAGGTCCCAAATTATTTATATAGGTATTTATGTCCATTTTCCCCACTTAGACAGTAAACCCCTTGAGAGCAGGGATAGTTAAAAACTCTATGTCACGATTCTGTACTATTAGATCATCTATGGTTGATTGACATAGTCTTAGGATAACAAATCCCGGTTTTCAACGCCCCCTTTAAACAAAGGACTTAAATCACGGGCTGGAGTTGTTGTAATAACAAACAGTAAAGGACAAGGGTTTACACAAGCATATTTGTTTTTTAATAAAGATTTTTGAAATTTTATCCTTTGAGGTACTGGAAAAGCCATAAAAATAGAAGTTTGCCAGTCCTGGATCTCGTGGGATGGTATTTTCAGAGACATCTAACATCTCTGAAATTTATAACACACTTTTGTTTAGAGCCCAGGCAGCGTAACTGGGTCCTTACTGCTTGGAAGGCATTTGCTTCCTTGCACACACCTGTAGATAGCCAGGAACAACACACTATCAGTGAGCTGGTGAAGCATCCATTTCCTTGTGGCAGTATTCACAGTGGGACACCCTGCTCTGAATATTTATTATTTAAATATTGTCTCTGCCTTGGATACTCTCTATGTTGGCATTTCCAATCGAATGACACTTAATAAACATTCAATAAAGACTTCTTTTCTGTGGTGGGAATGAAAAAGGATGCTGTCATATCCTAGCTGAGACCTCACTATAGGAGAATCGAAGGGACAGATCACTGCCATTATCTTTCCTCCAGTTAATTCTACCTTCCAAAACACTTAGGCCACTACAATTCCTAATCTCTTTCAGTCATAAACTTCACCCTCTCATTCTTTCCTCCCTCTTTGTGGTGTTACATTAGCAAACCTCTTATAGCTGGCTACAACAAACCAGGGCAGAGAAACTATTATTTTGAAATTACCCTCCTCCCTGCCTGGCATCTGTGTGGACAGTTACCTTAGAGAACATTAATCTTCCCCAAACCAAAGCCTGTTTTAGGCAAAGCTTCCAGGAGAACTATTAAACAGGGAATACACCTTTCCTACTGTTTCTGGCAAATGGATCAGAGTTAGAGGCTATCTTTGTTTAAGGTCTTAATATATTCAACTGTGGTTTGAGGTGATGCTCTTTTAATGTTAAATGTAATTATAATATTGCAGAGGAACACTCTATGCATGTTGCTGGAGAGACAAATGCGGGGTACTTAACCAATTCCAGGCTTATTGTAAAGCTTATTTCTCCCTTGTGAAAATGTTGTCAGTTCTAGTAAAACATACATAGAAGACCCTCTGGAGACTCGAGGAGTATAAACACAGGTTAAATAGTTGGACAGAATGCCAGTGCTTTAAAACATAAGTGGGTATCAGGGCTGGGAAACAAAAGGACTTTCTTAGTTTCAAAGGCAGCCAGTTGTGTGGCAAATACCATGGTAACAGTTCCTTTATTCAGAGGCTCATTATAGAAAACACCACACTGTCTTGAAACAGAAGAAGTTGCGTACAGTCGTCTCTATAATCCAAAATTGAAAGAATCAGGAACGGGAACAATTATTTTCCTCGATGATTATTCTCTCCATTTCCTGTTCTCAGCAGGATCCTTTTTTTGTTTTATTTTGTTTTTTTTCTGTCTCATTGTAAAACAACCATAGTGTGATTAATTTTAAGATGAAATTTTGCATGACTACTGAGATATTAAAAAGTCTCTCCACTTTTTATAATCGTGAATGCTGTTTATGTAATCAATCTACTTTTAAGGAAATAGTATTGATTGTAACATGTGCTCCACAAATGATGGGCCTTTGGTTCAATTCTGCAAGTTTTGTTAATGAATGACTTACAATGTGGAGACTAAAGTGTAGCCCAACAGTATAGCACTTGTCCACATGCCTAAGACCTTGGGTTTGATCTTTATCATTGCTTATAAAAAAAACACCATGATTAATTTAAAGATGGTCATAAATACAGCAGCATGACATTTGAGTTAGAGAACCCTGTTTTGTGTGCTGAGGAAGAGAAAAGAAAAGAAAATGATTCTCCTCTGATATATTTAATCTTTAAACATTTCTGTCATCTTCCAGGAGCTATTCCTGGCTTTACATACTATAAAATATTTAGCAGCGAACTCGGTGAAGGTGTTATTACTTCTCAGATTCAATATTGTCACTCTGTAGCACCACATTGCGACAGAGAACTCGTGTGGCTCTGTTTCTTCTTCTCTAACCCGAAGAGTTAATATTTGTTGAGAAGTGATTGTTTGCTGGGCTGGGATGGGAAAATGCCCAGCTTCTTTGTGAGTCTTGACTTAATAGAGCAGAGGGCCTTAGGAAGATTTGTGAAGCTTCCTCCCTCTCGATTTTTCCCCCTCCTTCCCTGACCTCAAGACCAAAAGGCAGGAGATGGAAGCAGGTAGCAAGGAGCAGGGGGTGAGCTCTGCAGAGAGCCCTGCTGTCCTCCCAGCCAGAAGAGACAGCAGAGCAGCGCTCCCTGTGCCTGTTATTTTGTGTTCTACTTTTTAAAGAAATATATCATACTGTGTTATTTCATCCTAAGCAATTGGCATCTCATAAGATTTTAAGCTTTACTTACAAAGCCTCCAAATGCTCGTCTCCATGTATTTTGCACAAGTCCTATGTTTTCTGTGATCTCAGAGGCCAAGTTCATTCTCTTCATTTTACTACAGGAACTAACCGAGTGCTTTGTATCCGCTTTAGAATGGCTGTATAATTTGTTGTCTAAAGATGGACACATCTGAGGATAAAAGGATTTGCTATTAATAATCACCCACACCAACAGACCCAGGACAGGAAACTAGAAGTTATGATCACTGTGACTAGAAAAAGTAGAAATTAGGATTACCAGATGGATGAGGTATTAAAATTAATTTGCTCGCTTTGCGAGAGTTCTACCATTTTCACTCAGGAAAAAGTTAAGTTGGCCATTCTAACAATATCTAGCATGTTAGCAGGTTTATTTTATTTTTAATTACATATATGCATATGTCTCTGTGGGGCATGGGCTCATGTGAATGCACATAGAAGTCAGAAGAGGATGTCACATCCCGGAACTCTAGCTATAGGTGGCTGTGAGCTGCCTGACATCAGTGTTGGGAACTGAACTTGGGTACTCTGGAAGAGTAGGAAGCGTTTTAACCGTTGAGCTATCTCTCCAGCCCAGCTAGCTGACTTTTTAAAAAAGGGAAAGATTTATTTATTGAATTTTATGTGTCTGACTGATTGCCTGCATTTATATGTTACACCATGTGTGTGCCTGGTGCTGCAGAAGTCAGGGAACACAGAAGTCAGGGAATGGAGTCAGATGCCCTGAAACTGGAGGATGTTGGGAGCCACCATTCGGGTGCTGGGAATCAAACCTAGATCCTCCACAAGAGGAGCAACTGTTCTTAACCACTGGGCTACCTCTCCAGCCCCAGTAACTAACATTTTTTGGTTACTATGTGTCAGACATTCTGAATTTTTAGAACACTATATGTTTAGAACATGATTAACCTTAGGATGACTCTTTGAGACTGTAGACTTGTTGTTACAAAGACAAGGAAATGGAAACCTAAGAGGTAAACTTTCTTGTCCGTGGTCATAGAATTTGTAGATAAAAGAGCTGGGATTTGCACCTCAGTGTTTTGGTGCTAGGATCCAAGCTTTACCAGCCTGTCTTTTATGTCTCTAAGCATTGATTGTGTGATGGCTAGTTTTATGTCAATTTGATACCAGTTAGAGTCATTTGGGGAGCGAGAAGTTCATCTGAGAAAATGCCCCATAAATCTGGCCTGTTGGAAAGCCTGTAGGACATTTCTTAGTTGGTCATTAATGTGGGAGAGTCCAGCTCACTGTGGGTGGTGCCACTGCTGGCCTGGTGGTGCTGGGTCCTATAGGAAAGCTTGACATGGGGAGCAAGCCAGTAAGCAATGTTCCTCCATGGCCTTCAGGTTCTGTCTCCACGTTGCTGCCTTGTATGAGTTCCTGCCTGGACTTCCCTCAGTGATAGACCTGTAAGCAAAACAAACCCTTTCCTCCTTATGTTGCTTTTGGTCATGATGCTCTATCAAGCTATAGAGACCCTGGCTGAGACAGATGGCCTTAGAGTCAGGTCTCAAATGGTAGTGATATTTGAAGGACTATGAAGACCTCGAATGTTTGCGTCTTTGGGGGTAGGGGGAAAGAAACCCTGAATATGAGGTTGTGAAATAGATGACAAGTAATTTATTTGTCTGGTACCAGACAAATTTATGTCTCTGGTACCAGAGACTAGAAGCTAAAGAAACTAAAGTTAGGCACAACCCTCAGTATTCTTTGCACACATGTGCCTTATGTACGGTATTAGGAGATTAGGGATGATGACCGAGTGATGGATGCAGATGAGTAGATTGACATCAGAGTAGCCTCTGACTGCAGTGAGAAACAGAGTAGGGAATACAGGATCCGACCTACCTATGACCTACACATAATCTTGGCTTTAGTTACTTTTTTTCCTCGAAGTGAAAGAATTCGTCACATGCATAGAAAATAAAAGGATGGAACGAGCTGGTGCTAACAGGTAAAGGGGAGGATCTATATTCAATGCCTGAGGCTAGCAGGGCACAGCCTCCAATCCTGGCTAACCTGCTAGAGATTGCAGCAGAAGTCCACTAGGCTGGTGCTGTGCTGAGAAAACACAGAGGAACTACTGGATGGCCAGTGTCCTCATACTGGGGAACTGGGAGACTGGAAAACTCTGAGCAAGAAACTTCCACTTCAAATTCTGTCGAAAGTGAGCCATGTTGATATTTTAGAAAGCTTTTCATCCTTAACTCCAATCATTTGTCATTACATAGAACTGATGCAAATGTGTTTACTACACACGCTTTACATTTTGAAAATTACACTTGTTATTATTATTTTATTATTATTAGTGTGTGTGTACACATGTGGAGGTCACAGGACCACTTGCTGGAACTGGTTATCTTCTTTCACCATGTGGTTCTGGGATCAAATCATGTTGTCAGGATTGACAGCAAGTTCCTCTACCCGTTTAACCATCTTGGTGGACCCTGAATATACTGTAAAACCCAGAATGGTGTCTAAGCTTTTCTTTAAGAATATGAGATCACACTCTTTACTGATAATTCACTCTCCGGGTTGCAGCTATATTCTATTCATTAAACATGATGTGCTTAATCATGACAATGTTGGCACACCTTATCGAGGACCCCTGTAACTAAATAATGGTATCGTAAGAACCTCACGTGAGCAGAGTAATTTCTGCCTTCAAAGTATGAGCTAGAACATACAGCAAGTCAAATAAAAGATAAGTAAATTAAAGACAATTCAAATAATGGCCAGTGGCAGGAGAGATTTCTTATCTTAATTCTCAGTTGTTGTCATTTGAAAGTACTTTTCAGTATATATTTTACCTTATCATATTTTGTTTTACTATTATTCTGTGTTTTGGATCAAAATAATGAAATAAAAAATGAAAACATAACAAATTTAGAAAGTTAATATCTTATACTTTTAGACTAAATGAACAATGTGTATACATTTTTCCATACGTATTTAAAATTAGAAATTTCGTTGCTTCTTTAGCTGGGTGCTCTCCCATGTCTTTGGTCAAGGTCACTTGGCTTCACATGCAGAATTAGAATTCAGCTTTCTTTTACTTCAGTCTGAATTTATTTTTATATGTTTGTATTTCTTTAAAACATTAAGATTGCATAGTTTTACCAATATACAAGTATATACAAAGATGTTTTTCCTCTAATAAAATAGCATATTCCCATGATACAAAACCCAGCAAACTGCAAAAATAATTCTCAATTCTTATCTTGTTTAATGAAAGATTTTGTGAGGTTTTGTGGTGGGTCAGTTTACTTCAATGTCTGTCCTTCCAATACCTAATAGGAAAAAAAGGTCTTTATCTTCTGAAGTAGGGACAAGATTGAACAGTTTTATTGTTTGTTTCCATCAACAATCAGGACTTGGACGTCCCTCTTGCTGGGCATACTCTCTCATTTTGGGGAGGAGAGATTACCTAAGTCCTCACAGTGGTGGTCTAAAGGGGAAGTTTGAAGCAAGCCATTTTCTGTCTATATCTTCCGTTTTAACTCTACTCTTATAGACACATGCTTAAATACATTTTCTGTGTTTTCCAGTCATGACAAATTTCTTGTTAGAAATTAATTACATTATAAAAAATGAAATTTTTACAATTTAGTTAGAAGCACTATAAACATTCACTACTAATGCATCCACCCTGCATTCCTGTCTCATCCCAATAGCCAGTTGTTTTTGTCACCTGGGTAATTTCTTAATCTCTGTTCTTTGCTGCCTTTACAGGGAAGCCAAAAACACAGGGTCTGAGCACCAAGGAGAAAGTGTGACCCAATCGGCACAAGCAGTTAACATGTTTGTGTAGTTCTATTTCTTGGACATGATGAAGATGGATAGTCATTTTAGGTTAGAGAAGCTAAAGTGAAGGAAGAACCACAAATTGTCTATTTTTTGGAATAACATTTTCTTTAAATTAAATGCTTCATGCATAATACTGGAAGAGGTGCAGTCCCCTCTCGGTTTCAGCACCAGAATATGCAAGACATGGCTATCAATACAAATAGTTGGTGTGTTTTAAAATTGGCAACTGGCGCTTAAATCTGTTTGGTGGAGACCTGTTTGCTGTGCCCCATTTGTATTTCCTGTCGTGCAAAACAAACACAATGTTTGTCTCTTGTTACTATTAAAAGACATCTGTTTTACTCTCCGTGGTAAAGGTTCAAGCCACAGAAGTTACTTTGAAATGGAAATAATCCTTGAAATTGGTATTGACACTTGTTTTCTGGGTCTAGTTCCGTTTTTATTTTAACCATTAGAGGGCACATTAGTTCAAGAGAAATTAAACACAAAGCCGAGCACTAAGATAGAAATACATTTAGAAACGGTAGAAAAATAGTATGTATTTAATGGAGCTTATTTTCATTCATTTCACTGCCGTTTGCACCGCAAGTTATCAGAATCTCTGTAATCTGGAAAAGAATCCCAAGTGTTTATAGTTTCTTATATAAAAAAAATAGCTCTTCACTTTTTAGTGGCAGCTGCCGCCCCTAGGAGAGCCAGGCTGGCCTGGTTGAATTTGACGAGGTTGACTGTTATGTGACCAAGGAGGATACAATAAATCATGGCATTTGAAGAACACCCTGAGTTCAAAGGCGCTTGTGATTAGGTTATTACGAGGCAAGGGAGCGCAAGCGCACGTCCCCGGGCTTGCCGTCAGGAAAAACAAAAACCAAAAACCCCAAAGAGCACCGGTGTGCGACAGGACGAGCTCAGCAACCAGGCTTCACTGCAAGGATTCAGAACCTTTGAAATTCGGTCCAGATTACAGCGAGAACAATAGATGGCCCCGGAGTGAACACAGCCTTTATTTCATTGGGAAGCCTTGGCTGAGGTCATAAACTGTGATGGGGGCAGGCAGCTCAAGTGGCTTATGAATGACTGCCGCGTCTCGGAATGAGTTCATTTGTTTTCAATCTATGGCAAACTATTATTATTTCTAATGTTCAATCTTTCGCTCTAAAGGCTGCAGGTTGTTAATCTGTAAAGGCTGAAATGGATACTAGCTAGCATTTCAACAATAATACTTTCATGATGTCAAGCTACAGGAAAGGTTCCAGTGAGTAATTCACTAATTTATTCAATAAAATTTATCGAGCACCCCACCAAGTTTCACATTCTGAACTGGGCGCTAAGGAATGAAGACACATATATTATTCTTGGCTTGAGAATACACTTTTTATTGCTGTGTGATTTATAGAGGGATAAATCAGCAAATAACAGTAGTATACAATAACTTTATATATTAGTGGGGAACAGGAAAGAGATTCATCAAACCTATTAGAAAAATATCTCACATATTTTTAAGGGAACTGAGGGGTTAGGAGAAACATTAGTATATACTATCTTCAGTTGGAGGCTGCAAAAGCGCTCTGTTCTTTTTCCTTGAGAGTCAATTATATAATAAATTGTCGTAATTAGTAGCATAAAACAAGGTAATAATGTAATTAAAACCAAAATATTTACTTGCTATAGCAGATACTTTTCTGCATCTTAATTCTGCTCCTTTCAGGCTGATAATACTCTATAGGAATTTCTGTGTGGCTTTTACATCTGGAGGTAGTGAATTAATGTGTGCAAAAAGAGCTCGAAATTATGCTTTAATTATGATTTGAATGATGATTTGAGTCTGAGCATGAGTTGTCAACAGAATTGTGAGCTGGGGGGAAGAGATAAGGGCTTTTAGCGGGATAAAAGGTATATCCGCGTCACTTACTCTTAAGTGTCTTTTGTTTAAAAAGAAGTAATTAATGTTAGGAATTAATTGGTTCAGATTCTTGATTTTAAAGTTATCACTTGGTTGCAAAGATGAAGCCTTTTCAAAATTACTACATGATATGCAACGACAGGAGCATTTCGGTGGAAGGTAGAAAACATAATTGAAAAGCTGGGTTTGAAGTGTTTGCTTATCACCCTAATTGATAGCCGATGAGCCCAAAGAACGGAAGAAAGCCCATTAGAATAGAGAGATGGATGTGGCCTGGTTTCCCAGTAAGGTGCTTGCTTCTGCAAGGCAAGCCATGATCCTTGGTCTTCTGCTATGATATCAGGCTTTAAGGGAGCCTGGTTAGAATACATTAAGTGTCACAAATCAATCATGAAGTCAATATGTATATGTATAGCATTAAATTAGCTTAAAGGTTTTGATCGCCAAGTTAGGATGTCCATAAAGTTTAAAAAATATATAGCCCTAAGTAATATTTTAATTTATATTTGTTGAAAGAGCAGGCATATTACAAGATAGATTATACAGTGCAAGTGTAAGGGCGACAAAAATCAGAAAAGAATATTAGCAGTGTCTTTTCAGGCGCTTGGAGCAGGGAGATTTTCATTTTCTTCAACCTTACCTATATTTTTTTCTACAGCAAATACATTTAATTAAGCAACAAAGGATATATTAGTATCTAATCTACCAAACATTTCTCAGAACTCTTTCCCTATGACCTTAGGATACACAATATATTCTTCCTGGCACTTAGTTAGCTCCAATATGTGTTTACATTTCCCATTTACTCACGTCTTCTGCGCATCTATTTACTTATTTCCTGAATGCATTAATGTTTAGCAAGATATAACACAGTTATTCCTTAGTTTATCTCACACAGAAGAGAGGAACTGGAGAGTTTTGAAACAGAAAACAAGGATCTATGGAACAATGAAGCAGAATTTAACTTTGCACATAGAGAAGTGAGTATTTGAGTCAATGTGGAGGGGTTGGTATAGGATGTGACCTGGTTATATAAGAAGAGAAGGAAAGAAATTCATAGGAGATACATTTGGAATGTTAAGCAGGGGCGGTGACTAAGGGACCATTGGTACTGCCTGGCCAACCTGGTCAGAACGGAAGCTGTGGCATTCATTGGAAGAACGACAAGCAAGGTCCACAATATTCTGTGCTGTTTTTGGAAGGCTGCTTTCCTTCCAGTGAGGAGAAAGCTTGGCCTGTTGATCTGCTTAAGGAGGGCTTATTTCCTTATTTTCATTTAAAAGACTAGCTTTTGGCAGAGGCAGTCTCAGGGAGCTTAAGTCTCAGACATCACATCAGCGACAGCAGCTCAACCACACTTACAAAAATTGAATGAGGTGGATGGATTTGAGTGGCGATTAAGCATGGTTTTTCCATTGCTAGGAAGGGCAAAAAAAAAAAAAAAAAAAAAAAAAACCAAAAACAAACAAACAAAAAAAAAACACCTTATCCAACTATTCACTTGAAAAAAAAAAAAAAAGAGAAAGAAACAACCCACACATGAAGATACACGTAACACAGCCCTCTGTGGCATCTCTATTCTGGGTCAAACAGGGTCAAGCTGTAAAAGAGAAAGATTGCTTTCCTGGTTATTTATCAGTTAAGCAAAGACAAGCATCCACTAGGTGTTGAAAAAAAATGCCATGGAGTCAAAGCTGAGGGAGGAAGCTGTGATCTTGATGATACAGCGAGTTTCTGTCTCCATTTTCTGATTAAACAAAATACTTTAGTGGGGGTTTATTTTCTTATTTATTTCCTGGATAATAGATGTTCTTCTTTGGGACACGTGGAAAACAGCTTTTAGCTACTTATGAACGATTAATTTTTCCATTGTAATTTTATTAACAGTAAATCAGTATTTCTATTTTACTTAGGGGGTCGGTTCCAATCTCTGGCTCTGATTTTTTTTCAAATCCATATGAAAATTTGTAAACAAACTCTATTTCCAATTAGTCCCCCACCTGACAAATGGAACTTCTTAAGACAAAGGTCAGAATGGTTTCTAAGCAGCAGCGAGACCCCGAGTTCCTGTGGCCCAAGGCTTTCTGATTTCTACTTCTTCATCTTATGGTCCAGAGCTTGGTGTTTTCTTTTGATCTCCACCACTGGTCTCAGTGATTTAGAAGTTAACTGTGCGCTGATCTTCCAAGAGTGTGCTGGAGCTTCGGGTCAGCCCATCGTCCTCCCAGCAGCCCTGGTCTCCTAGCTGCGCAGCAATGGTGCGCATGACTCCAACCGCCAGCTCCTTCCCGCACCGAAATCTCTTGGGCTCTCCAGTCCGCAGCTCACATCATAAAAGCCTCTTCTCCATAAAGAGCCTGCGCTTACCTGAGAAACTAAAGACCATTAATTAGGAAGGCGCTGCTGGGCAACAGGAAGTGTTTCATTAGAAAGGTTTCAAATCTCAGAAAGTAATTAATTTCTCTTTGGAAGGCGATCACGTTCTTTCTTCTGGTCCCTTCGCTACCTCGATTGAATGGTTCAAGGCAGTGCAGAGGGAATTCACCTCCTCTCTCATTAGCCCTCCTAATGTCTCCCTCTTTTCTGTGTTGCTCCCCTCCCCCGCCTTTCATTTTGGCATGAGTGGTGCCTTCTAGGGATTTGGGGGAGGGACGTTTTACTGCATTTTTTGTAAGAATAAGTTAAGGAATGTTTTAAAAATGTAATATGTAGTAAGTGGTATCCTTCCTCCCTTTCTCATCCTTTATTTTTGTCCCACCTCTCATCCATCTTTCCGTTTTCTCATTATCTGTTTGGAGGGAGCAGTTATGACGATTCTCTTGCCTTAGTCTCCCGAGCACTGGTATTACAGGTGTGAGAGACGGCTCCTGAAGTAATGCTGATTCTTTTAAATGTGCATCCACTCGCCATAGGTCTTCAAAAACAAAACACCCTCATTTGTTAAAAGGATTTTTAAAAATTGGTTAAAAGACACATTAGGAGAATTGGATACAACACACGTGACAGATATGTGAGCATCTACGCATCTGCTTATCCACACACGTGTGTATGAAGGAGACAGCTTACAATCTTATGAAAATACTTAAACTCCAATCCATGTCAGAGAAAGGGGCTGAAGAGGTAGCTAAGCAGTTAAGAGCAACTGTTGCCCTTGCAGAGACCCAGATCCAATTCCGAGCACCCACATCCCTACCACTCTCCTTATCCTCTCCAGTCTGTGCTGTGACTCTCACACTTCTGTTTATTTATTTATTTTTTTTTTTTTGCACAGGTAGCCATGGGTACTGTGTTCATAACAGCCATGCCATACCCAGAAGACATCATGGCATAAACCCCTTCCCTATCCTCTGACTCTTAACGCTCTTCCTGCCCCTTCTCCTTGCTGTTTCTTAGGCCTTTGGGGTGTAGGAGATCCAGGTGTCCTATTTAGGGCTGAGTTCATAAAAGTCACTTACTGAAGCACAATTAATAAGAGCTGAGGGTCAGAAATTGGGGTTCGACCTGAAGATCCGAAAAGCAAAACATCCAGCCACTTGTTCTTACCTGGACCTCAGTCTGAAATGGCGATCCTGTCTCTAGGAATCTCAGAATGAGACTGTGTGTTGAGAGCTGTTTCCTCCCGTTTTATATTCCTCTTTAGGGCTGGGGTTAAAGGCGTGCACCACTTGATTAAAGGCGTGCACCACCCGGTTTCTATGGCAACTAGTGTGGCTACTGGGATTAAAGGTGTGTGTTGCCATAACCTGGTCTGTAAGGCTGACCAGTGGGACTGTTTTACTCTCAGATCTTCAGGCAGTCTTTATTTATTAAAATACAATTGAAATGCCACTACAACTTATTCTCAGTGTTTCGACCAATTATGAGCTTTGTCACTAACCATCTCCTGCTGCAAAAAGAAGCTTCTTTTACCAGGACTGAGTGTAGCTCTAGTTTATGGTATGAATATAAATACATAGACGGCTGTTTGACTATGTGACCCTTTAAAAGCAAAACACTTACCAGATACCAGCCCCCTCTGGGCTTCCATAGCCCTACGCATGTGCCAGGTTTCCAGTATCTGGCGTGTATTCCCTGCCATGGAGTGGGTTTCAAATCCAATCAGAACAAATAGTTGTTCTCATAACAAATCCTGCCACTATCATACCAGTGGGCGTATCTTGCCTGTCAGGTTGCTACTGTAGCCAGTTCAGAGGGTGGATAACACTGCTGGTGGCTCTTCTTCTCCAGCAGTGTATGGCACCTTTAGTCTTTCTTACAGTTGCAATCAGTCTTGCTACAAGCACTCCTGTCCCATTTAGTAGATAATGGCGTTTAGAGATGAAAATGGGTACTGCATTAGATCCTTCCCTTTGCTGTGATTAAATACCACAACCAAAGTTACCTTTCGATAGAAAGAAGGATTTATTTGTGTTCCCAGGTTCAGAGGGATGGGCACATCATGGCAGGGAGTCAGGGTGGTGAGAGCAGACAGGGCAGCTGGAGAAGGATGCTGAGAGCTCCCACTTTCAAACCCAAGCCTGAAACAGAGGAAGGTAATTGGACGCGGAGAATGTCTTTCAACTTTCAAAACCTGCCCCCAGCGACTTCCTTCCTCTAACGGGAAAACCCTTCCTTAACTACCTCAAACAACACCACCAACTGGGGACCGAGTGTAAATGCATGCACCCGCGGGGAACATCTCATTCTACGCGTGTGTACTATGATGAGACGCCTTTAGAAAACCTGCGTGTACGTGTGTGCATGTTAGACATTGTGAGCTCATGGCGAGACCTAGAGTTTTAATCTATATTTACAAATCTCTGTACAATTCTTCCCCCATTACATCTACGTGTGTCTTTTCAGTGAGCCCTTTGACTTCTGGCAATGCCTACACATTCGTTCCATTTGCTCATCGCTTCAGAGTGCAGAAAATAGTTTCACACGCCTTTATCACTAGAAAAGCAAACCCACTATGACAAGTCTAAGATTTATTTGCTATTCTGGAATTCCTTAGCTAGTACTTAAAAGTAACTTGAGTTGGTTCTTCCTTTCACAGAGCACACGCACTGTTTACTTAAAATATGGTTTGACTCACTTGTTTCTGTTTGTTCTTAGTGATAGATTTTGTGAGCTCCCTTCAACTTTGTTGGCTGTGAACTTCCCCAGTCAGAATATCACAAAAGGTGTGTGTGCAGCTTTGCTCTTTGCTCTGTTCGCTTCTCTACACCCCTGTCACCTCCACACAAAATTTATTTCTGTTGTTCTTTCTTCTCCACTTTGAGTGAAATTGAAGTCTTTCATATGGTTACAAATGTTTTAAAGTCTTTTTCTTGGTGGATTGACTCTCTATGACCACTGTTTACTACAAAATACATATTCATTTAAAAATTTCATTTTATATCAATAATATTTTTAATATACTGTACAGATTTTCATCCCAATTTGTTGTTTGTCCTTTGATTTTTGTTCCTGGTGTTTATGTCATGAATAAATAAAAATTTTCAGGTTGTTGAATACAGGCCAAGCATCTTTTAACTTGAAAATGTGAAACATGAAGCAACCAAAAAATTTTGAACACCAGTGTGATGCCACAAGTATCAAATCTAGCCATATACAACAACTGCTGCAATAAACGGTAAGTACTGCATAAAATTGCTTTCAGGGTATATTATTACATGTAAATGAAACATGAATGAGTTTTGTATTCAGGATCTGTCCTACCTTCATTTCTGTTCTGTGATAAAATGTCATCCAAATAGCCCCTGATGGAAGAAAAGGACTTATTTCACAATTCCAGGTTAAACTTCACTGTGGCTGGGAAGTCACAGTGTTGGGATGAGTCCTGGCCTTCAGTTGCTTTTCCCTCCTAGAATCTTCTAATATAAGTTAGAAGCTGTGCCTAGTTAGAGGATCAGAGGATGGGATTATCACCTGTTGACCATTAACTGCAGTGTATTTAAGTCTACATGGTGTTAATAAAGACGGGCTTTTTGAACCAGCATTTGGGAGCTGCGTGTGTCAGTCTGTCTCTGCATCTGTGTCTTCAACCTCCAGCCCCTTGCCCGAAGTTCGGTAACTGGGTGCCAGCGCACAGAGCGCAGACACGGGGCGCGGTGTGTGGCAATACAGTTGCAGGTACTGGGAACAGTAGCATCCTCAGTGAAGAGCAGTGAATGAACGCTCACTAGCTCACTCACGCTCACCTCGGTGTCTCCACTGAGAGTCTTGGGAATGGTGCCGCCCACAATGGGATGACTCTTCCCACATCAATTAATTTAACTGAAACCATTCCCCATGGACGCTCCCACAGGTCAACTCAGTGTAGACAATATCTCAGTGAGACTTTCTTCCTCAGGTGATTTTAGGTTGGGTCAAGTTATAATTAATTCCAAACCGCCACAGAGTCCTAACTGGAAGATATGTCATTATTAATAGACTTCTGCCAAACTAACACAATTTCTATTTAAAAGTTTTACCTATTGGGAGACACAATAGTCAATTAGGATATGGTCTCAAAGATCATGTGGTCTAGAAGTGGTTACAGCCATTCGAGTCTACTTAGGTTGTATACAAACAAGAAGTTTGATCACTTATTTTGGACAACCGCATGTCAGGAAAGATTATACAGAGATTATATTTAGGTTCAGCTTTGGAATCTAAGCTCTTCAGCTAGCAGTGAGCATTGTGAGTTAGAGAGGTGTGGAGGAAAGAGCATTTACATCTAGGGTCACCAGTTAAGGGGACTGACAACAAACCAGATGGGCTCTTCAGACAATTTCGTAAATGCCTACTGATTGGAAATCTCCAGAATGAAAAAAAAAATGAATGGAAAACCAGAGGCAGTACTCTGTTGGAAGGATTACGTGTAAGATCATAGTTCGTACGCCAGAACGGATGTGGAAACTGAAGAGTATGGATTGCTAAATAGAGAAGTCTCCTGATGTTTGTTTGGAAATTTTACATGCAGCTCACAATCTGGCCGTTGCAGGTTCACATACATTCTTTAGAAACTGCCTGTAGGAACTGAGTTGTCTACTATTGCAAAGGTATTTCAGTTTCGAGCTGCAGGAGAGACTCACGGCAACTTCAAATCAGGTCTAAGTGTGAAAACAGATGCCGTGAATCTGTGAAGAAAGCAGACACAACCCGGGCCATAAAGCTCTTAGTTAAACCCCTGGGTAGCAGTTAGGTGAGTTTGGAAATCTGAATGCCTCATTGGATTCCACAATTTATTTCTATTCAGTTTTTGGAGAAAAGAAACTTATCAGCAACACACCATCTCTTCCAATATCTGTCAACAAACACTTACCTGTTTTTGCAATTATTGTTTAGAATCTTCATATTTTATGAGGCATTTTGAAGCAATTTAAATTATGATGACAAACATGCTGCAGAAATACTCTACGATTCTATAAAAATTTCCATTGGGCTTTTCCATTTTTGGTTATCTTTTACTTACACAAGAAAGTTTATTTCGCTGCCTTCTAAAAGCTTAGACTCGATCAGCTCAGCCTACACTCAGAATTTAAATTTAAGCTCTCGTGGGTGTCAGACAGGCTACTAAGGAGGATCCTAATTCGTATGCTGCGTTCTCGAAGGTGGAACCAGTGTCTAGACTCCCGAGAGCTGGATGTCAGCAGGTTTTAACACAGCAATTCTCAGTGTGGCAAATGTGGGGGGGAAGCCACATCAAGGTCTGGAAAATTAGGGGGGCAGCTGTCTCCTAAAACACAGGAGACCTAGGGAATGTGAAGTGTGGCAGAGACCTTGTGGTTCCCATCTGTTCACAGAAAACTTGGGTGAACGTTTTTTTTTTTTTGCTGGTTTCTATTCTCTGTTCTGTCTCACGATGTGCGCTTACTCTTCGCGGCATCCGTTCCACGCGCTGTATAGCTGAGCATACGCTGCTTCTCCCAGTTTGGGGTACAGCTGTATCATTCCCATATGGCGTTAATAATGTCATCGTGTGGCTAATGTTTTCCACTTTACAAGATATTCTGCCCACATTGTTATATCTGATCCTTGTGAGAAAGCCTGCAACATAGTTAAGATTTGAATTTCCCAGCAGGTGACTGATTTCACTGCCCCCGCCCCCCCATCCCCAATTACACAGCCTGTGCATTAGAACTGGAACCTGTGCTTTTCACCCAAAGTCCAGAGATCTTTCTATTCATCTTTAATTTGCATTATCAGTTGTTAACAATGACTTTTGCATGTGACTTTGGTAAAAGGAGACATGGTAGGCAATAAAGATGTGGAAGGATCGCATTTCATGGGAAGATGAAAATGAGGGCTGAGAATTCCCTTCTGTTGCTGCTCTGGTTTCATTCTAGTGTGGTAGGATTTGATAAGAAGTGAAGCAACGATTACATCATTGTTTTGTATTTTATACACAGCCAGAAAAATCACCTGAGCTCCCTCTCTTTCCTTCTCTCTATCTCTCTTTTTTGTGCTGACAATCAAATCTAGATCCTCATGCATGCTATGATCAGACGTCTTGATTTATGAGATCTGAGGAAGAAAAAAATACATCTGGTTTCTGTTTTCAAGTCGTGTGTGTGTGTGTGTATGTATGTCTTTCTGTGTGTGGGTGAATGTGTATCTTTGTATGTCTGTGTCTGTGTGTGTCTGTGTCTCTGTGTGTGTCTGTGTCTCTGTGTGTGTGTCTGTGTGTGTCTGTGTCTCTGTGTGTGTGTCTGTGTGTGTCTGTGTCTCTCTGTGTGTGTCTGTGTCTCTCTCTCTGTGTATGTCCATCCTAGTTTTGCTCAATATAATCCCCGATCCGGTGTTTTAACTTTTCTCATTCTCTCATTGCAAAGTGTTGATGCCTGACTACCCTAGATCCAGACTGCTGCATTTAAGCCCACACACTTTGTTCATTAGATGGTAGTGTATGATTTTTACTGATAACTTTAGTCGGGTGCAGGAAATATTCTTGAATGAGTTCTGACTGCTGGCTACCCCTAATCACTGATGGTGACACAGTCAGTTGGCAGGCTTGGCTATTTTGGGGAGAAAAGACAGAAGCTGACAAGAACAAACCCTTTTTCCTTGGAGGTGTGATTCTGTGAAGAATTCCGTGTCACAAATGAGCCAAGCGTTCTTTATATTGCCTGCAATGTCATCCAAGGCTGAGGTTTTCTTCTCATTATTCATGTTTATTTGGCTCAACGTAAATTAAAAATCAGGCTAAAACATTGGATCTAAAACAGATTTTGCAGATGTATCTGTCATCTGTGCTACTGCCTGGGAACTGTGCATTGATTTGTGCCGTTTGGTTCTCGGCAGGCCGGCTGTCTCAAAGGTCAGCCTTTCATATTCACAGCAAATGAGGGAAGTTCTGCACAGTATCACCATTTTTCCAGCTCCAAAGATCTTAAAAACAGGACTTCAACAGTTAGTAAGTAGCGTACATATAAACAGATTAGCAACACAGAGGAAGCTCACATTCCCTGTGGCGTGTTGTGGGGCTTCTCCGTGATGTTCCCATTTCGCTCAGAAGCCGATGGAGTGGAACAGTATGAGATGGAGAGGGTGATCTGGGCACTAAAACACAGGGCACCCATTGCTCTCTGCTCTTGACATCTTGTGATCTTACATCTTGTGGATGTAATGCGACCAGGCGCGTGCCTCTGCAACTCCCTGCCTCAATGGACTGGAACTTGGTTTTAGTTACTGTTCTATCGCCGTGATAGACTGGGCTGACAAAAAGCAACTTAGGGGAGAACAGGTTTATTTACCGACTGACTGGAACCAAACAAACCCTTTATTGTTCAAGTTTCCTATGCTGGGGCATTTTATCACAGCCGCCGAGGGGTAAACCACGACATCACCTTGTAGAAAAGGGTGTGTCCTAAGCTCCCTACTGACACCTAGTTTTATGCTATCTAATTGTAATAAGTATTAAGATTAATAGAGAGGCACTTGGCAGAAAACACAACCAACCAGAGATCATGGGTGTGGTTTCCCAAGCAGAGTGATATTTAGCCACCTTCGGTCTTGGCACTACCCACGTGGACAGTTTTGCTGGATTCCATTCCATCTCAAAAAGTTGCTAAGTTACTTTTTTCTTTTTCCTCATTTATTTATCTTTTTATACTTTTTAAATTTGATAAGCTTTATTATTTTAAAAACCTTAGCAAGAAATAAAAATGATATTTACCTGTATTACCCAGACCCATAGATGGTACAACCTGATAAACTTCTATACACTTAGAACTGAAATCCAGAATGGAAACTGTGAAGTTTCGCATTCAATTTTCCATTTTCCCCTCCTTGTTTGATAAATGTCCACGTGGAGCTGCAGAAAGGACTCTGTGAAGCCAGTTCCTCTCTGTGGCCAGCTTAGCAGCAGATAGTATATCTGGGTTACTTTTGGCCAGCAGAGGCAGCGACTGAGCAAACAAACTGGATGAAGGGCAGAGGAGGGTGAGGACCACTGGGGCTCCACCAGGAACCCCTGAGTCTGATTGTGACTGCCTTCCAGGAGCAAGGGCTGCTGCTTTAATTCTGCCTTCTAAATCATGTGTGTGCAGTTTGTCTTTTAGTCAGCTTTACTCTAGACCTTTAATGTTCTCTAGTAAATGCACGGAACACAGGGCAGCACTAGGTTATGAGACCCTGTTGGACTCTCCAGTAAGGGAGTTAATTCCTATGGTCAGCAGTAGCAGTACTGTTAGGAGTGCCATTTGGGGCCTGTGGAGAGCTTCACCCTCTGACAAACGTCCTCTCTATCTCCCAATGAGCCTTCACTGATACCCAGGGCTCACATTACTAGTTCTCTAATATGAGTTAAGATATTACATCTATAAAATTTTTCCAACTGAAATGGAAAATCTTACCAAGAGAATCAATCTATTAAATCTGATTTGCTTGTTGTTTACTGAAGGATACTATTTCCTTGATGGCCTAGCATCTGCCACGGCTGGGATCTAGAAGGCAACCAAAGTTCCGGTGTTGTTTCAGAGGGAAAGGCTGAGTGGACCGTCTTGATGGAAGCCCACAGACATACGGAGGGTATAGGAACAAGAGGAAAGTGTGCAGAAGTAGAGGGGCTGAGACAAGGGGAGGGGATAGCAAGGTCACAGGTGACATGAAAGGTAGAAAGGAGCCTGGGAGCGGGGCACAAGGAAGGAGGACGAATGGGGAAGAAGTGGGGGATAGAGAAACAAAACTAAGGTCTAATTTTAAAAAAACCCACCATAATAAAACTCAATTCTTTGTAAGCTAGCAACAATAGCAACAACAAAAGGACTTTGCTTTGCAAGAGTGCTGAAGTTGAAAACCAGCCCACACGAGATGCCTTTGGGAGGAAACACCAGGTTCATTTTGAGCAGGTGAATAACTGCAATCTTCTGTCTTTGGTGCCGGAAAAACCCAACGTGCATTCAGAATTCTCACTTTTCACACACACTCAATTTAGCTTTGCTTGCTCCAGTGATAACAGTTGGGATGGAACCTCGAAGACCTGGGTGTTTAGTGTGTCCCTTCTTAGGCCTTTCCTTCCGTTCCCTCCTTTCTGAGGTACCTCTTTAAACAAAATGCAATTCTTATTTCTGTCTCTGACCATTGGCAAAGTGGCTTCCTGTCAATCACTTTGAGTCCCCTCCTCTCAAGGGGTAGGAATACTGACAGCGTGGGCATCTGCAGGCGTTTACTCATGTTCTGGTTGCTCTCAGAAGTGATGAACCACAGCAAAATAACGTAAACATGAAAGATTGACATTTGGGGCATGCAAGTTCTCTTAGTTTAGACATGAGACAACACGGGGAATTAATAAGGGAAACCGACATTAATTTATACGGGGGACGTTGGCAGCCTTCTCTGCTAAGCTGCTAGCAGAAGGTCACAACTCTCTGCCACAGAGATTGCTCGGAATGAGTGGCCCTAAAACCAGTTCACTTTCAAGCACTGTTTAGATACCGTCTACTCTGTGGCAACAGAGAAGTGTCTCGTTTCTTCGCTCCCAGCCCTTCCCTCGCCTGAATCTTTAGCTCACTTTGGAGCATGCACATGCTCCCTTCCTAAAAGCACGCAGAAGCAATAAATCAGCCAGTTAAAGAAGACCCAGCGAGTCCCACACAGATCGATTTCACAGGGAGGTCGATGGGCTGCTAATAGAATTACAACTACCTGTCAAAACAGGGAAAATATATCTGTGACGGTGACAAAGGGCAGATCAATTTGAGAAGAGGCTTTTTACTTCTAGAAACCTAGATGTGGAGTCCATGGATGGCTCTGTACGTCTGTAACGGTGGGTAGAAACCAACCATTTACCTAGATGCTCGGGCTAAGGTTCCATCAGTGGTTCTGGGAGAACACACTCTGTTCTCTTTTCCTTAATGGAGTTTGTCTGATAACTGTAACAATTTGCTTTCTAATAGATTATATACAACACAGAGCAATTGCCTGAAAGAGCACTTTATTAACTCTGTTACCTAAATAAGTTGGTCTTGTCCATTAAATAAATTACATTCCCACAAAGTTAGCACTTCTACTCTCTTCAGACAGAGTGTGCCTTGCCGAGGACATCCATCTGGCAGATCCTTGTCCTGTGAGTCAACTTGGTCATTTTCAGAACTTTATAGACAGTTGACAATGTTACTTTTACTAGGAGTCTCTTCTGTGTCCAGGCTCAGTCTCCTGCAAAGAACTCAATGAGGAGTGATACTCGCAGTCTGGAGCCATCACAAATTAGCAAGAGGTTCCTTAGGTCCAAGGACTGGTTCCTTCCTTCCTTCCTTCCTTCCTTCCTTCCTTCCTTCCTTCCTTCCTTCCTTCCTTCCTTCCTTCCTTCCTTCCTCCTTCCCTCCCCCCCTCCCTCCCTCCCTCCCTCCCTCCCTCCCTCCCTCCCTCCCTCCCTCTGTCTCTCCTTCCTTCCTTTCTCCCTGCCCCCCTCTCTGTATGTTTAAATCTCTTTAAGGATGAATTTAAAGAATTTAATATGCATTAATTTAGACTAGCACCATGGATTTTCTAATAAAACAGACACAATCGAAAATAATCCTCTCTGACACAACAGTGATAGCATGGAAATGAAAAGTCTGTGGGAATGTAATTTACGTAGTGGACAAGACCAGCTCACCCAGGTAATGCAGCAAAGGCCGCTGGTCGATTATAAGATACCCTCTCCCCTTTTACCATAACCAGGAGATGCAAGTTTCATGTCTGCCAAAGTTCAGGAACCTAAGGTACCCTAGTTAACAGGGCTGCTCCATCAGCGGAGGAGAGCAGCTGTTTGGCAGTGTAGACAGACATGAAGACACACAGCTTTGGAAGCAGGTACATCTGCATTCTGGTCTGTTACCTGCTGTGAGTCACAGGCCTGGGGTGAGTCTTCAGCCCTTCAAGCTGAAGCTCTTCCCTTCTCTGCTGCAGTGACATCAATGGCGCTGATCTCATGTGTTTGCTACGATGAGGGAAAGAGCTGTTTCCTGATACAGAAGGGAGGGGACCTATGACACCCCTTTGACCATTTCACTTAACGCTGGGAATCCGGTTGAGTATTTCCCCGTGCTCTGAAGTAAGCCCACCTCCATGTCTTCATCCTCCCTTGTTATGCTTCTTGAGGCTCTTTCTGCCTGGGGTGAGGGCAGAGGAGTGTTTGCTGAGCCGCACTTGTTGCCTGGTCTCCAGGGCCAGTGATCCAGCCTTGTGGCCCAGCCTGATCTTACAGACACTCACTTTCTCTCGACTCCCACAGTGAATGGCAAGGGAAGACATAAGCAAGAGGATTGCTATGTTTCAGAATGTTAATTACCAATGATACATTAAAAAGTTATCTTTTCTGAAGGCTGAAATCTTTCAGACTGAACCCCAATCCGCTGTATTCAAAGACTGTACTGGGTAATGAAAAAGGCCACTAGCTTTGTAGGTGTCTCCATTGCCAGCTTACATCTGCATCTGTCCTTTTTGGGCCCAATCCCTATTTCTGTTCATGTAACAGTGCGATGCTATGTTACCTGCATGTCCCCAAATCATAGCTATTGCATTCACACTGTCCCTTGGAACAAATAACTATTGACCATAGCTTTAATTTTTAATTCTTATTTTATTCTATCACCCTCCATCCATGCTTAAAAACTTATGTCTGAGCTGGGCAGTGGTGGCACACATTTTCAACTGCAGCACTCGGGGGGGGGGGGGAGGCAGAGGCAGAAAGATCTCTGTGAGTCCAAGGCCAACCTGGTCTACAAGGCCAGCCTGGTCTACAGAGTGAGTTCCTCGACAACCAGGGCTACGCAAAGAAACCCAGCCTTGAAAATCCAGACCAAACCAAACAACAACAACAACAACAACAAACAACAACAAATCTTACGTAATGACCCCATACTTGGGACACTTTTGCACTGCCGCCTTGGGAACCTGTCCTCATTATCATAGTGGAATGCCAAACCTCATTTTGAGATGAGAGGTCTTCCGACTCTGTGCTGGATAGTTTAAGTACGATGGAGCAGAGGAAGAGTGCTAAGTAACTAAGTTCCATGAGGGTCCTTGCGCCGAAGTTCTTTGTCTATGCTCTCTTTGTTTATACTCAGTTCCCTCCGTTCCTGGGAGGCGACATCGTTGAAAGCAGTCGGTGAAGGGGTTGCCAAGGTCTTAACTTTGTCGCAGGCCAGTCACCTTCCGGTCTTTGCCTGAAACCAGAGTCAGAGAGCGTGTCATCGAGAAGAACAAGCATAGTCTGGCTGGTATCTGAGCAGCGTGGGCTTCTCTCGTGTTTCTGAGGAGAGGAGGCAGGGGCCACGGAGGCTAGGGCTGGGGCCAGCTGCTGTCACTCACCTGGCGCTCCGTGTTAGTCGGGGTGATGCTTGGTGTGTCTCCTGCCCTGCTCTGCCTTAGGGTTGCAGCACAGTAAGTGGCAAGAATGGCTGCTAGGTTGCAAAGGGTTAAAAAACACTCTCAAATTTAAAAGATGTATGGTGCAATTATCGCTTTTTTGGATCAAAGGTGAGGCCCTGTGAGGTACCGTCATTTTGCAGCCAGTGCGATCATTTCCTTCCCTGTGGGTCCTTCACTGCTACCTCCATCCCGGGTACCTGTTGCGGCTATCTCCTCTCCGGCAGGCTTCAGACTGCAGAGGGAACCCTGGTTAATTGCTGAGCAGCTCATCAGAATTGTAAAGGTCAGTGATAATAGGCAACAACTTACTCATGTTTAAAAACAGCAGGATGTGACAAAGGCAATTTATCTTGATAAATGCGCTTTAGAAAGCCGCTGCGCGGGTTTCGTTTCCCTCGGGCTCTCTGTCCATCTTCCTCCACTCCTTTCCTTCGCTCTTGGCTCCCCCTTCGTTGTAAGGTCTTGATTCCGGCGCTGTCTGGTCTCCTATGGCTCTCCCTCACACTGTAACAATGCGCCTGCCTTTTGGTTTCCCTGTTAGGCCTCCTACCCCGTCCATCTTATCTGATTTCATTCTTTAACATCTGTCTCGTCTCTCAAACATTTAAATGTCCTTTTTCCATTAATAAAACTGAAGGATTCTTGGTGTTGTTACCATGGTTTCCTGGCTTGCATTTCACTTGGTTCTCTATGACCTCCAGCTCCTCTTCAAGGACCTAGCCAATTATTTCCATAAAAACATAAATCAGAGAGAGAGCACAGGTGAGCTCACAAGCAGCCCCTCTGGAGTGCTTGTGCCAGGCTTTCCAGAGTCACTTCTGGAGGCTGCCAGTGCCCACCATGCCCGAGTGCTGCATGACCCCCCAAGGTTCCTTTCTGCCCTGCCTAGTTCCCCTCAGAACCAAGGCTATTGCCCTGTGCCCCACCTTGAACCATAAACTAAGACCAGAAGAGCACCCGAGTGCTGACATGACCCAGGCTTTGAGCGGAATGCGAGGGTGACAGGGAGTTTGGTTCTTCTGGTTCACAGAACATTTGTGGGCATGCTGTTCAGAAGATATAGCATCTAATGCTGCCTGCTGGCTGGTGTGTAATAATTCCACTGTAATAAATCACACTTTTAGATGTTGTCTATACAAATGAGACCCCTGAAGAATATTCATTTCTTTTGTAACGTAGAGACAAATCCCAAACCTGCTACATGTCTGTAGGGCCCCCACTCCCCCGACCTTCACGCGCTCATTCTCTACCTTCCTTATTTGGCATTCCAGCCAAGTTGGTTTCCTAGATATGGTCTTTGCTCTGGCTGGTCTATTCTCTGGGAGTCGGTCCTCCATCCCACCCCTGGGCTTCTCTTTCCAAGCTTAACCCATTTCTCACAGTGCAGTATCATTTCCTTAGCATGCACCCTCTGACATCATCTACACTTCTTCCACAGAAACTATGATAAAAGAAGGTAACAGACATGGACCAGGACCACTGTTTATTCTCCTTGTCCCCATTCTACAAGACCGCAAGGATTATGTTCATTTTCTACACTCTGATCCTTCCCAGGTCTAGCGCATAATAAAGTAAGTATTCCCTGTTGTCTGAATGCTTACTTACGCTGCATGAGCCAGTTCAGTTTCCACCGTGACTCTATGAGGCAGGAGTTGGCAGAGCGCTCTTCCGAGCCCAGATTCCCTCCCATTGTTTGCTGTCAATGGAGTTTCCTTACAACTAAGCCATGATTGATTAATATATTGTTTATGATAACGCCTGCTACAATACTAGAAATAAGTAGTTACAAAAAGGTTATTTTTCTTGGAAATACCAAGGCATTGAATATTGGGCCCTTTACAGAAAAAAGGCTGGCCTCTACCACAATAAAGTGATGCAGAGACGTGAGGGTGACCTAGCCATTGCTTTTGTCAAGAAAAAAGGCTGGCCTCTACCACAATAAAGTGATGCAGAGACGTGAGGGTGACCTAACCATTGCTTTTGTCACCATGTTGATTGCTGGGACTGATTTGGCTAATGTGTTGGTTTGAACCGGAATGCATAGGCTCATGTCTTTAAATGCTTAGGCCCCAGTTAGTGGAACTATTTGGGAAGAATTGGGAGGTGTGGCCTTGTTGGAGCAGGTGTGTCACTGGGGTTGAGGTTTCAAAAACCTAGACCAGGCTCAAACTTGCCCTTTCTCTGCCTGCTGCTTGAGAATCAGGTTGTGAGCTCTCAGCTACTGTGCCAACGCCATTGGCTGTCTGCTTCCCACCATGATGATAATGAACTAACTCTCTGGAACTGTAAGCCAGCCCCCAATTAGATGCTTCCTCTTGTAAGGTGGCTTTGGTCATGGTGTCTCTTTGCAGCAGTAGAACAGCGACTAAGCTAATGTAGTTGATTGGGAGGGTTTCTCTTTGTTCTTTCACTGGTGACTCCATGTTCCTTATTGAATTAGGTTGAAGAGGACAATCTTCCCCTCCAAAGGAGAACTGCTCTTTAGGCAGTTCCCCTACTAAAACCTCCCAACGCTCCAGGGAACGTAGCATCTCCATTGCATGGGTGAAGGCACAGAACATCTACGATTTTAATGACTTCCTCTTGCCTAGCTCCTGTGCGCCTATTTCTTCTGAGTTAAAACTCTCCCTCCTTGAGGGAGGAGTAAAGATCCTAAATCTGAGAAGTTGGGGTACCTAGGCCTGAGCAATTGTAGCAATTGCTGGGGGAGAGGAGCCTCACCGATTGGCTGAGCGGCCTGCAAGAGGGTCAGGAAGCCTGGGGACCAGCTTTGCAAGCAGGGCTGGCTTTAGGGGATGCAGTTGCCTTTGGATCATCCATTTACCTGTCATATTCCTGAAAGCAATCTCAGACTCTCTGGGTTTCTACGATAACTTGGGTGGAATTATTTCTTTGGTCTGTTCCCAGTGCCTTACGTGGGGTAGATTGATACTTGCTTAGGCTTCATGGGAGAAGTTACACAGCACTCGAGTTCAGAAGGGAGAACTGGCTCAGGGGATGGATGAGTGATGTATTAATCAGGATTTTCTAGATGAATAGAACCCACGGATGAATGTCTATTGAAGAAAGTTGTAAGTTGGCTCACGTTAAAATAGCAACAACTGCTGAATCACACCTGAGAGCTGGGAACTTGGGAATTGCTTGGTCCTTGAGGCTGGGTGCTCAGCAGTCCCAATCTAGTGCCCCAGACCTGGAAGGTTCCTGGAGAACTGCTGGTCCTCTATCCAGGATGGGATCCTGGACATATTTCTGCTGTCAGTGAAGGAATCATCATCAGCCCGGACAGGGTAAATCAACTTGACTGAGAGGGAGAAGGCCAAACAGCAAAAGGTGAGATGAGATGAACTTCCTTCTGCTAGCCTCCCCCACCCCCCTTTTTTTTAATCTTGGCTGCCATGAAAGATGCTTCCCATACTTGTGGTAGGCCTTCCCATATCAATTAAACAAATAAGACAGGTTTTCAGCTGAGGCTTTCTACTCGAATGCTTCTAATTTGTGACAAGTTGATATCAAAACCAACTGCAAAAGTGGGTGAAAGTGCAAATGTGGAGACCTGAGTTCAAATCCTTGTAACCGATATAAAAGCTGCACACGTAATGTAGGTGTCTATAAAACCAACGCTTCTCTGGAGAGCTGGAGCAGAGACAATAGAAGCACTGGAAGTTCAAAGGCCAACTTGCTTGAAGGATGCAGTAGGAAACAAGAAGAAAAACCTGCCTCAAAACAGGTGGGAAGCAAGGAATAACATGAAGCTGTCCTCTGATTTCATGTGTGTGGTGTGGAATACAAGTATCTGTTCTTATACACATGAGTACACACATGCACGCGCACACACATGCACCACACACATAACTGAGGTTCAAGATGAACACACCACTTTTCATTTCCGCCCCCAAACTGAATTTCCTGGCTGATACAAGTCTAAGAGCGCAGGGTAAGTTTACAGCGGAGAAGTGGCGTCTGGGTGTGGTCTCAGAGAAGGAGTGGGACTCCGTGATGGGCAAGAGAGGATGGCAGAGTGCAGGAGGAAATGCAGAGGCTTAAGAGAGCTTCGCGAGTGTAGAAGAAAGCTATTCAGGATGACCAAAATGTGGTGATGGTAGCTGGGAGGATGAACTGATCAAAAGAAAAGAGAGGAGCTGGAGTGGGAAGAACTCGCCAGAGCTTGAACTTGAGCTCCCAAGCCTTAGATCTCCACTTCGCCTGCACATTTTCTCTTTCAGGTAATTAGGTGAAACTTTTGTTATAAATATATGCTCCATAAATTATCCACACGTGTCATGGTATCAATGCTATATTGTAGTCATCACAAAACATAAATGACGATGTATAAAATCAAGCTGAGGGAAAAGTGACTTTCAAAGTATTTCTATTTTGTCATTAATGGTTCAACAAAACTTTTGGCTTCTGGGTAATGATATTTAATGAGTGTTATTTAGTAAATGTGCTTAATATATTTGAAATCTTGGTCTTTACTTAGAGAGGTGATTGTTCGAAGGTATATTTGAAGACTAGTTTTCTGTGAAAGGATGGCTCCAATGGTGTCCTAACTGAATATGATAGAACATGGATTCACACACAAGACATTCATCACTGACTTTTCTGACTTCTGAAATCGTGATCTATCAACCTATCAGTTATGCGAAGGTTTTTTATCTCAATTTACCCAGCATGCTATTGCCCTTCCTGCTGCCAACTGCTGTCTGTTGATAGGCAAATGGATTTAAGGTAGTTTATTCTTACACAATGTGTTCATCAACCCCCTCAAATTGTTACCCTGGAAAATGATAGAAAGAGCAGGAAATTGTAAGTTTCAGTATTAATCTTTGCCAGTGGTCTACACTGTTTCCACTAACCAAGTTCCTCTAACCATAAAAATATTTGTTTCTGAAATGTTCACCTGCAAAGAGATTCTTGCTTTCCCTGGCACTCTTGCCTTGGAGAGAAAGATTTTGTGTTTAGTTTTTGAAGGTAAACAGATACATCCCAGTTATGGGTCAGGTTGTTTCACTGTTGATTTCACCTCCTCTTTGTGTAAGAGAACAATTTATTTCTTGCTACTCGTTGGTATCATGGCGCTTTCTTTAGTTCTCTGCTTCTCTGAACGGTCTCTTTAAGATGCTTGTATAGCGGGTGTTGGCTAGTTAAAAGTAATACACTGCCAACCACATTAGTGTGTACACTGTCATAAAGCAATGAAACAAATGAATGTCTGCGGGCTCCATTATTAAGTCCTCCAAGTTAGCATGTATGTTAAATAATAGAACTATTTTCTTCTTTTTGTTTTTTAGGTAAGTACGAATAGAAGGTATCAAATGCTCTTCTCATAGCCCAGTAGTTTACCGCTCCTCCCTTGGGCATGTTCTTATTATTTAACAGACCACTGTCTGCGTGCAGTGGAGCAACCACACATTACAAGCGATACAATCAGCTCCAGTTTGTTTTTTGGGATTATATTTTTGTGCTTTGAGTCTAGACACTTTAAGTATTCCCTAAGGTTTTTACATATTCAAGTAAACAAATGTGCCAGTTTTGCATACTATCCAAACATCCTCAATATATAGGCAGCCTCTCTGAACCTCAGGAAGCCCTGACCTCATGGGTATCCACACTCTCAGGGGTTCTCTGGCAGCTCAGGGCCTTTGCCCTTTGAGTTGGAGAGATGAGATGCTTTGGGGATGAGGGAAATGGAGAGCAGTTGTGTTCTGCGAGAGACAGGGCAAATGCTTTTGTGACCCTATTAAAAGTGAAGACTTAAGGGGAAGAATTATTAGCTCTGACTCCATATTTTAAAAGGAGGAAGAAGAATAAAGAAGATGAGGACTAACCCCAGGTTCAGAGTTGCTTGAGGAGTTACCCCCTTTGCAAGTCTTAACGAACAATTGTTGTTTTGTTTGGAATATAAGCTTATGAAGACAAAGAACTAACCACTGACCTTGAAAGAAGGAGACCAAAAAAAAAAAAAAAAAAAAAAAAACATATGGAGTTGGTCGCTGAGAAATAGAAGCTGTCAAAACAACCTCCCTTGGTGGAATGTAATGGCCATTTTGGATAAAAGTGCTGTGTTAGCTCAGCCTGCAAACTGCGTGCCCCATTCACTGGGGACTTCATTCTTTTCCTTCTTAGGCTTATAGAATTGCTTTTGAAAGAATCTTCCCAATATTTTTAGAAAATCATTACACCAAATTTATTATTTAATTTTACAATTCTCCCCAATTTTTGAGTTTGTGTGAGTTTAGAAGACAAAAATTTAGAAAAATTTAAGACTATTCTGTACCTGCAAATGGCTTATCAGATGGCAACTCCATTTAAAACCAGAACTTGTAAATTCCTGAGTGGATGGCAAATGCATTTTATGTCTCAGGAAAAGGAATGTATGGCCATTATAGCCACTCAGAATGGCAAACTGGAATCTTAACTGAGGTTCCCAGGTGCGATTGATCTCCGACCCTGGAATGAGTTGTGAGGTCGAGCATCTGTTTGGAATTTCAAAACAGGTTGTCACCAACCAGTTTTATGACTCTTAAATACTGTAACACTGCACTCACTTTGAAGACAGAGTTGAAAGAGCAGGTATCCATGGACAGATGTATGTGTGTGTGTTTCTTTGGAAAAAGTTTCTAGGTGGGTTGAGTTTTACCTCCTCATCCTATGAAGAGAGAAAGTTAGAAGGTAACTGCCTCTGGTATTGACATTTAATAAGTTCCCATGGGGAATCTTGGCATGTATTTCCTGAAGTTAGCTAGTCAGTGGTGACCTACACATGCCTCCTGCCTGGGGACTTGGAATAAGGAGAATGGGCACTGGGAGAAGAGTCTTTCAGATTCATTGGGGGTTGGTCTATAGTTCTTGAGTTTGTTCAGATAAACAATTTCTAAATATTTCCATTAATAGGCATAGGCTTGGATGAGAGCTGATGTGACCATGCAAGATTTTCTTTATGAGCATTGTTCATAAGCACATGGACTCCTGAGCAGACAGCAAACTGCAAGTTACTGCAGAAGAATCCAGTTAACCAACCAGTGTATAGATGCAAGAAGAACATCATAGTGCTTAAAAATTTCCAAGAGACGCTCCCAGATGTGCCTCAAAAATAAGACTTTAAACACCAGATAGTCTTCATGATCAAACAAAAGCTTTACCCCTTTCTCCTCCTTCCTGCTTTCTCAGCTTCATCATAG
Organism: Chionomys nivalis; assembly: GCF_950005125.1. Classification (NCBI taxonomy): domain Eukaryota; kingdom Metazoa; phylum Chordata; class Mammalia; order Rodentia; family Cricetidae; genus Chionomys; species Chionomys nivalis. The sequence continues at coordinate 35,479,965 of NC_080101.1, forward strand.
CAAGACAAGAAATTAGCATGCCAGTGAAGCTTAGAAATATAGGATGGATGGGGTAAAAAGATGGGGCAAGATAATTTAAGTCTGTGCTTGTGACCTAAAGTATCTAGGTTGTTTTGTGATTTGACAGGAACCTGAGACTTAATGGGACAGTCCAAAGTTGCACTTGGAGAGTGAAAATTTCCACCATGGAACACATTTTTCAAATGTAGTAGGAGGCAGAAGTTAAAAAAATAAGTGTGATTACAGTATCTCAACAGCACTGTTTATTCAGTGTCCTGGTCACCAGGCCACTACTTAGCTCAAGATTCCTAGAACAAAAGCAGCAGCATACAAGAGAACACTGTCCTCCTGGTCCTGGTCCTGGTCCTGGCCCTGGCCCTGGCCCTGGTCCTGGTCCTGGTCCTGGTCCTGGTCCCAAGGGGGAAAGGATGACTTGCAATTTTCACCCCTTTCTTTTAGTTGACAGTCAGATTAGGGACAGAGGGAATGAGCCAAGGATGCTAATTCTTTATATCTAAAAAGTTTATTATGGTCTAAATGTTTGTGTTCTTTTAGCCTCTCAAATTCATATGAACTCCTATAACCAAAGCGATGATATTAGGAGATGCAAATTTCTAGAGAGGGATTAAGTTGTGGAGATGTTGGCCCCATGATTAAGAATACAGAACTTCCTATTGGTGGTGTCCTTTCCCTTACAGAAGCTTTTCACTGTCAAGAGGTCCCATTTATTAATTGTTGATCTTAGTGTCTGTGCTATTGCTTTTGTGTTTAGAAAGTTGTCTCCTGTGCCAATATGTTAATGGCTATTTCACATGTTTTCTTCTATCAGGTTCAGTGTATCTGAATTTATGTTGAGGCCTTTTATCCACTTGGACTTGAGTTTTGTGCAGGGTGATAGACACGGGTCTATTTGCATTCTTTTACATGTTAACATTCAGTTAGACCAACACCATTAGTTGAAGATATTTTCCTTTTCTATTATATAATTTTGGCTTCTTTGTCAAAACTCAAGTGTCCATAGGTTTGTGGGTTTACATCTGGGTCTTCAATTCATTTCCATTGATCTACCTGTCTGCTTTTATGCCAATACCATGTGGTTTTTATTACTATAACTCTGTGATACAGCTTGAAATCAGGGATGGTGATACCTCCAGTTCTTTTATTGCACAGAATTATTTTAGCTATTTTATTTTTTCCATATGAAATTGAGTATTGTTCTCTCAAGATCTATAAAGAATTGAGTTGGGATTTTAATGAGGATTGCATTACATCTGTAGATTGCTTTTGGTAAAATGGTCATTTTTATTACGTTAATCCTACTAATCTATGCACATGGCAGATCTTTCCATCTTCTGATATCTTCTCCAATTTCTTTCTTCAAAGACTAGAAGTTGTTGTCATTATAGGTCTTTCACTTGCTTGGTTAGAGCTACACCAAGACATTTTATATTATTTATATTATATTTTATGAAGGGTGTGAATTCCCTGATTTCTTTTTCAGCTTGTTGATCATTTGTACACAGGAAGGCTACTGATTTTCTTTTTCTTTCTTTCTTTTTCTGAGTCAATCTTGTATCTAATAACTAAATTGATTAAATGTACTTATCAGCTGTAGGAATTACCTGGTAGAATTTTTTTGGTTGCTTATGTTTACTATTATATAATCAGCAAATAAAGATATTTTGACTTCTTCCTTTCCAGTTTATATCCCCTTTATTTCCTTTATTGCTCTAGCTAGAACTTTAAGTACTATATTGTATGACGAGAGCAGGCAATCTTGCTTTTTTCCTGATTTTAGTGAAACTGCTTTGAGTTTCTCTCTATTTAATTTGATATTTGCAAACACAAGAGCCTACAGGATGGGAAAAGATCTTCATCAACCCCACATCTGACAGAGGACTTATTTCCAAAGTACATAAAAAACTCAAGAAACTAGGCAGCAAAAAACCAAATAATCCAATTTAAAAAGGGGGTATAGATCTAAACAGCAAATTCTCAATAGAAGAATCTGCAATAGCTGAGAAACACTTAAAGAAATGTTCAGCATTCTTAACCACCAGGGAAATGCAAATCAAAATGACTCGGAGATTCCATTTTGCACCTGTCAGAATGGCTAACATAAAAAAACATAAGTAACAGCCCATGCTGGAGAGGATGTGGAGTAAGAAGAACAATCCTCCATTGCTTGTGGGAGTCTAAACTTGTACAGTCATTTTGGATATTAGTGTGGTGGTTTCTCAGAAAACTGGGATTCAATCTACCTCAAGACCCAGATACACAAATCTTGGAAATATACCCAAAGGATGCTCTATGATACCACAAGGACAAGTATGTTCATAGCCGCTTTTTTTTTTGTAATAGCCAGAACCTGAAAACAATCTAGATGTCCCTCAATCAAGGAATGGATAAAGAAAATGTAGTACATTTACAATGTAGAGTATTACTCAATTAAAAAAAAATGACATTAGCTGGGCAGAGGTGGCACCTGCCTTTAATTTCAGCACTCAGGAGGTAGAGAGAGCTGATGTATGTGAGTTTGAGGCCAGCCTGGTCGACAGAGCAAGTTCTGTGACAGCCTGGGCTACATAGAGAAACCCTGTCCCAAAACAAAACAAAACAAAGACATCAAGAAATTTGCAGGCAAATGGATAGAGCTAGAAAAAAATCATCCTGAGTGAGGTAACCCAGACCCAGAAAGACAAACATGGTTTATACTTACTTGTAAATGGATGTTAACTCTAAAATAAAGGATAGCCATGCTACAGTCCACAGACCTAGACATTCTGGGTAACAAGGAGGGATCATAGGGGGTGGGGATGCCCAGACCTCCCTAGGAAGGGGAAACAAGAGATTTCGTGAGTGGACTGCGAGCCTGCGTAACAGGAACATGAGTGATCACGTTGTGGATGGATGTAGGGAGGTACTGAAAGAAATGACTGGAGGGCTGGAGAGATGGCTCAAAGGTTAAGGACACTGACTGTTCTTCCAAAGGTCTTGAGTTCAATTCCCAGCAACCACTTGGTGGCTCACAACCATCTACAATGAGACCTGGTACCCTCTTCTGGCCTGCAGTCATACATGGAGACAGCACACTGTATTGTATACATAATAAATAAAATCTTTAAAAAAAGAAATGACTGGAAAGGGGGAACGCTTGGGGGTCAGGAAGAAATGGCTCGAGGGAATCTCTCAGGAATCTACAAGGATGACCCCAACAAAGACTCCTAACAATAGTGGATATGTAGCCTGAACTGGCCATCTTCTATACCAGGGAAGACTTCAAGTGGAGAGATTGGGACACCAACACAGGTACATAACCTTTGACCTACAGTCTGTCCTGTCTGTGGTATGTGCTGGGGTAAGGATGGCCTCGAGATTGAGGGAGTGGCCATCCAATGCCTGGTCTAGCCTAAAACCTCTGTGAGGAGAGTAAGCCCACCCCGACACTGCCAGGAGTTCGAGAACCCACAGATTAGATGACGCAGAGACCTAGGATAGAGCCAATGTCAATGTCAAGATGCCTAACAGATTCGGTATACTCATAGATTCGTGCCTAGCCCCATAGTCATCAGAGAGGCTGCATCCAGAAATTGATGGAAACATGTAGATCCATAGTCAAACATTAGGTGGAGCTTGGGGAATCCTGCAGGAGAGGGGAGAAAGGATTGTAGGAACCTGACTGGTCAAGGACACCACAAGAAAAACCTACAGAATCGACTAACCTGGGCTCTCAGGAGCTCACAGAGACTGAGTCGACAATCAGGGAATCTGCATGGGACTGACCTAGGCACTCTGCGCATGTTACAGTTGTATAGCTTGGTCTTCTTGTGGGACTCCTAACAGGGGGAGCAGGGATTGTCTCTGACTTTTATAGCATCTGGGACTGGACTCTTCATACCGGACGACCTTGCCCTGCCTTGACACATGGGGAAGTGCTTAGTCTTACTTCAAATTGATATGCCATTTTTGTTGATATTCATGGGAGGCATGCCTTTTCCTAAACAGAAGTGGAGAGGAATGGATTGGGGGGTAGGGATAAAGAGGGTGGTGGTGATGGGCTGGGAGGAGAGGATGAAGGAGAACCTGTAGCCAGGATATAAAATATATTAATTAGTTAATTGATTAAAGATAACAGAACTTCAGAGATCCAAGAGAGCAACCCCGATTCTTGACCATGTGAGGACATAACTAGAAGTTGTCATCTGTGTGGGCCGGGTCCCCGGCACCTTCATGTTATATCATCTTGATCATTGCTCTACCACTATGAAAAGCAGTTCTCTGCTGTTTGTGGGATATGTATAGTTCCCCTATTTATGATATTCTGTTACAACTTCCTGAGCGAATTATTATAAGATGAAGGGTGTTGAGTTACATCAGCTGCCTCATCGATGAACTGGGCTGGAGGGTATTGTGAACCTGAATGAAGCGGGAATTTCAGTGAAAGCAAGATGTGTCATCCCAGCTCTCCTGGATGCTGGGTGCCAGGATGGTGTCTTTGTTGTAATAAGAGCGGCGGGGCCTGGCCCATTAGCTCCAGCCTCTTATTGGCTAGCTCTTAAATATTGATCTAACCCATTTCTAATATTCTGTGTAGCACCACGAGCTGGCTTACCAGGAAAGATCTTAACCTGCGTCTGTCTGGAGTGGGAGAATCATGGCGACTCACTGACTCGGCTTCTTTCTCCCAGCATTCTGTTCTGTTTACTCCACCCACCTAAGGGTTGGCCTATCAAATGGGCCTAGGCAGTTTCTTTATTAATTAACCAATGAAAGCAACAGATTAATACAAGACCCACCTCCATCATGTCTTAGTTAGGTTTCTATTGTTGTGATAAAGCACTGTGACCAGGACCAACTTTCAGAGCAAAGGGTTTTTATGTCATCCTACTGCTTGGACTCCATCATTTTAGGAATCCAGACCAGGAACTCATTTCATGAACCCGGAGGCAAGAACTGAAGGAGGCCACAGAGGAGTGCGGGCTCACTGGTTTGTTCTTGCAGCAGCCAGGACCACCAGCCCAAAGATGGCACCGCCCATAGTGAGATTAGCCCTCACACATCAGCCATCAGTTGGTTTGCACAATTTAGTGAGGGAATTTTCTCATTCAGGTTCCCTTTTCCCAAACTAGCCAGCACAGTTTCTTGCCATATTCCCTTATATGCTGTTGTTATCATCATCATGGTGTAAGTAAGGAAGCAAGATAATAAGCATCAGTATGAATCCTGGGACCGCGGGTAAATCTAAGCCTTGGTGTCCTCGTCTGTAAGAGGTAAGCACTGAGCTCATTAGATCAGTGCAGAAGATAGTCCCCCATAGCATTTCTGCTGTAGTTCTCGGTATTTGAGAAGTACTTACTAATTGTTTACCATGACTGTTGTTGTTTTTCTAATGCGTGCACCAATATTATCCATAGTATTTATGTTCTCGTACATCACTTGAACAGTCAAGTAGCATCTCCTAAATCATTGTTTCTGAATATAACATTGAGTTGTTAAGGTCTTTTGAGCCTTTGGCCAGATCATTGTCAATGAATGCATAACCCTGTTTTATGTATGTTTTCGTTTAAAGACACCTTATTAAATAAGCATAAATAAAATATGTATTATTAACTTACTGATTTTATACTCACCCTAGAATCCACATAGTTTATTATCTAACACATATGTTCTCTGTGCTCTCATTCCAGAAGCATTTCAGCATTTTAATTGGGGCCAATTAAAACAGAAAATCACCAAAACCCCAAACGACACTTTTGATATTATGAAGAAGGCAGCGCGTGAACTTTAACCTTAGCTGGGATTCTGTTTGCTGGGTGAGTTAAAATTGTCAGAGTTTTGAAGAGCTGTAACAATGATTGCGAGAGTTTCATAATATTCATCTGAATAGAAATACATTTTAATCAAATTTACCCCTATCAGATCCATGAATAATGATTGCTGCCTGTATCGGGTGACCAGCACCCAGTGATTGCAGGGCTATTTATCTGTGATGTAAAGGGAGAGTGGCAGGAAAAGCAGCTCATTCCCTCCTTGGCCAGAGCTTTTAGAGAGCTTGCCAGATTCTGCCCCACGGGACCTTGCAGAAGCACTTCAATATTCTCTTAAAATGACAGCTATTCATATCCTGGGAGAGACTATTGTCTCTCCCTGGATGGAACAGTGGGTTTAGCAGCCCCATTTCCTGTAGCTATTCTCCATATGAAAATGCTGTGATTGCCCTCCCTGTCCCTGCTGCCCTTCCAGAAGACCTTCAGTATTTCAACATCTTTTTTTTCTTTTGCTTTTGAGACTATAATATAATCACATCATTCCGCCCTTCCCTTTCTTCCCTTCAACCCTTCTCATATACCCCCTGGCTCTCTTACAAATCCATGGTCTCTGTTTTCGTTGATTCTTGTTACATGGCATATATATGTACATATAAGTATATATTCAAATGAATATATGTTCACATACGCATATATGTTCCCCAATATATCCCAATCAGTCTGTACAATGCTACATGGCTATATGTTTTCATGGCTGACCATTTGGTGTGGATAACCAATTGGTGTGTTCTTCCTAGGGGAAGACTAGTCCTCTCCCTCTCAGCCTTCCTTAGTTGCCTGTAGGTCTTTGTGTGATTTTTTTCCCTATCCACTTTGGCATGTCTGTTGGGTGTCATCTTTGTTCATCTTATGTTCGGGCAGTCATGTTGTTGAGACTATGGGTGTGGCTTCTGAAATTCCTAGGAGACTCAGTCTCACAGCAAACTTCCTGATCCTGGCTCTTACAATCTCTCAATGCTTTAAAAAGAGCTGGACTAAAGCTGAGGCTATGAATGCCAGGTGACATCTGACCATATTTCCACAGAAAAGTGTCAATTAACACTCACGTTCTCTTTTACTATTTTTTCCCCAGAATTTGAAAGGAAGAGACTGTTGATGCTCAGACAATAAATATCCACGCTCTTCAGCATTCCTGTGCCTCATGCATCTAGGCTTGACCACAGGCATGCATTTGCCTGTGGATCACAAGTAGTAAGGATGCTATATGCCCTTGGAAGCCTCTCAAGCGTCTCAAAAAATTCTCAATAGCCCCTTCGGGAGCAACAAGGTAGAAGCAGCCCTGAGTTCTGAGGGACTGGAGCTGGAGAGCCGAGCAGAAGAGCCATCTCACCTGTCCTGAGACTTGCACAACTGAAACAAACTCCAGTTTTTGCTTTTTTAAAACAGCACAAAGTCTTAATTTGTATCACACATGTAACTCACAAAGCCTTTTCGATAGTCACGGTACCTATAGTACCCTGCTGATACCGTCACTTAGAGAAATGCAATGATTTTTTTTTTTGGATAGAAGTTCAAGTCTTACATTTATCTTTATTAGATTTTATTTCTTTATTTAGGTATAGCAAATCCTTTTCTAGCTTCTCAAAGATTTCTGTTATCCTTTCCAATCTTATCTCTCCCCAAATTGATAATTCTTTAAATTCATATGTAAACACTTTAATATCCAATGCCTTGGGCTTAACATTTGGGCAAAACAAGATGCAAAGTATGCGTCTTGTGCAATACAGATTATTTTTCCATGTGAATTGTTCATCGGTGATGTTCAATTTCCTTTTTCCCCCTTTTTTGTACACTTTCTGTCTGTTCTGGTTTGGACGTTCTGATTGTATCTTCCAAGGACTCCTACGTGTTGCCCTACTGTGAGAAATTATGGGGATGGGAACTTTATCTGACTGTAGAATTAAGGTTTCGAGGTCTTCAGAAATAGACTTAGATAAATAATCATGGCCTTGATTGAATACTGGGACTGTATGAAGGACATACCAGAAGACACAATCACACAGGCTTCCTGTCTCTGGTTGATGCTCTGTGAAACCACAGCACTCTGCCAGCAGGAAGGCCGTGGCATCGTCTAGGCCTTTGAACTGTCTGAACTGTGAGCTGAATACCCTTCCTTTCTTTGTAATGGTAGCCAGATGCAGTTTGTTTTAAATAATAGTAGTACAAAATTGACTAATGAACTTCCTTTCAACAATTATTATTTTAACTGTTTCACGGATACAATGCATTAGAGATTCTGCAGACAATCTCACACAGTCCTCACATGTTCCTCACATGGGGCACTGAAATGTAGTTGGTTTACATTCATTAATAATAAATGCCAAGTCACCAACAATGCCTTGGTGTTACTATCATTTAATCCAGAGTAAGTTCAGATTTGAATTCTCTACTATTCTCTCCCTGTGCCTTTGGTCCTTCTGCCTTTGTGCTATGTGGTCCTGAATCTGTGTCTGCCTGAAGACTGTTTCATAAATCTGTCCTGTGTGTCTGCCTAGATGTCTCTCTTCTCTTCTCTTCTCTTCTCTTCTCTTCTCTTCTCTTCTCTTCTCTTCTCTTCTCTTCTCTTCTCTTCTCTTCTCTTCTCTTCTCTCCTCTCCTCTCCTCTCCTCTCCTCTCCTCTCCTCTCCTCTCCTCTCCCCTCCCCTCCCCTCCCCTCCCCTCCCCTCCCCTCCCCTCCCCTCCCCTCCCTCCCTCCCTCCCTCCCTCCCTCCCCTCCCCTCCCCTCCCCTCTCCTCTTCTCTCTCCTATCCCCCCTCCCCCCTTCCCCTCTCCTCCCCTCCCCTCCCCTCTCCTCTCCTCTTCTCTCTCCTATCTCCCCTCCCCCCTCCCCTCCCCTCTCCTCCCCTCCCCTCCCCTCCCTTCTCCTCTCCTCTTTCCCTCTCTGTCTGTCTCATTTCTGTTCCTAATAAAGGGTTTTACTTTATTTATTTATTTAATATTTATTGAACAGCACAGAAAGTATTACAAGTGGAAGGAATGAAGGCTATTTTACAGTAAAAACACATTAACAGCGTTTTACAAGGGATTAAGTCCCTGACTCTAATGGACCCCAGCAGACCCATACAAACAACTGTACTACAGACACCGCTGTTTTCTAAGCAATATCTGAATGTTGTAGTCAACATTTATCTTTATTAGATTTTACTTTTTTAGCTCCAGCAAATTTCTTTCCAGATCCTCAGAAACTTCTGCTATCTTTTCCAATCCTGTATCTTCTGCAAATGAATAAAACTGTTTAAACTCACAGGTAAACATGTTATTACCCAATGCCCCGTACTTGGTTATTTAATTTACAAGACTGGTTCCAGCATCTGTTGTTTCTGTTATCAACAAATGATTATTAGGACCCACATGCATTAACTTCCGTTGTTAACTTTCACTGCATGAAAATCCAAGGTAAATACGGCTGATTGATACATTGTTATCTTAAACACAAGTTAAACAAACCAGCTGAATCCACAGTAGGGCAACAGTCTTAAGTTTTAAGAGACCTCCAGGTGTATTATTAGCTCCGGCTGTGACATCCAGCAACAGTTCCAGGCTCTTAGTGTGAGAGATATTTTTATAATAGTACATGGCCACAATCTGCTTCCTTTTTCCCCCTTCCCATTTATTTTAGCCCCCTTAGAAAACATATTTTCTCTTCTTGAGAAAATTTTTGACAATAGAACTAGAATATGCATTCTGTATTCCGATACTCGGGGCTCAGGCATAAAAACCTGACTTTGTGACACCATCTACAAAGAAAAATCCTTCACTAGTTTTTTTTCTAAAATTTTCACTGTTATTTTTTTTAAAAAAAAAAGGTTAAAAAACACCGTGATGTACTGCTTTGGGACAATGGTCTGTACCCTGTTTTTAAGATTTATTTATTTTAAATAAACTCTGAATGGCCAGTAGCCAGGTAGGAAGAAGAAGCAGCGCGACAAGAATTCTGGGGATAGGGAAGTTTCAGTCTGCAGTCATCGCCCAGACACAGAGGAAGCCAGACACAGAGCAAGCAAGATGTGACTGCCTCGCCATAAACGTTACCAAGCCATGTGGCTAACATAGACAAGAATTATGGGGTAATATAAATTATAAGAGTTAATACGAAGCCTGAGCTAATAGGCCAACCAGTTTATAATTAATGTAGTAGACCTCTGTGTGTTTCTTTGGGACTTAATGGCTACGGGAACCGGGCAGGACAGAAACCCCAGTGGAAGGAAACCTGAGCCCAGAAATAGATAGACGACACTGATCTTTCCGGGGTGAGTATTGGTTTTGGTAAAATGTCTCAACTTTTATTAACACCAGGGTTGCTTTATTTACTTTTGTTTTATTTGTTTCAAATAAATAAACAGGGATACTTTCTATCCTGGATAGTCCCAGGATTGTGGGATGATAGATGAACAAATGCTGTCCCAATGCTTAAGCCAGGGTGGATATTGCAGTATGTACTCTATGGTCAAAGACATGTTTTATGTCTTCCCACAGGGTGGTGGTCAGCAGATGTGAAGCAGTGTCTGTATCTCAGATATTATTCTATCTGTCTGTCTCAGGAAGGGAAGAATGCTTTCCATAGACTGCTTTGAACCTAGTCTCACTAAAGTTTCATTCCTCAAGGGCTCTGGCTCCAGGTTAGCACCTACTATCTCTTCCAGATGTTCCTAGAAAAGAATGCTTCAGGGCCTTAGGGAGATCTCTTTAGGATGTCTTTAGGTCATCAATGGCCAGATACCCTACAATGAATAGTAATACATCTCACTTTTATTCTCTTTTTACAATTTAGGTCTGTTCCAGAAAGGCTTTGACGAGAAGCAGCAAAGCAACAGTTTGAGTATCAATTTGTTTGCTAACTTCTCACACCCTGAGAATAATTCTCTAGGCTCCGTCAGTCTTCCAGGGATGCATGTGTCTGTGCTTTCAAATAGGAAGTAATCCTTTAGGTTGTGTGGCATCAAACAGCTATAGGGAGATGTGTGGCTTTCGTATGTGGCCCTGCGAACAGGCTCTAAAGCAGTGGTTCTCAACCTGTGGCTCATGACCTCTTTGGGGGGGGGGCTGTTGAATGACCCCTTTCACAGGGGTTGCCGAAGACCAAACAGAAATATTTGCATTATGATTCATAACAGTAGCAAAATTACAGCTATGATGTAGCAACACAAGATAATTTTATGGTTGGGGATCACCACAACATGAGGAGCTGTATTAAAGGGTCACAGTTGAGAACCTCTGCTATTAAGGCTGAAGGCAGGAACATGGGAGGACAATTGAGAAACACAGCGCATGATACAGGCACAGCAGGTGAATTAGCAAAGCTCAGGGGAAGGTGACGTCTATGAAGGATATGACTTTTTTTTTTTTTTTTAACGTGTCTTCAGCTTTCCAACCCACTCTTGTTTCAGGACTCTAGTGTAATCCTCAATCAGCTTTACCCGAATGAAACCACTGAAATCTCGGACACTAACTTCTCATTGCCTCACAAAAGCACTTCATTTGCAGTGTGGTTCCTTCCTGTGATATGCTCAACACGAATTTGGGGATGACATCCACAACTATTGCTTCTTAAGAGCTTTCTATGCATCCGGTGTTTATGTCAGTGCCCTCCGTCCCTCCAGCATCAATGTGATCTGAGAACACACGCGAGAAATAAATATCTGTCAAGAGAGAGCTAGTTCATGGTGAACTAAGTTCAGAACCCAGTCTGGTCTTCCCCCAGGGCATGCTGTTAACTAATGATTCTATATCGCCTTCTCCTGCCTAAGCTTGCTGAGGTTGGGATGGCAAGTGTGCACCTCTGCACTGGCTTTTAAGATACATTAGATGCCTAATGTGGTGACACAGTCCTGTAACCCTAGAGTCCCAGAGGCAGAAGCAAGAGGATCGCTTTAAGTCTAAGACTAGCCTGGGCTACCTAGTGAGTTCTGGGCCAGCCTGAGTTACATAGTGAATTTCAGGTTAGCCTGGAACTGTTCCTGGATGTCACAGCCAGAGCTAATAATACACCTGGAGGTCTCTTAAAACTTAAGACTGTTGCCCTACTGTGGATTCAGCTGGTTTGTTTAACTTGTGTTTAAGATAACAATGTATCAATCAGCCTTATTTACCTTGGATTTTCATGCAGTGAAAGTTAACAACGGAAGTTAATGCATGTGGGTCCTAATAATCATTTGTTGATAACAGAAACAACAGATGCTGGAACCAGTCTTGTAAATTAAATAACCAAGTACGGGGCATTAGGTAATAACATGTTTACCTGTGAGCTCACTATATAGAGCAGCCTGTCCTTGAACTTGCAGAGATTGATCCAGAATCCTCTGCCTACGGGTGCTGGGATTAAAGGTGTGGACCACTTTGGCCAGCTAAAAAGAAACACTAGCCACACCCTCTCCAGCAGACTGACACCTTTCAGCATCCCGGATCTTCCCAATTTCTTCACATAATGCTGAACTGAGCTTAGTCTGCTTTGATTTTTTTTTCCTCCAAGGACATTTCTTCCTCTGTAGCTTGTCCGTAGGCCCTGCAGAAGGAGGCACAGTGTTACACAGATCAGATAGTGGCAGATGTAGGCTGACCTCGCTGACTCAAGCTCTTAAACAAATCAGCATCCTCAGGGTGGGTAACAGCAGGCACACTTCTGAAAACGGATGTCCAAGGTCAAGATGGAGATTTAGTAACTCCTGGCTTGCTTGCAAATGGCCACAGTTCTGTAGTTTTCTAATATCTTTATACGGGGAGGGATGGGGAGAGGATGGAGAGCTGGAGGGGGAGGAGGGAGAACTTCTTATTTCTCGTCCTACAAGAACGTGCATGCCTCATTCACTTTAGCTCCCTCTGCACTTGCGGATGCTGATTCTCCACTTAAGCTTCCCGGTTCCCGCTGTAAAGTGCTATCTTATTTTCCCTCTGCTGCTTCTGCTTGAGCGTTCGTTACCCCATTCCTCTCCCTGGTTTGCAGAGCCAAGACCATAATTTCTGCTCTCTAGACATCAGCCATCACTTCCGTGTTGGATCTGTGCTCATAGTCCTACCGGTGCTCCAACTATGCATAGCCACCTGTCTATAGCATAGAAGCTCGAAGGGAAAGAGCTTTTAGATTTACTTTATTTACAGTAATAATTGCAGCAACGCGAGTCTTCATGTAACATTGAAGTTACGCTTTATATTACCTAATGTTGGGGACTGCGGACCACCAGACCGTGAATTTCTTGTAAGCAACTTGTTTTCCTCTTCTCTGAGCAGCCTGCAGCTGCTCCGAGTACGAGACCCTGATGGCAGGGGAGTGTGTTCTGATGAGTCTACAGCTGAAAGATCCCGAGAACTGGGGCGTGGCCAGAGCCCTATATAAGCTGCCCCTGAGCACAATTAAGTGGGCATTCTTGGCATTCTTGTTGCAAGGATGTTCCTGTGGCCCTGTCTGTCTGTCTCTGTCTGTGTTTGTATGTTTTTAAAACTTCAGCCTAGTTTCTGTAGCGCCTAGCCAGGAGAGTGCGGAACGAAACCGGTGTAGTTTTACAACCTAATGCCTGCATTTGATCTGTATTAGTTTTGTACTTTTCTTTCAAAAGCTTTTTACATATATCAGCTTGGGGAAATTTCTAATAAGCAGGAAAGAATAACTCGCCAATTTACTATCATTTACCTATTGATTTTACATGTGTCTGCTCCTTGGGAATTCTTGTTTAAACTTAAGAATGCAAAATTTGTTTTTTAAGACCCAAACTTACCAGTTCTGGTCCCCTTCAGGGACCTCTGTTTCCTATTTTTGCAAATTGATAGTGCCAGGAGTCTATCTTCCCCTCTCTAGTCATGACTTCCTCATAACCACACAAAAAACCTTTGCACCCACAATACCTGAGGTAGGATTATCTAATAACAATTTATCTCATAGCTCATCCCTGACCAGCTTTGAACTGAAACAATGAAGGCTCTAAATCTTGGATACCACCCGCTGTGATTAAGATTCTCTGAGAGCTGCAGAACTGATGGCTACTGACTTTGGTTTGCAAAGACTGGTGCTACTTCCTGGTAGCAGCCTTAACCTCATCCACGGGCTCAGCCTCCTTCCCATTAGATTGGCCACTAACTTCCTGCAGTCTCATTCCTCCTCACGGTCTTCCATGATGCCAGTGTACCGAGGTTAGCCCATGTGCCCTTCCCTGTGTGCCCCGTGAACTTTACTCCCCACCACCGAAGGTTACCTCAGCATCAGGTGGGCTCTTCCTTTCTCGCTGTCAAAGCTCCCCACTCTCCTCTGTGTTTTGCCTCTACTTTTCCATTTAGGCTTCTTTCTGTGTGCTCATATTTTATTTTGCTCTTGAGGACAAACATCTACCCCCTTTCTTTATAAACACAATGAAAAAAGCGTTGTCTGATACCCGTTTCTCTTGTTTTGCACATCTATTGTAACTGCACCAGAATCATCTATGTCAGTGTGGAACTGTCCCCTGAACCCTTCATGGTTCTTAGAGTTTTGCCTCTCTAATGTGCCAATAATACTTTATGTCCTTTGAACATTTATGCAGTGTAAGCATTAGGTAAATGATAGTGGATTGGCAGGTTGTTCTTCCTGCTCATTATAAATTTCCCCAAGCTGACACTTATCTGACTGCATTGCTGGTTCTTTCTTTCATTCACTTAGAAATGTATTTGTTTCCACCTAAGAAGTGGGAACTGTGTGCCCATCACAACCACAATATTTGCATGCATTCCACAGATGTTACTACAAATACTTGGCTTACCGTGGAAGTTTTGGAAATCGGTTCTAAATGATAGGGTAGGGCTTAAAGACATTTCACAATGAAGGCATTTAAAGTAAAAATGTAAATGAATGTATGAATATGCCTCAGACGGAGTCACATAACCTTTCCAAAATGAATGGCAAAAATAAGGATTAAAATAATTTCTCAGGCTCTTACTGGTAAATTATAGTTAAGTGGAAGCGTTTAGATGGGGGGAGGTGAGGGGCGTCACGTCGTTAATTACAGTGGCTGCATTTCCTTTGTTTCTCTGCATTGTAATTAATGAAGATCTACTGCTCTGTGCTTTGTCTTGGGAAACACACACTGTTTTCACAGGCATCGAGATAGCTATGCCATTCTTCACTTATTTCCCGTGACTGATTCTTCGGAGCACAGGGGAGCCTATTGTTGAGGCAGCAACATGAAAATCACTGCAAGATCTGAGCTTTGGTGGATCAGGGAGCAATTGGCTCTTTTCATGAGTTCTAACCTTGTCTTGATACCCCACAAACGTAGGCTATAATGACATATGGGACATTGTTTAGACTAGCCCAGTAATGAGTGAATAATCACAGCCTTGAAAAACAGTTTCAAGATCCCCAAATGGCTTCAGGGTACAAGTGAGGAAGGGTAATAGCAATGGGGGTACATCAAAATTATATCCCAGACCTAAATCTTGGTGTGGCCTCTATGATTATATAGGCTTGCCAATTTGAGTTGAAGAATATAGCAAATTTTGGAGGGAAGGGAAGGAAAGGGGAAGGTGGGTAACACAAAGGACTCCCCTGGTCTTAGCCACATCAGTGTCTTGTGTGCAGTGAAATGGAGAAACAGCTCTAAAAAAGAATTGAGGGTTAGATTGCTACTTCCTGTTGGAAGCATTATATAAATGTAAAATGTCACAAGGAAGACTATTTCTGTATTTTCCCTTCTGTTTGATCCTGTTTGCTAAAATCCTGTCTGCAAAGGGCACTGGTTCTAAGAGAGGCAATGACTGAACTTGTCGCCCAGAGGAAGCCTGTCAGTGATCTGTCTCCTTGTGGAATTTACGGACATCAGGGGCTTTGCGTGGCTGGTATTTTTAAATACTCAGTGTGCACACAAGATGGAGCGGACAAATTGTGCTGTGTGCTCTTTTCATTCTGCTCTGCAGGGACCAACAGGGACTCTTGTAGAGAAACGGTTGGGAGGAAAACCCTTCCCCATCTCCCTTCCAAGTTTCCTGTTGGAGCCGGCATCCAGCCTAGTGGGTGCTGGGAATTGTTGACTAGTGGCCAGCACCTTTTTAAACCAGGAGATAGCTGAGGTAACTCAGTTTATCTTAGAAGTCATGCCTTTGTGGTACTTTACAGGGACACAAAATTCCCAAGGAAGCAAATGAAGGGCCAGTGTGCTGATGACAGTGGCAGGGAAATGGGCAGCTCCTTCAGCATAAGGGGGAAGCTGAGTCCTCTTTGCCTTAGGAAGGCAGAGCCAATTTTACTCTCTTGGAAAAATCCATAGAGAGCCGCAAGCAATGAGCTTCTGAGAGTTTCATTTCCTTTTTGAGTGCTGGAAAACTGGGCTGATTTTGATATTTTGAAAAGGAGTTTTAGAATTTTGTCTTAAGTACCACTTGGGTTTTTTTTTTTTTTTAAGAAGCACTTTCCTGTTTATAGAGGAAAACACTCTGAACATCATATGAAGAAGAAAATCTCTCAGATCTGGAAACAGTTAATTGACTTTCGATTGTCTTATCAGAATATGAGCTGGTATCATAGGACTCCAGCAGCTTTATCCACTACAGATCTTTTACTTTAATTTATTGGTTACTTCACAGAATTGCCAGGCACATTACGGTCCTGCGTGTAGTGGGGAAGCACTCTAGCCCAACTCTCGAGCAGATTGCTACGAGCGTCTTTTCATTTCCTTTCTTCAGCCCCAAGAATAATGGCCCTGCAATATCATGTTGTGAAAAGAGCAATAATTTGATAAACATTGTCTTTCCATTAGATTAGAGCAATTAATCTGATTCTAATTTGGCTGAAACATTATCCTGCCGGAGTCCCCAGAGCCCTGTGAATAATCTCTAAACACATTGGCAACGCCGTAGACAAACATTATCACTGCTCGCACTGTTCTTCCATATGGTCTCTTCCCATGGTGATGGAGAGCACCCTGCTGTTTCAATCAAATAAATGTCAATTATCTGAGATAGATTTTTTGTTCTCGAGCCCGGGCTTGCCGCGCAGCCAGAGTGACTGCGTAGAATAGTCTGCAACTCTTCTTCTGCAAATGTTGCTTGCGTTTCAGGAAGGAGTCACTCCTCACCGTGTCACGCATCAAGCACTCCAGGGACTTTAAATAGAACGGTGGGTCTCAGAAGCTCTCTGCAACGTGTGAGAGCGCAAGGATATGTATGTGTGCGTGCGCGAGTGTGTGTGCATGTGTGAGTACAAGAGCGTGCGTGTGTGTGTGCGCGAGTGTGTGTGTGCATGAGAGTCAGAGACAATTGCAGAGATACTGAGAGACAAAGCGAGAGAGACAGAAAGACTATTCACCGTCTATTTTCAAATATTTTTATTTTACTTATTCTGGCAGTCAATAATAAAACATAAATGAAATAGAAATAAGGAGGGATATTTCTTTACCACCGTGGTCTCGGTTCCTATTCAGACCATCACCTTGCCCCCTCATGGACATTTCTCAATTTGCAGCATCCTTCTTTGCCCCTGGGGATAAGTTGTACACACATCCCAAGGCAAAGGCCTGCTCCTGGTTGCTTGCTCACAGGCCTATCCCTGGGCCTTGTAGAAGGGCATTGGGATGTTTCCACCAGCCCTGTGTAGGTATGGGGACGGTTAGGGACAGCTCTGAACTCCAGAAGCAAATGGAGGAAGGAGCGACTGGGCATATTTTCTTCCTGGCTGGGAAATGACCCTG
Organism: Chionomys nivalis; assembly: GCF_950005125.1. Classification (NCBI taxonomy): domain Eukaryota; kingdom Metazoa; phylum Chordata; class Mammalia; order Rodentia; family Cricetidae; genus Chionomys; species Chionomys nivalis. The sequence goes on from NC_080101.1 coordinate 35,497,438, forward strand.
CTAGGTGCCTGAGAAAGCACAGAGTTTTGTTTTGATTTTATGGGGAGGGCTCTGGGTAGGAAGCAGGTAAAGTGGACAGAGTGAGAAGCTCCTAGTGCGAGAAGGCTTTTACTTCCCCATGTCTCTGCTGAGCTCTGTATCTTTGGATGTCAATTATAGGGTGTTGGTTTTGTTATCAGACAGACCCTTGTCTCAAAAGCTTGTAAATTTGCCCAGAGTCCCAAGGGCCTCTGATGACTGTATGTCTAGACTAAAAGTACTGGGTCACCCTCCTTGCTGCTGCTACTGTGACAAGCTGGCTCAGAGAGAAAGGCGGTCCATGGGGATCTGGACTGACTCACTGTGGCAATCTAGCAAATGTTGTCAGAAAGGATTTCAGCTTCCACACTGGCTCTGATCCTGAATCAAGGAGGAAGCCATGGATGCTCAGGGCAAAAAACTACAGCAGCCTCAAACTCAGTCTGTTTCTGACGTGGCTTAATTGGAGAGTGTCACCCACTGACTTCAAAGGTCAAGCCCTGGGTCACCTACTGCATTTAGAAGGCAGGAAGTTCCTGGCTCCAGAAGTAGGCTCTGTGTGCCTTGACCTTCCAGCCGGGAAGGTGGAGGAGGACGGGTATTTTAGAATGGTGGATGGCCTGCTGGAGAGAGTGAACAAGCATATGTCAGGTGGACACGCAATGAGGTGCATGAAGATAAGATGGATATGAAGCACATGGAGGTAACAGGAAATTAAATGCCCAGCTTTGGAGGGAGGTGGCTTGAGTTCAAATCCAAACACCACTTAGTGAATGGTGGTGAGTAAATTGCTTACTTTATGGAATTCTAAGTCTCTTTATTCACAAGGAGAGGATTCATAGTAGCTCTCATACCCTGTTTGCTGTGGAGACTTAGTGACGTAGCTCAAAGCTGGCAGATAGGATGTACGCAGTAAACGTTTGCTTCTGAAAGAGTGAAGGGGTTAGCTCACTTGCCTGTGAATTAGGTGGCTTCTGTTTGTTTTTGAGTAGGAAAATGTGTCTTACATGGTTGTAAACAACCACATGGTTGTTTTGAGGATGAAGTAAAAAAAAAAGTGATATTATAATGAGGACACACCAAAATGTTTGTGACATGTACTTCAGAAATTGCTATGCGTCTCTATTGTGCTTACCAGGCAAGGGCCCTCTTCAGTGTCCTACCTAGAAACCCCATTTAAAGTTAATTATCTCTTAAGACCCAATTTCCAAGTAAAGAAGAGAATGAATTTGTACCCTAAGGAGGATTTGGGGGAATTACACTGAAATGCTTTTCTTAAAACTCTAATTTTCTTTGATGTCTTTTTTTTATACTTATTTATTTTTTGTGGTGGTGGTAGTGGTGGTGTGTGTGTGTGCGTGTGTGTATATGTGTGTGTGTTGACGTATGTTGGTACATGTATACCGTCCATGTACATACAGAGGTGGTCAAAAAACAGCTTGCAGGGGTCAGTTCCCTCTTTCCACCATGTAACTTTTAAGGATCCAATTCAAATCACTGGGCTTGGGGACAAGTGCCTTTATCAGCTGAGCCACCTCACTGGTCCTGCTGTATCTTTTTTGCCTGTTACAATGACATGGATGCGACATTATTTTCTCTGCTGTGCCCATGTTCTCTTTTTCATGGGAAATAGCATTTCTTGCTAGTGAAATTACTGATTAAATTCTATACTATGTAATACTAGCTAAAAGAACAAATGAGTTCCCCCACCCTATTCAGAATCATCACATAATACAACCTTCCTTTCTAGATCAAGTCTCAAACCAGTGTAGGTTTGTCGGACCCGTGAGAAGCCTTCGAGCAGAGGTGAATCACGAATTCTGAGCTGAGGCTTCTTCAGTCCTTTGCCAGGCCATCTATGTTGGTCCCACGAAGCTGCTGTGGAAAAGCACCCCAGGATTGGTGGGCTAATCAGAAGAGACCGGAAGTTAGAGATGACGATGTCATCAGGGTTGGGATGCTCCTGAGAGTCCAGGAGGGAAGGGTTTGCTCTGACCTCTCTTCCTATGTCTCTTTGCTTTGTCATCTTCTGCTTTTGTCTTGGTCTATTTTCTCCCCATTTAATATGAGCCATAGTAGATGAAAGGCTCATTCTATTCCAATATGATTTCATTTTAACTAATTATATCGATGGAAATCCTATTTTCAAATAAGGTCACATTCTGAGAGCTTGTGGATTAGAATTTGAACCTATTTTAAAAAATTTTAGAACTATGTACTTTATGTGTGTGAATGTTTTGCTTGCATATATGCATCTATATCACATGTGTTCCTGGCTCCCCAGGGAAGTCAGATGAGAGCTTTGGATCCCTTGGAACTGGAGTTATGGATGGTTGTGAGCCACAGTGTATATGCTGGGAATTGGACCTGGGTCCTCTGGAAGAGCAACAAGTACACTTACCCATTTAGTAATATCTCCAGCCTTCAACATGCTAAGTTTTTAGGTGATACTTGGCCCATAAGTTTGACACTGGATGGTATTGAAATAGGGACACTCTCAGCTCTGTATGATTTGAACAGTAATGAGGTAGGGGAAAGATTACTGAATTAGGCACCTTTTGGTAAGCATCCACACACATTGTTTGAATGACCTTCCAGTGGTTCTGAATCTGTGGCTTGCGACCTTCGGGTGTGTGTGTGTGTGTGTCAAACAACCCTTTCATAGGAATCACATATCAGATATCCTACATATTAGATATTTACATTACAATTCATAATAGTAAAAAAATTAAGATTGCAAGGTATCAATGAAAATAATTTTGTGGTTGGGGTTATCCACAATATAAGGAACTTTATTAAGGGGTCACAATATTAGGACGGTTGAGAAGTGCTGTCTTAGACAGTGTCTCTGTTTCTTTTCTCAGCGTCTTCTTTCTGATGTCCATTTTAGCATTTCAAATGGCTTAAGTGCTTTCTACTCATCTGGTCCTCTCTCTGCCTGACCATTCATCCATGCTACCATTCCTCAATCCACCTATTTCCTCATTCAATCAATAAGCGTTTGCTGAGTATCTACATCATTATGAGCACAGAGCCAATGTCTGGGAATACAATGACAGATGAGACACAACCCTTCCCCCAGGGCATTTCCTAGTCTAAGGGAAGAGGCAGACAAGTACCAAGCAAAAACCTCTTTCTTTCTGCAGGCCAACTTCTCAGCCACGCGAGGAAAGCTCACACTTTCCGCTTTTCCCTTATTCTTTTTAGATTAAATATGCTCTGATTTTTTTTAAAAACTTCTGCTTCCTCCCCTTTCATTGTTGTTCAATTAATTTTTTTTTGTCTTTTCTAACCTTGTTCTTTAAACAATTAATGAATGAAGAAGAGCTGTGTGGTGATTAGACATCAGACTACAGTGGGATGTTGCCGGCGCTGGGACCCCACGCTGATTTAATCTGGAGCAAGATAGGATGTTAAAAATCATGCTGGCATCCGAGATGACATTTAGCTTCCATTTTTATTTTCAAGTTCCTCAAGCACATGTGCTGAACTCTCATTTATCCTAAGCACCGTGTTGGCAAGGTTACCAGACACCTTTTAGCCAAATGCAAAAATCCAGAGAAGACTCTCCTGCACCCAGCCGGTAATAGTCACGTGCCCGGCACTTAGTGAACTCACCGCCTTTAGTTATTATGCAAGCGTTCTGAGCCATTCAGCACTGTGTGTTTGGGATGCCGAGTGCTGGAGGTCACAGGACTCATCTGGGGTCACCCAGATGGTCGGGGAGCCGGGATTTGTTCCTGGATCTATTTGATTCTAAAGTTCGGCCTTATATTTTCCATGCATCAGGATCTCTTTCAAGGCTCTTTCTTCAAATGAAAGAACCGGGGATTGTGAGAGATTTTGCATTCGGCTGTTTCTGCACGAGGAGAGTTCCGTTGAGGGGAAATCTGCTGGCAGATCTGGGACGGCCCCGTGGGGAGCATACCTTGATGGAGATGTTATAGTCCTGTCTAGGCCCCAGCTTTTCCCTTTCACGATGGCACTTTTATTATTTTGTCAAGGCAAACAGGCTTTGAAGGATAGAATCTCTCTAACAAAATACAAAAGAGAATGATTTATAAACCACAGCACCAATTTACCATGGGAAATAGAACAGATTTTTTAAATCAGGAGCCTTTCTTCAACCAGGCATTCCCTTGTTGTGGGGTCAGTCACTCAGAAGAACAAATAATAATTCAGAAGGTTGCTTGGTGAGCATAGAATTTACAACAAAGAGATTAGGTGTTGCCCAAGGGAAGTCTCCTCAGGCTAATATACCGTGGACTTAATCCTTCTCTGCCCTACAGTTATTTCTGCCTAAATTACTAGAATCCATCTTCTAGAATCACAATGTAATTTTCCTTGGTCACTGCTACACTCAGCCACACCGACAGTCTGACCTCCCAGTTCTCTTTGGGCAATATTTATCTTTTGGAAGTATCTATTATCTGGCATCCCTTGCGACATTGTTTCATGTGGTAGCATCCTAAATTATTGTTTATCTTTATTAGTTCACCCTGTATGTTGCCTGCTCCTTAATGAACCTTGGACCTTACCTTGTATCTTACACAGAGGCTTGAGTCACCCGTGTCACAGGACCAACATGTTTGGAGTATTGGCCTGAGTTAGAAGGATGAACTGTAATCTAAAACTGCTCAGCAAAGTCTCACTCATAAGCCAGTGCTAGTCTGTGAATTAGGGAACCAGGCCTGTATTGTCATGCCATTTCTGTAAACAGAGTGATTAATCAAGAAATATGTTCAATTCCAATCTGGATAAATGAGACCTGGAGGTAAATTTAGGAGAGAGATGTGTGTGTGTGTGTGTCTGTGTGTGTTTATGTGTGTACACGTTTGTGTACATGCATGTGGAAGCCAATGGTTCATGTTAGTGTCTTCCTCAATGACTTTGTTTCTTACTTTTTTGAAACGGGGGCTCTTGCTGAACCTCACACTCACCAGTTCAGCTAGACTGGCTGGGCAGCAAGTTCTAGGAATTCTCCTGTCTCTGCCTCTTCAGGACAGAGCTTAGAGACACACATCACTGTGCCCTTTACATGAGTGTTGTGCATAAAACTCAGGTACTCATACTTGTGTGGCAAGCACTTTACCCACTGAACCCCCAAACATCTGCTTTTCAGAAGGAGCCATGGGAAGAGTAGATACACAAAGACAGAACGCTCGGAGCAACCATTCTTCCACTATGAGACTACATCTCATGGCCAAGGGAAGAATCAAGGGAGATGCATGGAAGTGGTACTGAAATCTCTCATTGTACTAGGTCAAAACCCACCTACTTTTATTTTATTTTATTTTTTTTGGTTTTTCGAGACCGGGTTTCTCTGTGGCTTTGGAGACTGTCTTGGAACTAGCTCTTGTAGACCAGGCTGGTCTTGAACTCACAGAGATTCACCTGCCTTTGCCTCCCAAGTGCTGCCCACCTACTTTTAGACTTTAACATGTGCTACAAATAATGTTATAGGTGCAGTTCAATTAAATTTGGTCTTCCGGTATGAGTAGATGAAAGAATACAAACCAAAGGTAGAGTCCTACAATTAATTTCATATTCACAAACTATCAAAAATTCTTTAGATAGACAAGTATATCCATTGTATGTATTTTTTTGACACTCATTGTGATGGTTTGAATAGGAATGGACCCCATCAACTCATGTGTTTGGATGTTTGGACCAAAGGATGTGGCAATATTAGAAGGTGTGACCTTGTTGGAGTAGGTGTGGCCTTGTTGGAAGGAGTGTGTCACTGTGGAGGTGGGCTTTGAGGTCTCATATATGCTCAAGTCAGGCCCAGTGTGGCAGTCCTGTAGATCAAGATGTAGAACACTTTTTCCAGCATTGTGTCTGCTTGCATGTCACCGTGTTTCCTGCTGTGGTAATAATGGACTGAACCTCTGAAACTGTAAGCCATTTCCAATTAAATGCTTTCCTTTATTAGAGTTGCCATGGTCATGGTGTCTCTTTACAGAAATAGAAACCCTATGACACTCATTTTAGTGAGCGATATTTGTCTTTATTCTTCTTTCATATAATAATCCTGACCACAGTTTCCCCTCCCTCCACTCCTCCTAGTTCCTCTCCTCACCTCCCCTCTCCCCATATCCATGGTTCCTCCATTTTCCTTTAGAAAAGAGCAGGTCTCCCAGGGACATCAACCGAACCCAGCATAACGGATGTAATAAGATTGGCACAGACTTTCTTATCAAGACTAAATGAGGCAACTCAGTAGGAGGAAAAGGGTCTCAAGAGCAGATCAAAGAGTCAGAGACACCCTCACAATGAGTGAGATTTTTTTTTTTTAAAAAAATAGCTGTTAGATGGTGGGGCCAGATTAACCTTCCATGCAGTCACTGCAGTTAACATTAATTCAGTCTTTGGTCCCAGAAATACCAATGTAGCCAGTTTTCTGAGTTTAAGACAAGGACTGGCCTGTATGCATGTCTATGTTTCAGTGAAATGCTTCATTCCCCAGATCCATCCATTTACAAGCTCCAAAAGATGAACCTAGACCTCATTCTGGTATTAATAGTATCCTCAGCCCAGCTAGACTTCCATACACTCTCAAAGCACTGGTTTGTAATGAAGAGGTCATGCCAGAGTGCATTAACATACTGCATTTTTCATAGCAGCAATTATGAGAAAGGCTCTACTACACAGCATCCTTTGTGACCTAATTAACTTAAGCTTCTGGAGGAAGTTTCTTGTATTGCTGACTCAGAGCACTGGGGATAGAACCTGGGGCTTGTGAAAGTTAGGCAACCAGTCTACACCTCAGCATGTCTCATCTTGCTATAGATAAAATATCTATCAATTGACTATCTGATGTTTTGGCTTCACCTTGACTTCTTAAAAATTAATATTTTAAGATAGGATACAAAGCAATGGAGTTTATTGTGCTATTTTTATAATTCCCTGTTCTCCATCTTCTCTGCTTTTCTTTGACTGTGGGCTTCAGTTCGGTCAACAATGAACACAGTTCTAAAAAGTCCATGCACTTATTGACTGAATATTTGCCAAGTTGATGTGTGGAAGTAAAGCAGGGATAATTGGTGGTCATTAAAGACATCTACTTTACTCTTCATATTTAATTAGATCTCAATCTTTGCCCTAAATTCCCACTGCTATTCACAGTTTGGATGGAGGAACCTCATAACTTCATGACACATGTGAAAGCACTAGAGAAATGAGAAGGAACACCCTAACAAGTAGATGGCAAGAAATAGTCAAACTCACAGCTGAAATCAATGAAACAGAAACAAATAAACAAAGATCAATAAAACAGATAATTGGTTCTTTGAGAAAGAAGATTGAAAACTTTCACAAAATTAACTAAACGACAAAGAGAGAAGATTCAGATTTTAAAAAAAATATTGGAGACAAGTGGGGTATTACAACAGATACTGAGGAAATTTAGAGAACCATAAGGACAGACTTTAAAAAAAAAACTTCATCAAACTGGAAAACATGGAAAATAAAAATAAAGAATAGGCCAACATCTGTATATATGTGACCTACCAAAGCTTAATCAACATCAAATAAAGAACTTAAGTAGACCTATAACTCTAATGAAATAGAAGCAGTAATTGAAAGTCTCCAACAAAACCACTTCAACAAATGGTTCTGGTAAAACTGGATGTCAGCATGTAGATGAATACAAGCAGATTCATATCTATCACTTTGAATAAAACTCAACTCCCAATAGATCAAGAATCTCAAAATAAGATCAGACACATTGAATCTTATAGGAAAGAAAGTGGGGGGACATGCTTGAACTCATTGGCACAGGAAAGCACTTACTGAAAAAGACACCTACAGAGCAATCTTTAAGAACAACAATTAATAAATGGGACCTCATGAAATGGAAAAGCTACTGAATCTCAGAGGACATCGTCATTCAGGATAGAATTTAGCTTACAGATTGGGGAATATTGATATATGATTGAGGGTTAGTATCTGTCTTAGTTAGGGTTTTCTATCGCTGTGAAAAGACATCATGATCATGGCAACTCTTGTAAAGGAAAACATTTAATTGGGGCAGGCTTACAGTTTCAGAAGTTTAGTTCATTATTTTCATGGTGGGAAATGTAGTTACAAGCAGGTAGACTGGTGCTGGAGAAAGAGCTGAGAGTTCTATATCTTGACCTGCAGGCAGCAGAAGTAAATGCCTCATGAAGTGTAGCTTGAGCGTTTGAGATCTCAAAGCCTGCTTCCAAAGTGATGCATGTCTTCCAACAAGGCTATAGCTACTCCAACAAGGCCACACCTCCTAATTGTGCCATTCCCTAAGGGCCAAACATTAAAACATGTAAGTCTATGGGGGCCATTGCTATTCAAATCACCACAGTATCTAAAGTATATAAACAACTAAAAAGTCTAAGCAACAAGAAAGCAAATAATCCAATTAAAAATGGAGTCTAGAACTGAACAGACAGTTCTCAAAAGTGGAAACACAAATGCCTCAGATATACCTATAGAAATGCTCAGATATACCTATAGAAATGCTCAGCATCCTTAGCCATCAGGCAACTGCAAAGTAAAACTTCTTAGAGATTTCATCTTACCCTAGTCAGAATGACCAAGATCAATGGAACAATACAGCACATGCTGATGAGGATATGGAGTAAGGGGAACACTCCTCCAGCGCTGGTGGGAGTCTTGTACAACCATTATGGAAATCAGTGCAGAGGTTCATGAAGATGCTAAAAATTGATCTACTTCAAGAGCCAGCTATATCACTCTTGGGTATATAAGCAAAAAAAAAAAGTCCTACTACAGAGACACTTGATTATTCCTGTTTATTGCTTCCCTATTCATAATAACCAGACATTGAAGATAAACCTAGATGTCCATCAGCTGATGAATTAATAAAGGCAATGTGTACATGTACACAATAAATTATTATCCACCTGTGAATAGAAATTCAGTTATGTAGTTCACAGAAAATCGCTGTCACTGAAAAAGAAAATCATCCTGAGTGAGGTAAGCCAGACCTTTGGGCAGCTATTGTTTGTTTTCTCTCCTACGTTGATGAAAACTTTCAATTCTTCAATCTCAATTTCAATATACATAGGACAATCCAAATAACCACAGAGATTAGGTAAAAAGTAAGGGACCAAGAGAGAGCAGAGGATCTCCCAAGGAAATGGAAAGTAACTATATTGTTTTGCAAAGGGAAAGGGGAAACTAGACTAAGAGATTAATCTAGGCTGGGTGTGGAAAAGGGTAAAGGACAGAATACAGAGAGGGACAACTAACACTAAAGGTCATTTGAAAAACCTATAGAAATTTACTACTGTAGAAGCATCCTAAAATAGATCATATATAAAGAGAGTATCAATGATGTCACCAAATAACGGGGGAGAAATGTCCCAAAATAGACATCTTATGTCACTAAGAAAAACCTCAAGTTCCAGGAATGGGATGAATCATGTTGAATCATTGGCCAAAGGAGCCCATGCTAACTCCCAAACATCACATAATATTTTGGAAACTATTAATTATTCCAGAATCTAATTGTAAGGACTTGTTGCTGAAGACACTTTCATATGGCATCAAACAGAGAAGTTGAGCTGTTGCCTGCTTAGATGCATCATCTTTACTGGCTAATGCTCACAGTACTGAAAGGTGCTCTGTAAGTTACCAAAACACAAAATTAGTCTCCAATATCTCCCAGCTACAAAACCTGTGACCTGTAATAGTGTCCTGCCTGCAAGATATACCGATGCAATATTGCACAAATGTTATGAGAGGAACCAGATACTTCTTTACTGTATTTTTTTTATTGATATTTATTGAGCTCTACATTTTTCTCTGCTCCCCTTCCTGCCTCTCTCCTCCCCACTTTAATTCTCCCCCAAGGTCCCCATGCTTCCAATTTACTCAGGAGATCTTGTCTTTTTCAACTTTCCACTTCTCATGTAGATTAGAACTATGTAAATCTCTCTTAGTGTCCTCATTGTTGTCTAAGTTTTTTGGGATTGTGGTTTGTAGGCTGGCTTTCTTTGCTTTATGTTTAAAAACCACCTATGAGTGAGTACATGTGATAATTGTCTTTCTATGTCTGGGTTACCTCACTCAAAATAATGTTTTCTAGTTCCATCCATTTTCCTGCAAAATTCAAGCTGTCGTTATTTTTTTCTGCTGTGTAGTACTCCATTGTGTAAATGTAGCACATTTTTCTTATCCATTCTTCAGTCAAGGGGCATTTAGGTTGTTTCCAGGTTCTGGCTATGACAAACAAAGTTACTATGAACATAGTAGAGCACATGTTCTTGTGGCACGATTGAGCATCCTTTGGATATATACCAAAAATGGTATTACTGGGTCTTGAGGAAGGTTGTTTCCTAATTTTCTGAGAAATCACCACAATGACATCCAAAGGGGTTGTACCAGCTTGCATCCCCACCAGCAATGCAGAAGTGTTCCCTTTTCCCTACAACCTCTTCAGCATAAGTTTTCATCAGTGTTTTTGATCTTGGCCATTCTTTCAGGTGTAAGATGGAATCTCAGAGTTGTTTTGATTTGCATTTTTCTGATGACTAAGGATGTTGAACATTTCCTTAAGTGTCTTTCAGCCATTTTAGATTCCTTTTTTGAGAGTTATTTGTTTAGGTTTGTATTCCATTTTTTTTTATTGGATTATGTGTTCTTTTGGTGTCCAGTTTCTTGAGTTCTTTATATATTTTGGAGATAAGACCTCTGTCTGATATGGGGTTAGTGAAGATCTTTTCCCATTCTGTAGGCTGTCGTTTTGTTTTGTTGACCATGTCCTTTGCTCTACAGAAGCTTTTCAGTTTCAGGAGGTCCATTTATTAATTGTTTCTCTCAGTGTCTATACTAGTGGGGTTATATATTTAGGAAGTGGTTCCCTGTGCTAATGTGCTCAAGTGTACTTCCCATTTTCTCTTCTATGAGGTTCAGTGTGGCTGGTTTTATGTTGAGGTCTTTGATCCATTTGGACTTGAGTTTTGTGCATGGTGATAGATATTGGTCTATTTTCATTTTTCTACATGTTGATATCCAGTTATGCCAGCACCACTTTTTAAATATGCTTTCTTTTTTCCATTTGATATTTTATGCTTCCTTGTTGTGATAGGAGCGGCGGGGCTGCGTCCCCGGCACCCGGCCGCCCGCATGGTTTTACCCGAAATAATTACACGGAAACTGTATTCTTTTAAACACTGCCTGGCCCATTAGTTCCAGCCTCTTATTGGCTAGCTCTTACATTTTGACCTAACCCATTTCTAATATTCTGTGTAGCACCATGAGCTGGCTTACCAGGAAAGACCTTAACCTGCGTCTGTCTGGAGTGAGAGAATCATGGCGACTCACTGACTCGGCTTCTTTCTCCCAGCATTCTGTTCTGTTTACTCCGCCTATCTAAATTCTACCCTATCAGAGGCCAAGCAGTTTATTACTTAACCAATGAAACAACAGATAGAAAGATGACCCACCTCCATCACTTCCTTGTCAAAAATCAGGTGTTCGAAGATGTGTGGATTGATATCTGGGTCTTCTATTTGGTTCCATTGGTCCTCCTGTCTGTTCTTATGCCAATACCAGGCTCTTTTCAGTACTGTGGCTCTGTCAGTAGAGTTTGAAGTCATGGATTGTGATGCCTCCAGAAGTTCTTTTATTGTACAGGATTGTTTTGGCTATCCTGGGTTTTTTTGCTTTTCCATATGAAGTTGAGTACTGTTCTTTTGAGGTCTTTGAAGAAGTTTGCTGGGGTTTTGATGGGCATTCCATTGAATCTGTCTTCCTGGCTGTATGATCAGTCTATGAGATGGAACCCAGACCAGACACTGCTTAAGATCTAAGAACTAGAAAGTAGATAGCTCATTGTCTTAGTGGAGAGCCTAATACTATTATTTTGTGAAGAAAAATAATAAAAAATGACTTCTAAAAACATTCTGTTTTGCCTGTAGATCAGTGCCTACCTCAGAACTCATCAGAGAAACTTCTTCCTCTTGCCACAGAAAGGTCCCAATACAGAGACCTACAACTAGACAATGTGCAGAGAGTGTGAGACTTTGGAACACGGTCTCAAATGTGATGCCTTCATCTTTCTCTCAAAGCCCAGGGATCTATGCAGAAGAAGATGTGGAAAGGTTGTGAGAGCCAGAGGGGATGAATGACACAAAGGAAACCGTGTCTTCCAGACACTCCAGGGTTGGCACACAGATGAACTCACAAAGACTGTGACAGCATTCACAGGTTCAAGCCAGACAGTGCCTCATCACTGAGATGGGAATGTGAACAGGGGCTATCACCCTTAGCCATGAAACTATCTGCAATTGATACCTGCTGGCAGAGAAAAATTTAATTTTCTTCAGTGGAATCTCATTGTGTATATCAACCACACTTCAGGTCAGGCCCTATACCCAAATGTAGTTGACCAACATGAAATGAATTAATGGTACATTAGACTTTTTGTCTGATTTTCTTGAAGCTTTGTTTTTGTTGTCTTATTGATATTTTGCATGCATATTTTGATTTCTGTTTTTGTGTATGTATTTATTTTTTGTTTTAAAGAAACTGAGAGAAAAATGAACATAAAATTGTGTAGTTAGTAACGTGAAAAGGTTTTGGAGGAACTGGAGGACTAAAATACATGATCAAATATAATGAATGAAAAAATGTTTTTGTCGGGTGGTGGTGTCACACGCCTTTAATCCCAGCACTTGGGAGGCAGAGGCAGGTGGATCTTTGGGAGTTCGAGACCATCCTGGTCTACAAGAGCTAGTTCCAGGACAGGCTCCAAAACCACAGAGAAACCCTGTCTCGAAAAACCAAAAAAAAAAAAAAAAAAAAAAAAGTTTTTATTTATCCTTTGAAAATGTCACACAATATATTTTGATTATATTCATTTCTTCTGCTCCGGATTCTCCACAATCCTCCTCCCACCTCTGTATCTACCCAACTTTATGCTCTTGATATCTCTATCAAAATAAAACCTGTGGAGTCCAATTTGTGTTAGCTGATGACTCCTGGAGTATCCAGCATCACATGGGAGGTCTAGATGCCATCCCTCCCATCAAGGCTCAGGCTTCTATGTGAAAAAGGGAGCCAAAAGATTGTAAGAGTCAGACATGGTGGCTGACGCCAAGGAAGCTGTGTTTCCCAGACACAACAGGACAGATGTGCACATGGACTCATGGAGACTGTACCTGCTTCTACTAACCCAGTTTTTATTACTGTCTGAAGTGTGGTCACTTTTGTCCTCTGTAGGACATAGGCAAGGACTTTTAGAAAAAAGAATCCAAACCCCAGAAAACAGTAGCAAGAATTGGCAAATGGTACTGCTCGAATTTAAAAGCATCTGCTCATCAAGACAAACAATGAACAGAATAAAGAGGCAGCCACAATGAGAGAAAACTCTTTGCCAGATACATGTCTGCCAGGAGATTAATAATCTTAATAGACAACTCAAAAACTCATAAATACCAAAATACCACAAGTCCCCCAACCAAAAAAAAAATGATCAAGATAAGCGAAGAGTTCTTAAAGAAGATGCACAAATAAATATATGAAAAATGTTCACTAGCCTTAGCCATCAGGGGAATGCAAATCAGAAGTGTATGGAGATTCTGTCTCACCCCAGGCAGAATGGCTATTATGAAAAGAGCAACATAAACAATAACCACCACCCATGGCTGCTGAGAAGGACCTGGGGAATGGAATTTTTATACAATGCTGGTAAGAATGTAATATAGCATAGCCACTATGGAAATCAGTGTGGAAGTGCCTCAGAAAGCTAAAAGTAAAACTACTGGATGATTAACTAGACAGCTCCTGGCATATTACTCAAAGGAACGAAAGTCAGCTTTCCACAGAGATGTAGGAGCATCCACTTGTATAGTGGCACTGTTTACAATAGTATAGATGCAGAACCAGTCTAGAGGCCCACCAACAGATACACTGCTAGAGAAAATGTGGTATATACGCACGATGGAATTTTATTCAGCCGTAAAAGGGAGTGAAATCATGGTATTTTCAGGAAAATGAATGGAAATGGAGATCTAAAGAGAATCAAGCCAGACTCAGTAAGAGGAATATTTTTTCCTATTGTATGTGGATCATATGTATGTGTTCATGTCTGTGTGCAAGTGTATGTGTGTGTGTGTGTGTGTGTGTGTGTGTGTGAGAGAGAGAGAGAGAGAGAGAGAGAGAGAGAGAGAGAGAGAGAGAGAGAGAATGTGAGAATGCAGATGGGGAGAACAAGGGGCAATTATAATGGAAAGTTCAGGAGAGGGTAACGCAGAGTGATCATGGTCAAAGTGCATGATCTACTTGAATGGATTTTGCCCCTATGGATCCCATCATGATGTATGATATAGTGAATATACATTAACAAAACACCTATAGTATTTAAAATGTTTTTATGATAAAGAAACTGAGTATATAGTACAAATATTTATTTTACTGTATCTAAGTATTCGATTACCTAACTGCTTACTTCTAGGGGCTTAATATTTGTCAAGAAAAGACAAATTATTTCTAAATGATGTTGGAAAATTGTCTAGTCTGTAATAGATTCCCACATGGAGTAAGGTGCCAGGGGATGAATATTTATATGATATTGGGCTGGGAAAGGCTTTTGAATAAACATAGTATAGACATAAAGCTAAAGATTGATGATATACATAAATGCTTTTCAGACTTTGAATTTTATACATACTCCAACCACATAAAGTAAAAGACAAATGAAATCTTGGTCATTAGGATGGCTGCTATTTTTTTCAAAGGGCAAAAAAATAAAGTGTTGTTGAGGATGTAAGTGTGGAAGTTGGAACCCTTGTGCACTTTTGTGGGAATGTAGAATGTTATAACAACTATAGAAAACACTGGAGGCTCATTAAAAGAAGACCTTCCGTATGATCCAACAGTATATAGGACGGAAAACAAAGGCTTGAAGTGGCATCTGTAAACTATATTCTTAGTAACATTATGTATCACAACAGTGGGCTGACCAATCCAAATGGCCGTCAACAAATGAACAGACAAGCTAGGTGTGGTATATAAGTGCTATGGACAGTGAAGGAAAGAAACTCTGACATATGTTACTTCATGGAAAACAACACTTAGGGTATTATAGTAGGTGAAATAAACCAGTTGTAAAATACATACCTCAGAGGAGGTGTGGAGTGTGCTCAAATTTATGGAGAAACATTGTAGAATGGTGATTGCTAGGGGCTGAGAGGAAAGGGAAATGGGTAGCGATTCTCAATAAACCCTGAGTTCCAATTTAGGAATATGAAATGAGATTTAGGGCAGAGATGCCTGCACTACAATGTGAGTGTGCTAAATGCTGCTAGTCTGTTTAACTGCACATTAAAGATGGTGTAGTGGTTAGCATTCATTGTCAAGTGATGCAATCTAGAATCACCCGGGAAGGAGGAATCTCAATGAAGGGTTGTCTGGATTGACTTAGCCTATGGGAGATTATCTTCATCAACTGAGGTACAAAGACTGAGGTACTGTGGGCAGCACCACTCCCTAGGAAGGGAATTCTAGAAAATATAGAAATCCAGCTGGGCATTAGCATACATGCATAAACCCATTCCTCTCTACTCTTTACTGTGGATGTGAGGTGACCAGTTGCGCTCTCACTTCCATAAAGAGGAATTAGAGTCTGGAATTTTGATCCAATTAGCCCCTTCCGCCTTCTGTTGCATTTGTCAGGGTAGTTTATCCCAGCAGCTGGAAAGGGAACTAACAGTTAAGATGATCATTGTTGTGTTTTGTGTTTCACAGTAATCATAAAATAATAGCAAAAGAAGAATAAGGGTGCTCACAGTCAAGAGCACTGTCCAGAGTCAGACTCGCTGGAGCTATTCCCACTCCTCTATTGGTATGGCTGAATGAACTTTGGCACATTCGTTTATGTATCCATGCCAAACCATTCTCATCTCAGGCCTTTGAAAACTCGGTGCGATAAGTCCTTTGAAGTAGCTTTGACAGTGCATGGAATTAAGTTACTGCTCAATGAAAGCTGATGCTACTTATGATACAACTCCAGTGATGGGAAGATATAGATTTATAGACTCCACATATAAAGAGCTCTAAAAAGCTAATGTAAAAAGACAAAGACCCTTAGGGCTTACAGATAACAGATATTACTCCTCCCCTCTCCTTATATAGTCCAGACTTGCCTCAAACTTAATGCACTTTCCATGATGGCCTAAATTTGTGATACTCTTGCCTCAGTCTTTCTTTTTAAACTTAAAAAAATTATTTATTTTTATTTTATGAGCATTAGTGTTTTGCTGGCACGTATTACTGTGTGAGAGAGTTGGGGCCCCTGGAACTGGAGCTTTAGACAAAACTGGGTCCTCTGGAAGAGCAGTAGGTTAATAACCGCTGAGCCATCTCTCCAGTCCCATGGCCCAGCCTTCTCAATGCTCAGATTACAGGCATACACCACTATACCTGGCTTGATAGCTTGTCCTTATTTTTTGTTATTGCAGTATATTCTTACAACCTGGTTGCCGGGATGGAAACCAGCGCCTTGCACAGGTTAGGAAAGTGCTTTACCACTGAGCCTACCCCACCAGCTATGCTAAATATTTCCTATTTCAAAAAGGGAAGACTTTGGGGAGACAAACAACTGAAGAAATTTTGAAAGGAAATTAGAAAAGTAAGTTCTTAGGGAAACTATGAAATGAGGGGATACAGGCCCTCAGTGACTCTGGGAAAGCCCATGGTGGCTCTGGGGAAGGACACAGTGGCTCTGGGGAGGATCACAGTGGCTCTGGGGAGGACCACAGTGGCTATGGGGAGGACCACAGCAGATCTGGGGAGGATCACAGTGGCTCTGGGGAGGATCACAGTGGCTCTGGGGAGGATCACAGTGGCTCTGGGGAGGATCACAGCGGCTCTGGGGAGGATCACAGTGGCTCTGGGGAGGACCACAGTGGCTCTTGGGTAGCTCACAGTAGCCTTTCCACGTCAGCCTACTTTATTAACGTGAGTGTCTGCACTTGCTTAATAGCGTTCTCTTTCTTCACATGTAGTAATTCACTGCCCTTTTCCTTAACTTGTTTTATCTACATTACAGCATTTTCTTCCTCCTGACTTGTGCTTCCTTGTAATAGCAATGTGCCCAATGAATCTGCAGGGCCTAATGAATCTTAGTCAGAGAATCCTTCAGATTCGTTTTTTACATTGAACTGTCTGCTTTTTCTTCATTTACCCAAACCAGACTATTAGGGGTGGACTGATGGGAACTTACCTATTTCTTGGCAAGAATTGTCTTTGTCTTTGTGTTTAGTAGAGCTTTTGGTGTCTGCCATCTTGATGCTCATGGGTCATGTGGTTTGTATCTGTCATGTGATCAGCTGCGTGCCAATTAACTGTGATCTAGGTGTATTTTCTGTGTGATACAAAACAGGATTATCTGGGGCTCCCTCTTTAGAGGGTGTGTTTATACTTTTAGAATATTCATTTTTTTTAATCAACACTGTACTGACCAGATTGTTGAATTTTCCCATTACAGGTCTGTTAACACTATCTTTTACGTTGGTTTTGCTTAGTTCATTCCTAAATCTTCATATCACTTTATTCACAAAGTGCTAATCAATTATTGGGCTAGAGTCTGTAAAAGAGAGCAAGGCAAAGGTCTAATGAGATGCTAAGATGACCACTGTAGAAAACCACACCACCAGCTTTGATTGACAGAAGGATGGTGAGGTAACCTGGTGTTTTGCTTTTCTGACTTTTTAATGCAATACATGGTCTTGGCTTGGAGGCTTTGAGGGACTTATGCTTGTGTCTGAATTCGAAGGTGAGGTGGCTGAGTCCAACTGTCAGGTAGAGCAGGCCTCTTGCTCATCTGAGCAGCTGTGGCACTTTTATTCCCAGCCTGTCATATTGCTTTATGTAGTTGCATTGCTCCCCCCTCTGAGTGCCCGCCCCTGCAATGTTTCTTTTTCAGTAGAAAAATAAACGACATTTGCTTGTTATCTTTTGGCTAAAGTGGGGCCGTCTTTCAGGGAAAACAATTAAAAGGGGGATAAAGCTATGGCGTCGAAGTAAGATGATCTTTTTATGCAAATAGCTACTTTGCAGTTTCTAACCATCTGCTTTTAATTGAGCTTGTAGGCTATTAGCCTCGTTGTCTCAGAGAAGACTGGTTAGGTACCTGCCAGAGAGCTCAGAAAAGCAGGGATCAACAGCATGCATGTCAAAAGAAATTACTCAAATGAAAAATTGTACCCCAGATTTTGCATGGAAAACAAGACTGAAATCAAAAACAGCTGCTGGCCGCTTCAGTAGCAAACCATGAATGGCGAAGCCACAGGTGCTCACTCAGGAAGACATGCAGCTTTCACAGCAACGTGGTATTTCTGCTGATTCTTATTTTTTATGAACTGAACTTTGAAGAAAGATCACCCAAAGATCAACATAGCATTCTTCATCTCACCTCTTTTGGGGGAAGCTGTGTTTTGCAAAGGAGGATTCTTCCTGAGAATGTCTTGAATGGGTTTTGGACTTCATGCACTAGCCTGTGGTGAGAGGCCGGGACAAGGCGGCATTTAGGAAACCCAGTGCAGAGTTGGGAAGAGACTGGAGTCCTAGGTCCTGCTTGGGCGATACGACTTAATGCACAACCAGTCCAGCAAACGCACAGGTTGGCGGAGGCAGGGCTATTGGTCTGATGGCAGAGACGCAACGGGGATGAGTCTCTGTCCAAGCAGGAGTTTGTTCTGCTAAGTTCTCCTCTGCTCACCACAGACAGCATTGGAAGCAGAGAGTTGAAAGGATTTGGAAAGTACAGGGCCTGCATTTTAGAAAGGAACTCGAGGGGGCTGGAGAGATGGCTCAGTGGTTAAGAGCACTGTCTTCTCTTCCAGAGGTCCTGAGTTCAATTCCCAGCAACCACATGGTGGCTCCAAACCAACTGTAATGAGATCTGGCGCCCTCCTCTGGCGTGTGGGTATACATGGAGGCAGAAAGTTGTATACATAATAAATAAATAAATCTTTAAAAAAAGTTGACATTAAATAGCAAAAAAAAAAAAAAAGAAAGGAACACATGGAGCTTAGAGAGATGGGTAAGTTAACAGGGGCAACCTATCCAGTACATGGTCAGCGAAGGGTCAGAAAGCACGTCTCATTTTAATGCCCGGCTCAGAGCTGGGCATATGAAGTCGTTGCCCAGCTGGAGCTCATTTTCCCAGTGCACTACTGAAATAACTCTTCCGAAGGTTGTTACTATTTCTCAAGGTAAAATAAGTGCTTTATTTTTTAAATCTGTCTTCCCCTCCCTCTGTTTCCCTCTTCCCTCTCTCAGCCTGACATGATTGCACTTTTCATACGTGGGCACAGGATTCTGAGGGAGCCTTCTTCCTGCATATTTTGTTAATTGGCCAGAGGTTAGACACAGTTGTGTTGTTGGACTAGACACTTCCTTGTGTCAGGTGAAAAGGAATGTGATTTTGTATTCATTGCATGTTAATGACCCAAAACTGTGACTAAAACATCTGGACTCTGGTCCCACTTCTGCATTGATTAGTGGTGTGCTCTGGGTCTTAATCCTCTCACCAGACCAAGAAAGCTTCAGCTAAATAATCTCTAAGGTCCCCACGAGTTTAAGTATTATAATATTCTAGTTCAAGGAAGTTATAGAAACTTTATACTCATCACAAGGCTGTAATGGCTGTTTTTTAAAATTTTTTTAAATGCCTGTCTTCGTTGCCACAATTCGCAAAGCAAGTCTTTGATTCTTAATTTCACATTGGCTTTTATGTTCTACTTGAACTGTCAACAGTGAGGTGTACATTAGGCTGGGGACATGGCTCAGCCAGGAAAGAACCTGCTGGGCCTGAGTCTGGTTCCCTAGTACTCATGTACAACCCAGGCAGTGTGGTTCAAGTAATCTCAGGTGTAGCAAGGCCCAGGCAGGCAGTTATATGGAGCTGATTGACCAGCAAGTCTTGCCAAACTGAGTCAGTGAGCTCCCGGTTGAGTGGGAAGAGTTAGCTCAAAAACTAATGTGAATGGGCTTGGAGAGATGGCTTAGTAGTTAAGAGTACCGAGTACTCTGCTAGAGGACCCGGGTTCAATTTCCAGCACCTCATAATGGCTCAGGATGGTCTGTAATTCTAGGATGAGGGAATCTGACATCCTCGTCTTTTGAGGGCACTGCACACATGTGCCACGCAAACATAACATGCAAACAAAATATCCATACACATACAACTAAAAAAAAGGCGCAGAGTGGTCAAGGACAGCACTGTTGGCCTCATATACACATGCACACGTGTGTCCACATACACACAAACTTGTATCTCCCATCCATTTACCATTATATGTGCATCATAGCCACACTGAGCGCAGACTCTGCCTGTGAGTGGTGGACTGCCAGGCCAATCTGGCTCTGCATGCGTCCTTTTGTTCTGTCTGTAATATTTTCTACAATGTCTTGACATGGAGAGTTCCCAGTCATTAAGGCTCAACTCAAGTATCACCGACATAGACACATCCTGGAGCCATCTCAGTTTTCAGTCAAATAAATTTATCCATCATCTGTAGCATGCAAAGCTTCCTGTAAGCAGCCCAGGACAGTCACGGCTCTAGTTGACGGGTTAGTAATGCATCCGCTACTTTGATGTCACTTTCATCACCTGAAACAGACAACTCACAGGAAACATGGGCATGTTTGGGCTCATGACTTCAGAAAGCTTAGTCCAAGGTCACATGGCTTTGTGTTTCCAGGCCAATATGGAGATAGACTATCATGGTAGAGACTGTTTACCTCATATCAGCTGGGAAGCAAAGAGCAAAAGCAGAAAGAGGACACGGAGTAATACAGCCCCAAGACATACTCCCAATGACTCAATTCTTCCAGCTCGGCTCACTCTATCACTTCCCTCTTCCACTATTGCCTTCACATTGGGAGTCCATCAGGGATTCCATCTCTTCCTTGGGTCAGAACCCCAATGACCTAACCATCTTTGGAGATGCCTTCACTCTCACACTCAGAGGTGTGCTTCATCAATCTTGTAGGCATTTCCCCAATCAAGTGAACAATTAAGATTTGAAGCCATAGTAAGGAAGACGAATATAAAGCAAATAATAAGCGTAAGAGAGCAAAGGGACTGGGCATGGTGATACATAAATGTAATTACCGTACCTGGGGGGCTTGGGTAGTTGGATTATAAAGTCAAGGTCATGCTATGAAAGTTTGAGGCCATCTGAGCTGCAAAGCGAGAATAAATAAATGAGCAGACACATGAAGTAAGTGTGGTGGTTTGGAAGAAAATGATCCCCAAAGGAAGTGGCCCTATTAGGAAGTGTGGCCTTGTTGGAGTAGCTATGGCCTTGTTAAGGAAGTGTGTCACTGTGGAGGTTGGGCTTTGAGGTCTCATATATGCTCAACATATGCCCAATGTCCAAGTTCACTTCCTGTTGTCTGTGGGTCAAGATGTGGAATTCTTTAGATGTCTGCCTGCTGCCTTTGGATCAAGATGTAGAATTCTCGAGCGCCATGCCTGCCTTTCCACCACTGTACTTCCAGCTGCCATGATCCCTGCCATGTGATAACGGACTAAACCTCAGGAACTGTAAGGTGCCACCTCAATGAAATGTTTTCCTTTGTAAGAGTTGCTGTGGTCATGGTGTCTCTTCACAGCAATAGAAACCCCAACTAAGACAGAAGTAGGTACCAGGAAATGGGGTACTATTGTGATATGTTTGACCATGCTTTTGTTTGAAGGATTATGGACCATGGGACTGCTGATTAGAAAAACAGTTGAGCCAGGCGGTGGTGGTGCACGCCTTTAATCCCAGCACTTGGGAGGCAGAGGCAGGCGGATCTCTGTGAGTTCAAGGCCAGCCTGGTCTACAAGAGCTAGTTTCAGGACAGGCTCCAAAACCACAGAGAAACCCTGTCTCAAAAAACCAAAAAAAAAAAAAAAAAAAAAAAAAAAAAAAAAAAAAAAAAAAAGAAAGAAAGAAAGAAAGAAAGAAAGAAAAAAAAGAAAAGAAAAACAGTTGAATGCTTAAAGTACTGCTTAATAGGTCATCCTAGTAGAAACATGGAAGACAGTGGTGCTGAGTCTGATTTGAACTGTGAGTGCCTGCATCAAGAGGTTTCAGAGGAAAAGAATGTTAATATGTGGCCTAGAGACCAGTTTTGGAATATTTTGGAGAAGAATGTAACTGTTTTTTGGCCCTTGTGTAAAGAGTCTGCCTGAGGCTAAAGTGAAGAGAGTTGGATTAATTCCATTGGCAGAGGAAATTTCAAAATAGCTTAGTATAGACTCTGTCATGTGGTTATGAGTGTTCATGCTTACAAAGATTTGTAATGGAAAGGAGCAAGCTGAGCAAGAAAAAAATACATGATGTAGAACAATTTTAAGGAGAAAAGGAGCACCAGGAATGGAGCTACGTGGATTGAAGTTAAGTCTTGTGTTCCAGGAAATGAACAGATTAAAAAATGGAATAAAAGTATAGACTCTGTCTTGTGGTTGTTACTGATAACTCTAATAAAGTTTTATAACAAAAACTAGCAAGCTGAGCAGGGTAAATTACAAAATGTACATTTTGAGGAGAAAAGAAGCTTTGGGAAGTAGAATAGAGCTTAGTACTGTATTCAAGGACAAACAGATTAAGAAATGGAATAAATGGAATGGTGACTGCAGTTCAAGATCCCACCCAGCTAAGTTTCCAATTTGGGAAAAGGAATTAGAAGCTTAGAGCCAGGTGTGCTGGTGCACACCTTTAATTCCAGCACTCAGAAGGCAGAGGCTGGTGGACATCTGAGTTTGAAGCCAGCTTGGTGTATGGAGCAAGTTCTAGGACAGATTAGCTTAGGCAGTGAAGGAAACCATGGAAAACAGCTGGTAAATATGTAATTGAAAAATCTCTGTTTTCAAGGCCAGCCTGGTCTATAGGTCCATTTTTATGACAATCAAGCTTAAGCAGTGAAAAAAAAAAACTATCAGAATCAGAAAGCTGGTAAAGACATACTTGAATACACAGGCCATGTTCCAGCTTGAATAAGTGATAGAACTTGACAGCACTGGCCATGTGGTTCTGGCTTTGGGGTCAAAGATAGAAGAAAGCTGTTAAAAAAATTTCCTCCATGACTAAGGAAAGCAGCTGAGCCTAGGCATGTAGCAGGGGTGTCCCTGAATGGAGACCCAAAGAGGCCATTGTGTGAAGCTGTGAAGCTGATTTGCCTTGCAGACCGCAAGATGTTGGAGATGCCAGAGCGATGGGACATGTGCGGCAGAAAGCTGCTGACCAGGAGAAAGAAGTGTGTTGCAGTCAGTAAAGCTGAAAGAAGTTGGAGATCTGAAGAGCATTTTGCCTTCAGTCATGGAGATGCAGAGTTGGTAGTTTACTCAACTGGAGTTTGGTGCTGTGGGAGCTCCTTTGGCCAATAGCCTTTAAGATACCAGCCCACTGGGCGTGGTCTCTTATACTATAAATGCAGCTGTAAAGCATGAGCTTGCTCTCTTGCTTCAGGCTCTCACTTCCAGCTGCTAGATTCTGTTCCTGTTCCCGCTTCGTGCAAAGGACTGTGATCTAGGACAGTGATCTGCGAGTCTCCCCTAAATCAATAGCCCCTTATTATATGTTAAAACAAAAAACGAAGAATTCTGGGAAGAGGAAAGCTCAATCTGCAATCGTGATCCAGACACAGAGGAAGCAAGATGAGGATACTTTGCTGATGAAATGTACCGAGCTATGTGGCTAAATAGACAAGAATTACAGGCTAATTTAAGATATAAGAAAGAGTTAACAAGAAGCATGAGTTACTAGGCCAACCAGTTTATAATTAATGTAGTAGGCCTCTGTGTATTTCTTTGGGACTGAACAACTGTGGGACTGGGTGGGTCAGAAACCTCTGTCAAAAATTTGGTCTTGCCGGGCGGTGGTGGTGCACGCCTTTAATCCCAGCACTCGGGAGGCAGAGGCAGGCGGATCTCTGGGAGTTCGAGGCCAGCCTGGTCTACAAGAGCTAGTTCTGGAACAGGCAGCAAAGCTACAGAGAAACCCTTTCTCGAAATACAAAAACAAACAAACAAACAAACAAAAATTTGGTCTTGCTGTGGTCTAATATTTCCTCACTATGCTCTCTTCTCTATGCTCCCTTCTCTACATTTTGGAATGGTAATGGGTATCCTGTGAATTATTATGTTGGAAGTATGTGATCTTCTTTTTAGTTTTGATTTTACAGGGCTTTACAGTTAAGAGATTACATGAATCTCAGAAGAGACTTTGAATTTTAGATATTTGAATAAGTTTGAGACTGTTCTATGAGATTATGGGACTTTTGAAATTGGAATGAATGTAATTTTGCATTGTGATATGACTGTAAGCCTTTGGGGGCCAGGGAGTGGAACATACTGGTTAGAAAGAAAATAGCCCCCAAAGGAAGTGGCACTATTAGGAGGTGTCTTGTTGGAGTAGATGTGGCCTTGTTGGAGGAAGTGTGTCACTGTGGAGGTGGGCTTTGAGGTCTAATACATGCTCACGTCATGCCCAGTGTCTCAGTTCATGTCTTGTTGCCTTTGGACCAACACCATGTCTGCTTGCACAAAGCCATATTCCCAGCTGCCATGCTCCCTGCCATAATGGATTACACCTCTGAATTTTAAGCCACCCTAATTAGATGTTTTCCTTTATAAGAGTTGTCATGGTCACGGTGTCTCTTCACAGCAATCGAAACCGTAAGTAAGTAAGATAAAATAACAACTGATACAAAGAGAGGAAACCCCTGAATACCTATGGAAGCCCAAATGAACTGAACTCAGAATAGCTCCCAGTCCCTTGTTACTTACCCTTACCATTAAACCAATTGCATCATCAATAGTAATAGAACCATAGATCCACATATCTATCTCTTCCTATGATCTGTGTGGTCTAACATGGTAGCAATGAGCCATAACGAAAATGTAAGTAATTACAATAAAATTAATATTGGATTCTTCTTTCATGCTAAGAATTTAGAAGCTGAATGTTGTAAGTGGTCTCGGTATTGGGTAGCACAGATGATACAGCATCTCTACCAGTCCAGAAAGTTCAAACAGTGTTGCTCTGACTGAGAGCTCTCACTATCTCTCATATCCACATGGCAGTGACTTTTACTATGCAAGAGCAGAAGAAGGGTCTGCTTTTGGGTTCAGGAATAGCCAGAATCTCCTTCTGTGTGAAAAGCCCTCACAGGAGTAAGGAGACAGAGACTGTAGGGAGGAAAGCAGGGGCTTTGGCCTTTGTTCTGAATGGTTGGGAGAAGCTGGAATGTGGTGAGAGGAGAAAGGAGGTGAGACTCACATTTTAAATGTTAGTTTGGCGCTTTGCTGAGAGCCGAAAAGGAAGCCACATCCGAGTCCAGTTTCTGGGCTCACCGCAAATGGAAACCATGGCTTGAATGGGATGGGGAGGCCTATGTATTTTGAATGCAACGTGAGGGAAAGAGGAGACAGGGATGTGCCCCAAACTCCCATACGCACAAAAACAAACAAATAAGTCTCATAAACTAACAGTGTTTACTTGGAAGTTGCAGGATCTGTTGGGGTGAGCAATTTGTATCTAGAGAAGAGAGAAAAAATAAAGATCTGAGAATCCAAGTGTGCAAAGAGTGCATATGAGCAAATAAGGTCAACTAGTTCTCTCAAAAAGCACGTTAAAGAGAGATTTTAAGAAAAAGCCCCAAATTTCTCCCTCACAGCTGAAGGGGAAGGTAATGAGTATCCTAGGGTTGCTATGATACAATTGAGCATCTCACAATAATTCAAATTTATTATGTCTATCTTCTGTATGTAAAAGACTGACAAGTCTTTCTGGGCTAAAATCAAGGTGTAAGCAGGCCCAATTTCTGGAAGAGGTAGGTAGAATCCTTTTCTCTCGTAGAATCCCTTAGTCTAACTCTCCAGGCAATCTTCTTGGTTCTGAATTGCATCGTGATTACACCAGGCCCAAATGTCTAATCCAGGATAATCTCCCCATCTCAAGGTAGTTATCTGATTAGCAACTTTAATTCCAAGCTCATTCCTCCTTGCCATGTAGTGTATCGTGTGCACAAGTTTCAGGGATTAGTTGCGGATAGCTGGGGGGGAATGTCTTGAATTTTTCATTCTTTTTTTGTGCCAAAGGATCAATATACACTAATAAAAATGATTGAGAGGCTGTCTAGAGTATACACAAATCCAAATTAGACTTCCTCTCAATCACTTTTATTATTGTTTATTGATCGTCTGGAGCTAAGCAGAAGAGGAACTTAGAAGATCCCCCATTTATACAAAGCCGTGCACACATTCTGCTTTTAATTAACCTTCATAATATTTATGGTTTGTGTAAGAACAAACCCAGATTTAGAATATTGTGTTAGAGGGTATGTGCACATGAGTATGTATGTGTGTGCCTGCGTGATTGTTTTATATAAATTTTTATTGGTTATAAATCTTATATGAAAGTCACATACAATGATTATTGGAATATGTTCTCCACTACTTTCAGGATTTATCTTTTGGCCTTTATGTATATCTTGTATTTACAACTGCTGTATTTTTTTGAAGCTGCAATCTGTAGAATGCAAATGCCCTGTGGGTCAGAGGGTTGAACGTTCAGAGTTGAGACCCGTTGGAGTGACTGACAAGTTTGCTTCATCCAAGAAGTGCTGGGTCTTATTCTGTAATTTCTTTCCTAGTTGTCCCCACCATCATTCTTATGGCCTCTTCTCCAAACTAGGACAAGCCCAGTGTAACAGCTTCCTGAGCAGCCTCACTGGGTGTGCCGGAAAGGCAGGAGAGCCTGGTGGTGACGGAATGGTCTTTGGGATCAGAGAACTGGAATCCAGATTTATTTGGACCACTTACCAGACAGAGGCTGTGGGCAAGTTATTCCCTCATGTAAGCTCCAGTTTTCCGTAGAATGGGGGAGACAGTGTTTTCATACGGCTGTTAAAGGTTTATATTGAAGTAAGGAGGAGATGAACTCATTGTGTTTGAGGAGCAGAAAGACCAATGGCTGGAGCAAGTGGGTGAGTGAGAGACATGAGGTCTGAGAGGCCGTGCAGGGCCCTGACAGCCTTGGCAACCGGTTTGGACCAGAGGCAAGAAAAACTCTGTTGAAGTCCAGGCTTTGGGTTTGAAAAGTGACCTAGGGCTTTATAATACCTTTATAATATTTACAATAAATAAAGGTATTTATTAAATAATACCTTTAAGATGTTTTTCTTTTCTTTTTCTTTTACCTTTCTTTTTTTTTAATGTGTGTTGGGGGAAGGAAGGGAGGAGAGTGAAGGAAGGCCCAGGTTTAGAAAGTCTAAAGTACTTTCATGTTTTCTGCTTGGGAGCTAGAGAGTGGCAGCAACTATTTTGTGAGACTCGGAATACAGAGCCAGCGGGCTCAGGGGAGCAGACAAAGGTGTTGTTCTGAATAGACCTTTCGGTTCCTAGAAGCTATTCCCCTGCAGATACACACGGATGCCCATGCAGACCTGTGTCTTAGCAGAGTCTTGGCTAAAACTGTCGGCTTGAGAGTCACCAGAAGGCTTGACTGGTTGACAGAGGGAGCAAGCATTCAGTTATAATAAAACAGTAGACCAACCTGACATTTTCTCTCTCCCTAGCTCCCTTTTTACTCCACTGCTAAAATGCAACGAAAATGGCTACAAGAAACCAGAAAGAGGCTACGGTGTTGTTTGCGGTGTTGTGAGGAATATTAATAAATTATATTTGTGGAAATGAAAGCCTCACACCTGTGTTATGTGCAGATTGGAGGTCCACACTCATTCTGCGTGTATTCTGTGGGAATCGTAAACCAATAGGAATTTAGAGATGATCCAAGAACCTCCCAAGATCTAGCAGAAGCAAATTAAAAAAAAAAAGCTCCAAACCCTTAATTTCAGTGAAATTTCCTAAGAAAAATAAATCCTTCTCGAGGGGGATTAAAAATAAATAACTGACAGATCACAAGAGAAAGTCAACTGATTCAGGAGCGGAATGATTCTGGGGTGCAACTGATGCAATATTAAACTTCACCCATAGAGGGTGCTACAGGAGCCTTTCCCTGCTCAGTGGAGAAGCCCATTCAGTATAGGGTCTGTTTTTCTTACTCCAGAACTCTAACAAGAACAGGGACGTGCTGTCATTCCTAAGCCCTGCACATACGGCACTCTGGCCTCAGCTAGACCTGGTGTTCACAAGGTTCCAAAGTTTCACAAAGCAACGCCAGCAGTTGACGATCAGGTGTTCAAACACACGAGTCCTGGCATATTTGCACGTTCAGACCACAACACTGTCACACCTGTCTCAGACTTGCGAGGTGGGGGCAGCTGTAGATGGTTCAGCTGCTTAGTGAAGCTCTTTCTTTAAAAACAACTGTTAGGCTATGCATCTAATGAGTCAACATTGTATGATTACCCGGTTTTATTAATACCTGTTTTGTAAATGGACTCTTCTTTCTAGTCATAGCTTTATGACAGTGTTAATATGAATATCTATTGAGTCGGGTGCAGGTACTGAGGTGAGTATGTTTCCTCCATCTTGCCTCTGCAGCACAATCAGTTATGAGCTCAAACCATGAGCCAACTAGACGCTTATGTTGCTTTATGTCAGGAATTTGGTCACAGTAATAATAATAAAAAAAATAACCAATACAGCATCATACCAGCCTTAGATGCATACTCTTAAAGCTAAGGACATTAAAAAAATGTCTGTTTGGATGTCTAATCATTATTGTTTGGTCATAGGCAGGTCAATTTAACACAGAAAAACATAGGGAATGGGAAATATGCAAACACATTGTAACCCACATAGGTCCTTTAATTACACTTGAAGCTCAAGAGGATACTTAGCCATTAGTAGAAATTTCCAGAGAGTTTATCAAGGCTCATATCGAATGGAAGTGGGCAAGTATTTGTTCTTGTATCTAATGCATTACATTTGAAATGTACCTAAGATATTTTGTTCTTCATAGCCATAAAGCTACCAAAGTATATGTGATTAGATTTGACATAGTATATGAACTTTGAAAAAAATAATGAAATTTATATATTAGTAAATGGGAAGTTATAACATATAGTCAGGCGCTATGATGGTAACATTCATTGTTAACTGACTGCATACAGAATCATGTATGAGATGGACCTCTGTGTGTGTCTGTGAGGGCTTTTCCAGAGAGCTTTTGTTGAGGTTGGAAGGGTTACTCTGAATTTAGGCAACATCATCCCATGGGACCAGCATTTATCCTTCTGTTTCCCACTACAGATGTCGAGTGACCAGCTGCTTCATGCACCTGATTTTACAGCAACACCTATTCTTGGAACCATACCCATCATGATGGGTTCAGACTGGGAGTCAAAATAATTCCCAATTTCTTTAAGTTGATTTTAGCTGAGAGTTGCTCATAGTGTAGCTAGAGCTAATTAGTGTAGGCAGGTAGGCTCAGTATTAAAAAAAAAACCCTGCTATTCTCAAAATAATGTATAAAATCAAAGGGAGGTCAATCTAAACCTCAGGGTTTCTCAGAATTCTGACAAACAGTTTCCAAAATTAACACAAATGAATCACATGCAAAGATTAGTCAAAGGAAAGAAATAAACATTAGAAAGAACAAACTTAGTTAATTATCAAAGCTTATTATAAAGTCATAATAATTAACTTGTTGGCAAAGCAATGCAGGTTGCAGTTTTGTTGAGGCAAAAGTAAGCAATGGTTTATTTTAATTAGATTTCATAAAACAGCGCTATATCTGGGGCTGAAAAGAAGGTAACACTGGAGAGAGTGTAGGCTTTGAAGTGTCCATTTTCCTGCATTTGCTAACCTGGAGAGGGTTAGAGTCCTTGACCCTCATGGTGAGGATCATGGTAGCTGGCAAGAGGCATTTCATCAGACCTGTAGCTGTTGGCTTACATCTTGATCCATAAACATGAGGCAGAAAGAACTAATTGGGAATGGTCTGTGATTATGAAACTTCAGGGTCTACCACCGGTAACACACACTTCCCTCAACAAGGCCACACCTCCTAATCCTTCCCAAATAGCTCCACTAACTGGGGACCAAGTATTCAAATATGTGAGCCTATCGGGGAGGGACATTGCTATTCAAACCACCGCACACAACTTCACAGAATAACCTCTCAGGATTTCCATGTAGGGTTTCCTCTGCTACATACCCAGCCTTAGCAATTCTATTCACCCATGAAAGGAGATGCCACAACCCCCTTACTCCTGTATCTTTCATGACTCTAAAGCTATAACCACACATACAACACTATCAGATTTGACTGCCTGCTTGGGACAGGACTCATTTTTCTTAGAATCTCATTTGCAGAAGCTTTCCTTTGTTGTTGCTTTTTAGGACCAGACATTTCCTCAGGCCACCCATTTTTGTAAGTTGGATATCGGTGGGGTCGTTCCCTAAGGGCACCCCTTGCTTTATTTCCTTTGGTATCAGTCCCCTCCTTGACTTCCTTTTCTCTTTCAGCCCAAGCCTTGGCTCTATCATTAAATTTCCTGATGCTATTTTTCCTCTTAAAACTGTGCATTTCATTCTTTGTCCCACTTATTCTTTTCCACTGTGGAGCGTATAAAAGTGACTACTAATAACCATACAACAGCATCAATATTAGATTGTCTTGAAAACTCCTCCACCGAGGAATTGAGTCTATTGCTTTTAAGTAGAGTCTCAGGCAGATTCTTGGGATAAGAGCAGAATGCATCAGTATCTTCTGTCAAAACATCACAAGAATGGTTTCTAGCACAGTTGCTATTACTGTTTCCCCTCTGAAACCTCTTGATCTGGGCCTCTATAATCCATATTGATCTTAACTCTATCATCTTCCATGCTCCTACTAGGATGGCCCACTAAACCCTGCTTACAGCGTTAGACCGCTTTCCAAGTCCAAACTTTTTTTTTTTATTCTTTTTTAATTAAAATTTCCACCTGCTCCCCGTTTCCCATTTCCCTCCCCTCCTCCCAAATATTGCCCCCTCCCCCCACTTCCCTCCCCCTATCCCCACTCCTCTTCTCCTCCCCCCACTCCATTCCCCCTCCCTCTCGATACTGAAGAGCAGTCCAAATTCCCTGCCCTGCGGGAAGACCAAGGTCCTTCTATCTACGTCCAGAAAGGTGAGCGTCCAAACCGGCTAAGCTCCCACAAAGCCAGTTCATGTATTAGGATCGAAACCTAGTGCCATTGTCCTTGGCTTCTCATCAGTCTTCATTGACCGCCATGCTCAGAGAGTCCGGAATCAACCCATGTTTATTCAGTCCCAGACCAGCTGGCCTTGGTGGGCTCCCAATAAATCAGTTCCACTGTCACAGTGGGTGGGTGCATCCCTCGTGGTCCTGATTTCCTTGCTCATGTCCAAGTCCAAACTTTCAAACTCTCACATATACCTCCCTAAACCAGCGTGGTCAGGCCTGTCACAGCAATAGTTCACTGCCTGATACCAACTTCTGTCTTGGCTTTTCTATTCCTATGATAAAACACCATGCATTCATAAGGTAACTTATAAAAAAGTGTTTCATTTGGCTTCAGATTAGGAGGGTTAGAGTTCCTGATGGCAAGGAAGAAATACCTGAGAGTTCACATTTTTTTTTTATCTTGGAAGACGATATTTACAAATCACATTTCTAATGAAAGATTTTTATCCAGAATATGTCAGAACCCCTCAGATCTGAACAGTAAGAAACAATCAGGTTGTAAAGTGAACTAAAGAAGGGCATGCATGGATGGAAAATAGCTCATGAGAAGATATACAATTTCATTAGTCATTAAGGAAAGGTAAATTAATATCTGTAAGAGTGGCAAAATGAAAAAAATATCAGAATACCATAGCGGTGTAATGGCTAGAACTCTAGGGTTCTGCTGGTGTGAGTGCAAAATATCTAGTCACTACTAAAAAGGCTTCAGAGTCCTTAAAGTTAAACGTGTTTCTACCACCACATCCAGCAGCCCTCGTCTACCTATTTACCACAGAAAAATAAATGTTCCCAAAACTACAACCCAAATGAAGCTGTTCCTAAGTGCCTACTACTACTTCTATAGGAAACAACGTAAATATAGATATCCTCCAAGGGGACTGGAGAAACAAACAGTGGAACATCTCAACAACGGCATTCTCTTCAGCGCCGTGCAGAACCAGCTACTGAATCATGCAGAAGCTTGGATGAATCTCAGAGTCATTAGGCCAAGTGAAAGGAGCCCACCAGCCTCACAGGGTGGATTCCACTTAAGAGAATGTCTCTAGCAGTCAGCACACTGTAGCTATGCAGCAGCCTGACGTGGGTTCCCTGTTAAGGTTCGGAGGGGAGACATGAGGATGGCTTTTGTTTTGCTTGTTCGGTGC
This sequence comes from Chionomys nivalis, assembly GCF_950005125.1. Classification (NCBI taxonomy): domain Eukaryota; kingdom Metazoa; phylum Chordata; class Mammalia; order Rodentia; family Cricetidae; genus Chionomys; species Chionomys nivalis. The sequence continues at coordinate 35,529,763 of NC_080101.1, forward strand.
TTTGGTTTTGAGGCAGGGTCGTCTCACTGTGTCTAGTCCAAACTTGCCTTAATTGGCGATGCCTGAGTCTTTGGAGTGCTGGGATTATAGGTGTGTGCCGATACACCCAGTCCAGAAATGTATATTTTCATGGCATTGGTTGTAATGGGGACGGTATGAGTTTCTTTTTTCTTTCTTTTCTTTTCTTCTCTTTTCCTTTTCTCTTTTTTTTGTTTAGCTGCTTTTAAATTTTTCTTAAAAAAATAAAGCAAACTGTCTTTTTCCACTATACATACCAATCCAAGTTCCCACCTCCTCCCCTCCTCCTATTTCCTCTACTTACCCCCCACCCCACCCCCATCAACTCCTCAGAGAGGGAAAAGCTCATTGCTTTGGGGAAGGTCCAAGGCCCTCACTACTATATCTAGGCTGAACAAGGTATCATCCAAAGAGAATAGGTTTCCAAAAAAATCCAGTAAAAGCAGTAGGGATGAATTCTGGTGTTATGGCCAATGGTCCCACAGTCTGCCCTAGCCATGCAACTGTTAACCACATTCAGAGGGTCTAGCTTGGTCCTATGCTGGTTCCTTCCCTGTCTGTCTGGTGTTGGTGAGCTCCCACTAGCTCAGGTAAGCTATTTCAGTGGGTGTCCCCATCATGGTCTTAAACTCTTTGCTCATATTCTCACTCCTCCCACTCTTCAACTAGACATTGGGCACGCAGTCCAGTGCTCTGATACGGGTCTCTGCCTCTGTTTCCATCAGTTGCTAGATGAAGGTTCTATGGTGACATTTAAGATATTCATCAGTCTGACTACAGGGCAAGGCCACCTCAGGTACTCTCTCCTCTATTGCTTACGGTCTCAACTGAGGTCATCCTTGTACATTCCTGGGAATTTCTCTAGAGCCAGATTTCTTGTTAACCCCATAATGTCTTCCTCAATCAAGACATCTCTTTCCATGCTCTCATCTCTGTTCTTCCTCCATCTCGACTATCCCATTCCCTCACCCCCTCCCCTTCTCAGCTTCTCTTTCCCTTCCACCTTCTCTTCTCCTCCCACCCCTATGTTCCCAATTTTGTTGGGTGATATTGTCTATTTCGACTTTCCAGGTGGATCTATGTATGTTTTTCTTAGGGATCACCTTATGACTTAGCTTCTCTAGGATCGCGAACTATAAGCTCACTATCCTTTGTTTATAGCCAGTATCCACTTATGAGTGAGTACATACCATACTCATCTTTTCAGGTCTGGGTTTCCTCACTCAGGATGGTGTTTTCTAGTTCTATCCATTTGCACGCAAAATTCAAGATGTCATTTTTTTTTAACCGCTGAATAATACTCTAATGTGTAAATGTGTCACATTTTCCTTATCCATCCTTCTGTTGTGGAGCATCTAGGTTGTTTCCAGGTTCTGGCTATTACAAATAATGCTGCTATGAACATAACTGAACAAATATTTGAGAGTTCACATCTTGATCCACAATCATGAGGGAGAAGGGGAGGGAGAGGGAGAGAAATCAAAAGCATTAGCTAACTGGGAATGACCTGGGATTTTGAAACCTTAGAGCCTGTCCTCAGTGACACTGCTACCTTCTCTAACAAAGCCACAAAACCTTAAATCCTTTCTAAGCAGCTCTGTCAACTTGGAATCAAGTATTCAAATATATGAACCTTTGGGGCCAGTCTCATTCAAACTACCACAGGCTTACATATGGCTTATAGTTTCAGAGATTTCCGTTGATGACCGCTTGGTACTGAGGGGCTGATCTTTAACAGCACAGTAAATGATAGAAGATCATAGTAGAAGAGGTTGTTATTTACTTATGGTAGCTAGGAAGCAAAAGATAGAGGAAGAGGAAGAGGCTAGGGTCCCTGTACCCTCTACGAGGGCATATCCATAGTAACCCAACTCCTTCCCACAGATAATAGTGCCAAAGACTGACAACCAAGCCTCTATTAACTGGCCTTTGGGGGGGCACTTATCTAAACCACAACAAACACATAGAAGAAAAATTAAACAGGAAGGGAATGAGTTAGAAACTAAAAGCTGTCAGAACTGGGGACATAATGCCACAGCTCCTGGCTTACTGAGGTTAGTTCTAGGAGTGGGCCAGTCATTTCTACATAGTAGATATGAAGTCATCATGGATACTGGTAATGTTTGGAAATGGAAATTTTATGGTATTCATATTTCTTGACAAGGGAACTCATGTGAATAGACATGAATGTGTGTTTATTAATATAAATGTGCACGTTGACTTGGATGTTCATTTTAACAGATACCACAATTTGAAAATGATAATAAGAATATCTATGACTTTTTCCATAGTCAATAATAGTAATAATAATAGTAGATGTTTAGTTAGAGATATTTATCTGTATGTGTCACTATGGATTGAATCCAGGGTCTTGTACGTCCTAGGCAAGCGCTTCGCTGTTGAACTACATCTCCAGCCTTTGCTTCTATGACACAGGATCTCGCTCTGTAGCTCAGGCTGGTCTTGAGTTTGTAATCTTTCTTCCCCAGCCTGCCAAGTATTGGGATAATGCCCAGCTGTATGCTATTTGTCTTTGCTATCTTGGGTGGTTTGCTGTCTTGGGTAGCTTCTGGAGGTGGAAATAGTGCATTGAAAATGAAAGCGTGTGGCTGGTAAATATCTCCTTGCTGGAATCCATGTTTCTAAGTAGTCTCCTCAAGATTAGAAATCGAAAAGTTAGCTGGGCGGTGGTGGCGCACGCCTTTAATCCCAGCACTTGGGAGGCAGAGGCAGGCGGATCTCTGTGAGTTCGAGACCAGCTTGGTCTACAAGAGCTAGTTCCAGGACAGGCTCCAACACCACAGAGAAACCCTGTCTCGAAAAACCAAAAAAAAAAAAAAAAAAAAAAAAAAAAATCGAAAAGTTTAGTTTTGTGTTTGTGGTTCTAAAGGGATTCGAAGGATGGGGCATGGCTAAGGAGCACTGCCCAATGGTTCAGATACTTGTGAAGGTACTTTCTGCAAATAAATTTCAATGTAGTAGGAAATTTTCAGTGGGGCTAGGGAGATGGCTCAGTGGATAAAAGAGGCACTGGCCACTCTTCCAGAGGACCACAGTTCAATGACCTAAATGGCTGAGTTCAACCCTCTGTAATACAATTCCAGGAGATCTGATGCCCTCTTCTGGCTTTCTCAGGTACTGCATACACATGGTATCCGTGCCAGTGAGACACCTATAAGACATATAAAATAAAAATAAATAAATGAATCTTCAAGGAAGAAGTTGAATTGTTTCTAGAGTACTGAACTCCACCATGCCTGTTTCTCCAAGGCAGCAAGGAGGTCAAGGTCAGAGGTAGGTTACCTCCTGACAAAGGTTGATGCCAGGAGCAGCCCAACAGTTCCTGCTTGTTAAAACAGCAGCAACCACAGCTGCAGAAAATGCTTAGAGAAACCCCTTCTACTGGACTCAGAACTCTAAGCTCACCCGACTGCGTTGAACCATAGAGTTTTAGAACCCTCTGCTATGAAAGCTGATGAAACCTCAGAAGTTTCCAGTTTTCCATTTTTCATCTGTGGCAGGGACACTTAAAGCTGTGTCTAAAGGGACAATTGGATCAAATCTCTCCTAACTTACCCTGACAGTCACAACAGACAAACCGGTTGTGAGTAGAAAGACATAGAGACAATTTCAAACAGGGTATTAACCTCTTGATACATGATTTTAAATATCAGCCATAAAAAAAAAACAAAGTTTAGAGACCCAGATTATGTTTTATATCGTTCTGAATATTTTAAATGCCTTAGAATTGAATTCTAAATGCCAAATTTATGGGTATCACAGAGTGGCAAATCTGTCTTAAACATACAAGGACTATGCTATTTATAACCAACAGATACCATGAAAAACCCAATTTACTAACTGCAAAAGTGTGACAGATGGGATGAAAGACAGTGCTTTACTTGATTTATAAACTTCAAAATATTAAAATAAGGCCTCCCCAAGCAAGGCCTGTCGCTGAGCATTCGATGAGCGTTTATCTGACGCTGGGTGCTTCCTCGGCATAGGTGGCCTCCAGTTATGATTAGACTGCATTTGAAAGCACCCAGAAAACTGTCTATAGCTCTGGTTGAGCAGTTCACCAGGTAGGGAGATCTGCCAAGATGAAAATCTAAACTTGATGTACTTTTCCTAGGAAAAGACGTGGAGAGAAACTTCTGGAGATGGGGTATACGAGGCAAAGCAAGGCTTTCAGGGACCAGATGCTTCCAGACTTCTTGGCCCATCTTGCAGTTTTGGAGGCGGGGTGCACAGAGTACAATAGAACTGTATGTTGCAGGGTTTCATGGAGGAGACACCCGTGAGAGGAAACGGAGAGAGAGTCTGGTAGGGCTGGGAGAGTCATCAGAGGGTGAAGTAAGTTTGACAGTAAGTGAAAGAGGGAGATCATTTTCATGGAAGTTTCCTGATTACCAACCAACCCCAGTTTAAGGAAGGGTTGACAGTGTCCTTAAGGAGTTCTTCACCCTACTGGGCTGTGCAGGACTGCCATGTCTCCTAAGAACATGGACCTGTCTGCCTGAGTGTTCCTGCTATCCTTAGACCTGGAAAGGCAGCTGACTGTGGGAGGTGGAGCCTTGGGATGAAGGCTGGGGATTTCCTTGAGTAGCCGGACCCTGTGTCAACTTCATTCTCTGTAACAGAATGTCTGCAATGTGTATCCTCATGGCTGCTACTTCCAGCCATGGGTTGCATTAGGAAACAATCAATTCTGACTACATGTTCTTCATGTCTCACCGCATCTCTTTTCTCTTCTTATGTAGTTCTTTCCACCCCCAACTCTTCTTAGACATGTACATGGAGAGACTTAAGCACTTTTTATTTCCTTTAAAGTTACTGAAATTATTTTAATTATATGTTTTTGTTTTGCAGGGAGAGGTATGCAACATTGTATACATTGTTAACACTGATTTTTCTTTTCTTTTCTTTTCTTTTCTTTTCTTTTCTTTTTTAACACTGATTTTTCAACTTGACAGGATCTACAATCATTTGGGAGGCAAGCTTTTGGAGGTCTCTGTGAGGGAGTTTTAGACTGGATTAGTTAAGGTATGAAGACCTGCCTGAAATTTGGGAGCACTGTTCCCCGGGCTGGGGTCTGGACTGAATAAAGAGGAGGTAAGTAAGATGCTAAACATAAAGACACAAGATGCTAAACATAAAGACACGTGTTGCCAAACATGCCTGCTGGAGTGAGATCCCCAGAACCACATGGGAGGAAGAGAGAACTGACTCCTACAAGTTATCCTCCGGTCTTCACACATGCACCACCCAAACAAACAAATAAATAAAATACATAAATACACAAACAAATGAACATAATAACAAATGAATAAATGATGGCTAAAAATAAAACATGAAGATCTGGAGAGGTTACGAGCACTGGCTGCTCTTCCAGAGGACCCAGGTTCTATTCCCAGCACCCATATGGCAGCTCACAATGTCTATAACTCCAGTTCCAGGGGATCCAGCACTTTCACGAAGACATACATGCAAGCAAAACACCAATGCAATAAATAATTCTAAAAATTAAAAAATTGAGAGAGAAAGGGAACTTTGATCGCTCCCCCTTCATAACTGAGGATTCGCTATGACCTGCTGCCTCATGCCACCATGATAGATGGTATCCGTTGTTAATCTGTGAGCCAAAGTGAAGCCTTTGTTCATTAGGCTACTTCTTGTCAGGTATGCCATAGCTATGAGAAAGTAATTAATATACGAATTGGTATTAGGAGTGGGGTTGTTGAGACAAACTGTTTTATAGGCCTTTGTTACTGGTTTGAGGGAAGAATGTGGAAGAGTTTTAGACTCCAGATTAAAGTAGCCTAGAATGCTGCAGGCAGAGTTTAAAGCCCATCCTTATGGCAGTTTGGAAGAGGAGATTGCGGAGAGAAGCACCAAGAGTGGATGCCTAGCTCATGAAGTACAGTGACTTTATAGAGAACTTGATTCGAGGCCATTTCAATTACATTTTGACAAAGAGTTTGTCTGAATGTTGCTCATGTCCAGAGAACTTCAACGGGGCTGAATTTGAAAGCAGTGGACTAGTTTGTTTGATGGAGGGAATCTCAAGAGAGGATGCTGTTCATGCTATGTCGTAATCACAGCTCCATGCTCGCACCCAAGTCTACATATTTTACATTTAGCACTGTGATGGTCGGTGTTGACTGTCAACGTGACATGATCTATAACCACTCAGGAGACAATCTTCTGAGCATGTCTGTGAGGGAGTGTCTAGACTGGATGAGTTGAGGTGGGAAGATCCACTGTAAATGTGGGTGGCATCATTGCTTGGGTTTCGGTCTGGTCTGAATTAAGAAGAGAAAGAAGACCAAGGATCAGCATTTGTGCTTTCTGCTTGCTTACTGAAGATGCAATCCAGCCAGCTGCCACAGTCCAGCTGCCACAGTCCAGCTGCCACAGTCCAGCTGTCACAGTCCAGCTGCCACAGTCCAGCTGCCACAGTCCAGCTGCCACAGTTCAGCTGCCACAGTCCAGCTGCCACAGTCCTGCTGCCGTGCCTGTCCCACTGTGATAGATAGTCCTGCCTATTAAACTGGACGCCAAGTCAGCCTTTCTTCCCGTAAGTTACTCAGACATCTAGTCACAGCATTGATAAGAGTGAGTAATAGAAGCATAATTCAACACATGTGTATAAGGTATAAGGATCAAATTAGAGCAAATCCCCACAGAAAACCTTTTTTTCTATAAAAATTCTCAAATATTCTAAAGTAGTACATATTTATGAGAATACATTGTAATATTGCAATTTATGTTTATGCTACATCAATAAAATAGGATCATTAGCATTTATGTCTTGAAATGATTTAGTTCTGCAAAGAATCTGATATTCATAGTGTGATGAACCATGGCTTTTGCCTCCTCTGTGTTTACTAAAGGACTTTAGGAGACAGTGTGTGCATTCACAAATCTGTAGCTGGAGGGAAGCTTGTTTTCAGTATTTGAAAGCTTATAAACCTTGTGAGACATTGCCTTTTATCCTAGCTTCCACATTTTGTACTTAGAAAAGTTTTACATGGTGTCCTATAGCTTGTAATAGCATTATATAATGTCGTGTATATTTGTAAATGTCTACTTTTAGACATATTTGGCAGTGATAACTAAGAAACTTGGCACTTAAATCTCAACTTTAGTGCATTTAAAAGATGTAGGGTAGCATAATTAAAGATGACGTACACATTCATGAATTTTTATGTAAAGATCGACAGAATTTTTCCGTAATATTTCTGTGTATCTTGAGAGCAAAACTCTTTTCTAAGATTTGATCAAAAGGCAAATGTTTGTTGTTCGTTGTACAGTATCAGAGATTCAAGGCAGTGACATCTTTTCAGAGAAGATCCATTGGGAAGGCCTCCTGTGATGAAGGCCCAACACAAGACACATGGGCACTTTGATTAGGGCCCCATCCCCTCTGTTGTCCCACTTCCCTGACATTTACTAGAGAGCAGTGGTTTTCAACCAGTGGCCACGTAAAGCATTAATAAAGATTAATAAACCCAGAGAGAGAAATTGGAGTGCAATCTGAGGACATGAAAAGCAAAGCAGCCAGTCGCTGGCTCTTACCTTGACCTCAGTCTGAAAATGGCAATCTTGCCTCCAGGTTTCGGAATGAGACTGGGACTGAGAGCTGTCTCCTCCCATTTTATAATCCTCCCTAGGGCTGGGATTAAAGGCATGCACCACCCGGTTTCTATGGCAACTAGTGTGACTACTGGGATTAAGGGTGTGTGTATCACTGCCTGGTCTGTAAGGCTTGCCAGTGGGGCTTTTTGACTCTCTGATCTTCAGGCAAGCTTTATTTATTAAGATACAAATGAAATGCCACTACAGTCGTGACCCCTCTGAGAGCTGAACAACCTCTTCACAGGGGGCTCCTAAAATAAGCAGAAAACACAGATATTTATATTATGATTCATAACCATAGCTGAATTATAGTTTTGAAGTAGCAACAAGAAATAATTTTATGGTTGGGGAGTGGATCACCACAACACGAGGGACTGTATTGAAGGAGCACAGCATTACGAAGGTTGAGAACCACTGTTATAAAGCCTTAGTATAGATGGTGATGTAGAGGGATCCTCAGACTTACTTCTTGGGGTGCTGGTGGGGAAGGTTCCCACCCAGCCAATCCCTACACAATTGTTAGGACAAAAAATTTACTCAGTTTTCTTTCCTCCCAGTGATCTGTGACATCCGCTGAGTTCTTCTAGAATCTCAAGGAGTTATTTGCTATAAATTGACTGTGCATCTTCAAATTCAGGCTGTTTTCACCATGAGAAGGCACTGTTGTCTTTGTGGTAGCCGATATTGTCCTTCGGTTCTTTACTGTGACCCACGGAAATGTGAGCAGTTTGTTTATAATGTGTTCAAGGTTTCTTTTAAAAAAAGATGTGTTTATTTTTCTTTTATGTGTATGAGTGTTTTGCCTGCATGTATATCTGTGCACAATATGCGTGCAGTGTCCATGAAGGCCTAAAGAGGGGGTCGGATCTCCTGGAACTGTAGTTACTTACAGATGTGAGGTGCCGTATGGGAACTGAGTTTGGGTTCTCTGCAAAAGAACCTGGTGCTCTTAGCCACTGAGCCATTTCTTTGGCCCTCAGAGCCTTCTTAAATTTTTTAAACAAGGACATTAAGCAAAAATGTTTCGTTAATTTTACTAACCTAGAAGTGCGTGACTTCCTGCTGGAAATCTAAACCTCATGGCCTCTTTTGGACCTAATAGCGGAGCCGCCCTAAGCACCCCCTCTTCAGTTACAGTGTTCAAATTGTCACGCAGGTTTGTTCTGGCTGCCGTTTACCCAGAATACCATGCTGTCATTTGGCTTTTATCTGTGGCTCAAGGATATTTGGGCATTTTCCTCTATTTTCCACAAATGCAGCATATTGCTATCACTAAGCTTATAGACTAAGCTTTTGTTTGGGAAAATGATCTGACTTTTCAATTGCGTGAGATTCGGTGCCACTAATATACTTTAAAATAACATTTTAAAATTGCCTTTTCTCCCTACTTAGACATTAAGTTGCTTTTCCAACATACAATTTTTTATGGATGAGATTTCCATTTAACATCACAATTTAGATTAAATTACTTTCGTAAAGTCCCATTGCCCCCATAGCCTACTTAGTTTTCTAATTCCCACACGCTGCACGGCTGCTGGAGAAACTTCATCCATGTAATGCGACTGAAGAGGCAGCCTTCCTTCACAACACAGTGCAATCTGCCAAAGGAGTAAATATTACCCATTTCTATTATTAGAGCTGAAATGAAAATTTCTGGTGCTGCATTTTCAGGATGGGACATAATTAGACAGCAAGCCTGGCAAAGTCAGAAATAGTGGGAGCGAGGTCGGACGTAGTGGGTGCGAGCGATCGCCATCAGCAACAGCAGAGCTGGTGCCGTCTGCTCAGCCTGGCTCCTGCCTGGCTCCTACAGAGCCCCAGGCCATCTCATTCTCTGTTTGAATTATAGGGTGCCCTGTGAGTTCGCAGGCAGTGGGGTAAGAAAGTATGGAGCGAGGGTTTCAGTTCTATATTGGTTTTCTGGCTGAAGGAAAAAGGGAAATTCTTGATTGACGTTTCAATTCTCCTCAACCTCCTGCAGACACACCTTTCCAGATCTGAAAGCTCGCCAAATGGCTCTTCGTGTTGTCAAGAGAGGCTTCTGCTTCTTCTTTCTTGGCTTAAATTAGAATTGTAAAAACAACAGCAAAATACTATATACATATACACGTACATACATACATACTTACATACATATGACTCTCATTCTTGTCAAAGTGTTATTGGAATTACTATTGTGCATAATTCCTAGCAGAAGTAAGAGAAGAAAGTGAGAGAGTGCTTGTGTGTGTGTGTGTGTGTGTGAGAGAGAGAGAGAGAGAGAGAGAGAGAGAGAGAAGGAGAGAAAGAGAGAAAAAAAAGAGAGAGAAAGAGAGATGTTTGTGACATGTTTGTGTGTGCATGTCTGAGTGTGTGTATGTGGTGTGGTATGTGTGGATGTGTTTGTGGCATATATGCATGTATGTGAATGTATGTGAGTGTCTGTGTTGTGTGTGGTGTGTGTACATTTCCAAAAGTAGTTGGTGAGAAAACAGGCTAACGAGAGAAACCTCAACTAAGATTTTTTTAAAAGTGTGTGTGGTTTTTGTTTGTTTTGGCACAAAATGTTCTCTTAGCTCTAAAGCTAAATGTCAGACTAATTTTGAAGATCTACTTGTCCAAGGACACACTCTCCATCTTCAACAGTGCTGCTAAGGTGGTTACCAAGTTAATACCGCAATGGAGGGCAGGTGTGGAATTAAGCTCCGTTTTCCTCATTCAACTTGTGCATAATCCCTGATGCTTCACAGCCTGACTCTTCCAGTGGCGTAAGCAGCTTTCCACTCTCCTCTATCCATATCAGTCCACAACATGCTGAGGCTTCCAGAAAAAGCTAAGGGGGCAGCACCGCAAGCTCTGTGTGTTTTCGTCAATACTGGGTAAACTGATGGCTTCACTGAAGTGGGCTGTCTTGCACCCAGTAGAAAGCGTCTCTCTGAGTCATGGTCTTTTGATTTAAAGGGATGCTAACCCCTTGCCTTTATTGCAAATCACATGTGGGTTGTGGAAGGGACTGGAGGGAGATCAGGAGCGATGTCGTTAATGTCAGCTCTGCTATCAGTGAGACTCTGACAACGAGGGAATGCTGGACCTCTCTGGAATCCATTCCCTCAGGTGTAAAATTGTAAGGGGTTCATTTCTTAATTGATGTGGTTTGTGCGTGTTTGAGAGTCTATGAGAGCTAGACAAGAAATAGTAGCAGAATGGTTTGGTATGTTTGCTACTGGCCAGTGGATCTAAGCAAACTGTTTTGAGATCACATCTCTTAGGCAGATGGGAAATAATCCTAGTGAGAAGGGGAATGGCTGAAGGCAGGCTTTTCCTGTTTGTTAAGACACCTACAGTATACCAGCCGAGAGAAGATGGCATTCGCTGACATGCCAGTAGCTTTTAAGTGACCTCTTTCTTTTTGCTAACTGATTGTGATTCACGCACAGGCCTGACCTTTGGAGCAGCTGTCGGTAAAGAGACCTGACAATATCTTCCCAGATCTTGTGCTTAAAGGTACATACCCTTACGCTGTTCCAGAGCCCAGGGTAAACCAGCTCTGAGCACTTTATGTCTGACTGCAAGATCTCACTTCTAAAAGGATGTGCTGACATCTGGGGATGCTCACATTGCTTCTTTGTCAATAATACTGTACTCCAAGCCTTCACGAGCCAAAGACATTTCAGAATGTTTATTTATGGGTTAGGCATAAAGGCAGCTGAAAGTTACAGTCATGAATATAATTGTTGTACAGCAGGTTACTGAGATCCCCTGAGCACTGACTTTGGACTGGGTATCATACCTATAGGTGCTATATTATATAGATGTTCTTCACTTGGCATTTTGAAAGCAATTTTACAAAGGAGGCAAATATGGCATTAATTTTGCAGATAATGTAACTGAGTCCCAAAGCAATGAAATAACTTCTTCAACCCCAGCATAACTAGGCATCATTAAAAGGAGAACTCAAATAGTTCATTTTACCTAAAGCTTTGTTTCCACTGGTCCTGCATAGTTGGATCCCATTGAGCCATTCGTATTTATTTACTTATTTATTTTGGTTTTTCGAGAAAGGGTTTCTCTGTGTAACAGCCCTAGCTGTCAGGGAACTACCTTTTTAGATTAGGCTGACCTTGAACTCAAAGAGATCTGCCTGCCTCTGTACACCAAGTGTTGGGATTAAAGGCGTGTGCCACCAGACCCAGCTAACAGAGTCCTTTTTAATTTGTCCAGGTAGCAACTCTCACCTTCGTTCATAAACAGTCTTTGTCTTTGTCAGCTCAACGATGCGTTCTTCACCTGAGCACGCTCGGAAAGGAAACTGCTCCTGCCCCAATGCTCCCCTCCAGTGCAGAGTCAGCAGACCCTGGCAGGGAATTTGCAAGCCCTGATTTATGCAGGTAACTTGTTATTTCCTAAATTTAATGAGATCTTTCAAAGTGTAACTCACCCTCTTTCTTCCTAAATTTAATGAGATCTTTCAAAGTGTAACTCACCCTCTTTCTTCCCATTGAAAATAAAAGTAACTCTCAGCCCACACATGAGCAGACTATTTCCCCAATAGAACCTTGAAGGTGGAGGTTCTTGAGAAATGAACGGAGATTGAAAGTGTTTTTGTAGACCACTTACCCCTCTGGGAGACAACTGAGTACGATACGAAGAAGCATCACTTCAACGAATTAACCCAACAAGTTGGATTTTAAATATGTTAAGTCGCTGGAACAAATGCCATACCATTTTGTGCTATTCCATTCTTTTAGATACCCGAATGAACGGTAGTTTTCTGTGTTCTAACCCATGCTGTTAGGACACTGGTAGGCTTCTGTAGTGCCGAGCACCTGAATGTACCCAGAAAGATCATCCCCCCACCATGTACTGCATTTGTGAGAGCAGGATGTTCCCGCAAAGGTATCTGTGTCCTTGCAGATAAGGAAGCTCCCATTTAGATAAACCGAAAGAAAAACAAGCCTGACAATGGATGGGATGGAGCCTTTAAAAAAATAAACAATCTGATTTTCAAATAGCATACTAAAGTCTCCGTGGGAACAGTCGTCATTCTGTCAAAGCGAGGAGCCATCTTAAATGACAAGGGCCCAGCGTGTGTTTTAGAGTCTCGGTTGTGTCAAGGCTTTGGGAGGCACATAGAGTGTTAAACAGAATTTTTTTTCTGTAAGGATGTTGAGTAGCACTGTCTGTCTAGTTTACTGGAATTTCTTCTCCAGCTCTTTGATAAAGCTTTGGTGAAGGTAAAGTGGTTAGAGGCACCCCTCAACTTCTTTTTGGTACCCCCCATCCCCAGTAGGTATATCCGTACCGAACTTCTGGTGCGGGTGCCCTGGTGCTGTCCTTGTCTGGCCCCAGGACACTGGGTAAGTACCACCCCTGCCATCTCTGCTCCTTACATGTTCTAGAACATTCCTTTCATCTAGGCCTTCATTCTCCCAAGGTGACTGAGGTTAATGTGGTAAACTAACGGCTGAGACTGGGTGGACAAAACAACCACTTTTACGCAGGGCCCTCTGAAAGGGGCGGGCTTTACTGGAAGGGTCTTCAAGGGAGCATGCTCACACAAGATGACGAGACCAGGGCAGGGACAGTTTTGTCAGACGGGATTTTGAGGTTGTGAGCCCTCTAGTTCCAGCCTTTCTCTCAGTAAGGGTTTCTACTGTTCATGTCGGAATCTCACCAGCTTTCTCAGGACTTTTGACATGAGTACTTTGACCCAAGAACGTTTCCCCCGTTTCCTCGACAAGCCCTCGTTTCCTTTGTCAGACGGGCCTACTGTTCTCCAAACAGCGCAGAGAACCTCTTTGGCAGTTGGGAAGGAATTATCAAATCTGTAGAAAATAGACATTTCTTAAAGACCCCAAATCCCGTGCTTCAGCTCGCTCTGCTCAGTTTAGCTCTTCTGCCACCCGGAGATCTGCGCACAGAGTCCCTGAGACACTTGGATTCCAGTCTGGGTTCCTGAATAAGATGTGTTCAATTTGACCAGTCAGGCTGGTATGTAAGGCTTCACTCTCCTGTGTTAAGAGGACCCCATGCTAGTGTCCTGGGACAGGGTGCAAGCCCTAATCCCCGTCATCTGCTTGCCCTGAAAGAGGAGAAGGGCAGGGCTGCCACAGGAAGGCAAGGATGCCCTGGGAACTTGGCTCTAGGCCGGCTGAGCTACCAGTGTTAATATATTCAATGTCCCTCCCCATTCCTTAGATAAAGGGGAAGAGGGTGACGTCTGCTCCAAAGCTGCCTTGCTCAGTGGCGATTCTAATGACTTAATGCCTTTTCAGACGTGGGCCACTGCTGGTCCCTCTTCTTTGGTTTTGACTTTAAAGGAACTGAATAGAATCTCTAAGCCTTCCTTTATGCCTGATTTTTTTTTTTATTCTGAAGAAATAATTCAGGACACGTCAAGGACAAGTGCTGTCATCTTAGAAAGAAACAAAAAAATGCAATTATATTATAAAGCAAACCCCCAAATCTTTTAATTTCTTTGATGGTTTGGAAGTAGCTGTGTGGAACCATGGTGCCTGAGATGAGGGACAGTTTATAAATGAGCGCAAAGGACCGAGTGCTGGGACAACGTGGCTTCTTGTTGGGATTGCCAGGGACTCCAGAAAGTGAAAGGGAACAAAAAAAGTTTACCAGACTTTGATAGCCGCCCCTGTGCAAGCATCCGGGTGAAATCACAGCCAATTACTAGGTACAGCTTGAGCCGGCACTTCCTCACCATCCCCCTCCCACAGCCTCCAAATTCTGCAGGGCTTTAAACCCTTCACCCAGAACAAAGATTTCTAGGGTAATGACCTGATTTAGCTGTGAAGAAGAAGTAAATCTGGCAGCTGGGACAAGAAGACATAATAATCCCCAAAATTCACGCCAGCCTTTGTTTCCCTCTTTTATATAAAAAAAAATGCAGGAAGACCAAATACACACACACACACACACACACACACACACACACACACACACACACACGAGCTCTGTATTTCAGCTCAGATTACATTGTTTGAGAGAAAAGGGCAAGGGAGAAGGGCTGGAGGTGCTAGAGAGAGTTGAAAGAAAGACTTTTCATCCTGAGATGGAACAACTGAAGGGAGGGAGAGAGAGAGAAACGGAGCTGAGCTGGCCCTCCCCACTGTCTGCCTTGCTGCAGGACAGTGCTGGAAGGAGATGGGTAGACAGAACGCACACTGAACAGACGGGGCACCGGGGGCATCTGGAGAGGGCTTCTGATCTCCCAGGCATAACTCATGCCCACAACGTGGTTTCGGATACCAAGTGGATAGTTATTCCACTTTGCAGTTTCAGGTTTGATCCCCGGCACCCCCTGACCTCAAGTGAAGATACACCCACTGTGTAGAGCAGCAAAGGGAGGGATCGGAGCCAAGTTCTCTGAAGCCGTCTGATGTCTGGACATGTGACCTCATCAATTAGGTGTTTTTGTGCTTCGTTATGGACGGAGCACTTTGTGCTCACTTTCCCCTTCTGCCTTTGTTCAGCATAAAAATGCATTATAAAATTATCAGAGTGTGGTTCTAACAGTCCGAACTTCTGTTCTTTAAGAGAAAAATAATGCGGAGAAAAAAACAAAAACGAAAAAACCCCTCAACTTAGAAAGTGAGGTAAGCATTGCCTAGTGCAAAGAATATTGATTTAATAGTCACACATAATCCTGTAAAATTAGTCCTGAAACAGACACTAATTTTAAATAGTGCTACCATTAACATATATCTCTGCTCAGCTATGTGGCCAACAGACTTGAGTCCCGGAAAGGGAACTGAGAGGCCCATGTGTCCTTGCCGGTCTGAAGTTGCTGCGTGGGTTACTGACAGTTTGAGTACTCTCAGCTATAGGATTGGATTCCTAAGCAAATTCTCTCAGCTCCCAAAGAACCAAGTGATAAACATCGCCTGTCTGTGCTTTTTTGTTACTTCCTTTGGATCTCGTCAGCCGAGCGTCAGCTCCACCATGAGCAAATGTGTTGAGCATTGTCGGAGAGCTGTGCTAATGGACAAAGGCCTACTTTGAAGGTCATAAAGTATTTCTCTCACACGGGTGATGAACAGCAGTTTGGAATTTCCTTGGCTCTGTCTCGCTGTGTGCTGTAATGGCTCAGTGTTCTTCAGAGACTGCCTATCTTGGCTCCTTGGACTAAATGAAAGGCAAAGAATGGAATTTGTGGCTAGGTCAGGGTCTTGCAATGCGTTGGGAAACTTTCTCTGACAAGGTTTGCAAAGGATCGTTAACGTTAGAACCCAGCTATTAGTTCTAACTGGTATTCAAAGTAAGCTAGGATTGAACCCAGTGAAAGCAGCAGGTTTTTTTCTTTTTCCAGTTTTTGTTTTTTTGTTTTTTGTTGTTGTGGTAGTAATGGGTCTGAACTAGAGTACCCTGATTGGGAAGCAAGCATTCTCCTACTGAGCTATAGTCCAAAGCCCAAGCAGGTCTCCTTCCTTCCTTCCTTCCTTCCTTCCTTCCTTCCTTCCTTCCTTCCTTCCTTCCTCCCTCCCTCCCTCCCTCCCTCCCTCCCTCCCTCCCTCCCTCCCTCCCTCCCTCTCTAAAAAACACTGATGGTTTTATCAAGGACTTGCACGCACCTTCCTTCCTTCCTTCCTTCCTTCCTTCCTTCCTTCCTTCCTTCCTTCCTTCCTCCCTCCCTCTCTCAAAAACACTGATGGTTTTATCAAGGACTTGCATGCACCTACCTTCCTTCCTTCCTTCCTTCCTTCCTTCCTTCCTTCCTTCCTTCCTTCCTTCCTTCCTTCCTTCCTTCCTAACAAACTCGTGTTAGTTTTATCAAGGACTTGTGTCACAGAAACAGGAAGCTACACTCACAGGGCTCGTGCGTGTCCACAGAAACGCAGGAAGAGGCAGCAGTGCGAGTGTGCACTATTGGGCTTTGTCAAATCACACTGCTAGACCGAGGAAGCAGAAAACAAAAAAATGAAGTCAGGTGACGACAAGTCATGCTCCTGTCATTACGCAGAAAACAGTGCATGTAAACATCAGGTGGGAGCTAATGGCTGGGACCCATTTCCAGCAGAAAGCGTGATTTGGGTTTGTATTGAACTTGTTCTGAGGTTTCCCAGCACAGCGTCCTGTCTGCCTAGCCTCCTTCTGGTGCAGATGCAGTCAGCAGGCAGCCTGCACTTTAAGGCCTTGTGTGTTTTCTCACCTCCGCCCTCGGCAGAAGTGAGGGTGGTTTGAAGGTCTGACTGACTGTGTGAAAATCCACATACTGAAGACTGACAGTAGGCCGAGACTACGGAATCCACAGTTATGAGACATTTGGGTTGTTTAATGTAGGGCAAACAGGATGCACATCGAATGCTCCTGGGGTTCCTACCATATTAAAGCTGAGCATGAGAACGTGTCATTCTTATAATGCTAACACAGGGATCGTGAGAATGTTAAATGTTTGGCAAATGTTTGAATCAAATGTAATCTAGTGGAATTTCCTGTTTTCCAACGACACTGGATAAATTTATTGACCTTTCCAAATGTTACTACACACAGACACACACACATTCACACACATTTATTTAAGACATAGTACCAAAGTAAATGTCAGTGTGGCGCTGTGTAGTCACACAGTCTAAGGTAGTTGGGACTAAATCCGTAGGTAGACAAAGATATGATTTTGAAAGCAAAACTAGATGGCTTTAGCCATCTTCATCGCTTCCTGACTGTATCTGCTTCCATCTTTACCCAATTATATATCTTATAAAAATTGAAGGCCCTGCACAAGAAATAAGAGGGACATTAATCTTATGTATTGTAGAGTGGGCAGGAGCTTGTGTTTGGAATTTAAGAAGTAGAAAAAGGTGAGTTTTTCTTAGCTGGTTAAATGATTCCCAACTTGGATTGCCTTTGAAACAGAAATTTTACTTTAGAACCTCGTTTGAAAACAAGGATTGCAAGCAACACAGAAAGAAATCAAAACGCCCAAATCAGACCGCGTGTTTTAAAGACACTGTTTCCTGTGATATGCTATTAGAGCAACTCCTCACTGCCAGGAAAGCATCCATCAAACACATCTGTAAATAGGATGTATAGCTGTGGCACCGCGGTATGTGTTGCAAGTGCCAGTGATTATTCATGGTCACAGCCTCCAGGAGTTCCTAGGTACTCTGGTGCTAACCGCACAAATACAGTCTGTCAGGTAAAGACAAACTGTGCTGGCGACAGGGTCGAGGGATACGGGGTGGGGTGTGCATTTGCACAAAGGGGCCTCTTCGGTGCCGCTGCAGAGAGAAAGCACTTTCTCTTGGCTTCCTCGTGAACTTGACAAAATTACCAAAAGAACATCAAATCTCAACTCAGTCAAAGCCAAGGAAATCAAAGAGCAGAGACGCCCCACACTGGGCTGCTGGCTTTGGCCACAACCCTTGTGCAGACTGTCGTCGGCTTGTGAATAAAAGCCTCTGTTTTGTTCTGAACCAAAAACATCTTGGAATTGTGTGTTGGGTGAAAAACGTAAGCCATGTCCATCCATCTTCTCTTGGGCCAGTCGAAACTTTGCTAATGAATGTTCTCGAGACGGTGAGTGATCTTTTTTCTGATCTGCTGCTAAGTGTATCTCCAAAGCTGAGGTTGTGAACATCCCTAGGAAAAGGAGCACAGAGCAGCGGAGCTGTTTGATTGGCTGCATGTTCTCCTCAGGAACCGTTCTTTATGAGTAGTCAAGAAACATTAACTAATTAGGGATGTGGCTATGGAGGCGCAGCCAGAGGCTAAGTGGCATTTTCAAGGTTTTAAATGCATTAGAAGGGAATCTGGAATTGAAATTCAAAGTGCTTAGTTTCTTCCTGATGACTGCCACCACGCCACTCTAGCCACTCTATTTCCTTAATCACATAAAGCCTGTGGTTCTTGACTGACCCTAACCTATGGCTCCACCAGGCAAGATTTGGAAAGCCCCAGGCAGTGACCTGCTTTTCAATGGGAGAACTTATTTACTTCCAGCTGGAACGCATCAAGAAAAGCCATTTCTCTGATAGCCTCTTTCTTGCCAAAAGACTGGAAAATAACTTATTAGAGAGTCGGACATCTCGGGAGCCACAACAGCTGCACTGAATAGAGATCGCACAGAATGACCCGACACTGTGAAACTGGATTGACGGAAACTGATGTGGTCTTAATTCCAGGCCCCGCTTTGATCTCTCTAACAGAGGTCATCAGAGGGGAACTTGAATGCCTACATGGACCGGGCTGACTTAGCTTGCCTGCTCATGGGTAAACTGCCTTTGTAGTCTTTGTGTATGTGGTACTTGAGGTCACAGTTAAATTAATAATAGGGGCTTGTGGTTGAATGTTATTTTTAGAATCTCTTTATAGTTCACATTGCAAGATTCTTAATTAGACCATGCAACCTATTGGGGAGATAAACCCAGTTAAAAATATATGTGTACACGTATGAAACGATGCTATTCTATAAAAATTAAAGGGTGCCAGGTTCAAATAATGCAGTGTTTGCAATATGTATTCCCATCACACTACTGAATAGTTTGTAATGCAATGAATTGAGTAACTTAGAAATAGCAATGAATACATGAATTTAGTGATTATTGTTTGCGCATAGTGATGGTTATCCTTTAGCAGGCTGACAATAGCTTCAATGGAAAATTTCCTTTGTACCAGAGAGTTACAAAACTTGCTCTGTTTTGTTTCTGCTCCTTTATAAATTCAGTGTTAGGACTGGAGGGTGACAAAGTAGGTAAGAGTCTTCATCAGTAAGTACAAATGCACTGAGCAAGGATGGGATGCATGCTGTTTAATGCACACTTGCCTGAAAGATGGGTGGGAGGAGGATCTATCTATCTATCTATCTATCTATCTATCTATCTATCTATCTATCTATCTATATCTATCTACCTACCTACCTATCATCTGTCTGTCTATCATCTATCTATATATCATCTACCAATCTATCTCTTATAGAAATACCTTGCAATTTAAAAGACTGAAGTCAGTGGCTACATGAGTGTTTCAATACTCTGTGCAACACAGGGGATCTTGTGGAAGGAATGTGAAGTCGAGCTTGACAAGGCTGAACAGTTATGTGTATTTTACCAGTGGGGAGTAGAGCATGGCCTGGAAGCTGAAATTTTCTTATTTTTTCTTTTATTAGATTTAATGATAATTTATTGTACTGAATATTAGAGAAATCCAGGCAAAAGGACATGCCTTTCAGTTTATAAAAGTGAAAAGACATCTCAGAGACACCATAACAGTGTTAAAACCCCTGTATCAGCATCAAAACACATGGAATCCATACAATGACTTTTTTTATATTCTTGAACTAATACCTTAATTAGTGTCTATGTCTGACTATTGAGACTTCCTGAAGTTTGTGAAGCACAGAAGACTGATTATAGATTATGAAATGAAATGTTTTGGTTTTATGGTTTAAGTCAATCCCAAACCTATATTCAGCACTATCTGAAACCGTGACAGTGAGAGCCACAGAATGTACATTAAAGTGTATCTAATGTCATTTATTTTTCTTTTGACTATACCCCCAAGCAGTTTAGATTTTTATAGCTGCCTTTATTTTATTTACTTAATGCATTTAATCAATTGGTAGGAGGCGCATGTGCACCAGCGGTCTCATTCAAAGTAGTTCTTAGTTTCTCGACCACTTTTTTATTCTTACTTATTTCATTTTATTTTTTTTTATATCCCAACCAAAGTTTCCCCCCTTTCCTCAGATCCTCCTTGCCTCCTCCTCTCTCTCCCCTCCCCCTGCCCTATGGCTCCATCTGCTCCTCTGTTTCTCTTCAGACAAGGGCTGCCCTCCCGTGGATATATCATCCAGCCAGGGTATATCAAGTTGCAGTGAGACTAGGCACCTCCTCTGCTGCTAAGGCTCCAGGAGGCAATCTGGTAGAAGGAATGGGTGGAAGCTTTCTTTTCAATGGCAAAAATTCTTTCGTGGTGTGCTAGAACCAAGCAAGGATATTAAGTTGGTTGTAATTTTATTAATAATCTTCATTTACAGCTGGGTCTGGAGTAGTATCACACCGATAAAGGTTGCGAGGTTATTTATAAGGTTATATCTGTCCCAGGAGAAGGCTGTGATCTGGGGACAGTGCCTCCCACAGGAGAGAGTGAGTGCCTTGCTTTACTCTGCCTGACAAGAATATTGGCTTTTTTTCTTGTCTGTTGACTGTGATCTTTTTAGGTGTGACATCACTAAGAAGACACACAGAGATTTTTGTGGTTCATAGGGTGAACTGCGGTCCTGGTTTAACAGGCTCTCAGGGGTTTCCAGGGCATAGGCGTTTCAGGACTAAAATTAGTAGAATCCTGGACAATGGGTCACTATATATTAAATTTTAATTTTGAACTAATTATTTTTTGTGCCTTTTATTAATTCTTTGAGAATTTAACACATTCACTTTGATCCTATTCCTTCCCGACTCTTCCCACAGCCCCTTCCAGATCCACCCTCCACCTCCCCATCTGCTTTCAACTTATTGTCTTCTTCCTCGTTTTTTAGTAACTCAGAGTCCAATCTGTGCTGTCCATATGTCTGTGAATGTGGGGTCATTAATGGGGTGTGTGCCATCTACTAGGGTCACATGTTTAGAGAAAACTGACTTTCTTTCTCCTAGAAACTACTGACAACACACGGCTCCTCAGCTATAGGCTGGGGCTAGGAGCCCCTCCCCACTCCTTGCCACAGTGTTAGTTGGCTTGATCTAGTTCAGGTCTTGTGCTGGGAAACATGGCTGCCCTGACTTAATGAGTACACTGGCCCTGTTGTGTCCAGAAGACTCTGTTCTGCTGCAGTCCTCCAGGACCTCTCTCTTAGAACTGAAATAGTTCTACTTTCACGGGGAGTTGCAAAACAGATAAAAACTATGGAGGGGCATGCATTTTCCCCTGCTCTAGAGGGCGACAGTTATATAATGTAGTGTGCCAAGCTGTTTCAGCATTGGGGTCAAATGCCGCAGGAGCATTCAGCAGAAGTTGTTGGACGAATGAATAGGTGGCTAATGTCCTAAGCTTGCTTCTCCGTTGCTCAGATAAAGCTCTGTCCAAAATCACTGTGAGTGAGGAAGGGGTTTGCTTGACTTATAGGCTGCAGTCCATCATCCAGGGAAACCAAGCAGGAACTCAGGCAGGGAACCTGGAGGCAGGGACTGAAACAGAGATCCAGGAGGCTCTCTGGTTTCATTTTTGCTTCTTTAGCTTTCTCCGATACCTTTCTTATGAAGCCCAGGTCCACCTGCCTGGGATGACTCTGTTTACAGTGGGGTGGGTTCTCCTATGTCAGTTAGCAATCAAGAAAATGCCTCACAGATGAGCCTATGGGGCAAGCTGATGAAGACGATACTGCCCTGGAGATTCCCTCTTCACAGACACATCTAGGTTTGTGTCAAGCTGATAAAACTTAACCAGGACAACCGGAGAGTACTGATGTCAGCTGAGACATACTTGTCATGTTGTTATACCCTTCCCGCAATAAAAACAAAACATTCAAAGCTGAAGTGATTATGTAAAAACTACACCAAGAGTACTTCATTTAGACTTAGGAAAGTGGAGAGAAGTATAAAAACCTTTAAACTGACCCAGGAATCAAATAGACTGAGGTTATAAAATGAATATATGTGTGTAGCAGTTTCCTCCAAGACTGAAGCATTCAATCCTGCAGGGAAGCTCATTAAAACAGGAAGTAAGCAACTGGAGATGGCTTCAGGAAGTCCCTGAAACTAACTAGATTCACAAGGCCCTTCCCTCCCCAAGAGGGTATAAGCAGTAAAGACTGTCAAAAGTCACTCCCAGACAAGCCAAACTGCCTGGAAAAAGCATAATTGAGTCCTGAAACCTGGAGGAAGCAGAGAAACCAACCAAACAGCTTAGGAGAGAAAGAACCAGTCAAACTACCAGCAACAGGCTTAGATCAATGGGGATACCCGGACAAAACACTCTCCAACCTGTTGAGTTGCCTACAGGCTAGGCAGTAAGCCCCAGGTTCCCAGCTACTGTGAGCTATTCCCATACTTGGCTGGATTTTGGTGATGCAGCTGTCTCTGAGTCATTTCTGCTCCTGTAAGTAACCCCTCATCTGTATTTCTGTAAGTGACCTCAATAAGGCTCATTGGTTCATCAAGTTAGACTTTGGTGGTCACCTGTACTTTGGTCTGTCATCAATTCTCTATCTGGGGTGAGTAGACATTTGTTCATGTCTCCCCAGGAATGGCTGAAAGGAACAGTATGGGCTCAGGACTTCCAAGGCCAAGTTCTCAGCACAAGGGAGACTTATTTGCCCCAGAGGGCAGGGATAAGAGACAAGACAGGAGATCGAAGACTAGGGAGAAGGGGAAGGAGACTAGGGAAAGGGAGCAGAGATGTTGGTCCTGGAGGACAAAGGACTGTCTCTGGACAGAGGAGACAGACGTGGGACATAGACAAATGGCTGTTTATAAAGGTCCAAGGAGAACCCCCGTGTTAGAATAAGGTGTTTAATTTTAATTGGGCGAGCCAAAGTGGGCTTTTGATTGCTGGACTTCAGTGCTTTGATAACTGGTCAACCTCAGGAGGAGGGATTGTTCAAATAGGGGAATAGACCTTGGTGGCTAGCTTTAGGAATGTAGTCTAACAGTTTTTAGCAAGACAGAGGGAGAAGGCCACGATCTGCCAGAGCCACAGGCTGGAGTGTGTTAATGTCCCTTCAACAGTGTCTTACAACAAAGCATATAATTGTGACTTAGAAGAAAGGTGTGCCCTAGAGCTGCCTTGGATGCTGGTTAAAGTCTGAAGTCAAAGGCTCAAACCTGTGACTTTTCCTCAATTCCTAGGCAGCTGAAAAGAGGATTCTAGGAGACCGACTCTGAAAGCAGAAAGCTAGGAAGTGCTGGCAAGCTGCTCCTGAATCATCAGGTCTCAGGCTGAGGTGGCTCAGCAGGATGCTCTTTTCTTGGTAGCCGACTCCCAGGCTGAAAGTGAGCCAGAGTACCCCCTACCCCAATACAGACAGGTGTTGTTTATTTTGCTCTGCTGAAAATAATCAGTTTGGAAACTATTAATATAATAAAGGCATGAATCAATGATTCAAATGTAAGGAAAAACAGTTTTATCTCTCCTAAACCACCACCATTTCACAAACACACACACGCACGCACGCACACACACGCACGCACGCACACACACTCACAGACAGACACACACACGCCACCTCAGGCTATTAGAGTTTGCTTAGAATTTAGACAGTGCCAGGGAGAATGAGTTAGCTAGAGAAAAATGGTCATCCTTCCCACCCCCACTTATTTCTCTTGTTTTTCAACATTGAGTTTCTTTACCTGATTTCAGGTTCACTCTAGAAGGAATTTAAAACGAAATCTCAGTTACCGAAGCGCTTAAGACATGCTGTCTTGTCTTTAACCCCATAGTCAATATTTACCCCACAAC
This sequence comes from Chionomys nivalis, assembly GCF_950005125.1. Lineage (NCBI taxonomy): Eukaryota > Metazoa > Chordata > Mammalia > Rodentia > Cricetidae > Chionomys > Chionomys nivalis. The sequence continues at coordinate 35,553,805 of NC_080101.1, forward strand.
TATCTATGTCCCCTCGCCTTCCTTGCCTTCCTTTGCCTTTGTAGTTTTTCCTTTCCCTGTAGTTGCATCAGGAAGGACCCACCTGCTCCACTTTTGTTATAAGCCTTCTCTCCAGTTTTTGATTAAACCTTTCTTTGAAGTCTGTGAAATTGGATACTAAATGACCTGTAAGAAATTAAAAGGAACTGTATTCCATTATACTGCCGCCCTAAACGATACTCCTTTTTAAACCAATTAGGGGAAAATTTACCTCCCACTAACAGACTCAACAATGTGTTTTCTCTGTGCTTCTGATAAATAGGTTAACAGACTGTCTTTCTTCTTGGAATCTGATTAATGTTCTACCTTGCCACATCATGGACTTGATGTGTGTTGGGGGAGGGTGCAAGTGGGGTGGTAGCAACCCTCCCTCCAGACAACGTCAGCAAACACACTGCCATTACGTGCTGGGCATTGTGCCTCAGAGAAGAACAAAATCATAAGAAAGAATAGCAGCTTGCCCTAGCTGGTACACTTCTCCAGTGAAGAGTCAGATCTTCATTGGGAAGCGGGAAGCAGGCTTCCAATCTCTGCACATGCGCCACAGTGAGCACTGTTAAATGGCAAACCAAGCCACACGAGTAAGACATGAACTTCAATGCTAAACTGCCTGTGGCTGATGTTTGCACCTCTGTGCTTCCAGTTCTGTCCTGCACAGTTGTGCCTCAAAGGTTTAAGCAGCTGTCATTGTTCAGCCCTGTGTTTCTCACCTCTTAGGAAGGACCCCGATGGCGTAGCTGTCCTTTATGATTAATGGCACCCCATGCCCTGCACCTGGGGGTGGCCCACCTGCAGGGAGATTCCTGGATCAGAGGGACACACAGGCAGCTTGTCTCCTTCCATACTTGTGGGAGGGTTGGGACTCCCAACTTCCTTTGTGAAGTAAAAGAGCTGAGTTGATTTACAGGACAAATACAATGTGAGAGGAAGTGGGGTTAGCTGTTACTTATGGCTGAGAGAGATTTATGAGATTACATAGTAACTGAGCCTACACTTTAAGCTGTAAACATTATGGTCTAGAATTCCATACCTCATTAGAGGGAAGTAAGTCCCGAGAATGGAGAACAGTCTTCCTGTTGAAAATGTGTCTGCTTTTGGTGCAGATACGATCTGCAATCAAAGGAACACGGGACATCTTTTAGAGCATCTTCCCAAAGTAGGAGACTGTAAATCTTAACAGAGTTGCCTGGAAAATCCTATTTCATGTTTGGAGAAACTGAGGTTTAGAATGTCCTGCACGCTAAGGTGCATGATAAAAGCAAATGCCTGAAATGATAACACCTGGGATTTTTTTTTTTCCCAGTCTGGTTTTACCTCTGGGAAAACCTTCAGTGACGAAGGCGAGAGGAGAAGATGGGAAGCCGTACTGCTTCGTTGACATGCCCAACTGCTTCCCATATTCAATTTCATTTCAGAAGCATTTCCCCCTACAGCGGTGATGGATTCCATAGTCTTGAAGCTAGTTAGGAGGCTGAAGGGTGCTTGTGGGTGCCGTGAGCTATTTTGAGTGTGCTCTTTGAAAATTGAAATTACAGGAGCAAAGTCTGTAAAGACTCAATCATATTCGTATTCTACAAGAGGAAGGACCCACATAAATCCACAGGTATGTGCCCTAAGATGTGGGCTTAGTTAAGAGGCCTGTCTGTAGGCCATTGCCGCCTTGACTGCTAAAGCGTGTTGTTCCATCTACCGGCAATATCAGCACCACCTGGCTGATGGTTGGAGATGCATGCGGAACGCAAGTTCCTCTCAGACGTACCTAACCTCAGCCTGTCTTAAAGTGGCATGGTCATTGTGCAGGCACAGAGGAGGGGGTCAGGCCTGAATTCCATGGATAGGATTCCTCCATGGGAAGATATTTTGCTATGGCCCAGAGATTGACACATGGAACAGGCAGGTTGATTCTACCAAGGGTGCTTCCATTTGTATGCTGGAGGAATTTCCCTTAGTGAACATGAGTACTTGGTTTGGTCTTTGATATTATTTTATTTTTCTTCCCTGTGTTGAGGATGGAATCCAAAACTCACTCTAAGAGGCAAATTCTACATCCTAGCCCAATACTGGTGTTCTTGGTCCATGCAAACTCTGTTTTCCTTGTCTCCATTCCAGTTCACATAGACAGGGAGCTGATAGCAGTTCCCTTGTGTGTGCTGCTGTTGGCCTCATGAGAGCGAATGCTTTAATGATCTTTGAGAGATACCTAAGTACATAAGTTTTAATAAAGTACAGCATTTAAGGCCCTGATGAGGTCTAGCTCCTGACATAGTGCCCACTAAAATTATGAATATTAATTTATAAGGGAGGCTTTGTTTCAGAAGGATTAGCACTTTTGATTTGGGGCATACTTAATTGCCACCTCCTTCCACTCAGAATGGAGTCGTTCACATTTTAATTTACAAGTGAAGATTTAATCCTAACCCTACATCTGGCACTTCATTTTATGTAATTGCATATAATCTCGGGGAGAGAAATGGTGTGTGCTAAGTATGTTCTCACTTCACACAATATTTTCTAAGTGTCTTTGTCTCCGAGTGGAGAGTGATTCAATCATGGACAACAGTAGTCATCAGACTGACGTAACACATCTGTCTGGAGGCTGAGGAAACGTGCAGTTCCTTCAGAGACTGGATTCTTTTAATGAGATAAGTTCAGAGCAAGTTATATCTCTTTATTTTCTTTATAAATATGTTGTTTAAGAACAAATAAAAGCTACAATTCTGTCCGTGTATCTCTAGCTAATGAACAGAGGACATGACATTGTGTTCTGTCTGTGAGCTCTGCCTCCTGAAACGGCAACTTTATCTAGATGAGGAAGCCCTCGAGGTTTTGTAAGCAGGATTATGATTAGTGCTGAAATAGTAACAAAAGGCTTTAAAGGAAAGAGTTCAGGGAGGCTTCAAGTGATGGCAGGGAAACAACCCTATCGAGCACTGCCTTCTAGAAAAGTGTCAGAGCTGTTGGGAGTATGGAAGGTGCAATGATTTCCCATTCGACGAAGACCTGAGTCTAGGTTGTCCTTCTTCCCCTTGGCTCTTTTGGGAAAGGTGAGAATACCAAACAATTGCATTTACTGTATTTTGATTGCTGCCATTACTACACCCTAAGAACTGTGCTCAGGACTTGAATGCACACAGTCCTCTCAAGAAGAGCCATGGTAAGTGGTTTGCATGCACACAGTGCTCTCAAGAAGAGCCATGGTAAGCAGTTTGCATGCACACAGTGCTCTCAAGAAGAGCCATGGTAAGCAGTTTGCATGCACACAGTCCTCTCAGGATACCTTAAGCACCATGCCAAACACTTTGCATGCACAGTTATTACAAGAATGTTACACCGTTGGTCTCATTACAGTTGCATGCTCATTTTAGAGTTAACAAACAGTCTTGGACACATGTAACTTTTCGGAGGCAAACAGCTTGTAAGTGACAGAGCCAGAACTCAAACACTGGTGTTCTGGGGACCAGAGACCATATTTCAAATACCTGAACTAGTCCAGGAACTGAAGGACAGAGATGGAGTTCTCAGCACGTGCCCCACACTGGCAAGCCATTTCCCATAGTTTTCTCTCCACAAGTTAAGTGGTCCCTGTTTGTCCACCAGGTTTCATGCTGCTGTAGCTCTACATATATCTGCTTGTGGTGTCTAATCTGTCCACCCACATATTCAGAAGCTCTCCTGGAGGTCTAACATTTCTCTCCTTTTATTCTTTTACGTCGTCCTCCCTTCATTTCTCTACATCAAGCTAGACACGAATTGAGAGGCTAGATGTGAAAGCATTTTGGACAGTTAGAAGCAAATCGACCATACGATATCATGATTATTTCAGAAACAGCCTTCTACATCTGTGTGATGAAACCGTCCTCTTTCTAATCAAGACACTTAGCAAAATTCCTTATGGAAGTTCCAGAGGGCAGAAAAGCCAGGAACGAGTCGTATGAACTGCCAAGAAGTCCCACGTGTCAAGTCGCCTTGTACACGTCAGTCCACCTTAAACCCAATGACGGGAAGCTTCCAGGTCCAGGGTCATGGGGAAACTTTGGCTGAGTGTGTTATATGGCACGACTCAGCAGCTATTCCTGGACCAGGAGGTTAAATAGTCCTTTTGCCAAGACAAATGAATGGACTGAGAATAACAGTAATGGAGGCTGGATAAAATTAGGTGAAGGAGAAAAGAAAGTGATACAAAGTACAGAAAACAGTCAGGAATTCTGTCTCAATGGAAGTCGTCTACAGCAAAAAATTTAAAGCTTTAGAAAAATTAGTTGTTAAACTAAGGCTCTCTCTTAGTGTGTATAACCGACACCAAGAGTCTTTTGTAAATAATATGGGAGTTCTAAATGACTGAAGATTAACTAAATGCTTGTAGTGAGTGGCTGTGAAATCTCAAATTGGATGCAATTTCTGATTTGTCTTCTTAAAATGTTACGCCCAGATGGGTTCCCTGTGAGTCACGCCAGGCAGATCATCATCTAGATATTCTCAGATTTCCACTCCGGCCCAGCTCAGAGCCCTAGCGTTCCTTCTGGAGTTAACTTTTAGTTCTGTTCGCAGGATGATTTACCAACTGCGCAGCCACAGAAATCTTCAGTGCTGCTCAGCCCTGAGCCCAGGGGAGGCTCTCCTCCATCCTGGCCCACACTCCTGGAGTTCTCACTTCTTTGTTTCAGCTGTTAGAGAGCAAGAAGGTCTTGGTCAGTGACATAGTCCAAATGGCAGGGAGTGTTTCATGAAATCTTGAATTGACTTGTGATGAATTTACTTTTGAAAAATAACCACTTAAAAAACAAACACCTAGTTACGAGACACGAAGAAATGGAAGCTCCCTGCTGCATTGTGAATGGGAGGCCTGTTCTGGCGTCAAGTGGACCGTGAAGCAGTTGCTATGGAGGCTCTGTTCTTCCCACCCTTCTTTCTAATCCCCTTCCCCCATCCTGAAGCCCTAGTTTTCCAGAATCCTGGTGGTGGATTTAGGAGACATATGCATTGGTATCTGCTGGCTGCATTACGATGATGATTAGATCAATTATAACCAATGAGATAATTTAACTTACATAAACCTTGATGAATATGTAACATTCCATATCATGAGGAAAATTTAAACTGTGGGAAAGCTGGGAACAGCGAGGCTTGTACATATGAATGAATCTGAAATCGTGGCGGCAAGAACCAGGGCTTGTTTAAGCTAGTCTTGAATCAAATTTCCATTCCTAATCTTGTCTTTGGGTAAGGAATACCTGAAAAGAAGCCGAAGAGAAGGAGCCTAGAAATAATGTTTCAGAAGTGCTAATATTCTGAAACCTCTTTTTAAAGAAGAGATATGATCCAGAGACAACGGACTGCAGAGAGCTTGTGCAAAACGTGTGGCCACCTTTGCCCAGGATTCCTAGAGAGCAGAGACGAGGCAACTCTCTAGTGTTTTGGGGGGGCAGACGTGGCTGCAGAGGGAAGGAGGAAGGAAGCAAGGGATATGGCTTCCTGAGGACCGCAAGGTCTGGGCTGTGTCACTGGACCAGCCCTGCTTGGAAGTCAGTTTGCTTTGGACAGTCTTGCTGAATAAAGTATGTGTTTACCCTCCTTCCTGCCCGCCGTTCATACTGGCTCACGTTTATTCCAGGCTTACCAGATTTTCTGTATCGTTACTGGAGGAGGCTGAGATAGACCATGAGATGCTTCCACTAACAAGAGACGGAGGCCCTGGTTGTGAAGAGGAAGTGTGCATGTTATGGCTAAGTATATCTGAGGGAGTGTTGTGACTTCAGACATCGACTGTTGGTGCTAACTACCCCAGTGCTGTTGGTGAAATATAGCAAAACTATAGAAACAACATTTAAATGACCTAAACACAGATGTGAAAACAAATTGGATAGCCATGGACAGCTCTTCAGGGTAGGCTGGGTTCTGGGTGCCCAGAGAGAAGGGCACAGAAGTGTGACTGCTTTCCAGATTCAGCTGTCAGAGGTGCTGTCTGCCTTGGCTCGAGACTAACGCTACCCTGGATGGGGTTAGTTCTTTGTAGTTCTGTAACCCTGGGCACTTAGCATATGGTCTATTTACCTCTTGGTTGAAAACCAAGTCTCTCCTTGGCCAACAGCTGTAAGGGCTTTGCTTGTCAGTGCCAGGACTTTTTAGAGAAGGAAACCTCCCTTAAAACCGTCAAGACACCATGTTGCTTGGAAGATGGTATAGTGTAAGACTTAGAATCAGACAGAATTGGATTTGGATCCTGGATCTGTCACTGCATATGCCAAGAATGCCAATCTGTGGGATTATATCTTTAGGGAGGTTGTCATTCTGCAAAAAGACAATTGCTTAGCTTTATTACCTGAGGTTGCACGCTCTTCATCCTGTGGATCACAACAAGAGGATGGCGTATGCCTTGCCTGGTAAATAGTTCAAGTTATATTAATATTTATATACTTCTCCAAAAGAAAGTGAGGTGGTAAAAAGCACTGGGCTGGTAAGCCCTGGGAAATTACTTTTAAAGCCGTTTCAAGTTTCGGTGTTACATGAAATAAGAAATTCTAATGAGTTAAGTGGTTTCTTTTTAGGAGATTGTTAGCTGTTCTCATGACTTACTAAGTTAAACTGAAAGGAGACAATTGTATGGAGGTGAGCATTAATTTGAATTTTTTCCTGTTTTGTACATTCCCTTCATTACTGTTCCCCATTAACAAGCACAAACACACTGACCATATGTGATTACTCTCTAAATCGTGGCCTTCTGGCTTTTATGGTCATCTCTTCAACACACACATGGAAAAACATTTTTTTTCCATACCAGTAGCAGTTTTCACTATAATTTAAGAGGAAAAAAAATCACGCAGTGACTATTCCAAACCCATGCGGGAATGCCAGCCTCTGCTCCGTCAACAGAATGTGGTAGGATCCCAGCCTCAGCCAGCGCCCGTTCAAAGCAGAATTGTAGACGTACCGCACTAATTTGCTCCACTGTCCACCCTCACTCTTGAGGCAAATTATTATTTTTCATTTAATTAAGATTTGTGCCCTCATAGAGATGAGGCCACAGAGCAATTCTTCCTCGATCTGGCTTCTGATTGCGAAAGCAGAAATCCGTTCAAAGTGAAAATCCGAGAGGGGAAACAAAATGACGAGCACATAGCAACTTCCGTGTATTGGTGGGTTTTCTAATCGAGGCATCAGCTCCCACTTAAATCAATAAGGCTTTAGTTCTTTAAATGAAGTTAAACATAGCCAGAGGTCACAAATACGTACGCGGTTAAGTAGTTTAGTGTAATGCGTTCAAACTGGCTCCTGGGTGTACCAGGTGTGGAAACGGGCTTGTAGGCAAAGTTTTACAAATAGTAAGAAAAGGTACAAGGACCAATAATCATATGTGTGTCCTGCTTTCCTTTCTGTCGATGTGGCCAGACGCCCTGAGCAAACAGAATTTAGTGGAGAAAAGGGTTTATGTGGTTCACAATTCCAGGTTACAGTTCATTATTGTAGCAAAGTCCTTGAAAGCGGAGAGCGGGAGGTAGTCAATCACATCACATCCGCAGCCAAGCACAGAGAGACTCAGAAGAACTCAGCTGCCTGCTGCTGCTCCTGCCCAGCTTGTTTCTTTACTCTTCCACAGGTCAGGCCCCAACTGTGAAATGGGCAACCCACATTTAGGGTGGGTCTCCCCAGCTCAATTAACAATCAAGACATTCCCCTGCCTACGTGCCTACGGGCCAACCTGAACTAAATCATTCCTCATTAAGATTCTTTTCCTAGGGAAAAGGAAAGACATGAAAAGCAAAGATTCTTTTCCTAAGTCCATCTAGGTTGTGTCAACACTAGATTATCCTGGGATTTTGGGCTACTGAACAAAATATACAAAATGAAACATACTGAAAAATAGGAATTTAGAAAGTATAAGCTGTGTGTTGTGTTCTTATCTGTAAAGAATATTGTTATACAGAACACACTGTCTTTTGTGTGTTTATGTGCTGAGAAAACTGTGTATGTTTTATCAAGTGTAGAATTCAGTATTAATTGCATTTTGATTGAAGGATCATGGAATATCTAGGTATCCCTCACCCTGACTCTCTCATTTATTATCCTAAATGTTGCCTGGGGACTTACATCTGCTGTAAATTTCTAGGAAAAATGTAACACTAAGATAAATTTTATTCAGACTGTTGAGCACAGGGTACAGCCAGGGAAATTAATGTAAAAAGATTATGCAACTGGGATTTTCTTTTTTGTTGATTAGTAATTTGTACCTTGCAGTGAGTTAAAGAGAAAGTGATCTAGTTTAAGGCCTCCACTCTGGGGATTTGGTAGCAGAGAAAAATTCTCAGCTCCATTATGTTGCTGACCTTCTGAAATTAAGAAATAAAGAAGTTATGGGATTTGGTATACATAGCAGAGATTGGATTACAATAACCTGATAAATAACTATGAAAAGTTTATTAACTCACTTATTAAAAAATGGCCCTCTCTCCCATGCATACCACAGTGGTGATAAAAATGAACAATATCAGAGTTCTGCTTCCCTCCCTTCAACAAACTTGGATGGATCCTCAACTTGCATAAGAAGGTGAGCGGTTATTTCTACTTCTGTCTTTATACACTATTGTCGTTTTATGATTTTCAGGTATTTGAAATTCTAGTCACAAGTTTTACATATCATGAGTATAGAACTAGAGAAAAATAAAACTACCTATTGGCTGTTGCCGATGTACTTGAAAACGGGTGCATTTAGCACAGGAAAAAATGCTCTTCCCATTCCTCGGCAATGTGTTTGGACACACAGTTTCTGAAGGAGGGTCACTGGCTTGCTGAAGAGGAGAAATTAAATCACTGGCTATGAACTGGAGCAGCCGAAGATCATCCCTGCGCACCACTCTTCCCTGGGGGAGCCGCTGGCAGAACTGTTCAACCCTTCTTCAAACTGACCAGATGATTCCGTCGGTCGACTTCAGCCTTGTAAATCACTATCTAATCAGTGATCTCTGTCTTGTCCTAGGATGGAAAATTTGGAAAATCCGTAATCATGAAGTGATTTAATAAAATTGTGGATGTTTGCTTGGGAAACATGTAGAGTTCTTATAGCCTGAAACACACACACACACACACACACACACACACACACACACACCACACACACATACGAGAGGGGGGGGAGAGGGAAAGAGAGAGAGAAACAGATACACAGACACTTAGAGCCTCAACCTAATCAGAGCTTAACTGTTGGACTTGAGATATGACTCAGCAGTTAAGAGCACTGAATATTCTAGAGGTCCTGAGTTCAATTCCCAGCAACCACTTGGTGGCTTACAACCATCTACAGTGGTATCTGATGCCCTCTTCTGGCATAAAGTTGTATGTGCAAATAGAGCACCCATATACATTAAATGAATAAATAAAATCTTAAAAAAAACTAAACTGTTCGTTACATCAATATGTTCCTTCCTTGAAAATTAAGAGTAAGGGCTTATGATGAAATTATTGCTGATATTTTATCATCAAGCTGCCTAGTATTTCCTAGGTAAGATTTTGAACTATAATGATGCCCAAGGAAAGAGCTTTGACTTTATGTATTTTTTAGACATAAAAATAGGTATTCCAGAAAACACATTTCTTGGATACAAAGCGTATGTGGAAAATTTGGGTTGCCACACTAATTGGTAACTCCTGAATACCACCCGGCAGGGCTTGAGGGGTCTTACAATAGCAAAGTCCACCACAAACTCAAATAAAACTCAAAGCAAAACTCAAATGAAAATGCAACTTCAGCTTATTTTTTGAGTCAGCCCTCAATGTTCAGAATACGGGAAGCAGAGAATGGATGCACGAATCACTACTGTTGATTCGGTGGCAAGCAACCAAAACTGTTAGCACAGTTCTGTGGAAATTGTAACCATTCTAAATATGGCATATATACACTTTTGCTATAACCTTATGCTTTCCCACAGAAATATATGTGTTAAAAGATAGTATAAGAACATACAGTAATGTTTGCAAGAATATCAAAATAGAAGTTTCTTTATCTGTGTGATTTTACTACTTCCCTGAGTAAATTGTGTTTTTTTAATTGATTTTTATTGATCTTTACATTTTTTCTCTGCTTCCCTCCCTGCCTCTTCCTTCCCCTTCAACCTTCTCCCAAAGTCCCCATGCTCCCGATTTACTCAGGAGATCTTGTCTTTTTCTAATTCCCATGTAAAGTAAATTGTTTTGATCTTAGAAATAGTAAAAGGCAAAACACCATAAAGCAATTCTAACATATCCATGAAAAGGAACCAGGGTTTGAAAGTCTATGACTCTGTGGCAGGATCCTGTGGCCCTTAGCCTTTGTCCTAGATCAAAATGTGGTTTGCTAAGCCCTTCACTGACAGGAGGACAGTGACTGGGCAAAGAGTAAACAACAATTTGGACCCACTTGGAAAGGTCCAGTGATGCTCTGGGGCTTTTGTCATTAGTCAGTAGTATGATGGCCACCTTGCTTGTCTCCACTTGTGGGTGTTGACTTAGGCATCTCACAGCTAGGACTTAGGTCTTAGGACTTGCCAGCCATAATAGGTACTAAATGAGGGAAAATTTGTCTTCCATAATGGTCACAAACCAGCATTCAGTTCTTGATTGTAATGCAAATATGAGGTGTAGTAAGAAGGCTGCTAGTTTGTTCACAGCTGCTTAGCCCCAAAATAATCACACAGAAACTATATCATTTAAATCACTGCTTGACCCATTAGCTCTAGCTTCTTATTGGCTATCTCTTACATATTATTTTAACCCATTTCTAGTAATCTGTGTATTGCCATGTGGCTGTGGCTTACTGGCTAATGTTCTGGCATCCATCTCCAGTGGGGGCTGCATGGCTTCTCTTTTACTCCACCCATCTTTCTCCCAGCATTCACTTTAGTTTTCCCAGCCTAGCTCTCTCTGCTCTGCTATAGGCTCAAAACAGTCCTTTATTAAAGCATACAGAGGGAAGTCCTATATCACCTCCCCTTTTCTGTTTAAATAAAAAGGAAGGTTTTAACTTTAACATAGTAAAATTACATATAACCAAACAGGTATCAAGCAAGAATTACTATTACAATATTTATATCTACTTTATTTTTTTATTATAACTAAGGAAAACTATAACTATAAATTCTTCAACTCTATCAAAGATTCCAGAAGGTTATAATAATTACCTAAGAAAACAGTAAGTTCATTGTAAGCAACTTCCAAAACTCTAGAATTGACATAGACATAACTACCTGGACAGTCACTCAAAGTTCTTCTGGGCCGTTGGGGCATCCATCTTTATTCAGCCTACAGGCCCAGAGTATCTAGCAGACATTTCCATGAAGCAGGAAATTACAAAGACAGTTCTGCAATATTGACCATTTGTCAGTCATTTTCTTCTGTGTCCTGCAGAATGTCTGGCAGGTTCTTTTTGTTCTTTCATGAAGCAGGAACCCCAAAGAACAGTGATCTCACCTTTAGGCAAGTTCAGCAGTCATTTCTCTTTGGATCCTGCATGTCCAGTTCATCAAGTAGTCCAGGCAAGAGCAGTTTCTTGCCCAAATGGGTAACCAACTCCATAAGGAGCTTCTTCAATGGCCATCATCCTCTTGAAGTAGATTGGTGCTGCCAGGAGCAGATGTGTCTCATTGTCATGATAAGTCCTAAATTATTAAAAGATCTTAAATGCCACATTCTGTAGTCTTTGAAAGTTTTGAAGAATGCCTACTTATCTGAAATATATCTCTGTACATCTAGAAAAATATAACTAACATGACTACAAGTTTGACTATTATAGATGATTATCTATTAACCTATATTTCTTAATTATACATTACATTTTTTAAATGAACTACACAATCACAATACCTTAATCAAGAGCAGAAATTGACCTTAAAGTTGTATCAACAAACCAAGATCCATGCCAATGCAAATCTCTATAGCATCTTCCCCTTTAAATGTAAACAAACATTTATAAACAATATTTGGGAATATGGACATAGTTTTTCTAGACTACTTCTTGCTGATTGGGGGTGCTGTTAATCAGGTCTTTCATGGTATATCCTGTGTGCTAGGTTCAACTCAGTCACCAGTTGGATGAAATAATTTTTTGGGGATGTTCACGGCAACATTTCAGAGGGTGTTGGTCCATCAAACCACTTTAATCTGGAAGAAATCCACAGGTTCTTATCCTCTGTGGAAAGAAAAGAAGAACATCTTTTCCAAAGCAACATATCCTTAGACTCAAATTCTGAAGTCAAGATTCCTTTATAATATATGTGCTGGTTTAGCTTAGCAGTCCATACAATGAAATGTCTCTCTGTACTTAGCTCCTTCACAGTCAAAAAATTCAAAGAAGACACAATAATATACAGAATCCAGACTCTCTGTGTATATTCTATCTTTTGTAGCTTGTTTTTCTTTACTCCTTTTAATTTTCTTTTTTCTCCCAAGCCTATGTACATTTATCCAAAACTGTGACTCATTTAGAGGTCTTTTATGTCTGAATCTTTCCTATTTTATGTCTTTACTGTCCAGAAGTGCTTCTTAAAATGCTAAGCACTTCTTAGAAACTTAAGCTATGGCATTATTAGGGTATATATGGTACTTCCTGCTTGTCTTGCACAGTCCAGCATAGCAGAGCAGCTTGCCGCCTCCAAGAGCCATGCACAATGACCCATCTCTAGGCACATGACCAGTTCATGTTGCCATCAAGCAAGCTGTAGCTTGTTGTTCACAAACCCCATTCAAATGCTCGGTCTCTGGAAAGAGCCAGAGGTCGTGCTGGCAGCACTGCCCAGAAAACAGTCATTTTAAAACGGCTGCAGCTTGTTTTTTTTTTTTTTTTCTACTGTTGAATCAGGAAAACCTCTCTTAAGGGAGCTGCAACATGCCACCATCACGCAAAGTCCATTTGGGGGAAAATGTGGCTAAACTTTGTTTTCTAGTGTCTAGAATTCCTTTTCAAGCCCTCTCAGGTTTTATGTGGTTTTAGTCCACCACGTTGGTGTCCATTTGTAGTAAGAAGGCCACTATTTTGTTCCTGATCACTTAGCCCCGAAATAATTACACAGAAACTATATTATTTATATCACTGCTTGGCCCATTAGCTCTAGCTGCTTATTGGCTAACTCTTACATATTAAATCAACCCATTTCTATCAATCTGTGTATCGCCATGTGGCTGTGGCTTACTGGCTAAAGTTCTGGCATCCATCTCCAGTGGGGGCTACATGGCTTCTCCTTTACTCTGCCTATCTTTCTCCCAGAATTCACTTTAGTTTTCCCTGCCTAGATCTTCGTGTTTCTCTCTGCTACATGCTTAAAGCAGTCCTTTATTAAAGCATACAGAGGGGAATCCCACATCAATGAGGTCAATGTTCTAGGTTCCCAGTAGTGAGCGACATGAATGCTTAGTTAATCTTCACTCCAAGGTGAGAAATGTTATTTTGACCACTTTTAATCTGAACACTGGAACCAGAGATTCCACAGATGGTACTGAGATGATCCCCTGAATTCAGAAATTATGCTAACCTATGTGGAAGAGTATCTTGCAAATTGTTGAGATACATGAGTTAAGATATGCAGAAAAGTAAATAAACTCAGACTCAAATAAGTATTAGAAATAAAAGAGATACCAAGGAAAGATATGATTAATTGACAAACATGTTGAATAAGTTTTATATACAGAACAGAAAGAGCAGGCATTAGTTCAGGTTGGGGAGACAGTGGCAGTCAAGCTTTCCTGGGAGTGGCTGAAGAGCACAATGTAGTTTTAGTCTACGCTCGATGCAAAAGTGGTGTTTGCAGTCTCAGAAATCAGAGTCTTTAGAATAAACTGAGTATTGGTTAGCTACCTACAACTGGGTAGGCTCATCCAAAAAAGAAGTCTTAGACTCTTCCCACCAACCAGAAGGGGTTGTGGGTGGGAAGATTTGGGGAGCTGGTTTCAGGTGTGCATTCTGACAAGATGATCAGTCTGGCAACTACAGGACTATTTCTGGGGGAACAGAGTTATCCCTAGCAAGGAGCTGGCTTTGGAAGAAATATGGCAAAGTGACAAGGAACCTCAGCAAATAGGACAACAGTATGTGATATTCAAGGTACGACATGCAACAGATCTCAAACCCTGTTGGGGGCGGGGGACCGCAGGAAGACCAACAGAGTCTCCCAGTGGTTGGGACTTTGACCAGGAAACAAGTAAAATCTCGTTAATAAGAAGTGATCACCAGCCTTGGGCACTGTGCTAAGAAGAAAGGGTGAAAAAACACTGCCTGATAGTGATGTCTTTGCTTTCTTGGCAGTGATTTGTCATAGCCAAGACACAGAAGCAGCTGGAATGTTTGCTGGTGATCAGATACAATTTGACATATACGCATTCAGAACAGTGCTCGACTCTAGTGCTGAATGAGCTTTTGCTATTTTCCATGCTGCTGATGAGCCTGTTCTATGCTAAATGAAACAAGCCAGATACAGAGAGACAGGTGTTGAGTCTCTCACCTGTGTGAAATATACATAAAAATAAAATATATTGAAACAGAGAAATGAACCGTGGTTATAGCTGCGGGAAAGCTTGGGGACAAAGTTAGAAGGTATATGTCAGAAGGTACAAAATAGCAGATACACAGGAAAAACAAGGCGAGAGTTCTAAAAAACAGTGTGGCAACTATAGGCAATGAATTTATGTTGTGCTCCCTCCCCTCCCCTCCTCTCCTTCCCTTCTCCTTCCTTTACTTCCCTCCTCTCACTTTCCACTCCTTCCCTCCCCTCCCTTCCTATTCCCCCTGTTTCTATTCCTCCCCCTTTCCTCCCCTTCCCTCCCCTTTTGTTCTTTTCCCTTCCCTTTCCATTTTGCTATATCCCTGGTACTTTGTAGGCCAGGCTGTTCTTAATTTCTCAACCTTTTTTTTTTCTCTACCTCCTGAATGCTATGATTATAGGCATGGCTACCAAATATGGCTTGTATTTGGGATTCTTGCTAAGCAGGTAGATTTTGGAAGCTTTTATTTTATACGCACTCACAACTATGTGAAAAGATGAATATAGGAATATTAATTTGAATTGCCATAGTGATATTTTATATCGATATGTTCCATAGGAACATATAGAATGCATATATGTGCAAACATCTATAATATTTTGGCTTAAAAAATCAATGAGCTAATGAGGAAAGAAATCAGAAAATTTGGTACAAAATACAGAGCTACCAGATACCAAGAAATCACAAAATTTTACATAAAAAATAATCAAGAGCCAGTGAAAAAGCTCATTAGACAAAGAAGCTTGTTGCCAAGTCTAATTATTTGAATTTGCTCTTTGGAACCCATATGGTGGAGGAGAGAAATGGCTCCTACAAGCTGTCCTCTGACCTCCATCTATGAGCTGTGGCATACTTGTGCATGAGCGGACACACGCGTGCGTGAACACACAGACACACACACACACACACACACACACACACACACACACAGCCTATCATTTAAATTGCCAAAAATTTTAATGTTGAAGAGATGTCAAGGGTATAAAACCCCAAAATAGAATAGTTGATTTAACAGGTGGGTGTTAATTATATTTAAGAATTATTTTAGAGTAATGATTATATATAGAAACTATTATATTTTCTGACTTAAGAAGCCAGTATGTTGGTCACCTTTTTTGGAACTGTATTGCACATGTGACCATTAGATGCGAGCAACACCTTCTCCGACTCTGACAAGAACACACAGGGTGCGAGTGTTTCTGGACATGTCCCCTGAGAGAGAAAAGAACCCTCTCAAGAGCACTGTGGTTCAGGGGTCCCTGTGATTTTGATTTTCCAAGGTTTAGGTACTTTTCTGCCATTTTGGTAATCATACACCATTGTTTCTCGCAGAATCAATTTCTTCTAATATTCTCTACCTAATTGCTCCTAACAGAGTGGACTGTGGCCCGAGCAGTCCAGCTGGATGCGGCACAAGTCTGATTATTTTCCTACCTGTACAGTTAATTGAGAGATGGGCAGACGAGCCAAGTCAGGGCAAGACAACTAATCCTAAATTCTACCCTTTTAATTGAATAGCCTGAAGCTCACTAGATTTTCCCACCATATGTGAATTTGGAAAGAGGTAAACCTGGAACTGTTGATGTACTTAAGTTTTCTGTGATTTTAAGGTAATCAAGTCCTTTCATTTTAGTTATGTGAGCAAGCCATTGTGATAGTCTCTCTCTCTCCCCCTCCCTCTTTCTTTCTTTCTTTCTTTCTTTCTTTCTTTCTTTCTTTCTTTCTTTCTTTCTTTCTTTCTTCTTGCTTGTTACAAGAGAGATGTCTTTAACTGATACCCAAGGAATTACAGAATTTGGGGTTACAGGTAGATGATCACAATGTGTAGAACCAACAGGGTTTATTATTGTTATTTTTAGAGTTAAGTAGAGGACAGTAAAACCATTTCATCTATTAAGAGAAAACCACTCTTTTAAATTTGTCCTAGGCTGTATACATGGAAGGGTGTATCATACAGAGGTAAAGTCAATAATGAATATGTCATGCTAAGAGTTGTGATAAGGTCCTGTGCTTACTGAGGCTAGGGTATTAAAGTAGAAAGAAACCAGGGAGAAAAATGGAAAGATTCTGAACTCAGTGGATGACATGCTGTAACTTCCCAAATGTCCTACTAAACAGAGATAGCTGAGACGGAAGGAAATGTTCCTTTGTCAAGCACCTTTCCTACCACAATCCAGGGTCAAAGACTATTACAGTTTGACTTTCAAACTTGGAAAATCCCAATTGTCTGTCTCAAGCTAAGGAAATTCCCAGAGTCAAGGTGGTCTGTCCAGGCAGAGCAGTGGGGAGCTCAGCAGAACGTGAGACCCATCCCAGGAAAGAGTGCTTCTAAGTCTTCTCAGTAAACTGCTCTGCTTCCCTGCCAGAAAAAAAGGCCAATTTCCCTATCAGAGCTCGAGACAGCTTCGGGAACAGGGAAACCAGGGCCTGGGTGACCAATGTGCTCAGGCAGAAGCCAAAATGGGTGTGCTTAGACTGAACCTAGAGAAGGGGCTGAGACCTAAACTTGCAGAGGAAAGACAACATTCCTAGGCACACTTCTAGATGAAAAATACTGTCTTAGTGCTCTTGGAACTGGCTAGAATCAAAAGACCCAACGCAGGAGTTTTCAAAAATGCTAATACCAGAGAAAAAACAATTCTAGTGAAACAACACTAGTTGCCACAGACCCTCACGTCTCCATCAACAGATCTGCTCAGAAGAAATATTAGGAAGCTTGGTTATTCACTCACTCAGCCAATGTTTATTTAGAAGGTGCCAAGAGTCATCCAGACCCTGTTCTGCATGTGGTCACACGTTTGTTTAAAAGAGATATTCCCTCACATATGGAGCTGAAATTCAACAGAGGGAGCCAGTCAATGGGGCAGAAACCCAGCGAAGGAACAGTTAGAGTGAGATTACGTATTAGTGAAAAGCATATATATACATATGTACACACACACACAATCTCTCATATATATATATATATTAGTGAAAAGCGTATATATACATATGTACACACACACAATCTCTCATATATATATTTATATATTAGTGAAAAGCGTATATATACATATGTACACACACAATCTCTCATATATATATTTATATATTAGTGAAAAGCATATATATACATATGTACACACACAATCTCTCATATATATATATGAGAGAGAGAAAGAGAGAGAGAGCATTACAACAGAGATCTAATGAGAAATGATGAAACGAAAATTTGGAAACTCTCCTTTCTTCTATAAAGTATTAACAGGCTATTTTGGCCTTTCTCCCAAAAAGCACTGAAGTGCTAAATTAGCTTTGGCTTTGACACTCTACTTATCTTCCTGAGAGGTCCAGATCTTTAATATTCCTCAATTACATTTCCCATGCATCGGTAGTGGAGGATGGACGAGATCATCAGGGTATCCGAGCAGTTATCTGTGGAAGACCATCGTTGTCGGGCAGAGGCGGCAACCTGCGATGCAGACTGGATGGCATATTCCCAACCACCTAGTGAATCGACTCCCTCCCAGTTGGGATCTCTGGTGCATTTACTCATCTTCAACCAGTGTAATTAAAGATGAAAAGTGTAACACTGATGTATCCTTCTCTGGGGAGGGAGTTGTTTTAATTGTAGACCCATCAGTGGAAAATGAACTATCTTGGAGAAAGATCAGGCTTAATTACACACCTGTTGGTAGTATCAAGTGAAGCTGTTTGCCTTGTGCTGCAATAACAGAGAACCATCTAGAAAAAACTTGGCAATTTGGTAAAGCTCAAAATGTCACCTCATTAGAGCTTACAACTCCTGCCTTTTTCAATCATTGAGTCATCAAATTATAGGGGAAAGGGCTACAAAGTCATTCATTAATTCCCGTCATTTATAGATGAGAGAGAGCTGTCGATAACCCTTCATGTTAACACCCACCTGGAGTTGTAAGTCACTGTTATAGATTCCTACAAACTATAGTATATTGTAAGAAGGATAGGGAACTATCCATATATATCTATGTGTGTGTATAGTGGTATATTATCTGTATTTTAATAAATAAATCTTATCTGAAGACCAGAGGCAAAGCTAAAGCCACCAGAGGTCATGTAATGGTGACACACAACTTTAATCCCAGAATTTGGAAGACAGAGGCAAATGGATCTTTGTGAGTTGAAGTCCACCCTGGACTACACAAGATCAATGCAGAAACAAATCGAGGTGGTGGTGGCTCACATCTTTAATCCCAATACTAGGGAGTCATACATTTAATCCCAGCACTAGAAATATAAAATGGGAAGAGCGAGAGGCTTACTTAGTCTGCTTAGTCTGCAGTCACCCAGCCTTGATAGAGGTGAGACTTCTCCAGTGGTTTAGCTGCTTTACTTTTCTGGTTGTCATATTGAACCCTAATACCTGACTCTGAGCTTTTATTATTCATGCTACATGTGTGTGTACACATAGATAATAGTTTTTTGTAGTATATAAAGTATAGAGTTCTCCTCTATCTTTATACAATATTATCAAATGTCACATTAGATTTAGCATTCAATTTCAACTTGATTTCTGTTATGGAGACTGTTCTGAGGTAAATGATCTACAAGTCTTTATTTTCTATCTTGCTTCATCCTGGACCACACTTTATATCATGTTTTCATGAGAACTTTCTGGAATCTGTTGGTTTTCCTAAGGAAACTTCCTCCAAAACACAGAGTATATCTAGGTCCAAAAGAAAAGAATGGTAACCAAACTCTATGGTGAACGGTAGCAGAAGATCCTGTTTCCACACGTTAAGTGTGTCTGCACGTGAAAGATGTCCGCATCTATGCTTGTGTGATTCTGTCTCAATGTGTGGTGAGAGACAGTTTTGTTGATTTTTTGCAACAACCTTTTCAGAAGCCTCTGCTGGGCTAAGAGCTCTGGTGGTTTTAGGTGTAAAGACATAAACTAAACAGGGTCACTTTTGTGAAAGAGCCAGAACATTCTGTCATCCTGCTGGTATTTTAGACCCAACAATGTGGAGGGGCTGTTTTGGGGACTATAAAACACAGAGCAGAATTTCTTCTTTCTACCCACTAGATGCCAGTAGCAAACCCCTGTTGGGATGATCAGAAGGTCTCCAGATGTTGCCAGATGCTTTCTAAATAGCAAAACTGTTCCTAGTTGAGGCCCATTGAGCTAGAGAGTAAGCAAATGATCACACACAAATAATTACAACAATATCTAATTTCTTTCTGTTCTATTTTCTGGTTGGTTACTTTAGAACAGCACTTCTCAACTTTCTTAATGCTGTGACCCTTTGATACAGTTCTTCATGTTGTGGTGACCCCAACCATAAAATTATTTCAATTCTGCTTCATAACTGTAATTTTATCACTGTTATGAATCATAATGTGAATAACTGATATGCAGGATATCTGATTTGCGTTTCCAAAGGGGTCATGTCCCACAGGGTGGGACCTGATGCTTCAGAACATGGTACAGAGAAGAAATACTGTCTTTTGGAGACAAACTTGTGTAACACAAGACTAGCCTTCGAGACAAACTGCTGCCATCTTCATGCATTCAGCCATGCTCTATTGCAAGAAATTGTCCCGGCTTGGATTGTTGAGTGTTGATGTTCTGCCTAGAAGGAAGGGGTGGGAGAC
The DNA here is from genome assembly GCF_950005125.1 of Chionomys nivalis. Classification (NCBI taxonomy): domain Eukaryota; kingdom Metazoa; phylum Chordata; class Mammalia; order Rodentia; family Cricetidae; genus Chionomys; species Chionomys nivalis. Next base: position 35,573,956 of record NC_080101.1, read on the forward strand.
TCATGGAACCCTCACTTGAGCATTCAGCCATGCCTCACACCAGTTGTGTGCAATTCTGATCTAATAACATATGGCCTCAGAGAGGGACAGGACTGGGAAGAGGACTCCATCTACAAAGCCATGGGGGAATCATCACCTATGCCAGGTGTAAATCTTTTCAGTGTGGCTGCTTTAAGGTCACCACCACGCATCATCCATTGCCCTTAAGTAAGCTAATAAACTCACTGGTTGTGCTGGATATTGATACAAGTCAGTGGAGAGGAGGGAATCTCAATTAAGAAAATGCCTCCATAGCATCAGACTGTGAACAAGCCTGTAGGGTATTTCCTTAATTAGTAATTGATGAGGAAGAGTGATACTATTGTGGGTGATACCATCCCTGAACTGGTGGACCTGGGTTCTATAAGAAAGAAACCTGAAAAAGCTGTATGGAGCAGGCTAGTAAGCAACCCCTACTATGTCTTCTATACCAGTTCCCGCCTCCATGTTCCTACCCTGTTTGAGTTCCTGTGCTGATGTCCTTCAATGGTGAACGGTGATGTGGAAGTGTAAGCCAAATAAACACTTTCTTCCCCAATGTGCTTTTTATTTATGGTGTTTCATTGCAGCAAAAGCAAAATGGTTCTTTTCTGTCTTTTAGTTAATTTGGCTAAGGGTTTATTATTCCCATGGACTGATAAACAAAAAATCAATATTTTTCATTTCACTGATTCTAATTTTGTATATTTCATTAATTTCAACCTAGAGATTTGTCAGGAGCCATTTCAGGCTTCTCCTTTCTCACATCTCACAGGGCCTTGAAGGAAAAATCTTGAGACAAGAAAACTTAAAGTTAGCCAAAACATTACGTGCTGACCGTGGAGACTCAAGCTCTGGAAAGTACCACAGAGTGTCTTCATGGCTTCCTGCTTATCACTAACAGTAGGTGTTCTAGCCACTGACCTTGCAACTGCCCTGCTTAGCTGCCAAACTGCCCCACTTAGTTGCCTAGCTACCGAGCCCCTCCTTCCCTTCCCCCTTTCCTCAGTTCCCCCTTGCCCTAGCTCCTTTCTGAGGAGTATTTAAGACATGAAACTTGCTTCAATAAATGGGATGCCTTGACAAGGAATACTGCTTGGCGTCCGTTTCTCTCTCCCCCCATGTCTTTCAGATAGTGCCTCTTCAAGACCCTGGAGTAACTTAGGACCTGCTGGGCGGGTCAGAGATTAATTATATTTTCCCACTTACTCTTTTTGGCTATTATTTATTATTATTTTTTCTGTAAATTTCAAGAATGTCATTAAATCACTAGCATGAAATCGCTCTGTTTTTTTTTAACGCATGCACTTGGTGCTATGAACTAGCCTCCTAGAGCTGTCTTCATTGTGTCCTATAGGTTGGGGCTTTTGTGTTTTCATTTTCACTAAGTTTCTAAACGTTTTAAATTTCCTTCTTGATTTCTGCTTCACCTATCTTTCATTTGGTGGTGACTTGTTCAGTCTCCATGAGTCGTACACTTGCTGCCACTTCTATGGTTGTTGAGAATCAGCTTTAATCCATGGTGGTTAAGTTGGATAAAATGTGTTTTATCAGTTTTCTTTTATCTGTTGAGACTTGGTGTGTGTCTTACTATGTGGTAAATTTTGGAGGAAGTTTCTTGTACTTCTGAGAAGAGAGTATATTTCTTTTGTGTTGGAATGTTCTAGATATCTAGTCTTCCCATTTGACTTCTGATGTTACTTAATTTCAGTATTTCTCTGTTTAATTTCTGTCTGGATGGCCTGTCTATTGACAAGAGTCTAGCATTGATGTCTTCAACTATAATCGTGATGTTAAGTGTAGTAGTGTTTCTTTTATGAACTTGGGTGCCCTTGTACTTGGTGAATAAGTGATTAGAATTGTAATTACCACTTACTGAATATTTCCTTCAATATATCTGTAGTATTTTCACTACCTCTTCTTTTATGGTTTGAAGTCTTTCCTGTCAGATATTTAAAAAATTGTGTGTGGTGGTTTGAAAGAAAATGGCCCCCAAAGGGAGTGGCATTATTTGGAGGTGTGTCCTGATTGGACGAATTATGTCACGCTGGAGGCGAGCTTTGAGGTTTCATATGCTCCAGATACCAACCAGTGAGTCAGTTGACTTCCTCTTGTCTGTAAGATATAGCACTCTCTTAGCTCCTGTGCCATGTCTGGCTGCACACTGCCACGCTCCCTTCATGATCATGATGGACTGCACCTCCGAAACTGTAAGTTAGCCACCTCACTTAAATGTTGAGTTGCCGTGGTCATGGTGTCTTTTCACAGTAGCAGTGAACCGTAACTAAAACACTGTATGTGCTTAGTTCTTGTGTCCATTTGTTTGAAATATCTTTTTTATAGCCTTTTACTGTAAAATGGCATCTGTTCAGAATGATATGCTTTTTGAATGTACAAAAAAAAAGATCATGTTTTTGAATTTAATTTGTCAGTCTATATATTTTTATTGGGGAATTTGGGAAAAATGGGAAAATTAATATTAAGGTTCATTATTGACGAGTGTTTATAAATTCCTGTTAATTTGTTTATATGGCATCCCCCCCTTTTTTGATTAACTACCCTAGGATTATTTACACCTTAAATTCTCATGGTCATAGTTAACATTCTTTTCAGACTGAATTTTCCTTCCAGTACCTTCTGTACTCCTGAATTCATGGAGTAATTTGTTTTCACAGTGAAATCTTTTTCTTCCTCCACTGATTGTGATTGATGGTTTTGCTAGGTATGGTCATCTGTGCTAGCATCTGTGGTCTTTCAGAGTTCTAGAACATCTGTCAAGGCTTTCAGAATCTTCACCAAAAAGTTTTATTTCTATGGAGTTGTCTTTATATGTGATTTTGATCTTTTTTCCTTGCAGTTTTTCCTATCCTTCATTTGTTCTGTGTGTTTGGTATTGTGATTATTATGTGTCATGTAGAAGTCCCCCCGCTTCTGGTCTTTTTCATTGTTCTGTCTTTTTATCTCAATAGGTGTCTCCTTCTTTAGGGATTCTTCTATGATTTTGTTAAAAATATTTTCTGTGCCTTTGACCTGTGTTATTCTCCTTCCTCTATACCTATTACTCATTGGTTTGATCTTTTCATAGCATCTCAGATTTTATATATGTTTTGTGCCTGAATTTTTTGACAAAATAAAATATAATAAGATAAACCAAAAACCTTCACAGGAAGGCTGGACAAGGTATTCCAACAGAAGGAAAAGAGGCCTAAGAACAGGTACATGAATCAGAGACCCAATTGTCTACATGCCCAGGAGTCCCATAAAACCACTGAGCTGAAAGTTATAATATGTATGCAGAGGGCCTGGTGCAGACCCATGACAGCACTGTTTTTTTCTGCTCTATGAGTTTGTATGTTCTTTGATCAATTGATTCAGAGGGCGTTGTAATCCTGGTGTCCTTCATTCCCTCTGTCTCTTACAGTCTTTCTGCTTATGCTTTTATGGAATTTCCTGAGCTCTGAGGGGAAGGGTTTGATGGAGACATCCCGTTTAGATCTGTGTGTTCCAAAGTCTCTCTCCATGCTAATGTTTGGCTATGGATCTTTGTATTTGTTTCCCTTTGCTGCAGGAAGAAGCTTCTCTCATGATGGTTGAATAAAGCGCCCATCTATGGGTTTAGCAGAATATCATTAGGAGTCATTTTATTGTTACTTTTTTTTTTAAGACCAGTAATGTTTGGTTTTACCATGGGCTGCTTAGTTTTTGGTTCTAGGTCACTCAGACAGTATGAGGTATGGGTTCCATCTCCTAGAGTGAGCCTTAAGTCAAATCATACATTGGTTTATTACTTCCACAAGCTCTGTGCCACCATTGCCATAACATAACTTGCAGGCAGGATATCTTGTAGGTTAGAAGTTTTGCGACCGGTTGGTGCTTATGTTTCTCTTTTGGTAGACTGTAGAGTACCTTCTAGCACTAAAGATACTAGAGCAAAGTGGTAAATGATCCACGTAGGCTCTAGCTCGATTTCCCCAAGTTCATCAAGTTGTGTGGATAACAATGCGTACCCCAAGTCAGTTTGGAAAGAAGAACCCCTTGTTTTAGCAACTGTCTGGGTTGTATGGAAATTTCCATGGGAATCGCTTGGCCAAAAACTCAGTTGAAGGCAACCCAGTTCCAGTACTGGAAGACTTTTTTGGTGACAAAAGATGGCCAATTGGGACTCTATCACCCCTGATATTAGAAGACCTCATTATGATTGCTTTTATACATTTTAGGGAGTTTCCTCTGCACCAGGCTTTCATACTGTCCCTCCAATGTCCCCCAGTTCCCAAATTCTCTCGCTTAACCCCATCTCTCCTTCTGTTCCCCCTTCCACTCATGTCCTTCCCGCTTTCAGTTCACTCACAAAATCTACTAAATTTTCCTCTTCCAGGGGGATCCATATGTACTCCCCTAGTCCCTTCTTCTATATTTAATTTCTCTGGGTCTATGTAATATAGATTGGTTACCATTTATTTAATGGTTAATATCTACATATAAGTAAATACATACAATATTTAGTTTTTTGATTTTGTGTTGCCTCACTCAGCATGATTTTTTTCTATTTCCATCCATTTGTTTGCAAATTTCATGGTGCCATTTTTAGCAGCTGAGTTATACACCACTGTGTAAATGTACCATATTTTCTTTTCCCATTCTTCAGTTGAGAGACATCTAGGTTGTCCATTAGTGAAAGTGGGTTATTGAAGTCTCCCACTATTAGTATGTGAAGGTTAATATGTTATTTTAACTGTAATAGGTGTTTCTTTTACAAACTTGCGTGCCCTTGTGTTTGGGGCATAGATGTTGAGAATTAAATTGTCATCTTAGTACATTTTCCCCTTGATGAATATGTAATGTCCTTTCCCATTTCTTTACACTAGTTTTGGTTTGAAGTTTATTTTGTTAGGTATTAAAATGACTATGCCAGCTTGCTTCTTAGGTCCATTTGCTTGGAATTTCCCACAAAACTTTACCCTAAGTTAATGTCTGTACATCAAGTTGAGGTGTGTTTCTTGGATGCAGCAGAAGGATGGATGCTGTTTTCAAATCATTGTTTGTCTGTCTTTTTATTGGAAAATTGAGAACATTGCTATTGAAAGATATATCAATGGCCAATGGTTGTTGATTCCCTTTATTTCATTGTTGTTGTTGGCAGTGTGAGTGTGCTTCCTATTTTTTTCTTCTGCTGGTGTGAGATTATTTATATCCTGTGTTTTTATCAGTGTAGTTAACCTTCTGAAGTTGGACTTTTCCTTCTAGCACTTTTTCTAGGACTGTATTTGTAGATAGATATAGTTTAAGTTTGGTTTTATCATGGAATGTTATGTTTTCTCCTTCTAGGGTGATTGAAAGTTGTACTGGGTGTAGTAATCTTGTCTGCCATCTGTGATCTCCTAAAATTTGTAGCACATCTGTCCAGGCCCTTCTGGCCTTTAGAGTTTCCATTGTGAAGTCTGGTGTAACTCTAATGGGACTGTCTTTATATATTACTTGGTCTTTTCCCCTTGCGGCTTTTAATATTCTTTCTTTGTTCTGTGTGTTTAATATTTTGACTATTATGTACTGAGTGTGTTTTTGCTCTATGCTTCTGGCAACTTTAAAAGCATCTCCTTCTTTAGGTTAGGAAAATTTTATTCTATGATTTTGTTGAAAACATTTTCTGGGCCTTTGAGGTGGTTTTTCTTCACCTTCTTCTCTTCCTATTATTAGGTTTGGTTTTTTCATAGTGTCCCATATGTCCTGGATGTTTTGTGTCAGGAAGTTTTGGATTTTCTTTGACTTTAACATTTCCTCTATCGTATCTTCAACATCTGAGAAGAATCTCTTCTATCTCTTCTATTCTATTTAGGAGGCTTGCCTCTGCAGTTCCTATTTGAATTTTTAAAATTTTCGAATCCAGAATTTCCTTGGTTTGTGCTTTCTTTATTGAGTCTATTTCCATTTTCAGGTCTTGAATAGTTTTATTCATTTCTTCACACTGTTTGTCTGGTCCTTGATTTCTTTAATGGATTCATTTCCTTCCCCTTTAAGGACCTCTATCATCTTCATCCAGGTCTTTTTCTTGTGCTTCAGCTGTGTCAGTATATGCAGGGCCTGCTGTGGCAGGATAGCTGGGTTCTATGCAGACATTGCTTAAGCTCTTATTTATCGTATTTTTATACTCTTGTCTAGGCATCTGTGATTGGGTTGATTGTAGGGCTAGGTGCTGGTTTCTGGATTTGTCTTCATTGGGAGGGTGCTTCTTGCTTTGTTTCTGTTTCCTCTTTGGATTTTCAGAGGATGGTTGTACGTTGCCTGTTAGGATATTTTTCTTTGGATTTGATAGCTGTGGCTATTGGGGGTTCCAGAGAATCTGTGTCTGGGTATTGGGAACTGACAGTAGAAATAGAGATAGATTAGGGGGCTTGGAGGGGGAACCACAGGAGGGAGATCAGAGAGTTCAACAGAATGTGCTTATTTCATCTCCTTGGATTGGTGGGGGGAGACAGTGCAGAGAGGTCACAAGTGTGGATCCATTGTTAACCTACTTGTTGCCCTGACTAGAGTGGTCCTTGGGTTGGCAGGGAATGTTTACTGGGGTTGGGGGCTGGGACAAAGCAATGAGCAGAGGAAGAATGTTTAGAGGGCAAAGGTCTATGGGATCCATAGGAGAGAGAAGCAGAGGGCAGGGGAGGGCAGGGCAGGGCAGGGCAGGGCAGGGCAGGGCAGGTTGCCACAGGTGTTCTGCTATGGAGCTGGGGATGAGACTGAGGTGTTGGGTCTGTGGGAGAAGAGGGAAAAGAGGGGATCTGATGCCTGAATATTTTCCTTTATATTTTACTCCTTCTTTGACTGAATCTGTTTCTTTTACTTTGTTTTGCAAGACCTGAAATTCTCTCTTCCATGCCTTTTAATCTGCTGGTGAGGTTTACTTCTGAGATTTTTGCTTGACTGCCTGAGCTTTTAATTTACAGTTTTATTTCATTTTGATATTTCTTTAGTGATTTTTTTTCTACTTCTACATTTTGAATTGTTTTCATTACTTCGTTAACTGTGTGTTCACAATCTTCATTAAGTCTTTTTTCATATTCTCTTTATGGTCCTTGGACATATTCATGATTGCTATTTTGAAGACCTTTTCTTGTGTTTCAGCTAAATTATTTTTCTTGAGAACCTTTACAATGGGGCTGTTGGCTTCTGGAAAAGGCATATTGTCATCTTGGCACTCTTATGTTAGAATGTAGACATCTAGAGTTAAGATGCTCTAGATGTTTCTTGGTGTAGCTATCTTCTCTTGCCTTTATTGGGTGGGTGCTCTGTTCTTTGGTTGTTGTTTCCCCAAGAAGTGTGGCAGCTGTGGGCTCATTTGTAGAGGGTGGTTCTACGCATCTGTAGGGAGTCACGAAGACGTGGAGATGGGCTAGAAAACAATGGCTGGGCTCCAGGAAAATGTGACACTGTGGGTGCTCGGTATATAGAGTGGTTCTGGGCCCCAGCCTACCGTGGCGCTGCGGATCTCTAGTATAAAGGTAGGGGTTGGAAGATAGTCACAAAGGAGTGGAAATGGACTACAAAGGCTAGTTAAGTGGGTGATAAGAAAGAATTAGAGGGACCCTAAATCTTCTCCAGGAGTCGCTGGTGGTTGGAGTTGTGCTGGGATGAGCTGCTGAAGTGAGCAGGCATCAGCCAGTCTAAGAGTAGCTGAAAGTACCTAAAAATGCCAGTTGTAAGACATTTTCTCGTTAGTGATCAATCGGGGAGGACCCAGCCCATGTTGGGTGGTGCCATCCCTGGGCTGTTGGTCCTTGGTCTGTAGTAAGGTGGGTTGAGAAAGCCATAGGAAGGAAGTCAGTGAGCGGCACTCCTCCATGGCCCCTGCATTAACTCCTGCCTCTGGGATCCCGCCCTGTTTGTTCCTGCCCTGACTTCCTTTGTTAATGAGCAGCAATGTGGAAGTCTAAGCTTAATAAACCCTCTCCTCCCCAAGTGGCTTTTTGGTCATGGTGTTTCATCTCTGCAAAGGAAACCCTAACGAGGACAGAGGGGACGGAGGCTAAAGTCTGGTGGCTGTGGGGTCCCTGAAAGAGCTGTTCTCTGGGTCAGCAGGATGACTCCAAGGAAAGGAGATGAGGTAAAAGAAATGGCTGAAAAGGGTGACCAGGCAGAAGTAGGGGTGCCCTGAGCCTGCACCAGGAGGCTGAGTACCAGGAGGATCTGTGTGGGACTGCTTCCTGTTCCGATAGATCCCCAGGTACCCCATTAGTTGTGTAGTTGAGGTCTTTCTAATTTTTAAATATAAAATCTGGTGAGATGACTGTTTCCCTTCAGTAATTTCCTGATAGCTAGCTTTATCTTCTGAAAACTTTAAAACACTTTATATTCTTCTCTGGCTTTCACTAGCTTTATTATGACATGTCTGGGTATGATTATCTCAATGATGTGCTTAATATCTGTTAATTTTTTAAAATATATGAGCATAATCTCTTTAAATACTGTTTCTGTTCCTTCTTTCCCTCTTTCTGTGACGGTATTTCCATACTTTATATGAAATTTCATTCTGTATCATGCATTTTCCCTTCTTCTCTATTCTATCCTTTCGTTCTCTTTGCATCAGTCTTTCTATTTCTTTCTGACCTTTTCCAGTTTTATAACCTTTTCTTCTGTAGTAACTAATGTTATTTTAACCCCAGTAATTGAATCTTTTTCGCTAGTGTGTTTTTCAAAGTTATCCATTGGTAATATTTTAAATAGTAGATCCGCATATTAAAATGCAATATCTACATTTTATTTTATGTTTATGTGTATTTATTTTGCCTGCTTAAATGCCTGTGCATTGCAAGCATACAGTGCCTGTGGAGGCCATATGAGTGTGTTAGGTCTCCCAGAACTGTAGTTACAAACAGTTGTTGGTTGCCATGTGGTGCTGGGAATTGAACCTGGTGTTCTTAACTGATGAGCCATCTCTTTAGCCCCTTTTATGTTTGCTTTTAACTTTTTCTTTGGCATATAATTTATTATCCATATGGTGAGTCATTAACCATGGTTTGATGCTCTTCTATGAATAACAGATTTTGAATATGTATTTATCTCTTCATCATCTATCTTTCACACACCTATGTATATATGCACATATATACCTACACACATATATATTGTGTATATAAATATATAATAAAATCAGAAAGAGGACAGTGAGAGAATGAGAGCAGAGGGGGTGGAGGAAGAGAGGGCCACAGGGAAGATCCAGGACAAGCACAATGCCACACATATTTAACAATGACTTAACAAAGCCTGATGTTTTGGATGCTACCTAAAACAAGTTAAAACTCTTCTTACACATCTCTAGAAAGCTTTTTCTTATAACACAGCATCATCCTTTGGCATAATTATAAATGATTGTTTGATGTTTAATCAGCAACTCTGTTTTGTGCAGGCGGATTTCCAGTGCCTGTCATCGGGTAGCGGTTGTTGTAGCTATAGTGTAATGAAGGAACCTTGATTACTGATCCCAATTGTCTCAAACCTTCCACTATTTCTGGTCATATTTTCATAGGTTTTTCTTATATTCATTGTTTTCCAATAATTTTATCATAGAATATTTCAAATAGATTTGTGTTAAGCATTAATAAAGAATTAAATGTCTTTAATTGTAGGTCTGTGCTTACTTCAGCCGATGCACTGAGTCTCTGTACCCAGTGAAGATCAGTGTTTTTCTCTTCATAACTGAAAGGCTATCCCTGCCCTACTTTGTACTCCTGTTGGATATAGGAAATTTGGGTTCTTTCAAGTATAGCCCGACTTTTATCTCCTATGGTCGTCGTCTATTACCAGCTGCATAAAGTTTAAGCTCAGCTTGCTTCAGTGGTTCCCAAAAGGGACAATCCAACCCGTCAACCACCATGGATTTCAGACCTTTCTTTCTGTTAAGAACATCAACGGTCAATTTTGAAATTCAAAGCCGGAAGTTTTCTTATCTTTCCCCACCCTTTTGTGTCCCATACTCAGATATTAATCTCTTAGGCACTGAGTGACAGTGAAGCGAGGAGAATATCCAGGCGGAAGGGACAAGAAGAAACATGGGGTCAGAACTCTGGAAGTAAAACACATTTACACTTAATCCCATTCCATGGATCTGCCTTGACTCTGGAATGAAGTTATCATTTTCTTCTGTTATGAATAGGCCATACAGAATCATACTAAAGATTCAATTTTTCCAATCAGCAGAAGTCACTCTGTAGCCATTTCCCAGGCCATTGGTACCATTCTGTTGGTTCATCCTTTATGCCCCATGCAATCTAGATATAGATGTGATGTACTATATTTGCTAGTCCGTGATCTGATTCTCTTTAAAAAACAACTTTATTAAATACTAAATAGGTATGCAATGATATTTTTAAAATTAGATTTAAAGAATAATACAATAAAATCTCACATAAATCCTTGTTCTTATTTATTTATTTAGTGGGCTGCTTCATGAAAGCACTTGTCATTTTGTTTAGAAGCTAAGGCAATCTCTGTATCATTCCAATTTTAGCCAATGTGCTACTGAGGCAAACGCTCACCTTTCACCAAGTCTCTTCGTCTGTTTCAATTATTTTTGTTACATTCCAAAGAATGACTTATTCAGAACCTGCTGCTTATTTACCTTGTTTTTAGTTGTAGTTTTCCAGAAGTGCATATCCATAGCCAATAAATTAGTAATTAACCAATAAATTCAGTGTGCTGCACTTTAAATAAAAAATTATAGTTAGAATCATATTTTATATACTTTCTAATGATGTGGCATACCCACTCAGCATTTAAATCTAGACTCTCCGTGTTGTTATGTATAGTACAGTTCAATCATTTCTATATTTTTTTCAACTATGCTGACATCCTGGAATAGTTAACAACAGAGTTGGCATGAACCAGGCCCAGAATGCCAACCAGCTATTGGCTGCTGTTCTCCCAGCCGTGTAACACTTGCCTAGGTACAAGGACATCTAGGGAGCTGCCTACAGCTGGACAGTTCATTCATTTCTACTGATGAACAGGGTATCATTGTGGGCTACACCATAGTTTACTCATCTGTTTTTCTTTTGATGGATACTTGGGCTGTTTATAGTCTTTGGGCTGCTATGAGCCCTCTCATACATGTTGTCTAGTGTGATTCCAAGTTCTCTTGGTTGAACATACTTTAAAGAAACAGGCAGTGAGGAGTCATGAGTTATAGGCCATCAAGAGTTGGTGGTTGGTTTTGTTCACGTCTATCAGTTGACGAGTGTAAATGATAGTTTCTTTTGGTTTTAGTTTACATTTTGCTAAACATTTATGAAGCTGAGATACTTTTATTACCTACTGAAAATGTATATTGTTTTACATTGTTTTTTATTCAAAGGATTTTGTTTTTAGCAGTGGGAATAGAACCTAGGTTCTCACACATGCCAGGCAAATGTTTTACTAATGAGCTATATCCTAGCATTTATTTAATCTTTGAAATAAAAAAAAAGCATAACAGTTTACATATTTTTGTTTGGTTTGTCTTTTTGTTAATACCTTATAGGAATTCTTCATAAACTGCTTTTGATTTGAATTTCTTATTGATTGTAATGTGGTTTACAAATATCTTATCTCAGTTTATGTTTGCATAACAAGACATACTTCAGCAATTACACTGTTTTCAGAGTTTTGATAGTATGTTACGCCACTGTTAATTTTTTAGAGTTAGAAAAATGCTTGTATTGAGTAAGTTAAATGTCAAGAGTCCAATTACTTGATCAAAAGATACGAATAGCTTCACAGCCTCTAAATACTTTGCCCAATTATTGTCCAGCCTGTCCTAGTGTGCATGACAGAACTAATCAAAGACATAGCAACCTTACCTTACTCTAATCCACTTAGGTTTGGTCACTAAATATTTTGGCTATGATAATGTGCTTTATGTTTCTCAGTGTTGTTTTAATTTTCATTTCTTGATTGCCTTCATGGGTGAACATTTTCCAAGTGTTTGATTACTAGTAGCATTTTTATTTAAGTTGTATATATTTTTTAATCTTCAGGACTTTTATTTTATATTATGCTAAAGTAGTAAATATGGGGCTAACAAATGAGGAGTAGAAAGTGATTTCCTGCTTTTAAAATGATTACAAAAGACTGCTAAGCTCTGAGTGTCTTATGTACCGTTATTTATAGTGACTTGATAATTTAACAATATTAACTGTGTGTTCAGTCTTGGTGGTACAAGGTAGAGTTTGTTCTTTCCTTTAAAAAGATTTCAGTTTTTACATTAAGCTGAGAACTTTGGGGAGAGTCCTCCTGGAACACAGAGAATGGTTACTGAGATCAAATGGGGTTCTAAAGACTTTCCAGAATGGTGATTTTGAGGTAGATGAGCAACGATGAGGGAGAGTCAAGTGTCAGGAAGGATGCTGCAGACAAAACAGAGTGCCATTGCAAGGGGGCAGAGGTGTGGAAAGCTGGGTTTCTCCCTATGATTGACAAGCTGGCATTACAGCAGTAGGCTGCAGACCCTCATGTCCACACTAGGGAGTTAGATCAGTCAGAAAGTGCCAAGAACCTCCAAAGACTTTAAAAGAAATGTGTACAATCTCTTTTTTAAAAAAATATTTATTTATTTGTTATATATACAATATTCTATTTGTGTGTATGCCTGCAGGCCAGAAGAGGGCACCAGACCTTATTATAGATGGTTATGAGTCACCATGTAGTTGCTGGGAATTGAACTCAGGACCTTTGGAAGAACAGGCAATGCTCTTAACCACTAAGCCATCTCTCCAGCCCCTTGTACGATCTCTTAAATAGCATAAGAAGACGGAGAGTACGTAGTGGTGGGGGAGAATAGTACAGAGACATTTAGCAGTAAACTAGAGACAGGAGAGAGGGTGACCCAGTGGGGCTATAGAAGAGGTGCTGGATTTGGAAGTTTAGCAATAGCTGCAAGAGATTCCAAGACTTAAGCCAGATGTGCCATGAGACAAGAAGATGAGGGTTCTTTGTACCATCAGGAGTTTGAGGATTGTATCTGGGACGAGGACACAGGCTCTATGCAGTCTTTTCCCTTTCATCTGATGCTCTATTCCTCACTATAAGAAGCATCCTCTGCAGCTGTGGTCTACTTATTTAATACTGTTCCAGTCACCTCTTGAACAGTGATATCTGAGGGGCTGCCTAGTAGCTCCATCTGCCCTGGGGAGAAGTGAGGCAGGCACCAAGGCAGGCTTCAGGCTGCCAGAGAGCTCCAGATTATTGAATCTCCAGAGTGTTCCAAGAAGGGGCAGAGTTCGGAAGGAGAGAAACATGTAACTCAGATAACTTTTCTTATGGGACAGCGCCTTGTTGGAAGAGAACAAGAGAGGGGCCACTTTGTCTGGAACAAAGGCTATACATATGCATGGTAGGATCTTCAGGCTAGCTTGTCCCTGGTGATCAAGCCTGTGAGTCTGTGGGCAGCTTTCATGTTGTGCCCCAACTTATCTTTGAAGATCTTACAGCAGTAAGAATGCTGAGCAGCCCTTCCATTTTGGGAATTGTTTTAATTAGGGCTTCTCTTGATGTGATAGATCACCATAATAAAAGTAACGTGGAGAGAAAGGGTTTATTTTCCTTATACCATGCTCCATCTAAGGAAGTCGGGGCAGGAACTCAAACAAGGCAGGAACCTGGAGGCAGGAGCTGATGCAGAGGCCATGCAGGGGTGGTGCTTACTGGCTTGCTCCCCCAGTTCGTTCAATCTGTCTTCCTAAAGTACACAGGACCACCAGCCCAAGAACGGCACTGCCCCCACAATGAATTAGACCTTCCCACAGCAATCATCAATTAAGAAAATGCACCCAGGTTTGCCTGAAAGCCAATATAGTGGGGGTGTTTTTTCAATTAAAGTTTCCTCTTTCCAAATGACTCTGGCTAATGTCAAGTTGACATATAAGCAGCCAACAGCCAGATATTGTTTAGAGATATACACTTCTGCTTAACTCTAGTTTCAGGTCAGATTGCCTAAGGAAATATCAGTCATAAAAATCAGTATTTATGTAAGGAATTTCCTTTGCCAGCATTGATACTTCCAAATGTTCGTGGGTAGGTATGTTTCCTCATTCTTAGTGTAACAATTCTATTTACAAATGGACTTTTTAAATGCTCAATAACAATAAATATTCATTAAGAAAAATTTGTGTATGGTAGGGAGATGACCATGACAGAAAAATCTGGCCTTTCTGGGCTTAGATTTTAGTCGATGATAGAAAAATAGAAATGTGGACAAATGAGTGCATGACTTGGAAAGTGATAAATTGTAGAGAGAAAAAATAAGGCAGAGAATGGTAATGGAGGAAGGGAAGACTTTCTGAGGTCTGAGTTTTACCCCACAACTCTCCATTCAAGGTGACTTTTCGCAGCACTGGGTGCTATGTGCTGAAAGTCATCTTGACCTTCCTGACTGCCCTTGTTTGCTTTCTAAGTCTGCGATAAATACCAAGACGAAAGCAGCTTGGGGAAGAAAGGTTTTATTTCACCTTACTGCTCAAATGCCATACTCCATCCTTGAGGGAAGTCAGGGAAGGAACTCAAGGAAGGAATGTGGAGACAGGGACTCAAGAAGGAACCATGGAGGAATGCTGCTTGTTTGCTTGCTCACTATGGCTTTCTTAGCCTGATGGCTAGCTTGCTTGCTTGCTTGCTTGCTTGCTTCCTTCCTTCTTTCTTTTGTTGTTCTTTTTTGAAAATTAGTTAAGATGGTCTCTTTTTCTCTTCCCTCCCCAAATGCCTTCCGGCCACCCAACCACAACTCTTACAGGTCCTCATATGTATATATATATATATATATATATATATATATATATATATATATATGTGTGTGTGTGTGTGTGTGTGTGTGTGTGTGTGTGTGTGTGTGTGTATAAAACTTAGGACTACCTTTCTAGTGGTAACATTGCCCACAAGAGACTGGGCCCTCCCACATCAATCATTAATCAAGAAAATATCCCCATAGACTTTTCTATGGCCCAGTTCCCTCTTCCCAGATGACCTGGATTATAAAACAACAAAACCAAAAAGAAAAGCAAGCAAATAAACCAAAGCAAACAAAAAGAAAAATAAAGCAGTACATCTTCAAATCCTGTGCTCCAAGTGCTGATGTCACAGCACCAGTCATATCTGTAGACCATGGTTCTTTGTATGATCATCTGAAATCACATTCTCTACCAAAGATTGAGTGTGATGGACAATGCCACGATCACTCTATGTAGCATCTGGGGACCAGTAACTAGTCTGCTGTTTGCTCAGTAAATACAGACCTGGTTTTATAGTAGACAAGTATTTGACAGGTTTTAAATACTAAATCAGTGCTCTGTGTATTTTTCTGGTATGTTCCATGATTAGGTATGCTGGACAAGGCAGACACAGGATAAATGTCTCACTGTAGAACATGAAATTTTCAGGGCTTTAATAGATTAAATATATAGTGAATATAAATAATATATGGTCTCTGTTTGAAGTTGGTCACTGGATCATTTCTACTCAGGAATGGTGGGAGAAATGCAAGCCAAGGCAGGAGATCTCTTGCTGAAGAGTATTTGAACTTGGGCAAGATTGAAGGCAGGGAGGTTGAATTTTGAACAGAAGCTAGGCAGAACTAGACATAAATGAATAACTCCGGGATCATAAAGACAGGTCTACCCATAACTCTGGTAATGTTTGTGGAAACTCAGGTCAAGTAAGAAGTCATTTCAGAGCAAGCAGTTTGCAAATAGTGTGAATTCTGTAAGTGCCGTTGTGAAGTAACAGGGACTTCTATGCTTTCTTCGTTCTTTAGTTAAGAAAGACACAAGAAAACATAACTAGAGGAGAAAGAGAAATAAAGGAGCAGTTGGGACTTGCATCAAAAAACAAAGTGAAGAAAGACTTTGGGGTGCTCATCCACAAATGGGACATCTGTGTCACACTCGTGTCCTCAGGTCTCAGGGATCTGTGTGGAAGAGAGAGCAGAAGGATGGTAAGCACCAGAGGTGGTGGACGGCTTCCCAGAGACAGCTCTGCTGGACAGAACAGGGCTGATGGTAAGCACCAGAGGTGGGGGACGGCTTCCCAGAGACAGCTCTGCTGGACAGAACAGGGCTGATGGTAAGCACCAGAGGTGGGGGACGGCTTCCCAGAGACAGCTCTGCTGGACAGAACAGGGCTGATGCACACATAGACTCGCAGAGACGGGGGGCAGCATGCAGAAGACCTGTGCAAGCCCAAGGCAGACGAAATCCCAGCATGGAGTGGGAAGTGGCCACATCCCACCCCTGGCCACGAAGTTATTCAAAACTGATAGCTGCTGCACCATGGAAAAGCAGTTTTCTTCAGTGGTGCAGCCCTGGCTCTACCAACCACACTCCAGAGCAGACCCCATGTTCAGGAGCAGTCATCCAACACTAGTTAGACTCTGTGGCTTGCTTTTTCTTTCAGTGAGAAAGAACATGATGTCGGGTGAGCAGGCAAGAGGAGAGGATCTGGAGGAACTTTGGGGATGGGGGTGGGGAAGGAAGCTGATCAAAATAGATTGTCTAGAATTCTCAAAGAACAAATAAAAACATTTTGAAAAACAAACAAGAAAACCATGCAAAATGAATTGTTGAGACAAAAAGAACAAACAAATGGGGGAAGGTCACTGGTTCAGGAGAAGGCCAGCCTTGACAATTTTCCTGTTTATGCAGCACAAGTAAGCGTGGGACTGTGTAGTTCCTGTCTGGGGCTCTTCCCCAGTAACCTTCCTTCTGGAGGAAAGGTTGGGTGGGAGTAAGAAACTCTTGGTGGCTTCTGTCTTCGGATCCTGGGAGACAGTGATTAGAATCCACATCAAATATGCCCATACTATGTCTAGACGCTTGTATTTGTGAGCTTTGGTTCACACAGAGCCCGTCTCTATTGCTTCTCTCTTGTATTTCTAGGCTCAAATGAAGAAGTAGTTACATTTGAATGAACATTAACCTATGGTCTGCTTAGTGACTGTGAGTTCACTTGCCTTTTCTGGAAAATGGGACCTTGGATTCTCTTCCACTTCTAACATTTTGCATTTCTGTCACCTACCTAGAGGCAAAACTTTTCTTACAAATTGGGGAAATTCTAAAATAGCCAAAAAATGCATGGGTCACGTGAGATTTTGAAACTCTGACAAAGAAGAGGCTAGATCGGAGTGGGCTGGTCAGGGTCGAGTCGGCTAGGGAGAGAGCGAGCAGGTAAGTGTGGCAGCCTTAGAAGCTGTGGTCAAAGAAGGATGCAGATGAGTGCAAAGATGTGTTCAGATGGCATGGCAGAATCTCCTATGCTCTGTGAGTTGTGTCTGCCGATCTTCTGGCAACCAGAAATAGCTGCATTTCGTGTATACCCAACCTGGTGGAGGCACCGAGGTCAGAGGTACCCGCAATCAGCACTCCCTGTGTTCTAGACACAGGAACATTGGTGGAGATGAGATCTGATAGAGCCGATTTGAATATGCCTCCTTCCGCTTGCCTCTTTCTAATCATGAGACTTTGGGCAGACCCCGGACTGCTAAGCACCCCCATTTCTTCATGAGGTTATTGTGAAGATGAAGTGTTCTACTGTGGGAGCAGCAAGAATACTGAAGGGCTGAAGAGTGAATGTGTCCCCAAGGAGGTGTGCACGCAGCTCATACTCGCGTACAACCAGCACTGCCTGAACCTCACAGTCATCAGAAGTTCTTTCAGAAGACATCTTCCATTACATGGAGCCTTCTGGGCTCACAATATGACATTGTTTTCAGGACATCACACCACAGAGTTTCCCAGAGGTGTGTCCCCTCCACCACCCTGAGTTGATAATGAGTTGTGGGAATAGACACAAACCTGGAGGCGGGACAGCCTGAGACTTCGATATGGTCCTTCCCACCTCCCTTGGTTGAAAACCACTCATGACAAGATTCTATTCTTTCTAGCGACGAGTCACATTGTTTTTGTAGGCCGGAAAAGCAAGATGGCTGAAAGGCCCTGTGGCAGAGAATCAGTCTATGTCCTGGGAACTTTCCCAGCAAGAGGACATGGTAGCCTAAGCCCCAAGCCTTCAGGGTGGTTGTGATGGCTGTTCTTGGTTGTCAACCTGACTACATTGAAATGAACTAAAATCCCAAGTCACTGGGCACACCTGTGAGGTAGTTTCCATTAATTGGATCATTTGAGATAGGCAGCCCTACGTTGAGTCTAGGTCGCTTGAGGTAGAAAGACTCACCCTAAATCTGGGCCACACTGTCTTGTGGCAGCCTATATAAAGGGCAAGGAAGAAAGAGTTCTTGGCTTCTTGCCTGCTTGTCTTTGCTCTCAATTCTGACATTAGAGCCTACTTCTTTGGGATGTGTTTCCAGCATGTACTAAGACCAGATGAGACTTCCAGCCTTGTGGACTGAACGACCACCGGATTCTCCGACTTTCCCTTGGGTGACAGCCATTGTCGGACCAGGAGGATGGCGGTCTATAAGCCACTCCAATAAATCCCACGTGCACATAGATTCGCTCTATCAGTCCCGTTCCTCCAGAGAACCCTGGCTAATTCAGTGGTTTTGTACTATTTTGGAAGCAGTGAATTCAAGGCTAAGAGTCACTGTGGAATAAGGAATTCTTGGATGTCTCAGATCTTGCCTGCCAAAAGCCAAGCTGGTTGTTTCAGTTGTGGGGCCAGAACAGGTCTTGGCCCAGCCTCTGTGTTCTTCCATCCCCCATTTCCTCCTCATTCTTTAGGCTTCTACACACAGATCTGGGTCACCGGGCTTCAACATAATTTTCGGTCAGATACAATGACAGTTTGTAGTGATTACAGATTTATTTGTAAGAGTCAACCTACTGACCTTTTTATGAATAGTGGTTTTAAAAAGACTTGAGTCCCAACTCAAACATGTGTGCTTGGCAGAGGTTTGGATTTGGAAATGATAGAGTGAGCCGGATTCTCTGCTCCCATGTGTCTCCAGTTACTATACTCCTTCAAACAGTAACATTTTTATACACTTAATCAAATTTACTCTCTTTGACAAAAAGGCAAATTCTTGGACTATTAAGTTGTTTAGGATGAGGAGTATAAGTAATTTCCCCAAACTTGTCTAAAAAATGCTTAGTGGTCAGTTTTGTATTTAGACATACTTAAATATATGTAAATGTGACATTTTGAGCACCAATTAATAATATAGCTGTAATGTTAATCTTGGATTTTTCTCTTCCCTTCTGGCTTTCTAAGGTTCTGGGGTATCATTTAAATGACTATTCCAGTTTTCAGGGATTTTGGATATTGCTTTCTGGGACAAAAGAATATATTGAATTAAAACAATTTTGTTAGAAACTTTTAAGTTGTGTATATATTGATTTAAAACAACATTTATTAGCACTGTGTTGAAAGACAATGTGTTTGTGTAGTCACTATGACAACCAGTACTTTTGTAAATAAACTTTGATTATTAATAATTATTATAATAATTATTTATCCCCAAACGTTCTTAGAAATTCCTGAGTTTCTGGATGCGTTTGTTTTTTGCTTATGTTTTTTTCTGCAGTGTTTATTTATCACAAGTAAGTTCTACTCTTTGAGCAATCACTGAACAAAGTGCCTATAATCTATTTACCTATTATCTATCTATCTATCTATCTATCTATCTATCTATCTATCTACCTATCTATCTATCGTCTGTTGTCTGCCTGTCTGTGTATCTAATTCTAGAGCCTGGGGACTAGAGAAAGCATGCTATTTGTCTTTCTGTATCTGACCTATTTTGCTTAATATGGGACTTTTTGTACCATTTCCAGAGTGTTTTTTTTTTTTTCAAATCACTTTAAGCCTTCCCAGACCTTGTTTTTCTTATCTTAAAGGTAAAAACATTGTGACTTAAAATAAGTAGGATTGTATCTACTCAGAGTTCTCTCTTCTTGAGAACACATGGGGATTATCTTGACTACCTGGGAATATTTATCTATTTAAACATCCTGTCTGAATCATTTCTGAGCATGTTTGATATGATCTATGTCTTAACCTCCATGGAACTGGATACTTTGTTTTTAATTGCTTTTAACAGTTAAAAGTCCTACATAAACAAAACCTTGATAACGTTTGCCACAACGTACCACAGTGTAGCTAGGATGTCCCAAAGCATCTCTTCCCAGCTAGGTGCCCTGGGCAGGTAGGTGGTGGGAAGCTGAGAGGGGCCTTTTAGGAGGTTTTCAGTCACTGGAGACATGCCTTTGGGACTGTGGGACTCTGATCTTCTTCCTCCATTTTATTTGCTTCTTGGCCCGCTGCTGAACGGCTTTGCCTCATCGAATACTCCAGGCAGGATGTCCTTGCCTGATAACCAGCCGCAGTGATTGTGAATCGACTCTTCAAACCAGGAGTGCAAAGTAAATCTTTTATCTTTATGTTTCCGGTATTTTGTCAGAGTCATAGAAAGCTAACACAGTGAATTTTCTCCTAACGAAGTTCATTTCCATCAAAAAGATTTTAAAAGTACGTAGTCATTCTTCTTCTGTTCAGGCAGTCCATTGTAAAGACTGAAATCTGAGCTTATTATCTTTTTGAAGCTTATGAGTTGCTAATGCTTATTTAAAACTTTGATGAAGTTAGTGACAGAAATGTGTGAAGAGAGTCTTTGGTGCTCATCACCCGTTTTTTGTCTTCTTTTCTCCGTCCTAGGGAAATGCTCAGGTTGGGCGGGGCCTGTGAAGCTCCGCCCCTGGGCCATCACACAGTAGCTGATGGATGACCCTGAACCCTCTTTTCCCAGCCACGGTAAATCTGGAACCTCAGTTAAAAGGATGAAGACATAAAAGAGTGACATCCTCACAAGCAGAATCCTGAGATGGTAGGAACAGTGAGATACAGTTAAGAAGTAAAGACCTAGGTAAGCTTGTTTTACTTAGGTAAGCTTGTTCCAGTTAAAGCCACTGATTTAAAAAAAAAATAGCCACAGTGTGACATTAGCTTATTCCATTTCAAGTTGTAAATCTAATGAGAGTAATTTTATACTTATTAAAACCACAATAAAATATTTTGTAAATTGAATCGCTTTCCATTTTGATGAGCTCTCAATAGCTGGGCAGAAAGCTCAATCCAGACACCCGAGTAACATTTAGATCAGCTTCCACACCTCCTTTCCTAGGGTGAAAGGGGATAGGGCTTTTGATACAGCTGCAAAGTACATTATTAAGGAAACAATTTCAAAATTATGTTACAGTAGAGATAACAGAAACCCCATGGTTACTGGCAAGTGTTTGGATGCGTGTTGATACAAATTCACTTCTTCCAGGCTAGAATGAGGCTCAACCACTTTCTAAATTTATTATCGTATTTGTTTGCCATCAGTGAGTTTTAAGTCAATTAAAAAGAAAACAATGTAAACATGGAAACAGCTGCATTGAACTTTGAGGTCTGAAACACAGATCTGAAGGTTTATATTCTGAAAGTATTATTCAGACATTTTCAGTGGGAGCCAGTGGAGAGGGAAGGGTTGCCAACAAAGGTGGTGGACAGGGGTGAGTGGGTGAGAGTGAGGGTGGCGGCGGCAGCTGAGGGCAGCGGGTGGGTGACTCTGTGCATAGCACGGTGAGGCCTTGCCAAGTAGAGAGTCTTTTGCATCAGTTTTTCCCTTTAAGGGAAAATACGAAAGATACCAAATAATGAAGAAAAGCCTGTGTGTGTGTGCCTATTGCTACCTTGTGTGACTCCAGGGCTGGATGTCAAAAATCAGGTCCCAGGTTTACCAGTCACCAGTCTTAGGACCTTCAGCTCCGTGTTCTCTTTGCGGCTTAGCTTTCTCATCTGCTAAGTGGAGATGCTGCCTGTAAATCTTGGGGCGTATGTATAAAACAATATGAAGATTTAGCATAGTACTGGCACTGACTACCCAGTAACCAGTGTACATTCTGGGTAGCTGCCCAGGAGAATTCTGGGTAAAACATTCCCACTAGGAGGATTACACAGTTGTAGGGCAAACACATCCTCGTGTGTTTGTCTGGTGTCTGGCTCCCCTTTTGTGCAGGATTTGCTTTTCTATTCCTTTCTCCATCGCCATATTTTCCGTCTTCATAGCGTTACCTCTGAACTACTATTTCTATGATCAATCCCCTTAATATTATCACAAATCTATGCTAATTTATGTATGTTATCGGAATCATAAAATTTATTTTTGACCCAGAGCCCATATTATAGGTGAAACATTAGTTAAGATAAAACGCTAGGTGAATAAACACTTATTAATGTATTCAACATTTGGGTACATACTGTTGGGAATAATATAAACATAAAGACAAGGGTTCCTCTGTGAGGAATTCGCAATTTGGTTTGTGAAGTACAAACAATAAACATGAGACTAAGATTCCACAGACAGGTGAGGAAGATATAATTGCTTCCTTATAAGTGACTCGGGGATGATGACAAGAGACGTATGAAGGTAGGTTAAAGAATTCTTCAAAACTTTAATCTGTTGAAATTTACCTTAATTCCTACTGATTCTGTTTCATGGGAAAACAGTCGAAATTTAAGGTAATGTTGAATAACAAAACACATTCCATAAATCTTAGGAGTCTCCAGTATTGTTGTAAATGAACTGATAAGAATGACTTCGACGAAATGGGGCAGTGTTTGGCACAGAAATATATTGAGTGAATATATGGTTTTAATCCAGAAAATCTTGAAGCTGGGTTTGGGTAGAGAAGTGACGTCATATGAAAGATGACGGGGAGGGAAGCTGGCAGCTATAGACACAGTTGATGACTAACGGTAAAAACCATGGGGTGGTTTGAATGAAAACAGCTCCAATAGGCTTTTAGGGAGTGGCACTATGAGGGGTGTGGTGTTGTGGGAGTAGGTGTGGTCCCACTAGAGGAAATGTGTCACTAGGGGCGGGCTTTGAGGTTTCAGATGCACAAGCCCAGCCCAGTGTCTCATTCACTTCCCTCTTCCTGTCTATCCGGATGTTCCAAGAACTCACAGCTGTGTCTCTAGCACTATGTCTGCCTGTGTACTGCCATGCTCCTTGCCATGATGATAATGGGCTAAACCTCTGAACTGTAAGCCAGCCCCAGTCAAATATTTTCCTTTATAAAAGTCGTCATGGTCATGGTGTCTCTTTACAGAAATAGAAACCCTAAGACATATCCTCCAGCTCTCCAGGGACTCTCTGTGGTTCCTGTATCACAGAAGAGTTATTCCTGTCCTGGGTCGTTTCAGTGTGATGGCTTGGGATACTTGTTTGTACATTAAAGTCCTAGGTGGTTAAACACTGTAAAACAGGGCCATTGTACATGTGCTTTTATTTGTGTGTTTAAAAAGTACATTGACATTCAAGAAATAAATCACGTTAGGCTTCTGTCACAAGCTGGTTGAGTTCATTCTTGGTTGGTGGCTACCTTGGATGATAGTAAGTCCTGAAGAGTTATACTGTGAAAGCATTTTTCAGACATTTTCAGTGAGAGCTAGTTGAGGGGGAAGGAGAAGAGTCATCTGCCAAATGGGTGTTAGTGGGGGAGTTGGGGAGGACAGTGGTTGGGCAGCAGGTAGGAAAGGTGGCTGGGTGCACAGTAAGGCCTTGGCAAATAACGACACTTGCTTGGTCACTTGATTAATGAATCAGCAAAGATATTTTGTCAACCATTCAGATGGTATGACGAGAGCAGAAGGCATGTGATAGGCTTAGTGGAGAAGAAGGGAGCCTGAAAGCGAGGGAAGAGGACAGAAAAGTGAAAGCAAATGAACCTCATCTTTCTGGTTCTGGAGAGAGGCATGACTCTTGCCTCCCCCTTTCACACCCTAGCTCCAAGACACACTTACAAAGAGCATTCCACACACGCTTAGCATCCTGAGCACAGACATGGGCATTCTTCCCTGGCTTATGCAGAATGTGTTGGCAGACCCCTAAGATGGTGAGTCCACTTTGTTTATAAACTCCCTCTTGGAATCTGAAAGCACCACTCGGAAAGGAAGGCATCTACTGGTCCAGGTGGTATGCATACATCTATTCGCCTGCACCAATACATCAAAGACAGCCACCAACTGATAGCGCCTCTGGTTCTTTATTTCTTGCTAACCTCATAGTAGCAGAAGCAGAGGTAAAGAACCAAGGGCCGCTTGCTTCCGTGATTTGCTCTGGCCTTTGATAGGTAGGTTGATGGCAAAACTCAAGGCTGCATTAGCCTTGCCAGCATGGGCTCTGATTGTTGGACCCTGATGGGTAGAAGTGCTAAGCGGAGGTTGACGGGAAGCTGGGTGACCTGAAACTCCTCAAAGAAGCTCATTAAGTGCACCATCAACACAAGTCTACGCTTCACTCCCGTGCAGCAGGGTTGCTAATTGGTCCCTGCTGACTTAAGGAGTTGTAAGAGACACACAGCACATCAAAAGTTGGGAGATCCCCAGAAATATCTGCAGATGAGCCTTGGTTCTCATCTGTTTACTGCTTGCAGTTATAAGTCAGTTCTGTCTTCTGATCATCCCAGGGATGAGGTCAAAGTTACCCGGCCACTCAGTTGCAGTTTGATTGCAATGAAGGGGGTTTGCAAAAAGATGACAGGAGCCTCCTAACTGCGATTCCCTTTTCAGCCCCTTTATGTAGAGATGATTCTGCTTTATTTTCTAAGACAAATCTCTTCCTCCCCACTTCCTAGAACACTTATAGCTTGAGTTTGGGCTCTCAGAAAAGCGTCTGTTTGCAGATGTGATAGATTGTCACAGCAGAGTTATCTATATGGTATATATGGTACTGCTCGCCTTCTTCTGGCTAGCTCTGAATGAGTGAGTGATTGCATCATTGCTATCAAAGGCAAGGCTGCCACTCATCCATCCTACCCTGTAACAGCACAGCGGTAGGCTCCCTGTGCATTCTCTTTGAGCCTCAGCAATGGTCTTTTTATATGTACCTTTTATTGAATAAGAACTGTATCATGCCACGTTCTGAATAATGACCCAGAATTGCAGTCCAAGGCCATGGACTAAAGCACTGGAATTTACTTCAGAACTACACGCACCTCCATGATTCCGAGTACGTTGCTATCATGGAAGTTAGGCTGGCAATAATTTTTGATTGGAGCTTACAGTTGTTGATGGCTGTTGAATGTGTTGACTTCTTTCACTCCATCTTCATTCACTTTTTTTACATTTAGAACTGGAACCAAATGCAGATGGAAAGAATACAAAGCTTCGTTGCTGGTAGAACAATCTATCAGCAAAACTTTGCAGCTATACTCACTAGGAGACTAACACAACTTCTGGTTCCTTCTTCTCTCCTTTCTGCACCCTTCCATGTTGACTTCAGATGGTTGTGTTGAGAAGACCAGACTCACAACCAAAATCACTCTTCTCAGGTTTCAGAATAGCACACAGACCACAGCGGTCACATAGCACTAAAGGGGTGTGTGTGTAGATTCGAACCCTCCTCCTAAGGAAGTGGAAACTGTGCTCCTTACAAAGACTGTGATCAGCGTGAAACACAAGCCCTTCCAGCAGGCAGACTTCAGGGGAAGAGGTTTACACAAACTCAAACTTTCCCTTTTCTAGGAAAACCCAGACTCCAGGCAAGGTCAATACAAACGATTGAGAAAGAAACTGGCTTACAGGCTCATCCCAGAAGGTAGAGGATGGGTAGTGTCTCCCATTCTGCAGCCAGAGGACAGCTGTGCCTGAGCTGCATCTGGCTGGGCCTTGCATGTGGAGAGCTGAAATGACTCAACAAATAAATCGGGTTGAGCAAAGGAGAAACTGGGCTAATATGGAGCTGCTTATTTTCATTGAAAGAGCTGTCCTGTGTGCTTTGAGAGAGTGCTTGATGGGGAGATGTGGGGTGGGTGGAGAGACCTGTGTTCTGCAGACCTCTGGAGGTAGCAAGGCTCTGAGCTTCCTATCAGTGGCCACTAAGATGCACTGAAAACCCGAGTCCCTCTGTAGCTTCCAGTACAGACATGAGTGTGCCCAAAGTGA
Organism: Chionomys nivalis; assembly: GCF_950005125.1. Classification (NCBI taxonomy): domain Eukaryota; kingdom Metazoa; phylum Chordata; class Mammalia; order Rodentia; family Cricetidae; genus Chionomys; species Chionomys nivalis. Next base: position 35,599,873 of record NC_080101.1, read on the forward strand.
ACAGACTTTGGGTTTCTTCTTCATGTTTCATTTAATTACTAATCTAGATGTAATCTGACCTAGGAAAACCAATGGTACATCTGTATGTATACTATCAGAACAGACTGTACTTACAAGTCTGAGCAAGGTGTGTTTAGGGGTGCGTTCTCCATGGGGTGCTATCTCTGGGGGCTGCATATTAATTTGGAGAGATAAAAATCATACTCTATCAATACATACTGGGAAGATGAACACAGTACATAGACAGCAACACTGTCTGTCTGTAATGTAAAGTGAGGGAGGGGACGTGAAGGGGGAGATGCTATACAAGCGTCCTCAGAGGCCTGGTGATGGAAATATTCAAAGTTCCTTTGGTCAGAATGGTAGCTATGCAGCACCACTTACAGTGGAAGATCTGTTTCCCTGGACTCACAGGAGCAGGAGGGAGTGGGGAGAAGCATTAAGGGGTGAAAAAGAACTCTGTCCTTTTCCTATTCGGACAAGGGGGAAATTCACACAAATAAAAAAAGCACGTTGGTTAAGTTCATTGCTTTCACCCAGCGGTGATGGCTAAAAGCTCTAAAAGGTCTTTTGCAAATGTCAAGAAACAAAAGTTGGCCAGCAACGTGGGTTTGAAATGCTTCCTCTCAAGCGCTGGCTTTGTTTCTTTTTGGACAGAGATATTCTGAGCATCTTGGGCATGTGTCCCTCCTCCCAGCATGCCTCTCTTTCTGCAAGTCACTGTCACCATCTCCAAAGAGTGAAATTCTTTGCTTTTGTGTTCTCTTGCAAAGGGCTAGACGAGGAAGCAGTCCCCTGCTGGCTTTTGGCCCAAGTGTCATCTAAATGTCTACCCGTCTCAGAATCACCCTGGTGGTTTTGTAAGGCAGCTTGCTGGTCCCTGTCTTCACAGTTTCTGATTCATGAGACCTGAATGGAGTCCCAATGACGCACTTTTTTTTTTCTTTTTCTGTCTCATTTGCATTTCTCCTTCAGTGTTTTCTTTTGGTTTTTTAAAAAATGAGTTTTAATTTATAAATTAAATTAAAATAAATTAAAGTTGTATAAATGGCTCAGATGAACAGTTATTTCCCCAATGTGCTCTTTTGATACGTGTACATATTATGCTTGAATCTTTCTTATTTCTGGTGCTGGAGCTGTTGATTGGCATCTGCATTTGAGACATGCATCTCCTAATCAATGGACTCCCTATCTGGTAAGCCATTAAAATCATTGGGTAGCTTTAAGAAAATCCATGTTCCTGGGGCTGGAGATGTAGCTTGGTTGGCAGAATGCTTACCTAGTAACATGAGGTCCTGGCTCCAACCCTTAGCTCCACAGTGAAGAACTAACTGGATGTGGTTCAAGGTCAGTCTGGGTTACATGAGACCATGGAGAGAGAGAGGATGGGGCTGGGCAGGTATGGGGTAAGGGAAAGTATTTCCAGGGTAACCGCCTGAGAATCCGAGTCTATGGTTTAGAGAAGCACTCAGAATTAGTGTGTTTTCATGGCACTTGAGATAATTCTGATGAGAGATGAGTTCTTCTTCCCGGAGGCTCTCCTCAGAACTCTCTTTCGGCACCAGGGACTGACTGCCCTTTAGTTTTTCATTTATAGAATAACTTTCCTTGGCAAGGCCTTGCCCCAGTGGTGTGTGTGTGTGTGTGTGTGTGTGTGTGTATGCAGTTTCATTTATTAACGTTCCCACTTTTATAAATGGATGTTGACTGTATTCTCCAGATTCTAAAGCAAAGTGCAGGAGCCCCTCTTTGGGGGATGGTTTATGAGATTGTACTGCCCAGAGATAAGATATTAATTAGATTGCTTATGAGGAACAATTTAAAAGGCAAACCCTGGATTCTGTATTTAACAGCACGAATAAATCAAGCAACGGGCCTCAGAGAAATGTGTAATGTACTTACCATTTTGTACTTGTTTTTATGCAAATCTTATCTTTGAATTGGGAAAGGAGACTCAGGCACACTGGTAAAGCTCCAGTACTTGGGAGTGGTTGGAGATGCCTGGGATACAGTGTTGGTAATCAAGCTTAGAGAAAACATAAACTTTATCTAATACAATTTCTTTGAATTTAGTTTGAAAATGATTTTCAAAATGATCTGATGAATAAAGCGGAGATCTCTCGGCTACAAGCTATAAAAATCACATTAGCTATCTGCTCGGTGGATCTTTCTCTCTAATTTTCATTTTTTTCCCATCGAAAATTTATTTTACTCCCTAGACGGTCTTTTAAAAATTATTTTCAGAGAAATCTCTGATCTATATGATCAAGATATTTTTGCAAACTCAGTCTGGGGAGAAACATAATGGTTTCTGTGCAAGTGTAAGTAATAATTAGAAATAATGATAGATTGCCATGGTGATCCTGGGCTCACCAAGGCTTCTTTCTGTCTAAGAATTTAGAGACTGGAGCATACTGTGACTCAAGCACCACACACCAATGGCAGTAGAATTTGCTGTATAAGCTCAGGCCACCAGCAGAGCGTATGGAAATGGTGATGGTTGGTCCTGATGTCAGTTAGACTGGTATTTAAATCATCTAGGACACACACCTTTAGGTGTGCGTGTATGTGTGCATGTGTGTGTGTGTGTGGGGGGGGGCATTTCCAGAGTTGATTAACTGAGGGAAAAAGACCCACCCTCAAAGTGGACCACACCTTCTATGATATGGAAGGTCCTTCTATATGACGGAGGAAGGTCATTGGCTAATAAAGAAACTGCCTTGGCCCATTTGATTGGCAAGCCTTTAGGTGGGTGGAGTAAACAGAATAGAATGCTGGGAGGAAGAGGAAGTGAGCTCAGATGCAGGGCAGCTCCTCTCAGAGCCAGAAGCGATGAAGCAAGCCGCCAGGTCAGACATGCTGAATCTTTCCTGGTAAGACTGATGCTACACAGATTATTAGAGATGGGTTGATTGGGATATGAGAATTAGCCAATAAGGGCTAGAGCTAATGGGCCAAGCAGTGTTTAAAAGAATACAGTTTGTGTGTCGTTATTTTGGGGCATAAGCTAGCCAGGCATCCATGAGCCGGGCTGTGGGAAGAGGCCCGCAGCTCACCACTACATCTATATATGTGTAACTTTCATTGGTTAATGAATAAAGAAACCGCTTTGAGCTCCTACAACACCCCCGGGGTGGCCCTTACAGAAAGATGCTCAAGGAAAATAGCAATGTGTATAGTTCTCTTCTTCCTCCTCTTGAGCAAGCCCATCTATTCCTTTTTTGTTTGTATGTCTTTTTACATTGTCTGCAGACATGAGACTCTAGCTCTCCAGCTACTTTGGAATTTCAGTATAGATTCAATATGAACAACTCCCCATGTAGCGTTAAATCTTTAGCACCAGCTTGGGACTGCCAAGGCATCCCTCTTCCGCTGAAAAGCTGCTAGGATCTCTGTCTGCTGGCATATTATTACAGTCATTATTACACTGCTCCAAGCCTATTGCATAACGCCACCTTGAAAATTCCTTTTTCTAAGCTGTCTGTTTGTTCCTCTAAACGGCGCTGCCTTACACAGATAGTTATTGTTGCATTTTCAGTGTGTGCAGTGTGTATTGCCAGCTTTCACTTTGGGAGTAAAAAACCTTCTGTGTCTCCCCAGTTCCTCTGCAGCCTGTGGGGCATGAGCATTTTTCTCTGTGTGAAAGATCTTTGGCACCGCAGTGATTTTTTTTCTTATTTTGTAGACGATTGTCCATATTTTCTGCATTTTACTCTAGTGAAGTTCCCTTCCCCCTATCTCATCCTGCCCATTTACTCTCTCCAAAGGTTGGACATGGAGATGTTTGCTCATAGGGATATTTTGCATAACCTAGCCACTAATTTCCAACCCCTTTAACTTTTCTAAAGGGATGCCTCAGAAGAAATAATTCAAGAAAGTTCACACACACATACACAAACACACACATGCAAGTGTGTGTGTATGTGTGCGTGTGTGTGTGTGTGAGTATGCATGATATCTGTTTCTGTCACATCACTGATTTTTATTTAATGATCAAAAGCAGCAATTCCTGAAAACTAACTGGATTTTCATTCATGTTATTTGGATTCCAAGATGGCAGATGATCCCATTGCTAAGCTGTGACAGGGCTGTTAGCTCTGTGTTTGGACTATGAGTGAGAGTGTGGTATACTTCAGTCTGAACCCTGAGGAGAAAAAGTCAAAGGATACAGAAGAGGGTGGTAGTGAGGGGTTTGTGTGGGGATGAGGAAGCTGACTTGTAAGAGGCAACTCTGGAACAGATCAGGTTAGAAAGGAGGCACCAGCCAAAACTTTCCCACTAAAATGATAATGAGATGGTTAAAACTCTTCTGTTTGCTTCCCAGTGAACCCAGAACTCTGAGGAATGGAGTGAAATGTCAGTACTAAAAAGATTGTTTGTCAGATTGGATCTCATTAGGTTAAATGAACACATTTTTGTCTTAATTATGAAAATCAGATAAACAGTGTCTAGGAGTCTAGGGAAATTAATGTTAGTTTAGACAATTCTTTTCATGTCTGTTGATATTAATGATACCCATCTTAAGGCCAAGAATGTCAGGGACCCTAGATAAATATCATTTGATTGTACCCTTTTCATTGTGCTCTGTCGCCAGTGAGTATTTGGTAAACACTTCTGAGGGTGTTTCATCATAAATCATTATTTCAGAAAGACATGTGATAGAAATGGTCACTGATTTCAAACAGAGAACCATTTTGCAGTAATTATATTTTCTCATAAAACAATGTGATAGGCATCGGAGACACAAGTTTCCTGTGCTTAATAACTACAAAGACTCTTTGATAATCAGCTCCAGTCTTCACTTTCAAAAGTCTATTTTAGTGGAAAAAGAGAACACAGAAAAACCACAATCCTGAGAGACTGGAGAAATGGCTGACTTGACTCATTGTTTAAATGGACGGGATCTTAGATCTCTTATCTTTTGAAGGCAGACAGGAGATGAGGGATTGAAGAAAGCATGGAAACGGAGCACTTCATTTGTTTTACTTTTTGATGCAGTTATACCAATAGGAGCAGTAGACTTTGTAATGGGAGCCATAGATGTTGTCCTAAGTGGACACAGGAAAGGCTGATGCGTTTTTCATAAGCACCCTTGGGCTTCCCCACGTTGTTTCTTTCACACGGTTGCATATATTTTTTGTTCAGATAACTCCCTTTGGAGTTAATGAAACTTTGTTTAACTGTACTGTAAGTCACACATATTGTAGGCAGAAGGCGTGCCTGAACTGAGATCTAGATGCCCAAGGAGAGAAAGAGTGTCCTTGGAATGAAATCGTAGTTGTAAATATTGTTTGGTATGATCAAAACTCATAGAGCAGCAATTAATTTTAGATAATTACTAGTTGGAAACTACATAATTGGGTGTTTCCCTCTAGAGTCACCTGCCTTTGTGTGGAGTGTTTAATCGGTTGTGCAGTTAAACCTGAAAGGGAAAGGTGCTCGCAGCAAAATTAAGAACCGTAGTGGTGTGGCATTCCAAGCTGTGGCATGTTAGGCCGCCGAGATGCTTAATCAAGTTAGTTATTATATCTTTGGAATTAAATCCAGCAGAAAAAAAAAAGCTCTACTTTTGGGATTAGTATCATATAAGCCTTCCATTTTAGAACACAAAAGAACATAAATGAGCAAATCTGAGGTTCAATTTTTGGGGTGAAATAGTTATGTATCTACTTGGAAACTTATAAAAAGCAATCTGGGGGTGTGCTTAGGGAACTGGCCAGACAGCTCTACCTTTAATAGAGGTTGAGGCAGAGGTCCTGGAGTTGGACCCTTTGGATTGGAAACAGTCTTGCTACTTTCTTGCTTAACAAATGAAATCTTATTTCATTATCTGTGATACAGTGTCTACTTGGAAGGGCTGTGTGACTTTTATAAGTTTATATATATATATACATATATATACATACATATATACACACATACATACATATATATAATGCTAAGGATTGTGTCTAATGTTTTGTGAATGTTCAATAAATATTTATTTTGATTAGATTTAGTCGGAGATGGCACTTTTCCTCTAAGACATATATTATGAGATAAAAATAAACTTCCAAGTTATGTATCAGTTTTAGTAGCCTCATTTTCCATTCATGGATTTAGCCAAATAAGCATTTCCATAATGTTAAGATGACATATTTTTACAGGCTGTTCTAGCTATGTAATTGTGTATAATTTTCAAATATTACCAATGTACCTACTATGCATACAAATATACATTTAAAAGCTCTACATATAAAATTGCTAGTGAGCATTTTTTTGGGACAGGCGTTTTCAATATTTTTCCAAAGATGTATTCCTTGTCAGATTTTACTTGTAGGATCCCTTTTGGGTGGTTAAGATTTAAAGATGTCCTGTTTTTTATTTTTTTTAAAGGAGGTATCCCACATCTCTTGAACTACATATTTTATTGGTCAGTCTATTCAAAACTTAATGATGTTTCTGCTTTAAGTAATTCTTAGTTTCCAATGTCTGCATTTTACTTGTAGGGCAAATAGATTTTATAATACCTCTTGATTAGCCATTGCTTCATTCTTTACTATCTGGCGAGTCAGTTCTTACTAATCACAGATCTTTTAACAAATCTTTGTGTCTCTACTCCAGACAAAATTAAGTTTTATGAACTTGAGAAGAATCTGCTGTTACCAATGTCAATACCACCCTGTGTCTTAAAATAGTGTCAAGAGTCTCCAGTATAACTTAAACTTATACAATCTGATTTCCCAATTTTATCTCAGTAAATCTAAAGAAGGAATAATCTATGTAGATATTCTACAGGCTAGACAATCAACCACACCTGCAAACCAAGGCTTTCCCTTGGCTTCCCTTTGTTATTTTAAAAACATTATTATGAATTATTAAATGATGAATGGTATGGAAATATAGCCTTCAGTCATAAAGTTCCTACTGACCTTTCCCCCTTTCCTTCTTTCTTCCTTTTCCTTTGTTCTGTTCCCTTCTGTGTTTCTCTCTTGTCACTGATGCTATGGTTTAGCTTCCCTGTACCAGGAGAGGCTTTATTTACTACGCACCTTATTCTATCAACTTTTTGTTTCTAAAGAAATACAATTTTATTTCCATGAATCTAAGATGCTATTAGGTGTAAGCACCACCGAATGCTCCTTCCAAGAGCCAAAGACAATCTAACAAAACCCGGAATATTATACACGAAAAGCCCTCTTCTGAGTTGTTGGCCAAAGCTGTCCAAGAGACTCCCCAAACATAAAAACTATCGCTGTTGCCCTTAGTTATTCCTTGAAGGTGTAAAGTAAGTTTCTATTGCTGAAGACATCATACACTTCAGAAACAGGTCCCAGAGATTCCTGAGCTGCAAATGACCTGAATTCTTCCTCCTTGAGGACTGGATTTTATGGAACCAGAAGGCTCTATGCAAGCTTCCAAAAGGGGGAGGAATCCAGCAGTCCTACCCAGCGATGACTCCTATGGACACCTCAGTGAATAGCACGACACGAGAACGTAAGGATGTAGTTGTGGCATGCACACCTTGGCAGAAACTAAAAGTTTTCTAGTTGGACTTACGACCAACATAACAATAGAGAGACCATGCCTGGGATGGGAAACCTAGTTGACTACTCAGTGGTAGTCAAGTAATGGTTATTGAAGGAGAATCTACAAATACTCATTTACTAAACCAGCATAATTCCAAACAACAAACATAGATATTGGTCCTTATACCCACAAATAAGTATAGTCTTCACTCCTCATCCAAGAAACTTCTCTTTGCAACAGTGGAGACCACTTCAGAAAACCACAATCAATCAATATGCAAGGTTGTGGAGTACAGTCCCAATGAACATATCTACAAAATTCTTCTGCACCTGAGGCTCAGAGGACACTGCAAAAGAGTGGCAGAAAGAGTATAAGAGCCAGAGGATAGGGGAATTTGCATCATACTGTGTGTCCTAGTAAGGTCAGAACTACACCCATAGAGTCTTATGAAAATGACTGTCCTAACATGAGCAGAGCAATCATGACACCAGTGTATATGTCAAATTGATGGGGAAAAGACCATGAGGCATGAGCCCTACAGAAAGAACTGCAGGCAACTGAGGAAAGCTGGAAGAACAAGAGGTAGCCTTCCCTGAGCAAGAGCACACTGATTGATTGTCCAGCGCCAAATGGTCAACCATAGAAGCACACATGCAAGAAATAATATATGAAATGAACAGGTTATATTTTAGGAATATGTATGTATATACAAATACTTTTATGCATGAAATGACAATTATTGAAAAAGGAGCTGATGAATTTGAAGGTGAGTAGAGGGGTGTATAAAAAGGTTTGGAAGGGAGAAATGTTATATTATATATATTATATTATATATAATAATATATTATATTATAATCACAAATCTTTAAAAAAACATTTAAGATGTCACCAAAGATATAACATGTTCTTAAAAATAAATACTGTAGTCAATATATAAAACTTAGAAGAATGAGTAGTTGGGGCAGGTGATGTTTTTTACAGCCTCTGAGAGTAGCCCCTGTCTGGACAACACCTCAGCATGGAAGACATGCTGTGTGGATGTTACTTTAGTGACACGGTTGCAAAGGATGAAATCTCTTGTATTATCCAGATACAAGCATTGTACAATGTTTAATTTCTATACTGAGTTGGCGGAAATTTCAATTTATTTTTGGAACGTAAAAGGTATAGCAATACTAAGAAAGCATCTAAATGATAAAAATCTTATATTTAAATTTAGGTAAAAATCAAATTAATCGCCTGGAGCAGACTATATGTATTTTTTATGAATCTCAAGAAGATAATATCAGTAGAGAAGAATGTGGAAGAAACTGGCTTTTATTTTTTAGAGTGCTAAAATATTTAGAAAAACAACGTAAAATGTTGGAAAATATTGGGTGATGTTTGTAAGAAAGAAGAGGTTGTATTGAAGGAGAAAAAAGCTAAGGTTTAGTATGCAAAATTAAAACATAAACAGTCAATGTAGAAGTTTATGAACCATTCAGCAAGACAAGATTTCCAAACAGAGATGTCACATTCTGGAATTCCCAAGAATAAGACAAAGTTGGAGTTCACTGAAGAAATACAATTTTGCTTGAGAATGCCTTGTATAGGAAGGCTTAAAGATACCTGTGCCTGCTGGTGAAATTATAATGAGAAACGGCTTGGCCACATTCTTTTAAAAAAATTGATTCTCTGAAAATTTTATACAATGTATTTTGATCACATTCAGCACCCCTCCCAGCTCCTCCCAGTTCTATACCCACATTCCAATCTAGTCCAGTTTGTGCTGGCCACGCCCATACACTCTTGGGTGTGTGACGGTCCGCTGGAGCACGGTTGCCCTCTCAACAGGTACACCTTTAAAAAAGAATGGACTCTCCCTCTTTCAGTACCTATCAGTTACAGCTATCACCCAAGGGCAAGAATTACTGCTTACTTCCCCTTGGGAACTTTGTCAGCTGAGAAAAATACCAATTAGCTTGACCATGGTCGTTATTTCATACTCTATCTATACACACATCAACTCACCATTTTATAAATTTAAATATATACAGTTTTTGTTTGTCAGTTATATCTCAATAAAATTGGGGCAAAATGGCCACAGGTCTACTATGAGAGATTAGGGTAGCGTCAAGTCAGAGAGAACCGCCAGACCCAGTCTGCTGGCAAGCCCAGTCGTCATCCCTACGTGATTCCTTCAAAAGGATTTCCATTAGTTACGGCTGATAGTTTTACTTCAAGTTACATTTTTGAGAGTCTACAAAACTTACAAAATGTCTTTAAAAAAAAAACTTGGTGTGTGTATACCAAGGGGACTTCTAAAACTATTGTCTTTTAGATTCTGGCCTGTCCTCTGATTTAAGGTCTACGAGAAACATTTTAAGTACGTTTGAGTTCTTCTATTTCCATGACTATAAAGGGCATCTCTCTGCCTTTCTGGCAGATCTATTATTACAAGTTTTCCAGACACTTGGATACCAAGTTTTCCATCAATTTTAGTGACACATAGAACATAAATGCAACTCTAACTTTCCTTTTAGTCTTAATAATCTATCTTAATTTATTATTTTCACAGGCTTTGGTTTTTTTCTTTAGATTTGTATTTAAGTACTCTTGAGAGCTCTTCAAAGGTTCTCATAAAAGAAAACATAAAAATATCCACATGAAGATATTTTAAAGAAATTTAAAATGAATGCCAAACAGGACAGGGAAAAGCCTGTGAGACTCAGCCCTACACAAAGAACTTCAGGTAACTGAGGAAAAGTGGGAGCAGGAGAAGTGGTGCTCCTCATGGAAGAGCACACCAATTGGTTGTCCAGTGCCAAGTGGGCAGCCCTAAAGACACACATATGAGAAGCATTATATGGATGGAGGAGGTTATATTTAGGAATATATATATGAATATGCATGCAATTACAATTAATGGGAAAGTGGCCATGAATTTGAAGGAAAGCTGGGAGGGATATATGGGAAGGTTTGAAGGGAGGAAAGGCAAGAGAGAAATGTTGTAATTAAAACACAATCTCAATAAATAGAATAGTGTAAATACATTTTGCTTTCTGCTTCTTTCCTTCTCTCCTTCCTTTTATCCTCTTTCCCTCCCTCCCTTCCTCTCTCTCTGCCTTCTGCTCCCTCCCTCCCTCCCTCCCTCCCTCCCTCCCTCCCTCCCTCCCTCCCTCCCTCCCTCCCTCCCTCCCTCCCTTCCTCCCTTCCTTTCTTTCTTTCTTTCTTTCTTTCTTTCTTTCTTTCTTTCTTTCTTTCTTTCTTTCTTTCTTTCTTTCTTTCTTGATTTAATGTGGACTTGGTGCCAATCTGCTAGGTACTGAGTTTTTAAAAAGCATTTTAAAACTGTTTCAAGTTTTGTTTTTTAACCACACTCTAGTAGAACCTAACAGGTCTGTGGTTGTATGTTGGATGTCTGTTTTTTCCACACCAAGGAAGCTATGGGTTCTGGACAAGGGATGGTGTTCTCCAATCCTAATGCATTTGGACACACCCACCTGCTTAAGAACTCAGTCCCATAGACCACCTGGCACTCCAGACACCTGTCACAAGTGTGGGGCGGGTGCCTGTGACCTCTTCTCCAGGTTCAGTTCATTTTCTAGTGTGACTCACAGAGTACAGAAATCACAGAAGCTTACACAGAGCACAAACCAACAGCCAGAGAAGGAGACGCACAGGACATGTCTGGAAGGTCTCTCAGGACAGGGATTGCCATGCTTGTGGAGTTGGAAAAACGTCCCACTCTCCCGGCACACAGATGTGTCTTGTTCATGCTCCCAGAGGCTTCCAAACTTTAGGGTTTTTATCAAAGTGTCATTGCACAGACTCTTGCTGATCCATTTAATCTTGGTCCTCTCCCCTCCACAGAGGTCAATGTGGAGTCGGAAGTCCCTGCCCTCTAGCAGGGCTTTGGTCATTCAGATGGGCAGCATGGACACTGGAACTAGCAGGTCCTGCAAACCACCTGTCACCTCAGTAGCACACAAAAGACACTCATCAGTTCAGAGTTCCAGCGATAGCACATCAGGATCCAGAGGTGACCAAATAGCACAGTGACCAAAAACTTCTTGTGTGTCAGCAAAGTACAGAGTGCCACTTGTGGGAAAGGAAGAAACGCTGGTGAGAAACGTTTTATGGGAGGACTGAGTAGAGTTAGCAACATAGGGAAAATATCTAGTTATTTCTGGGATCACAGTTGACTTTAGTTAGTGGCTTCTCTTCAGATTTGCATTTCCGCTGACCTTACAGTATGGTATTTATTGCTAAGAGAATCACTCCCCGGAGCTAATTTTTCCCCTTCTTATTGGGATGGCCCTTCTGGTTAAGGGCACCAAGGAAGCTTTGATGGACCCGAAGGGAGGATGAATTCTGCGTTAGTGTTCCAATGAGTCGCGGAGAAGGTGACATTGCAATAATATGCAGACCATCTAAGAAAAACAAAAGCTATTAAAAACATGGCACAGATAGTTCTCAGCTAACCTTGCTGTGATTCAACAGGTTTTGGGGTCTGGTTCTCCTACAGGAAGAGCCACTGAGTGGCCTGCTCCATTCCACCTCTCTTTCTTCCCTGCTTCACCACTGTATACTTGCTCATCATAATGGCGCCTGACCACTGGGCACTTTGTGGCACCAGGCAGGCGTGTGGATGCTTCAGGCACACTGTTCTGTGAGGACCTAGGCTGATCCATGGGTGTCTTTGATGACTGCGTTGCATGGCATCGGGGGGGGGGGTTATGTGAATCTATAAGATACTGTCAGTGTAAAGATGGGCACTTAAAATCTAGCTTGGGTATGTTTTATCTTTAAAAAATTTAGGTTGATTTACCCTATTTTATGTATACAGTTATTTTGCCTGTGAGTATGAATGAGTACCACATGCATGCCTGGTGCCCACAGAGGTCAGAAGAAGGGGTCAGGTTCCTAGAACTAGGATTACAGATGGTTGTAAGCTGCCATGTGCTTGCTGGAAACTAAACCCCGATCCTCTGCAAGGACAAGTGCTCTTAACTGATAAGCCATCTCTACATCCTTACACGTGCTTTAATATACGGGTTATTTTTAATAAAGTTATGCAGTGCTCAGCATAATGCCTAAAATGAAATAACTGCTTAAAATAATCCCACTGAGTTTTGTAATGTTCCAGATATTCATGTATACTCTTGATCTGTCCTTGAGTATTGCTAGTATCGAGGAGGTAAGATATAGAAGTTCCATCCTTCATGTTAGTTTGGTGTGTGCTGTGTCCTTCCAGTCATTTTGTTTTTATTAACTTATCTACATACATAAAATGTGTAATTGGTACACTATGGATGGACACACATATACATAAATGTACACACATATTACACACACTCACACACATACAAATGTGCACACACGCATATACATATATAAACACATATATGCAAGTACACATACACAATATACACACATACATAGACATTTACATATCTCCACTCACACATACACACACATGCACATACACACACATACATGTATAACACACTTATACACATACGTGACCTCACAGGTGCTCTTTTTTTGAGTAGAAGGGTATTACAGTCTACTGCACACTCTGCCTTAGCTACTTGATATCACAGACACAAGTCAATGGTCTTTTCTGCAGCTGCTGCAGGAGGCTGCCTGCCGCGCACAGCGCCCCCGTGTCTGCGCTCTGTGCACTGGCACCCAGTTCGCGAGCTTTGGGCAAGGGAGCTGGAGGTTAAAATACACAAACATACACAGACAGAGAGACAGCGACACGGGTCATCCTTGAATTCCCCAAGAATGCCCCTTTATTGTGTTCAGGGGCAGATTATATAGAGATAGCCATGCCCCAGCCAAACCCACCAGAAACCACTCTCCTGCCATCAGGAACTCCTGAAGGTCTCATGCTCAGAGCAGCTGTAGGCACTCAGATCAGGGGATTACAAGAAATTCAGGATCTGGGGTCTCACTGCTCCCAATAGCTGCCTTGTGTGAGTGTGCTCTATTTAATAATCACTCAGGGATGGACAGTCCTTGCTGATGTGAGCAGTGCTGTCCCAGGATGTATGTACTGTCACAGAAACTCTTGGTGTTCACTCTTAGCAGTGGGATTGCTGGGTTAGATATGTGCATTTATTCAAATATAAGGGATTATCGCTCAATTCTCAATCCTAGACTTGTAGGCAGGTGCAATTCCACCCCAAAGAATTAACTTATTTTCATTTACTCAAGTGTGTCTTTATTCCTATCCTCTGACCATTTTCTGACCCCCATGCCAGTTGGATTAGTGAAAGATAACCTGTTGTTTTACTGTGTGTCTCAAACTCTGAGTCACAGTGACCACCTTTTTCTTTGTTTTTGTTTTTGTGACAGGGTTTCTCTGTGTAACTTTGGTGCCTGTCCTGGAACTAGCTCCTGTAGAACAGGCTAGCTTTGAACTCACAGAGATCTGTTTGTTTCTGCCTCTAGAGTGCTGAGATTAAAGGCGTGCTCCGTCACTGCCCAGCTCACAGTGACCATCTTGAGACACGTTTATTGGCTATTTGAGTTTCTTTATTTGTGAACCTGCCAGTTGAACTCATTTTCTATTGTTGCACTGGGTTGTCAGTCTTTTAGAAATTGATTTAAAACTCAGTAATGTAGTGAAATCGCTGTGGCAGATTTTGTCTTCTGGTTGATTGTTTAGAGCAGTGCTTGTTTGCATATTCGAGGCAGCATTCTTTGATGGCAAGAACGTGGAACCGTGTAGTTGCTGAAATAGGCACTTCAGCTGCTCGTTTTTGGTTTCTTGCCTATTTTTTGGTCTGCAGTTGGGGTTCCAGCAGCTAACGGCCAGAATGCTATGAAAAGAGCAGCCGATCGCTCCTGGGCTCCACCACGCTGTTCGGTGAGAAGCATGTATGTTGGTCAGCTGTTCACGGCTGTGATACCTATCTTCAGTTGTGAAAGCAGACAACTAAAAAGGAGAAAATGTCTATTTGGGCTTGTGATTTTAGAGACTTCAGTTGATGGTCACTTGGCCACATCTCCTTGGGCCTGTGGTACACAGTACATCATGGGTGCTGCACATTGCAGGAAAGGTCTGTTATTTTACGGTGCCTGGAAAGTCCCTGGCTCTCAAGTCTAAGAGCATGGCCTCCATGAAGAGCTAATTTCGTTTTACTAGATCCCACCTCCTTCAGGTTCCGCCACTTTCTCATAGCACCAAGGTTTGGTAAGTCAGCTTTGCTGTCTTGGGACTTTGGGGGTCACTAAAATCCAAGTCTGTTTCATCACAGAGAAACCCACCCACAAAGAGGAAGTTTTCCTGCCCTTAGTCCTTAGTCCTGCTACTCACACCATACTTTCCAAGTCACCCTCTTTCCAAGTGACAGGTTAAAATGTCCTGACCACATTCAAGGTTGGGTAAGCTCTGTCTTCTGCGCACTACTCAAGTTTCACTTTGCAGCTTTGAGCTCATTTCTGGGGTCTTAGCTATAATTTTCTGGAGAACACTGAGAGAGAAAGTACCGACAAGGAGATAGACTGAAAATCATGCCATGAAGACTGGGAAACATTATCCTGCTAAAAGATAGGAGACTAATATATCACATCAGTGTTAAAGACATATCTCCTGGGACATGGACCAGGCTTGTCCTTTAATGTCCTTAGACCAGAACTAGTACTTAATACCACTTAGTTTCTCTGCAGGAACCATTTCTAGAAATCCCATCTATCAGTATAGCAAACCACTTAAAACTGTATCCATTACCAAAGATTCTAGCGGAAGCTATACTTGCAATGTATGATAAAATTCATACATATTGAAATAATGTACTGCTGTTTTTATTTGTTCTAGGTTCATAAAATGTTCATGTTATATGAATCTTTCTGGTTTTGCATTATCAACTCCATGCTATCTGTAGTCAACTCATGTTCTTTACTGTTGTATAATAGTTCATCATATGACTGCACTACAGCCTATCTTTCATTCACCTGCTTAAAACCATTTAATGTTCAGAACATTTCACAGCTATGAATATACTCTGTATATTGTTGATATTCATGTGCAAGAATTTCTCGAGGATTTACATTTGCATAAGTGGAAACGCTGACCCACTGAGTATGTGATGTTTACCTTTGTGTTGCCAAATTGTCTTAAAAATTATTTGTATCTTAGAATATAGTCAAGTTAGCCTTTTCTTATAGCTTAGGTTGCTAGAATATATATTTAATTGCTTTACCTAATGTTACCTAAGAAAAAAAAAATTGCTTTACCTGGTCCCCAAGAACATATACTGACTTTCTGATCAGATGATTTCTCATAAGTGACTTTCAAATTCTCAATGACTGACAACTGGGTACCTCTGCAAAGTCATCTCCTTTAAGATATTTCAAGAGGGCTCTGTTTTCACAGCCTCCCTGCTTTGCTGGCTCATTTGGCTCTCCACATCTTCCTTGTCAATCTCAATCTACTTCTGACAGAGGATTTAAGAATGCAGACTCAGAAGCAAGATGACCACTTGCTTTTCCACTTCACCACCATCCAGCGGAGAAGCCTCATCAGAACTAGGGATAAGGTCTCCAGAACCCCTCCCCCACTCACTCCAGCAAACCTATTATCTTCCTCTGGAGTTTTTTATAACTGGAATGATTTTTCATTGTGTCCCATTTCATAAATAACACATCATTAGTATATTGCCTGAAGGGACAAAACCATATTATGGTGTAACTTTCTTTCCAAGTATTTAGTTCAAGTTGGATTTATCGGTGAATAAAGCAAAAGGAAATAATGTGTGGGACTTGATCCCATACTTTCATAGTCTTGCTACTGGCTATAACAAAACAGCTCATGCATACATAAGACTCCAACTAGTTTCTGATTTCGTTGCCATGACATCAACTGACTGCTTAAGCGTTTAGCTCAGTACTAAGCCTAAATAAGTCATGTTGAAACCCAAGTCCTAAACATACTAACTTGGGATCCACAGTAGAAATAAATCTACAAGTACAGACAGTGGTAGCTTTGTCTTCTCCTAATTGACATGATGCTCACTTTTCCCTGGACTGGACCGGGTTGAAGGAAGCAGCTTTTCCTGAGGAATTCTTCTCCTCAAAAAGGACACAACAGACCCTGGATCACATGTGAGAGCTGACTCCACACCAGCGAGACTCATTGTCTGCCATGCTCCTTCTGATGCCCTGTGTACCTGGTACTGCCAAACAGGGTTGAAATCTGAGTCTATCAGTCAGCATCAGCTATTGTGGCGGCAAGCCCTTGGATTGTGTGCTACATCATCATGTTAGCCAGCACTATTTTCTAAAGGACCGTGGAGAGATGGGCAAAGTTACACACTGCTTTTCATTGCTAGGAAAAGCCTGTGTCCTTGTAAATACACAAGCGTCTCTGATAGCTATTGTGATGACACCATTTTGTACTGAATTAAATGAGCTCTCAGAGAATGTGAGGCCCAATCTCTGCAGCCCGAAGCACAGAGTGCAGGTAAGGTCACACCTGAGAGGAAAATGCATTCCTCCGGAGAAGCATATAAGGCACATGAGGATTTGAAGGACCCTGGAAAGGGGCAGCAATTAGAATTTCAGGCATTCTTCAGCTACTAGATCAATTCAAAATGCACGGGCGATTCAATTTTTGAGAGCAGTGCAGATGAAAAAAATTCTCCCTGCACATTTACATTTAAATATCGCTGACTCTGAGTTCCAACAAAGAGATTCACATTGCCATGAATTGGAGATGGCAAGGTCTGCGCCATTGCCAAAGCTGCCCAACTGCTCATTCTTCAGTTCAGCTTATTGGAGTTTCTGGATGTTAAAATATTTAAAAAGGATCATATTCCTCCTGCATAAGCATACAGAATATGAAAATCAAGTTCCCGGTCTTAGATGGCTTAAAAAGCTAAGGACATGAAACACTTTGAAAGCACGAGCAAACGGTTATAAATAAGCACATGAGAGCTGTCAGTTCATCGCTTCTCGGCAACTGGATAATTGGCTGGATGCCATGGACTCAAAAAGGAGGAAACCTGATCCTTCAAAGGTATCTGATTCTTCTTCAAAGGTATATTACTTCGCATTTTCTGTTTTTATTAGATGGGACAGACCCTAACTTAAACATTGTGACTTCCTTCTTCATCTTGTGTTTTCTTTTTCCTCTAACCTCCTGATGCTCTTACATGTCAGAATAAGATGTCATCTTCCCTTGGCTGCAAGAAGGGTCTCCACTAGCCGGCCAAAAACAAAGAGAGTGGCATGGCGGATCTTTTGTCTGAAGTAGTGACTTGTAGGGTTAGGAAAAATCCAGGATCTTGACCATGTTAACATAGGAAGAGTACAAGAGAGGAAAAGGGGGCTGGAGAGGTGGCTCTGTAGTTTGGAGTACTAGCTCCTCTTCTGTAGCACCCGGGATTCAGTTTTCAGCGTCCACATGGCTGCTTATAACCACAGGTAACTGTAGTTCTGGGGTATTCAATGCTCTCTTCTTAGTTCTGCTGACGCCAGACTTGCGTGGATCACAGACATACATGCTAACAAAAACACCAATACACATAAAATAAAATAATTTTTTACAAAGAGAAGAAAGAGTCACGAGTCTGCTATAGCCTAGAGCCTAGCAGATGTCGGTGATTACTGGGTGCAGGCGAGTGCAGAGGTCAGTTGACAGGCACCCACATTCTTCAGCTATCACCCGGAAACTCCCAGTATCCTGGTCCCAGACACAAGTGCCCATTCTTAGAAATCAGGTACCCGCACTGTTTCTTCGAGCAGTCCAGAATGTTGTTACAGTTTATAGGCTCTTCTTTCATTACATAACAATGACAACAACTCAATTTAAGTGTCTAATGACCGGAGCCAGTCATCCAGAGCAGCAAAAATTTAATAGCAACCTTATCTGGAATGCCGACAAGGAACACTTCCCAGGAAACCATTACAGCCCTTCAGTTTACAAAACAATTGTCTTTAATCTTTAATACTGTTAAGCGGTAGGGGGCAGATATTCACATTAGCATAGCTTTGCTTTTTATAACTAGCATTTAATCTACCATATTCAGCCTCTGTTGGGCTAAGAATCTTCTGCCAGACAGTTTGAGATTGGAGCTAACAATACAAGGGTTCCTTTTTTTCTTTAAAGGCAAGGCACAATGCTTGCCTTTCCAGGATGGATACGGGAAGAGTTCATTTAGCATTGAAGTTTGAAAGGAAAAACCTCCAAAGCGTTTCCTTAGGGAAACATAAGACTCCTTGAAATAAATTTCAGTTACGATTAGAATAAACTGTTGGGGAGAAATTTCCTGAGTTCAGAGTGCAGACACAAGCTCCATCTCATTCGCTCGTGCTGAGAAGGAAGCAATGTGATGGTGGCGCCTCCATAGCTCTTTATCTGCTCGGTGGTTTGTTGTGTTTGAATCATTTCCTCTCTCATTGGGTGAAGAGAAGTCAGATGTAAATTTCAGCGTTGCTTTCTCAGGGAAGCAGATATATATTTTTACTGTAGCAGTGTGTTTTCAGATGACATGGAAGAAAGACCTTAATAGGATTGCTGAAATTGAAGAGCCGAGCTTGGGTGATTTTAAAATGACTCGCAGGGTACTCGCGCTCAGTTAATGCCAGCTTACACTGCCAGGCACAAGGCTCATACTCTGTGAGTTTCCTCAAGTGCTGGATTTCCTTGATGGTAAGGCATAGAATGTCTATTTTTTTTATACTAGAATAAGCACCAACATGTCATGAACATAGCCAACAATTTACTTATACTTGCAGGTGAGTGAAATATAAGGGTTTTATGATAGTCACCACCTTTCATTGATTCAGAGGTGAGCCCTTAGGCCTCCAGATAAGGACGTTCACTTTCCAGTTAAGAGCATCTTGTAAGGGATGTTGGATGTTGAGGACTGATGTAGACAATGAATAGCAAGGTCTTCTCTTTGCAGAAAGCATGTGATCACATTATAGTTAATGCCCCCAAAATATCCAAATATAATCAAACATCTAGCAACCCCCACTAAACTCTAATTCTTTAACTCATTACCCTTTTAAATGTAATTTAAACACCTTTGCCATAGAACACTAGACTGGACCAAAGGGACAGATGAGCATCCCTAGTCACCAGAACAGATGACCAGAGTTCCAGATGATCCCACCAGTGACAAAAATGGTGTGTGTGTGTCTCTGTGTGTATGTGTGTGTGTCTGTTGGCTTGCTGTGAATTGCCTTTATTATGTTTAGGTATGTTCCTTGTATATCTGATTTCTCCAAGACCTTTATCATTAAGGGTTATTGGATTTTGTTGAAGGCTTTTGAGAATCTAATGAGACTGTCATGTGTTTTGTTCTTTCAGTTTGTTTCTATGGTGGATTACATGGACAGATTTTTGTATGTTGAACCATCCTGGCATTTCTTGGATGAAGCCTACTTGATCCTGGTAGATGATTTTTTTGATATGCTTTTGGATTCATTTTGGAGTATTTTATTGAGTATTTTTGCATCATTATTCATGAGGGAGATTCTTCTGTAATTCTCTTTCTTAGTTGAGTCTTTGTGTGGTTTGGGTATCAGGGTAATGGTAGCTTTGTAAAAAGAATTTGGTGATGTTCTTTCTGCTTCTATTGTGTGGAAAAATTTGAGGAGTATTGGTATTAGTTCTTTGAAATTCTGGTAGAATTCTGTGCTGAAACCATCTGGCCTCAGCCTTTTTTGTTGTTGTTGGTAGATTTTAATGACTGTTTGTTTCCTTAGCTATCATAGGTTTACTTAAACTGTTTATCTGGTCTCGATTTAGTTTTGGTATGTGGTTCCAAACCAGAAAATTGTTCATTTCTTTTAGATTTTCCAATTTTGTGAAGTACAGATTTTTGAAGTACGACCTGATGAGTCTCTGGATTTCCTCACTGTCTGTTGTTATGTCCCCTTTTCCATTTCTGAAATTGCTAATTTGGATATTCTCTCTATGCCTTTTGGTTAGCTTGGATAAGGGTTTATCTATCCTGTTGATTTTCTTGAAGAACCAACTCTTTGTTTCATTGGTTCTTTGTATTCTATTTTTCAGTTTTATTAATTTCAGCCCTGAATTTGATTATTTCCTGTTGTCTATGCCTCCTGGATAAGTTTTCTTCCTTTTGTTCTAGAGTTTTCAGGTGTGCTGTTGGAATATTTGTTTAATGATGCAAAGATGTGTTGCATTCTTTTATGTTGCATTTGTTTAACTCTGTAAAGCTGTGTTACTTTGCCTGTCTAAAACACCTTATTAGTCTAATCAAGCGCTGATTAGTCATTGATAGCTAGGCAGGAGAGATGGATAGGTGCGGCTGCCAGGCATAGAGAATAATTTGGGGGAGAAATCTAGGTTTGAACAAAAGCAGGAGAGGAGTGAGAAAAGGAGAAGGAGAAGAGGAGGCCAGGGGCCAGTCATCCGGCCACTCAGCCAGCCATGGAATGAAAAGGAAAAAAGATATATAGAATAAAGAAAGGTAAAAGGCACAGGGGCAAAATGTAGTTAAAGAGAAATGGGATAATTTAAGTTAAAAAAGCTGGCTAGAAACAAGTCAAGTTAAGGTCAGTCATTCATAAGTAATAAGAAGTCTCTGTGCATTTATTTGGGAGTTGTGTGGTGAGACCCTGAACAGTAAAACAAAACAAAACAAACAAACAAACAAACAAAAAACATACAAAAACCATACAAGTCTGCTTCCCTTGGATCACAGCTGTCTCCCTTGCATTCTCCAATCTGAAGTTCCAGTAAAGGAACTTCTGGTGTTGGCTCAGTCTTATTTCCACGTGTTGAGGGCTGTTTTGATCTAAGATTTTCCATAAGGCTCTGATGTATGCAGAAAGAATATATTTCCTTCTTTGAACCCAGAAATAAGCATTCCACATCTAGTAATAGCCTGGGTCAGGGACTTGAGGTAGCTATGGCTTTAGATCTGAAAACCCAACTCTTTTTGTCTTAGAGGGTCAATGATTATCAGTCCCAAGACTGCTGTGTGCTCAGTCTGTAATGTTCTTGAGATACACAGTGTCCTTGTGTAACACTGTTTGATTAGCTTGTAACTGACTTTATCCCACTGTCTGATAGTTTTTGATGACCTTAACCCATCTCCCCTTTCAGGAAAAATAGCATCTAAGATGCTTCACTTCATAATCATCTTGCTTTGTGTAAGACATAGTTTATGCAAGACCTCCTGGCCCCAGCTTCTCCGTCTTCTTTGTCTCCCATCTTCTACTCACCTCCCACTTTGGACCCTGTCACTGAGAAATGACCTGTAGGTCACTGGTGTTTTCATATCACCAGTTTGCCATTTTGTATCAAAATCTACCTCTTGTTTTCAAAGATTATTATTATTATCATCGCTATTAGTTTGTGCATGATAACTAGATGTGAATGTTGGCATCTGCGTACCATAGCTTGCACGTGTAAGACAACTTTGCAGGTTCTGAAGTCAGGACTTAGGTCATTAGGATTGTGTGGCAGCTGCCTTTACCTGCTGAGCCATCTCATTGGCTCCTGAAATTCTTCTTCTAACTGCAAACAGTATTTGAGAAACATAAATGTTGAAATCTAAGCCTTCGGTTTGAAATATAATAAAGTTATTTTAGATCATTTTAGGTTTTACATAACTGGAGATATGGTTTGCCTCTTGGGTTTTGGGGTGGTATTTCTCTTTGATAATTACTGCCTATCAACTGTCAGAAAGACTCCCCCACTGTGATCACTCATCAGGTGGCTCACCAACTTGAATGAACTGCTGCCGAACTAAATCATCTATACACGCATTGAAACAGAAGCAGCGTGGAGACATGTCCTCTGTCATCTGAGATCAAATACAGACCTCTGTATCAATGATTACGCTTTCTGCAGGATGCCCTCAACTGTCCTGTTTCCATCAAACAACGTCTTCGTTAAGAACAATATGCTCAGCATGGTGACATAGGCTATGGCAGGTGCAAGGGAGGTGCTGGACCCTGCGCCTGACTTCAAACAGTTTCTAGTCTGTTATGAGAGATGAGATTAAATTGCAGAAAACTCTTAAAGCTGTACAACACTAGGAGATATTTGAGCAGACATTCACAAAGGGCATTGGTGAGACAAGGGGCTCTATTCTCATATGACAGATGGATAGGAACATTGAACAGAGACTGTTCAGGTATTGAGGCAGGCTGTGCTCACAAACACAGTGATTCATGTGCTTTTCTTATGTATTTATACAATTGAAAATATTTTTAAGTGTTTTTGTTTGTTTGTTTTTGAGACAGTTTCTCTGTGTAGTCCTGGTTGTCCTGGAACTCACTTTGTAGACTAGGCTGGCCTCAAACTCAGAGATATATATGCCTTTGCCTTTTGAGTGCTGGCATTAAAGTTGTGTGCCATCACCATCTGGCAAAAACAATTTTTTTTCATACAATAAATCCTGATCATAGTGTCCCCTCCCTCATCTCCTCTACGATCCTGGTCACCTCCCCAGTTTTTCAACTCCATGCCTTTTCACTCTTTTTTAAGAAAAGAGACAGGTAAAAAGCAAATAAATAAACAATAATGAAACAAAAACAAACAATAGCAAAAAAGACACAAAAGAACATGCAAAATGTGTGTGTGTGTGCATGTTTTATACCCTACAAAAACACAAAAGTGAAAACCATAATATACAAGCAAAACACCAGTAAAGTAAAAAAAAAAAAAGTCCAATCAAAGTTATATTAGACCCCAGAATCTCCAAATAATCTCCAAATACACTTTTGAGTTTGCTCTCCTTTGGCCGTCTCCTGCTGAGCATGGGGCCAGCCCTTGAGTGTGCTATGCATTCTCAGAGAGACTCCCTTGGAGAAGGTAATTTCTCCTTTGTCAGCAGTTGCACTAGGAGATAGCTTCATGATTAGCAATGGAAGAGCTCACGTCTACTTTCCCATCTCTCTGCTCAGACCATGTCTATCTCTGTGCAGACCCAACGCATGCTGCCACAGTCTATGAGAGTCAATATGTACCTCAGTCCTGCTGTGTCTGCAGACGGTTTCCTTGGTATCATCCATTCCCTCTACCCCTACAACTTTTCCTTATAGCCCCTCCTCCATATAGTTCTCTGAGTCTCAAGGGGAGAGGTTTGTAGAAGACAACCCACTTAATACGGAATGTTCAAAGGTCTCTGGTTGTTCAGTTGTGTCCAGTTGTGGGTTGCTGTATTGGTTTCCATCTAGGAGGAAGCTTCTCTGATGATGACTGTGTGAGGCATTGATTTATGATTGTAGTAGACTGTCTTTAATAGTAATTGTATTGGTATGTTATTCTAGCAAAGCAATAATATTTGGTTTCCCATCGGTCTACAGTATCTGTAGTCTCAGGTTCCTGGTCACCTTATTAGTATCAGGCATGAGTTCAATCTCATGGAGTTGGCCTTAGATCAAATCAGATAGTTTTTTGGTCACTTGGAGCCACCACTGTTTTAGCCTATCTTGCAAGCAGTCACCATTGTATATCAGAAGGTTTGTAGCTGTTTGGTAGCATGCAGAGTACCTTCCAGTAGCATGAGCATTAGTCAGGAGGGGTAAAGGTTCTAGTTGGGCACCAGTTCGACTTCTCTGTGTTCAGTGAAGTGCTGTCTTCAGCAATAGTACTTTACCATCAGAATGTGGAGAGTAATCATTGTGGCCTGCTTTCTAAGAGCTCCAGTTGACAGTCACACAGACTACGTGAGGGAGGCAAGATTTCTTCTTTACTTCACAGGGTAAGAAGCTAATATTCATAGGTATTCAAGTTGTCCAGGTCATAAAACTAAAGAACAGTGTTCTTACTGTATCTGCTGCCACTGATTTAAAGACAAGGTCGAATTCTGCAAATATGTAGTTCCGAATTTGCATGGCAACCAGGTGGTTCGTAAGAATGACTTTGTGTTTATAGATGTGATCTTTAGCCAATCCTACTGGAGTGCGCCACCACAACTGGATAGACATGGCCTTCACATGCATGATGAAAGAGAGAAACTTGGAAATCAACACTTTTCACATAGACATGCAAACAATTGTTTCTCTAAGTAGGTTTTATGCAATTCAAAGAGGAGAAACAAAATATACACAAAGATAAGAAGAAAATCTTCAAGGGTCTAGCCACTGGGGAGTTTGATCAGGCTCCAGTGAATATATGGGCAACCAAATTGGACTTGGTTTCTTCTTCTTCTTCTTCTTCTTCTTCTTCTTCTTCTTCTTCTTCTTCTTCTTCTTCTTCTTCTTCTTCTTCTTCTTCTTCTTCTTCTTCTTCTTCTTCTCCTTCCTCTTCCTCCTCCTCCTTTTCCTCCTTCTCCTCTTCCTCCTCATTCTTCATGGCAGGGGGAGGGCACAAGGATGAGAGGGTAGATCTGGGAGGAATGAGCAGTGAGCATGGTGGGGTACACTGTATGAAATTCCCAAATAATTAATAAATACATTATATTGGTAAAATAAAAAAAAGTTTAATTTTCTATTATACCCACACTTGGCCAGTGATCATGAGAACTATGCATCCAAGGGAGCTGTCCATGAAAGCCTCTCTTGGAACCTTGCTAGATTTCACTTTAGACCTTTCTTTTTCAGGAGCGAGTAGAATTTTTTAATCTACTTTGAAATTTTCAATGCCAAATTGGATAGCAAATGCCTAGGAAATGAATCTCATTCCCCTTTAGCTGTGACGGTCCCTGTGCACAAGGATCTCTTTCAGTCACTCTCTCCTTCTCTGTCTTCCTCTTGCTGATCTGGGGCTGTTAACCACCATGCTGTGAGAGTTAGAAACAAACCAGCCTTGCCACGGAAAACTTTGATGGTTCAGCAGCTTTTTATTTTCCTCCCTGTCGTGATCATTGTGGCACAGAATGATTTTTGAGGTTATAGGATAAGAAAAACGTCCTGGGAAAGCAGGCCTTATTGATCCTGCTGCGTTATGTCTTCTCATGGAGCCTGGAAGACACCGACCTGAGCCACTTTTACCAGCCCACGAGAGGGAGCGCATTAAGCCCAGAAGCAATCTCACCAGATTCTGATCAGAAATTACAGGTTCGTGTTATTTGAAGATATTTATTTCATCAAAGTTCTTAAGTTGTGATTATTCACTTCCCCTAACTGATTTCAGGCACAAGTATAAGAAAAATTGCTTTTCTGTTATGGCCCTAGCTGGCCAGTGGTTGGTACGAAAACTATATTCTAAGTTTTTTGAGACTGCTTTGTAAATTCACTGTATTTTGTTTCCTTTATTAGAATGCCTCTGTGTCTGATACTTGTCTGAATCTTATTATTTCATGAATATTATTTTAAAAATAAAACCTCAAAGTAAAAAGATTTAACGAAGATTTACCGAAATATTAACAATATTGACAGTTATCTTGGAAAATTGGGTGGCAGGTGACTATATTATATTGGTTGTCTTATTCTCCTTGTATCTTTCACATCTTTCTACTAAGTTACTGTAATGCCATGCATTTTAATATTAAATTTAATATTAAAATTATTAAACCTTAGAGCGTAGTGCCCTATGCCTCACTACACTATACACGTGGTATAAAAGTTTCACGTTTTCCCTTCACTGCCACCTTTAAAAGACAGAGATGGGCAAGGTGAGTAAATGCACGGTGTTGTCCACAACAGTGCCTTGCTACAACCAAATGATCACATAATGATGATAAAATGTCTGGGTCTGCCTCCAATAAAGAAATGAGGAATGGCCTAATTACTGTAGTTTGCAAGTGAAAACCCTATTCATTTATCATTCCATTGAACATTATGAGCAGATTGTTATAAAAAAGAGCTTTTCCCCTCAACCTATAATTTTTCTGTTTTTATAGATGGAGGCTCTGTTGAGCAGACAAGAGGGACTCCAGTGACATTACTGAGGACAGCCCATCAGTCTTCTCAGGGCTTGCGGGGAGACTAACATGGATTGGTCTACATGCCTCAGGTCTCAGAAACAAGCATCTATGTGTGTTGCATTTCTTACATGGATGTGTTTTTATCTGGGTTGATCTTCCTGTTAGTTTGGCATAGTTAAGAACAGGAAGATGTAGGCAGTCGGCTGAGCTGCCTTTCCATCCTCCCAAGGGAACCTGGACACTAGTTTATAGGAAGTAAGGCTTCTCTTTGCAGATTCAGGGAAAATGATTGTATTGAATATATCTGTGGGAAGGTCACTAAACTCCATACTCAGGTGATAAATGTACCAATGTAGTTAGACATGACTGCGTGAAGTTTCCTTGTCTGACTATTTATAAGCACAATCAGTCTTAATGATGAAAAGGTTTCCAATAACACAAGCCAATATTAAGTTATTTTGAATTTGATCATACAGTTTATGAACTTTGTAGTGCCTTATATAAATTTTATAGTGTCTTAGCGTCTCTTCCATTTCTTTCAGGTGAGTAGAAGTTATTTCACCAATTGTTACAAGAAAATGAGACAAGTGTAAAATCTTCCTCACTTGCTCAACCTACACAAAGCATAGACTTTCCACCAAAAAGTCTTGTTTGGGGCAAATGAGATGACGTACAAAAAGAAAAGAAAACATTAGTAATGACTTGGAAGTACATTTCTGAAGTACTCAGTTTTCATGTTTCAACCTCTTTCCCCAGCATTTCTCAGCAGTCTTTCCTGTGTTCCTTATATGTACCACACACCTACCATATGTGTAATGTCTTTTAGAGGAACAGAACCAACAATGTCCTCATGTAAGGAATTGGCTCATGAGAGACTGGAAGCTGTCTTGGTCATTGTTCTATGGCTGCGAAGAGACACCATGCATGACCAAGGCAGTCCTTACAAAAGAAAGTGTTCAGTTGAAGGCTTGTTTGTAGTTTCAAAGATTGATTTCATTGTCATCATGGCAGGGAGCATGGTGGCACACAGGCAGACATGGTGCTGGAGGAGTAGCCAAGAGAAACATCCTGATTCATAGGGAAGAAGAGAAGGAGGAAGAGAGGGTGAAGGGGGGAGGGAGAGAGGGGAGGGAGGGAGAGAGGGAGAGAATGAGACTGAGTTTTTGAAACCTTAAGCCCATTTCCAGTGACATTCCTGCCACACCTACCTCAACAAGGGTACAACATTTAATCCTTCTCAAACAGGGCCATTCCCCAGTGACTAAGCATTCAAATATATGAGCCTATAGGGGCCATTCTTATTCAAGCCCCACAGAAGTTAATCAATTAAAGCAGGAGGGCTGAACTTGCAGACTGGGAAGGTGTGGATGCTACTATACAGCCTGAAGTCAGCCTGCTGCAGAATGGTCTCTTTCTTGAGGGAGGTCAGTTAAGTCTTTGTGAGCCTTCATCAGCTGCGGAGCCCACCTCTACTGCAGAGGTCAGTTCTTTATCTGAGATCCATTGAGTTCCGTAGTAAGCTCACCTAAAATCTCAGAAACCTCCAATGTACTGCAGCCCACCTATGTGTGGTCTACTTTTTGTGTCTCCAGTCATTTATTAACTGTGGTCTCAAAATAGTAAGTGGAAAGTTCTTGAAACAGCCACAAGTTCTAAATTACATGCTATTCTGAGATACATGTTGAAATCCTGCTTTTTTAGGCTCAGGAAGCAAAACCTCTCTGTGCAGAATATCCATGCTGCATGGTAGGCCTGCTTGTAGCCACCCAGTAGCCCTCCAGGCAATCACAGTGACTGCAATGATGTCCCCATGCCTGTGTTCTAGAAAACTTTAGATGGTGGTCTATATGCCACATGCCAATGCCATGTGTCTACCACATAAACCAATGAGTTGATTGGGCTTACTGGACATGGGTAAGGGGTTACTCACAGCAGTATGGGTCCCCACACACAGCTGTACTGGGAAGTTTACACCAAACATAGAGGGTGGCTTCTCCATAGCTACAGTGGGAGTCCCTTCCCCCTAATCTTTCTCAGTCCATATACTCTAGCCCTTCCCTGAGACTTCAAGGCTCTTGGCAATTTAGACAGAAGTGCACACAAAAGGCTGGCGAGAGTAGCTAGAGACTCTGCTGAGAATTTAGCAGCTCTTCTCATGAGCCTCCACCAGGAGGGACTGTCAACAGTCCACGGCCCAGTTGTGTTGAGTTCTTTCAAGTGGGGACAGCTGATCTCATAATGACAGTGGCAGGGTCATTCAGCAGATAGTACCTGATACATTTCACTTAACATAGAAAGCTAGCTTAAATAGAGCCATTTTTTAAAAGACCTCATCTCCTTATGCTCCCATAGTAGCTGGAAGTCTTTTTTTTTTTTTTTTTTTTTTTTTTAGCATATGGAATATGCTGTCTGGGTGCATTTGTCTCTTCTTCTAGGATATAATTACCCCATAACCAGTGATGTTGTACGAGAAGACCTCGGTTTACAGTGACTGCCGGATGGGTGATTGCTTGCTGAATGAATTGTGGATCTGAAGGTTGTCCATTCTCATTCTGGCATGTGTGATCGGGGATAAAGAGTTCTACAAAGATCATGAACATGACTTCCACATTCCCATGACAGAACCAGTCTATACAGAACACTCTAGAAAGCAGGGGAATCTTTAGTAAAAGAAACCCGAGAGCGTTAGTAGGGTGTATCTTGACAAATGCTCCTTGACTTGATTTTTTTTTGGATGGCGAGGGGTCTGATCTGACCATGACCCTTTTCTTCTCTTATGCACTCGTTGATTAATAACAAATTAATATGAAACAGAGTCGTTTCTTGTCATCATCACACTTCATGTTTGCTTAGTGTCATTTCACATCGAATGATTAAATTGTCAGAATTTAATTTAAGAAGCTCAGTGTTTTCCTGACCCTTTTCCATCTGTACATATACACCAAGCTGTGAGCAGCCTAGATAAACAAAGGATGCCCACCCCCTTGCTGGCCTCCCTTGACCTGGAGGCTATGGGCTCCATGGTAAGAAAAGGAATTTGGAGGTTTCTGGGTTAGAGCCATAGGTCGTTTGTTAAATGAGACAAAACAACACAGAAATCAGGGAAATAATTCATGCTGTATGAGGACGGCAGGAAGTGTGTGCTGATGAGGTGGGTGATCACAGGCGTTCTCGCTGCACTTCACATATTTTAAACTTTCCAAAGATCTGACTCACCACGCCGGGTTTCCTTAAACTTTTTTCTTTGCATAATTGAGTGCTCAGCTGGATGCTGTACTCTACAATCCCGATTTCCTTCCTAATTGCACAAGTGGCTGAGCTCTTACAATGCCATATTTCTGTTCATTTGCATTTATACAATACCCTTCACCATGTGACCCAAATGCACTGTTTGAATGTGGAGTTCCGTGTCTGTCTTTAGGAATCTTATAATGGCTGGGTCCACGAATAGAGCGGGTCTGGGGAGGGCTACTATGATCTCAATATGAGGCTGTCTTCACAATCGGCCAATATTCAGCTGGCTTCTGAGGTTATACTGAGCAGTCATTCAAATGGAAGAACATAGCAATAAGTAGAGAGAAAGAACACCCAAGGTGGTCATTTAGAAGCTGTTTTCAGGTCAGAATAAAAGAACATGGGATTTGTTTTATTTCATTCTAAACACCATATAATCAAAAGGGTCTCAGGCTCCCTAGGAGTTCCCTGTATGGGGTTGCTTTATACATTATTGAAAAAAGCTGGAAAGAATTCTAGCCTTGGATTTCCTTCCGAACCCACATACCTGTTTTCAATTCAAATGAAGGTGTCTCCAGTCAAATAATGTAATTTCAGAAAACTTCTACAGAAGCCCTGTTGACCAACTATCATGTACACTTGAGGTAGCCAAGCCTAGTTGCAATGTGGTACATTATGGATGTTGACCACATTCTCCTTATAAAGCAGTTAAATAAGCGTGAGCTGCTGATTTATCATGCATGGCAGAATCATTGGGACCAGAGAGGGAGGGATCCTGGTGGGTTAATCAAGCTACGTTTTCCTTTCTGAAGAGGCTGTTTGATTTCTACACCATGGACATTTTGGTCATATATTTCTTTGTTGTGGGTGTGTGCAGGGCACTGAAGGCTGAAAGCATCTCTGGCCTCTTCCCATTGGACAGCAGCTGTATTCCCAAATAGGACAATGAAAAATATCTCCAAACCTCCTTGAGGGAAAATTGCTTTGGCTGAGAAGTACTGCTCCAAGATAATAATTTTATTTGCTGTGGTCAACCTCCTCGAATCATGAAGTTTAAAGTCTAACAGACAAAGTCTCATGGTTCAGCTGTTCTGTGGAGATGGAGCAATCATGAAATACCTTGAGGTTTACAAACGAAGTGATCACGTGCTTTAGAAACAATGCAATGCATACTACTGATATGTTCATCATAGTTCTCTGGGGAAGCAGGGGCAAGGGGAGGGAAGATGGGCAGAGGGTGGCTAGAGAGTTGGGTAGCAGGGGAGAAGCCTTCAGAAATTCTCTCATGTGCTTCTGGAGGCTTTCCATGCCATGAGGTACAGGTTGTAGACTGTATACATGGGAAAGCCTGAAGTCCTGAGAGCCAGGGATGGTGTAACGTGGTGGTGGTGGTGTGGTGAGTTGAAAGAGAATAACCCCCAAAGGGAGTGGCACTATTAGGAAGTGTAGCCTTGCTGGAGGAAATGTGTCACCGTGGGGGCGGGCTTTGAGGTCTCTTGCTCAAGTTTCCCGCAGTGTGATTGCCAGTTGACTTCCTGTTGCCTGCCTATGAAGATGTTAAGGACTCTCAGCTCCAGCACCATGTCTTCCTGTATACTGCCATGTTACCCATGAATTTTCTCTTCATGATGATAATAGGCTAAACCTCTGAAACTATAAGTAGGCCCCCTCAATTAAATGTTTTCCTTTTAAGAGTTTCCATGGTCATGGTGTTTTTTCACAGCAACAGAAACCTAACTAAGATGATTGGGGGGGGGGGCACTTGTTTAAGTCTCAGAATCTGAGGACACTATGTCCTGGCTAGTTTTATGTCAACTTCACACAAGTCTGAGTCATTTGAAAAGATAAAACATCAGTTGATAAGATGCCTCAATAAGCTTCAGCTGTAAGGTATTTTCTGAATTAGCAATTGATGAGGAAGGGCCCAGCCCATGGTGGGTGGTGCTATCTCTGGCCTGGGGTTTCTGGGTTCTATAAGAAAGCAGGCTGAGCAAAGCCATGGGAGTAAGCCCATAAGTACCACCCTTCCATGGCCTCTGCATCAGTTCCTGCCTCCAGGTTCCTGCCCTGTTTGAATTCCTGTCCTGAGTTCCTTTGATGGTGAACAGTGATGATATGGACGTGTAGGATAAATACACTTTTTCTTCCTCCACCTGCATTTTGGTCATGGTGTTTCATTGCAGTAACGGAAACCTCAACCAGAGTATGTTGGTATCAGGAGTACGGTATCGCTGTGACAGAGTCGACTGTCTTTTGGGGGGATTGGGAAAGGACCTTGGAACTTCAGGATAGAAGAAACAGTGAGTGTGGAGAGCACAGCGGAATGTTTTTTAGGAACCTGGAAGGTCAGGATGTTGAAGGCAGCGCAGACAATGGAGGCCTGACTTTTCAAGTTTCAGAGGAAAAATTAAAGACTATCAGAACCATTCGCTATTTTGAATCAAGGTTCTGTTGTTCTGGTTAGCTGGGCCTGAACAAGGAGCCATGATTAACAAGAAACCAGAACAACTGAAGTAAAACCTTGCTTTGCTGAGACAATTTGATGCTGGCTAGCTGGAGCCAAGATTGTAGCAGTGATTAAGAAGAGACCAGCATCACTGAGGTGAAATCTTCTGGGAAGCTTTTCCTCAGGGTCAGTACACAAACTGTGTTCTAGAGGCAGCTGAGGTTGTACCACATGCTCGCAGCTGAGCTTGGTACTGTAAGAGTCACCCAGCTGGTATAGTTTTTGAAGGCACGAAGGGGTCATGGAAAAGAGCTGAGGCTTGAAACTATGGATAGGCCAGCAAAGGACAGTGGTGAAGGTACAGCCTTAGTGGCACTTGAAGACCGAGGGTGGGAAGGCGCCATGCAGAGAGGTTGAAGTTTTGCACCATGAAGAGAGCCCAGGAGGCTAATAGTGAAAGTGCAGCCCAGTTTCAGCAGCAGACCCCAGCATTTTGGAGATGCCAGTATCATGGGATGACCATAAAGAACAGCAGCAGTGGTGGAGTGGAGCTGAGCCTTCCTGACCCTTGAAGACAAACCGTGCGTGCTACAGAGGGTGGAGCTGTAAGAAATGACCCAAGCCCTTTGGGGGAGCCCAGAAGATCATGAGTGAGTCCCAGATATTGGACATTGAGTCAGTTACACTACTGGTTTTGTTTAGTCATACTGTGACTACGCCCTGATTTTTCCTTCCTGAAGTAAGATAGTACTTAATTTATTTTTGATCTTACAGGAGTCCATAGTAGAAAGACCTTTAATTTTAAAAGACTTTGGATTTTAAAAGAGATTGGCTATTTTAGGGGGACTGACATTTTAATGTGTTTGAATTAGTAAAGACAGGTACTTTGGGAGCTACTTATGATTTCGATGTGAGATCTTGGGGATGAATGGAAAAGAAAGGGTGGTGGCTTAATAGTTATATGTTTGTTTGTCAAGTTGACAAGGGATCAATTGTCCTTGCTAATTTTATTCCAAATTAGCACAAGCTAGTGTCATCTGAGGGAGGGGAGGGACTTCAATTGAGAAAATACCTCCATAAGATCCATCAGTAAACGCTTGCCTGGCAGGGGAGACACCATGGTCATGCAGGTGGTTTTCCCAGGGCAAGGCTTACCCATTGTGCTAAGGTGTGTTGACCCCTGTGATTTCCCCGAATGCGGGAAACTTGACTGTATAACTGTAGTAGGGGGAACTGTGTTCATGTTCTCCCTGTTTGTTGTTTGTTAAAAAAGTTTTGTCAGTGAAGTGTTTGCTTAATTAGTGATTGATGGGGAGGGCCCAGCCCATTGTGGATGGTGCCATCTCTGGGCTGGCATTCCTGGGTTCTAAAAGAGAGCAGGCTAAGCAAAGTTATGGGAGCAAGCTAGGAAGCCACACCCACACATGGCCTCTGCATCAGATTCTGCTTCCAGGTTTCTGCCCTGTTTGAGTTCCTGACCTGACTTCCTTCAGTGATGAACAGCGATGTGGAAATGTAAGCCAAATAAACCCGTTCTTCTCCAATATATTTTTTGGTCATGGCGTTTCACTGTAGCAGTAGAAAACCTAACTAAGACACACGGGAACATGAGGCTATCATGTCCAAAGTCATGTTGCCTCTGGATGCCCAACTGGAGCAGAAAGAGAACTCACCATGCCCTAATGTAGGTTTTGTGAGGACCCTAATGGCTGGGGTGCTGTCTGTTCACATGGATAAGGGGATACCCCTTCTGCAGGTTGTGGCTTTACATACTAATCTCTTCTAGAAACACCCTCATAGCCTGACCCCAGGTAATGTTTTCTCATCTATTAGAGAACCCTCTGGGCTACAATTAACAGTCACACCTGGTTTATGCTGCTCTCCCAGTGCAGGCCAACATACACATGCCATCTCATAGATTTTCTAACAAAATTTCGCTTGACTCCATAAATCAAATCCTTTAAATCCAAGTAGATTATTATTATTGCTTTGAAAAATTTAGTTTATAAATAGGGTATCACTGCTGATGCGGCCCTGTAATATTTCAAACCAGAATAAAAATCTTATATTTTCTGATGGCTCACAAATTAGCTTTATAAATCTGTACCCACCTGAAGTTATAACTCCGGAATTTCATTTGTGGGCCTGCCGGCCAAATCTTACTGCATGCTTTGATTTACAAGTCTCTCTTTTATTAATAGTAGTTGTAGCCAAACTGGTTTTTAGTATTTTAGAAGTTCAAAAATTAATTTCCATATCCTTAAACGGGTTTACAAATCCTAATATAGATTTACAAGTCCTGAAACAGATTTGAAAATCAAGCTGGTAAATCCTGAATAGAATAACTTGATTTGCAAACCTGGATTCTGCACCTGACTTTCTAGGAAGGGATTTATAAATCAGGAGCCGAGTGCACCCTGGCACGGCAGACTGCTCTCTCTCTCTGAGAAGTCCCTCCGTTCACATACCAATGCGCAGGACTGATTTACAGGGCTGCAGCCCCAAGCTGGCAAAGGCTCCTCAGGCTCTGACACACTGGGGCTGCTGAGGGAAAGGGGCCACATCCCTCAGGCTGGCTAAAGCAGCTAAATCAGGAGGAAGACAGCAAGTCATTCATCTTCTTAGTCAGAAATGGAAAGTGCAGGCTCCGGGTCCTCCCCCAGTGAAGCAGAGAGACAGGAGCAAGGCACAGGGGAGCTGCTAGCCCATGCAATGGCAGCGCTCAGGCCATGCCAAAGCCCAGGTCAGGGGAAGAGAGTACATCATTCTTTAGGTAACACCGAGGAGGGACACCCATCCCCTTGCTCCATGATGCTGCCTCTGAGAGTGGTCCTAATGAAGAAGCACAGCCAGCTGGTGGGGTGGTTATTCCAGGTCAGGTGATCTGAGAGCCAAAGAAGAGAACGCTTGTGTCTCCTTCGCTCACATCTATAGTATTTGCATGACGTTGTCACTGATCATAGGCTAATTGCACAATTGAGGAAGCATCAGAAAGGTATTATCAGGACTGTATGGGGACAGGAGTTTGGATTTTCCTCCCCCTTTTGTGACATACCCACAGGAGTCTGCCACCACAGTCCCCACCACCAGAGCTCTGCTGTACTCCTCAGCTCTGTCTGTGAAGCTACAGAACCTCCCGCAGATGCTTTCTTGATTGATCACTCAGTTTCCTTGGACCAGGCAGGGCTGCTACCCTGATCCAGATGTGCACGCTGGAGCTTAAAGGGTAAGCAGCTGCTTCCCTCCTTAAGTGACACAGACAGTGTTTTGTAGATGTCTGGCCTTTCCGTGACAGTACCCCCATCCCACCACCCAGCTGACCACCTTGCTGTGGAGATGCAGCCTGCATCCCAGTTCGTCCTGCCTGGCAGCTCCGCTTCACTACTGTGTTACAGCCCCATCTGCCCCGCCACTGAAGCCTGGCAATAGCTGGCTCCCTTGAACGACTGAGTTATTCGCCACTCGTTCCTTTTCTCAGCATGTTGTTCTTGCTCGGGTGTATATAATGCCTCTGAGTCATTTTGCACCCCTCAGTACTTCTGCCCGGTCCCCTAAAAGACACGAGTTGTCTCAGACGCTCTCAGTTCCGTTGCTTTGAAAGATGTTCCTGATGGCTACACACGACAGTGCTTTCTCCATCACTGTAACCACAGCAGCTGGTTTTCATCCACCAGTTAGTTCTATGTCTCCTAGCCCCATACCTTTCACTGCTGATGGGAAAGTGCTCCAGATTTAAATTCAGACTCGGAGTTTTTGCCCTGGCTCCATTCGAACAAAGTCTGGTAAGCTTCAACTTATTCAAATGAGGACATATTTTAGCCTCACTACCTTCTGAACATGGTGACTATAATCCTCAAATGAGATAAAGTGGGCCAAAATGCCTCGCAAGCTCGCAGTGCCCTCTCCCCATAAGCTCCTGATATCTCCCCACAGTTAGCGTCTAAAGCTTAGCGACTAGGGTGCTTTGCTTCAGAAGACTGTGGTGGTGGTTTAGATAGTAATTACAATTCAGTTATGTGATCTAAAAATGTGAATTATGTAAATTTGAAGCAGAATAATATGAAATATTAATAATATCTTATTTTATATGTAAATGTTGGGATAAAAGCAGTCCTCCAAAGTAAAAAAGAAGTAGCTGCCAAAAATGTCCTATTTGAAAGCCGCTGGGCTGAGTAAATGGTAAATTGTGTATGTGATGTTGTTACTGGCAGTGCCCCTTCAGCTGGTAACAGAAAGACACTCACTCTTTGTTAGAAACTGCGAACCGTGCCTTTGCTCTGCGTGCTGAAATGTGCTATTTTAAATTCACTTTATTATAATGAAACAATGTAAAGAGCCAATAGAAATGTCATTCAAACTTTTATCAAGCCATGGTGTTAGCAGGAAGGCTGTGAGACCTCTCCCTTTCTGCCTTCTGAAGCAGTACCTTGCGACATAACTTAGGTGTGAGAAAATACCACTTTTACTGGGCAATTATTTGGCAGAAAGAACGTGGGGAAATATTGGTAATAATTTGGAGCAAAGATAGAGCAGCGAATCAGGCTTCCTTCCAATTCTCAAAACTCATCCTCTGTCTGTGAAGGTCAAGAAAGTGGGGTCCTTCTGCACACTAACTCTTCATACCATGCCTTGAGAACATAACGAGTGTACTGAATATTTGAAGAAAAAAAGCCAATATATAACTTTATTTATTTGAGGAACTTAGCTTTGTGTTTTATAAGTTTAGAAACACCTTATTAGAGTATCTTCCCCCATGCAGTCGTGTTATGAAGATTGGGTCTGCACTGCGCAGCTAGGCAGCCAGTGAGGCTGTAACTGTGAAGCTGTTGTCTCTCATTCAAGACTTTCCTGCTATTATATCCATGTCTTTGGATTCCTGAAAGCAGAAAGGGCCTGTTCGTATTCTTTTGACTTTCCTCAATATGAAGTAAAAAACAGGTTTTCAATAGATATTCTGGAGTAATTGATTAAAAATATACACCTGTATTGTTCACAGACTCAATGTGGGGTCTAATAAGAATTTCACCCCGTGAATGATTTAGAAGGATTATTTTAATAGATGAGGTGTTTTGTTCACAGCAAGTGCACTGATTTGTACCTGAGCTTAGACTTAAGACATGATTTGAGGGTCCTGCTGATTGCAAAATGACTAGTTAAGTCTTTGTTTGTGGTCATGAGCTCTTTATGTGGTACAACAGCATATGCAAAGAAGTTCTGTGGTCTAAACAGGTAAACCAGAAAATCTAAACATTGTATAAATATCTATAAACTCAATGCAAACCTTAGGAGGAAGATAAGTAATGAATATATTTATGTCCAAAGATTAATTTGTGAGCAAAAAAATGACCTACAGTCTTGAATTATGCATCTATGGGCAGCACCCCCATCGCTGATGCCTGATTAGGGATTAGGAAACACATTTCAAGTATAAATTCAAGGTGAGTATATAGCATCTCATAAAGTCAAGGGCGTAACAGCAGAAATTATTATAAGCACACACACCATATGTTTTCCCGCTAAGAATTAAGTCTAAAATGTTTGGAAGCTAGACTGGGGAAAAACATTATGTCTCTTAATTTTGCTAATCTTGAATAAATTTCACATCTTTATCCATATAGGCTACCCATCCCCCCATATACACACATATACACATGCACACACTTCAGCAGTGAGCGGTAGCTGTGACCTTGATACAAGAACTTTGCCATAATATTACTTTTGGTGCAGCTGTCTTGAAGTCTTACATATGCATGTGTCAGTTTTGAAATTATGGATCTTGTTATTTAATGCGTCAGTAAAAGCACATAGATACACACACTTCAAAGTTTTAAAAGTTT
The DNA here is from genome assembly GCF_950005125.1 of Chionomys nivalis. Taxonomy (NCBI): domain Eukaryota; kingdom Metazoa; phylum Chordata; class Mammalia; order Rodentia; family Cricetidae; genus Chionomys; species Chionomys nivalis. The sequence continues at coordinate 35,637,687 of NC_080101.1, forward strand.
GCATGACATCATCTTTCTCACACACTTGGCTTCCTTTGTAATCTAACTTTATTTTACGCCTTTCTGAGAGCAAGCACGGGCGCTCCATAGCCTTCCTGAAGGGCTGCACGGCCTAGAAGAGGTGGGGAAGCCTTAACCTTGTGGCAGTCAGATCCTCGGCTATGCTGTCTTTATGTGAGAATTAACTGGTCATTTGAAAACCAGAAGTCTGACTCACAGTCGACAAAGAGGAGGTCCTTTATGAATGGGGGCCACACAAGCCAAAGCAGCTGAATGGGGAACACGTTTATAATCTTTGTTCTCTTTCCCCCTTTTATTGATTAAAATGCACTTTTGAATTTTGTCTCTTTGGACTCCTCAGCAATAGGTGATTCCTTTGAAAAAGTCCGTGAAACAGAGCCATTATCTTAGTCCTTTGTGTCTTATGGCCACGCTGCTGTGCTATGTACACTGATTACGATCCCCAAAGGCTATGCATGCAGCAACAATAATTTCCAAAAGCGGTTTTAGTTCATTGTAATAAATGATATGTGTTGCATTAAAAATATTTCCTAATTATATGTGACTGTTTCCTTGCCAAGGGCTGAGCGGGCCTGGCCTCCCTTTTCCAAGCTGATGGAGGTTTCAGGTTGAAAGGCTTTTGGACTTAAAACTGAATTTCTAATCTGAGCAGCTCCCCAAATGGGGCTTCTGTTCTTGGCAAAAAACTGTTTCCTGCATATTTCCAGAAAGTCATCAATTATTCAGAGGGACCTTTCAAATGTCAACAGCTTAAATAAGAAAATGTGCCAGGACAGAAGGAAGCAAGAACAGGGAGTCCTGGGTTGAGTGGACCCCATTAAAAGTAAATTTTGCTTATCAGGGCTCAAGTCTCCAGGAGGTTTCTACCCACTGACTCTTAAAAGGGCTGGGTCCAAAGGAATTCTGAGCATGGAAACTTTAACCCTTCCAACTCAAGGTGAATGGCCCAGGATACTGAGTCTTTCTGCTTTCTGTTGTATTCCTTCAGAGGTAATAATGAATCTTAGATAACTCTCTTTGTATTAGCATATATTAATTATAACTAATGGGTTTTCATTATGACATATATATTTATATTTGTATATATAATTATATTCCTCTCCCATTACTTACCCCTGTGCCCTTCCCATTGCTGCTGAGCTGATCCTCTGTCTCCAAAGATTGCTCTTTCCGTTCTCATGTCTTCTTTGGTGTGACCCAATGAGTTTAATTAAAGCTGCATACAGAAACATGGATGAGGAGATATTCCCAGAAGCATGGACCGCTTGTCAATGGCTACACCGCTACAGAAAACGCCCGTCTGCCGGCTAGTAACAATTAATTAGGAACAGATCTTTAGAGGGGTTTGGGAACTCATGAGCCCCTTCCTCCTAGCCACTGTCAACTACCTAGCAATCTTCAGGGAGGCTGGCGACTGCGTTCTTCTCCCTTTCCTCATGGTTCAGTGGCTTATAGTCAGTGCTCTGACTGGTTTGGAATCTGCAATAGCTGCTGCCCACTGCAAAAAGAAACTCTTCTGACTGAAGCTGACATAACCGCTAACCTAGCAACATAACCATAAATAGCTAGACATCAATTTGATGGGCACAACACGTTCAATTAGAAAAAACAACAGCTTTGTTGTTATCTTGATGTCTCTGGTCAAGGATTTTTTTTTTCTAGGTTTATTATATCAGGTGTGAATCCCCTCCTGTGAACTGAACCTCAATCTAATGTCCCTCTGACCAATAAGGAGATTTACTATGACTTTACCAGTGATCACACTTTGCCTAGATCAGTAGTGTAGCACACTGACCATGGCTGAGCAAGATTGTGGATAAGGATCCTTCCCCAGTAGCCTACAGAACATCTTTCAGTGCTGCAAAAGCCAAAAAGTAAGGAGGATGCTTCCAGCTCAGTTCTAGCACAGTTTTTTCTAAACTGTGTGATACCTTCAGCAATACAGCCTTACTACTGACTCTTTCTTCAATGAAATTAGATCATTTTAGTGGCATATTTCTTACACTGTGTAGTTATTATCCTTTCCAATTCAAAATTTTGTGGAAAAGGTAGATAGAAAATGTTGACCTTATTATATTTTATTTTTATTATATGTTTAATTATTATGTACTTGGCATTATGATAGCTGTTACGGGAGACAGTGTTTGGCCTAAGAAAATTCACTTGAGAAAAGTATGGCAAGTTCCCTATTGGGTAGAAAGCTTAGACCATCTATATTCCCAAATATCACCGACACCATATAAATGTATACATGATCTATAGGCCTTTTCATTTGTAAAAGGGCAGGAGTAACAGGTGCCCCACAGTAGGCTATTGTTACATCAATAATGTAAATGGGGTTATATATCAAAAGAGAGCAATACATTTTAGCTATGTGCAAAGTGGAATGAATTCACTAATGGAGCAACTTACTCATCTGCAATAGCCTCATGAATGTAACTCAAATGATGGATTGCACAACACTATGGACCTGTGGGTCATCTTGGGGTGAGTCTTGAGTGCTCCATTCATTGTATAATTAAGCTAGTATGGAGACTAGGTAAATGTCAATGTGTGATGGCAAAAGGAAATGAGAGCAGGAGCTGATGGCCAAAGACATGGCAGTAGGGAAGAGACTTGTAGGACTTCCTAAAATTCAATGGAAATGACCACACAACATACCCAAATTTGGTGAAAACAGTGTTAAGAGGAAAGTTCATAGCACTATATGCCTACATAAAGAAGCTGGAAAAATCCCACACTAGTGAATTAACAGAACATTTGAAAACTCTAGAACAAAAAGAAGCAAACTCACCCAAGAGAACAAGACAGCAGGAAATAATCAAATTGAGAGCTGAAATCAACAAAATAGAAACAATACAAAGAATCAATGAGACAAAGAGTTGGTTCTTCGAGAAAATCAACAAAATAGATAAATTTATCCAAACTAACCAAAAAGCAAAGAGAGAATATCAAATTAAAATCAGAAATGAAAAGGGGGACATAACAACAGACACAGAGGAAATCCAGAGAATCATTAGGTTATATTTCATAAACCTGTACTCCACAAAATCAGAAAAATTAAAGGAAATGGACAACTTTCTGGATAAACATCACTAACCAAAATTAAATCAAAACCAGATAAGCAAATTAAATAGACCTATAACTGCTAAAGAAATAGAAACAGTCATCAAAAGTCTCCCAACCAAAAAACAAAACAAAACAACAACAAAAAAACCCCAGGACCAGATAGCTTCAGCTCAGAATTCTACAAGATTTCAAAGAACTAATACCAATACTCTTCAAATTGTTCCACACAATATAAACAGAAAGAACATTGCCAAACTCTTTTCATGAGGCAACAATTACCCGATACTCAAACCACATAAAGACATTACTAAGAAAGAGAATTACAGATCAATCTCACTCATGAACACTGATGCAAAAATACTAAATAAAAACTGGCAAATCTAATTCAAGAACACATCAGAAAAATCACCCACTATGATCAAGTTGGCTTTATCCCAGAGATGAAGGGATGGTTCAACATATAAAAGTCTGTCAATGTAATCTACTATATAAACGAACTGAAAAAAAAAATAAAACCACATGATCATCTCATTAGATGCTGAATGAGCCTTTGAGAAAATACAACATCCCTTCATAATAAAGGTCTTGGAGAGAGCAGGGATACAAGGAACATATCTAAACATAATAAAGGCAACATACAGCAAGCCAACAGCCAACATCAAACTAAATGGAGAGAAACTCCCAGTGATCCCGATGAAATCAGGAACAGGACAAGCTTGTCCACTCTCTCCACATCTATTCAATATAGTTCTTAAGGTCCTAGCTAGAGCAATATAACAACAAAAGGAGATCTAGGGGATACAAACCAGAAAAGAAGAAGTCAAACTCTCAATATTTGCTGACGATATGATAGTTTACATAAGCGACCCCAAAATTCTACCAAGGAACTTCTACAATTCATAAACACTTTCAGTAATGTAGCAGGATACAAGATTAACTCAAAAAAATCAGTAACCCTCCTTCACACAGATGATAAACTGGCTGAGAAAGAAATCAGGGAAACATCACCTTTCACAATAGCCACAAATCACATAAAATATCTTAGAGTAACTCTAACCAAACAAGTAAAAGATCTGTATGACAAGAACTTTAAATCTTTGAAGAAAGAAATTGAAGAAGACACCAGAAAATGGAAAGATCTTCCATGCTCCTGGGTAGATAAATAAACATAGTAAAAATGGCAATCTTACCAAAAGCAATCTACAGATTCAATGCAGTATCTATCAAAATCACAGACCTCAGAAGAACAATACTCAACTTCATATGGAAAAGCAAAAAAATCCACGATATCTGAAACAATCCTTTACAATAAAGGAACTTCTGAAGGCATCACAATCCCTGACTTCAAACTCTACTACAGAGCTACGGTACTGAAAACAGCCTGGTATTGGTATAAAAAGTCAAGAGGGCCAATGGAACCGAATCAAAGACCCAGATATTAATCCACACACCTACAAACACCTGATTTTTAACAAAGAAGCAAAAAATATTTAGTGGAAAAAAGAAAGCATATTTAGCAAATGGTGCTGGCATAACTGGATATCAACATGTAGAAGAATAAAAATAGACCTACATCTATCACCATGCACAAAACTCAAGCCACATGGATCAAAGACCTCAGCATAAAGGCAGCCACACTGAATTTTATAGAAGAGAAAGTGGGAAGTACACTTGAACACATTGGCAAAGGAGACCACTTCCTAAATATAACCCCAGTAGCACAAACACTGAGAGAAACAATTAATAAATCGTTCCTCCTGGAACTGAGAAGCTTCTGTAAAACAAAGAACACAGTCAACAAGACAAAACAGCTGCCTACAGAATGGGAAAGATCTTCACCAACCCCACATCAGACAGAGATCTGATCTCCAAAATATACAAAGAATGCAAGAAATTAGTCATCAAAAGAACAAATAATTCAGTAAAAAAAAATGGGGTACAGACCTAAACAGAAAACTCTTAACAGAAGAACCTAAAACGGCTGAACGTCACTTAAGGAAATGCTCAGCATCCTTAGTCATCAGAGAAATGCAAATCAAAACAACTCTGAGAGTCCATCTTACACCTGTAAGAATGGCCAAGATCAAAAACACTGATAACAACCTATGCTGGAGAGGTTGTGGAGAAAAGGGAACACTCCTGCATTGCTGGTGGGAATGCAAGCTGGTATAGCTCTTTTGGATATCAGTATGGTAATTTCTCAGAAAATTAGAAAGCAACCTACCTCAAGACCCAGAAATATCACATTTGGGTATATACCCAAAGGATGTTCAATCATTCCACAAGGACATGTGCTCAACTATGTTCATAGCAGCATTGTTTGTCCTAGCCAGAACATGGAAACAACCTAAATGCCCCTCAGCCAAAGAATGGATAAGAAAAATCTGTTACATTTACACAATAGAGTACTATACAGTAGAAAAAAAATAATAACATCTTGAGATTTGCAGTCAAATGGATGGATCTAGAAAACATTGTATTGAGTGAGGTAACTCAGACTCAGAAAGACAAACATCATATGTACTTACTCATAAGTGGCTTTTAGACACAAAGCAAAGAAAAACCAGCCTACAATTCACCATCCAAGAGAACCTAGACAACAATGAGAGAGACATACATAGATCTAATCTACATGGAAAGTAGAAAAAGACAAGATCTAATAAGTAAATTGGGAGCATTCGGACCATGGGAGAGGGTGGAAGGGGAGGGGAGAGGATGCGAGGGGAGCATAGAAAAATGTAGAGCTCAATAAAATTCAATAAAAAATAAAGGCTTGTAATGCCAACAGTAAAAAAAAAAACAATTTCATGAAGAAGCTAGGGTGGTGGAAGGAAGGCTTTAGACACCAGGACCACCGATTAAGAACATTTCATGAAGAAAATTTGAAAAATAAAAGGTTTTCCCAGTTACTACATTATTATGGATGAATTAGGAGAGCAATTTGATCGCTCAGAAAGTGCTCCTCTTTCAATAAATGTAAAGTATGAATTCTTGCTGAGATTTCTAAGTTTCTTCATCTAAATTATATGGTAAAGTAGAGAAACAGATGTTAAATATGATGAAAGCCAATTACAAACTCTACAGTATGGTCCAATGCTTTACTTCCATCGGTCTGCCTGATAGCTTAGGTGCCATTCATTCTGCCTTTATTTCTTGTTCCTTACATGGGAGATTTAAGCATTCAGACTCCAACCTAGCTGGGATATACAGATTCAAATAGAATTGCCTCAGCAAATTCAAGCAATGGACATGGACATAAGACTTGCTAGGGAGGAAGGTGGGGGCATTCTGATTCTGTACGTAAATCAGACTATCAATTAAACTGGCCTGATATATCAGAGCTTGTATCAAAACTGAATTTGGATTTGATTTTCTGGGATATTGTTTGTTATTTTTTTAATAGGTTGTTGCTATGTTAAACATGAAACCTACGTCCTGCTTAGGATTAGGAACAGAAGCTAGTCATTTTTGATTACTGTGACAAAATACCCAAGAAAATAACTTGAGGTGGTGAAATTTATTTTGACCCATGGTTTATGGGGTTTTAGTCCATGGTCAGCTTGTTCTATTAGTATGGGCCTGTCATAGAATGTAGCATTATGGTGGCAGGATTATGTGATCAAAGGGCTTGCTTATCTCATGGCAGGCAGGACAGTGGTGATGAGAAGCTATACTCTTCAAAGTCACTTTTCTAGTGACCGTTTCTCCCCACCAGTCTGCACTCAGCTCTGAACATGTCATGGGCTGGTTAATCCACTGACTAAGTTAGCACCCTTTGATAGAATCCCCTTTTAATGGTACTGCCAGCTATGGACCAAGCCTTTAGCACATATGCCCATGGACGACACTTTGTGTTTAAACATGCCTCAAGATAAAAAAGCAGTTGATTTGGTTACACATTTTTGGAAGATTGGGACAGGAATCAAGAAGGAACACAGTAGCTCCTGGGACTTGCTCGTCTGCTTCCTCCAGGTTCTCTTGTGTTTCTGCTGGGTCAGCGAGAAGAGTCAGGATTCCTCTGTTGACTCACAGAACTGGCTCTTCTAAAGCTCGATCTTCCCTTCCCCTATTTCCCATATTTCAGTCCTTACAACCCTCCCCAGTCTCCTAGGATTCTCTCCTTAAGTGTCCCGAATAGAACTTTCATAGTTTCTGCTTTTATTTTGAGACCAGACTGCTATCTGGCTCTGGATTGCCTGGGCTTGTGTCAGGTGACTATATCCAGCCACTAGTTTTTGTAGGGATTTATGAGCCACTTGATAAGAAAATCTGTCTGTCTCTGGGCTAGAAACTGTGGATCTGGCTGATAATGACTTGGACAGTGTTGTGAATTTTACACTTCCACTGGAATTTCTTGTTATCTTCAGTGCCTAATAAAATTCTCTGTTGAGAAGTAACTGACTTACTGAAAGGGGTGGCTTTGCTTACAATTGGATGTGCACATGTCTGTGTGTAAAGCAAGCCCACATGCGTGTGTTTTCATGATCATAACTGGGAAATGAAGCAAATGAAAGTGCTTGTGCTGAGGGCACCGGATGGAGAAACCACTAAATCTCTTCCCACAGCATTGATGCTAAAACAAAGCATCAATTTCCCCCAACCCCTAATTAGTCAGAGTCATGTGCCTTAGTATCCCACTTCTCCTCCCTTCCCCACTGTGTGTAAGATAGAGCCAGCAAATAAACCTAAGTTGATTTAAAAAAAAATATCTTTCTGACAAAATGAGTCAATTAATAGTTCAAAATTCTCCATTTCCTGGGACTCAAGTCTCACAAGAAAGCGATTTCCATAACTCATTTTCAGAGTCAACTACCTCAATTCTAATTAGAGTTATAAGTTTCTGAGAAACCCTGAGTGCTTATAATTCATATGTAACATGAGGCTTTCTTGAGTTATTTATTGGTTCATCTCTAGCAGCAGAAGAATGAATTATCTTCAAGTTTTGAGAGGATGGAGATTTTACCCCCTAATTCATAGCTTCCTCCTGCTTTCTTTCCATTTCATGTTCTATCTATGTGGACATGAATGACATGTTATATGTCAACATGATTGATATGTTATATGTCGACATGATTGACATGTTATATGTTGACATGATTGACATGTTATATGTCAACATGGTTGACATGGTCACAGTGATAGTTTTGGGTCACTTTTCTCTTTATGGAGTCTTTTTTTTTATTACAACATAGGACTTTTCTGTGTAGCCCTGGCTTTCCTGGAACTTACACTGTAGGTCAAAAGATCCAGCATATTGTGCTATAGAATGTTACTGTCTTGTGTACTTATTTGGGATTCATTTAGAATAAATAAGTCAGAAAATAGTGCTATCACCTTTCTTGATATCACCAAGCCTTCTCTTGTAACGGCAGTTTGTAGATACTGGTGAGAAGGGAAATGCTCTTGTGTAGCTAACACTATACTCAAATGAATCCAGCAACTTCTATTTATAGATTAATTCCCAGTGATTGTGAAAGAACTGCAAATTGCATGGTGATCATCTGTGTCAAGGCACCTGTTACAGCACTAAACACAGCATTGTTCAGGGTAAGAATGAACATCTGGAGAGGGAGTAGAAAGCCCACAGATGGCCAGAGAACTGGGAGGGTAGCAGGCCTTGGCTCAGGAAATAACAAATTCTGGAGTTTCGATTGTGAATGGAATATTTAGTGCACTAATGGTAATGGGACCATTTGATTATCAGAATAAGATGCTAGGAGAAGCTGTGGGATGAAGTATCTAGCTAACAGAGATCATGTTTACCCTAACTGGTGTGAATGTTGCCATTTTGAGCATAGGACAGGGCCAGGTACTGATGGGAGTAGAGATGGAACTGTTTTAAACAAAGAAGTTGAGTTGGTCATGAGGAGCAACAGGCAAAAGAATGTGAGTCGGTTGCCTTGCGATGAACTGCCTCTGATGATCACTCAATTCCTTAAGTGCAGGGACCCCATTTTGGTCCAGGTAAGCCACGAGGCTTTTGCCTTACTGCCTAGATTCCTCAAATGAGGAAACCTTTCAGTTTACAGAGATATTCCTTTTTTGAAGACATTTTTTTTTCTCTATGTGTCACAACCAGTCGATGTTATGATGCTGGGAATGAAGACACACAATGGGAAAAGCACAGGGGTGGGAACCACTAAACCTCATGTATCACACAGGGCAGCTGCTTCTCATCAAATAATACCTCCTGTAATAGATGAGTTGTCTGAGGACCAAGAGGCCAATGGGAGATGCATTCTCAGGCCCTGAGTCCTGTGTCTTGACCTCACATTCCACGTTGATTTGTGTTGAGGTACTGCTTCAGGGTTTTACTATACGCTGCCTTATCTTCCCCTCTATTTTGGCTGACGTCCCGAAAACCACACCTGGGAACAATCTTTATGGAGTTCCTGAGTGTTCTGAGCCTGTTCTTGTTAATAGTTCTGTTTGTGCAACAGATCTTGATTTTCTTATGTGCAGATATTTCGTGTCTTCCTTGCATAAGGAGATAGAGTAATGCAGAAGCCTAGATCTTTGTCCCAGAAGACAGCATGATTTCATGGGAAAGCAAAGCATATGAATAATTAATTATGATGAAGACAAACCAGAGTAGAACCCATGACAGAAGGCAGCCTAGTTGTCAGGTTGGATCTTCCTGTTGACAGAGATCTAGGCAACAGGGCCTTCTATCTCTAATTCTGCATCTAGGAATATTTGAGCTGACGCCTTTGTGGTCTGGTCCAACATTAACACCTCTTTTTTTCCTCTACTTCTCTTTTGTAGAATACAAGAATTAGATTCGTATAGGTTCCTGAGTATAAATTTACATATTTAGGATTTCTTTTTGTCTTTCTAGAATGCAGCAACAGTCCTCGGTACTCATGGGGGGGGGCATCATGGGTATTGCCTAATCTCTTCCTTCATTGCCCTCTCTTCATCCCTTCTCTCTCCTTTCTGCAGGGCAACACGTTTCTTTCACCATCTCATGTCCAGTGGTCTCCCTTTCCTTCACAGTATTTGGAATCTCATCTTCTAGCCCTGGCAATTTTTTCCATAAAAAGAGATTTTCCTTTTTAGAGTCTGGTGCCAGAGATAACATTTTCTCTACATCTTTACAGAAAAGGAAACCATGGTACTTAAGTAGAAGAAGTAAGCTAAGAAATAAAGTAGGCAGAATCAGGAAATGTTTCCTAAGAAGTGGGATCCAGCACTCTGAGCAGTGTCAACAGACAGAGGAAGGAGTATGCACTTGCCCCAGGTAGAGAAGGTATTCGGCAATGGCACAGAGCAGAAACGTGCTGTTTGGAAAAGAGGCATGGCAATACTTCACGAAATAGTCGTGGCCAAGATTTAGACTTTGGTTTGCATTTAGTAAGTATGCTGGCCAATTTTGGCCATCAACTTCTTCCAGGGACACAATTTCTGTCACTAGGGTTTGCAATCAGTCCTTATTTCCCAGGAAAAGATAAACCAGTGTTTGCATATGGCTGTGTAACTCACACTTTGCTTGGATCAAAATATCCTCAAAGAAACAACACAGTAGGAAGTCCAATGCTTCTTAGAATCTACAATGATTTTCGGCCATCAGTTGTACAACGGTGTAAAACTTGCACTGAACCTGTAAGTCAGAGTGTGTCTTTAAAGCTAAGATCACCTATCGCAGGTCTGTTGAGAGCTGGATGAGACCATGCAGGGGACGTTCCTTCTGAGTGTGTGGTTTCTAACGGCTTCACATCACGTACTGAATGCTGTACATCTCATAAAGAGTTCAGTCAGCGCTAGAATTGTAATTATTATTGAAATGGCCCTTGACTATGGGTGAATGGTGGGAAGAAAAGGGTTTAAGAGGAGAGGCAGCACCGACACGTTGGGGATATAACTGTTGTAACAGGAAGAAGGAAGGGCCTTCTTATGTCTTGGAGATGGACCTACAATTCAAATTTATAACTCGTTTAACATGAGGCTGTTTACTTGAGTATGGAGTCCATCTCTTGTACAATTTGGGGTTCATGTATTGAAAGTTTCCAGCAAGCATTGTAGGAAACTGCCCCATTGAGACTTGAATTATTAGGATGGGAGAACAAAGCACCTTGGCATGTGACAAACATCCTGGCATCTTCCTGTTCTGAGTTGTCCACCTCAACTGCACCCGCTTCTCTAGTCCTTTACCTGGAGCCGTGAATCCCGTGAAGCAAGCCCAGCTCATCTGCAAGGCACTGGCCTGTAATTGGGAAAAAAGAAAACAGGCACTCTTCTGTGTCCTGGGGGTGCCTCAAGGTCATTTGGGGAAGGCCTTCCCTCCAAAACAGAACACTTTCTCGAAAGGCCTCCAGTGCAGCAATTGATTGCATCTTCTGAGGGTAATCTCCAACACAGCTGTAGTCCAGTCTTCACCCAAAATCAGGATCTGAGACAACCCTGTCTTGGGGAAATCGCTGTCACTCCAAATGCTCTTCAGTATGTGTGACACTGGATTATTGCCAAAGTCAGATATAAAGGAGGAAAAGATGACAGAAACCGCAAGCGTGTATCAGAAGATGGGAGTGTGGGAATGCAGGGGTGGAGATGGGTCTTTCACACCACTGAACTTACATTCTGGGAGGAAAGAGAGAGGAGATGAACAGAAGAAAATAATCAGCTTCTGTGAGAGAATTTGATGAAGTGAAAAAATAATCTTTGGCAGGGAAGATTAACCAAATGAGCCAGTGAAAGTTCATTGAAGTTTTTGGTCATGTCCCCAGTATTTAGAGGCTTGCTTCCCCACAGCCCTATGGACAACACATTCCCAGCTGTTTCATTAATCGGAATGAACTCACTCCTACCAAGGTGACTTATAAAAGCCCTGAGAGCCTTTGGCTCCCCCCTCCCTCCTGAGAATCTAATTTTGCCAAATGAGTAGAGAAGATGAAAAGATATAAAACTTATTTCAGGTTTTCCTCTTGGTGCAAATTATGTTCCTTCTTGTTACGGATGTCGGAAGATAAAAATACCCTTCTACCGCCATCTGTGAAGTATGGACTATACATTTGAGAACACGTTAGAACAATGCCATGCACACTGAATTTGTCTTCCAGAGCCGGGTGGCCTCATCAGTTTCTGATGTCAAGGCAGGGCCATGGTGCCTGTGAATCATGAAGCCTCCCTTATCTAGGGCAGATGAATTCAATTTCCTCTCTATTGTAATGTCGTATTTGATTCGCTTACGTCTTATTTTTATTTTCAAAGGTTGCTTACTGCTCCTAGCCCTGTCTCTGTCACCACTAACAGGAAACATTTTTCAGAATTATCCACTTCTGGATCTCTTTGCCTTGCCAACCTCACTGGCTATTGCAGACACGTAAGTGGGGTCCTTAGATTAAAAGTATTTCCAATCGGTGAATGTCAGGCAACCAGGGGATGACCCCGTGAAGTTCAACTGCTCAATTTATCATTCTGAAAATTTCAGTTTCATCTATTTTTTGTTTATTTATTTGTTTTTATGTATACTCCAGCAGCACATTTGATCTTTCCATGATTAATCATATCCTGTAAACTGAAATTCATGACAGATGAGGCACTGCATGGCCCAAGCTTGAACTCACTTGTAGTAGCAGTGTCTTTTGAGAGAATAAATCTCCCGTCTTTGGTGTTTTCCTCTTTATAAAAACAAGACAACATTCCCACATCATATTTACCTAATGCACGAGACTCAGTCTATTAGGTGAAATATAAAATAAATTAAATTCGGTGGCAGGTGAACAGCTTGAGGGCACTATGGTTTGCAGCACTGTTAATAGTCTCTGAGACCACTGCCTGAGCGTAGCAGAGCTAGCTTCGAAATTAGCTTTACGGGCCACCTGCAGGCTTCTCTTTTGCTTTCCTAATCAAAACTGCAATCCTGGGTAATTTAGCAAAATATTAAGTAAATGATTGCTTCAGAATATTTCCGAGTTAGGAACACAAATTTTCTTCTTTTTACCTAATTGCCGGCATTAAGAAGCAGCAAGCTTCCAGCCTCGCAATCTTGGTTTTGGGTGAGCTCTGTTACTTTTCATTCTGGACAATTAAATTGCTTCTGCAGATGCAGATGGATGTAACTGTATCCTCAGCTAAATGGCAGAAGGAAGAGGAGCTAATGGAAGGGTGTGCACAGCACGGCTCAGGATCGAGATGAAAACAGTGGCAGAGACCCGGTGCTTTGGCTTGTAACTGTGTGCTCATGAATATGAGCTCTTTGCGGGGGAGGGCAACTGGTTTTACTCATGCATCCAAGCCGATGCTTTCTGAAACATAGCTCCAGTGGGGAAACTGAGGATCTTGCGTGGGTGAGCCTCATGTCAGCCCTTTTGAATAGAGGTGGGGTTCCTAATTAGACACAGGAAGCTTAATGCTGGCAATTTCTGCCAGAAACAAGTGTGTGGTGGTAACAATGACAGTAGCAGAGTGTTCAAGCAGGTACTGAGCTTGGCATCTGCATACGGTAATCAGCAGTCTATGTCTGGATGAAGCTGTTCCAGAACAGAGGGGTTGGCTTTGTTGATGGCTTCATTTATCCTTCTGTATTTTCTCTAGGATGCTGGGGCTTTTGTTATTCCCTCCTTCCTACTGTCCCCTCCTAGTCAGAAGGTTATTATTGCCTTTAAAGTTCCTTAATGGTTATTTTAATCTACACCTTCTTTGAGCTAATGATGCCCAAATAATTTTAAGACATTTAAACTTAATCCCTGAAACTAAGGTATTGGAGGTAACGCCATCCTGTCTGGATCTTACCCTGACTCCACTTCGTGTTTGTTCAGGCACTATTTCAGTACCGCCATAACTACATCTGTCTTGTATTTGGGGTTGCCCACAGTTCTGACTATGACCAGAGGTATAATCAAGATAACTGTGGAATATATAACCAAAACAATTGCCTGGCGAGGCCAGTGGGACCTGGAACCAGGGCTTTGGGGGACTTTGGATCCCGGGACTCAACTCTTCTCTCATAAAGAGTCTTCAGTGCCAAGGTCATTGTGTGCTTGGTCTATGATCTACTAGACATATCCTGTGTTTCCTTTATACAATCTTACCTGATTAGTTTTCTGCTGACCCATTGTCTTGTTGTGTAATAGTTGTTGCTGACCTTGGCCAATTTTCCTCCTGTAAACCTTATATAAGAAGTTGTTCTTCTTAAGCTTGCTTGGCATGATCCATTGCCTTGTATAAGACCTCCTGACCCCGGCTTTTTTATTTTCTTTATTTTCTCATTCTGTGGTCCTCTGTCTCAGGAACCTGTCACTGAAGTCCTACTTGCTGGCGAAGGTCGGTTATCAATATCTCTGAAGCTTTCCTGAAATGTAGCATTTCCTCTCTGGATCTGTAAGATTTTTTTGGGGGGGGGGGTGTTAAAAAACTGTAGAATTCCAATTAGAAAAAGCCTATTTAACACTTGCAACAAAAGAGATTGATGCTTAAGAGGTTGCATACAGGGACTGTCAATGTGGACAAGAAAGTCATTTGCTACCGTGCGCTCCATACGCAATTTAAGTTCAACTCTTGTTTAGGGAAATGAAGCAAAAAGAAACACTATGTAGGTATGAGAGAAAAATGTTAATAAGGATGTAAAGTACAAAGATATATCTTTAGTAAAACGTGGTAAAAAGAAAATAACATATTTTGGATAAAGATGTATTTTGTTTGCTACAAACAGATCAAGGTAACAGATCAAGACAAAACCACAAAAGCTTAAAGCTAAGATGCAGAAGGCCAGAGTGAATTAGCTATACATTATTCATGGGGGCATGGCATAAGGATGGTGTAGTTTAAGGAGCAAGGGTTATAAAAATCTCATGGCGACAAAAACTGACTTAAAGATGTATATCTAATTACTTACATCTTTGCTAACTTAGTTAAGTTTTAACCACTTAGAAAAACTGAATCATATCAAAACTGTAGTAAAGATTAATTGTACACCTTTTTATTCTTATGTCTCCTTATGAAAATGAACATTACTATTCTCTTCTGTAATTATACTCTTTGTGATAAAATGAGCTACTTAATATAAAAGATCTGTTAAATTAATTTAGATCTTGTAAAAGTATACTATAAAAAGGATCATGAAAATGAAGTTCCCAGTTTCTCCAGGGAATGTATTTATGGTTTAAAGTTTATTTTGGTACTAAAAGAGCTTATGTTTAAAAAATGTAATTCTTAAGGCTCAAAAATCTTAACAGGGATAAATTACCTTAATTTATAAAAATCCTAATTTTATGAAAGCTACTAACTGGTTGTAAACTGTTAAGACAAAGGTAATTAAGGCATAAAAGCAAATGATCAGTCACTTTATAAATGATTAGATAACTTAATAATGTGCCTAGAATTTTAGTCATACTCAATATAGATATAATTCATTGCAAGAGACCAGAGTGGGTGCAGACACCAATTTATATTTCTCTTTATATAGTTTTCTTTAGTTGTCAAAGTTAAGCCTAAAGCAAATAACTCAAAGCAAGCTTAATAAAAATCTAAAATGTGTTTAATATAAAGTAATATTCAAATATCAGATGATTATGGAGAATCAAATGCTTGAGTGAAATGTGTTAAATTTACAGTATAGTTATATGGCAGGGTGTCTCCAGGCTCAAATAGTACCTTTTCTCTTGAATGGGATACGAACTCCATCAGAGTAAATTGTATGCTTCTTTGTAAGATAAGGATGGAGAAACAAGACTTGCCAGAATTCTGCTGCTTATGTCTCTGGCTGTAGAGGTTGGACCAATTTCAGCTATGTAGACTGAACCAGGAAAACCTCTTCCTTATCTATAAAAGATGAACTATTCTTCATGTCTCACATGACCGGGGGATGTATTCTTTCACCTATCGGAGGATCTGAGAGTCTGCACCCACATCCTCAATGTCTGAAGCAACAAAGGTGAAAGAGCAATTATGCTGCCCTCAATGTCTCCTGAGTTGACATGTGAGAATGCTGTGAACAGGAGGACCTTGACCCTCAGCTTGCTATCTGATGGGTATGGGGCTTGTAGCTCAGTCAGTCTTGCCCTTTATCCTGGCTTCCAATTCTCCCCCTCTTAGAAAGACCCAGTTCCAAGGCTTAGAGATAAAGTCCTACCTGGTTCTGTAAAATGTTCTTAGGAGAGTTTTAAATAATATGAGGCAGAGACTCTGTCATGAGGCCAGTCAGCACACCAGGCTAACCTAGTGACAGGTGCCAGTCTTTATATCTGGGTAAAGAAAACCACAGTGCCTGAGAAGGACTAGTCCAGACAGTGAAAGTCCACCCCAACTAGCCTCACCTTCCAGAGATTTCCAGGAACCAGTTCTCCAGCCTTGTTCCTGCTACAAACCTCGGAGCCAGCAAGCCTATGCACAACAAAAACACAAAGGCAAATAAAGGAAATATCATAAGTGTATTGACGACACGTTGATAATTCAGAAAGTAATGCTGCTGAGAAGCCAGAAGGACACAGTAAAGTGCTGAAAGACAATGACTGACAACTTGTCATTATACATTCAGTCTAAGGAACTCAACACATGACCCTTGGAGACAGGGATCATGATGCCCCTTCCTCCCTTTGAACTCATGGTAATGTTATAATGCTTCAAAACTTAAGCATCCAGGGAGCCAGCAGGTCCAGTTTTTTCACCAGTTAGAAAGGAGGACGTGTAAGATAATCACATAAGGTAATTGTCAGACTGAAAGATTCTTCTAGGAGGAGTCTAGTTTGTACAGTTCTCAGAATATTCCTTCCTGGCAAGTAACTTTCTTCTGCTACTTTGGGAAGTCTGCAATGCCACCAGACCTCCTCCCAAGCCTACAAGTCATCACCATAGCACAAGGTGGTACCTGGGAGGCAGAATGGAGTCCCTGACGTCAGCTTCCTTTCAAAAGTGCCCTATCTGTGGTGGACATATGAATTTACATGTAAGCCTTGTGCAGTGGTCAATGCTCTTCCACCAAGGAAGCTGAGGAGAGCAAACGTGTGTTAAGTTTGCATTTCACAGATGGCTGACAGAACAGCCAACAATCTAATCACTTAGGAACTTGTCCTGCTCAAATGAGTTCAGGGTGGGGAAAACTTTATGGGTAGATTTAAATGCTTTGCTGGATCAGAATATTCACATAATATGCTAATTGAGGAGGTGATAATTTTGCAGCCAAATTCCCACCCCAACTGGGATATTAGCGCTGTTTGAAACACTGAAGAGACTGTGCTATGCTAATAGCTTTAAATTGTTTCACATTCAGATTTCTAGGTGTTTGGGGAAGCTAAAGATGCTTTACAGTAATTGGTCTCTTTTGTAAATGTGGCCTTAGGTACTACTTCACGTGTTGAACAGCCACATTTACATCCAGGAGTGATGGGCTCCAGGCCCCGTTATCTAGTCTACATTAGATAGTCATGGCTGTCTGCCATCTTGTTGGGGGAATCTTCCCTGATGAGTTCCTTAGCTGCCTAGTAAGCTTTAACTTGGATATATATATATATATATATATATATATATATATATATATAAAATTTCTGCCTCCTCCCTGCCTCCCATTTCCCTCCCCATCCCCCCACTCCTCTCCCCTTCCCCCCACTCCTTTCCCCCTCCCTCTCTAGTCCGAAGAACAGTCAGGTTCCCTGCCCTGTGGGAAGTCCAAGGTCCTTCCCTCTTCCATCCAGGTCTAGAAAGATGAGCATCCAAAGAATTTCATTTAAAAATTATTATGAAAAGGACCATTAATGCTCAAGAAATTAAGATTTGATCTAGGATGAAAAGGGTGTAGAGATGCCAATAAGCAATAATTACTTGAGAGACTTAAGTGAAAGAATGCTCTCAAACATGAATGACTCCAAACTGTGAACTATACTTTGTTTGGGTAAAACATACATATATTGTTATGATTTTTGCTCCAAGTCCCAATGCAGCTTGCTGCAGAGTCCCACAAACCAAGGTGGCTGGCCCCAGTCATGCAGCGGCAGGTGGGTCCCACAGACAGCGAGTCCCCGGAAAGAGCAAGTTTCCAGCGAAGGTGCAGGTTCCCTGTGGCGAGTTGTGCAGCATGTGGGAGGCACATGGACTGACACATTGTACTGAATAGAATTGAATATTTATTAGTTGAATTACGGAATGGGAAGGAATGAGGGGAGAAGGGGGGGAAAGAGGAGAGAGAGAGAAAGGGAACCTAAAGAAGAGGACAGAGCGAGAGAGAAAGGAGGGGGGAGAGGGAAAAAGGAACAGAGAGAGTCAAGATGGTGAAGGAGGGAGGGGCTGCAGGGAGTGGGTGTGGCTTGTCTCTTAAAGTGACGAACAATCATAACATATGTTATATGTGTATAGTGGATTAAACACAAACAGACTCAGAATGCTTTACCGACTTCTTGGAAAACCTATGAATTTAATTGGTGAGTCAAATTTATACAAAGAAAGATTTTTAAGAAAAAAATCCAAGAACAGTAGAAGTGAAGTGAATGTAAATGGAAAAGCAATGTCTAAAAGTCAGAACTTTGAAATTTCAGCTTAAGAATGAAGGTAGGTAAATATTTCTTGCTTCCTGCCCTTCTGGTGCCTTTTCCTCTTCCTGCTCTGACTGAGAGGACAATGCAGCCAAGGGTATTGGAGTTTGGCATGTGTCAGATCAGATGTGGACAGATGGACAGACATGCCTTCAGCTGCATTGGCTAGTCCCCTGCTGTGTACTAGCAGCTGAATGATCACACCTGTTAGGCACCAGCTAGTCAATAGTCTCTGCTGCTGTGCCCTGCTGTGCCTGCTGAAAACAGTGGTGTACAATAGTTTGCTGGAGCCACCATAATAAAGTACTGCTGTGGGGCAATGATTTGTACCCCTGTCAATTGTATTTTAATAAAATGCTGATTGGCCAGTAACCAGGCAGGAAGTATAGGTGGGACAACCAGACAGGAAGTAGAGGTGTGGCGATGAGAACGGGAGAATTCTGGGAAGAGGAAAGCTCTTTCTGTAGTCGTGACACAGCCTCAGAGGAAGCAAAATGTGAGTGCCTTGACAAAAAAGGTACCATGGCTAACTCAGACAATAATTATGGGCTAATGTAAGTTATAAGAATTAGTTAATAAGAAGCCTCAGTTAATAATGGCCCAATCAGTTTATAACTAATGTAGACCTCTGTATGATTTCTTTGGGGCTGAATGGCTGTGGGACCTGGTGGGACAGAAAATCTCAGTCAACAAAGTACCTCAACCAGTGTAGCTTGACATGAGTATGTCTCCTCATAGTTCCAGAAACCAGAAATCCAGTATCAAGTGTTGGCAGAGCTGGTTCACCCTGAGCCCTTTCTGCCAGACTGACAAATGCCTTTTCCTCTGTATTCGCTGTCTGCGTATCCTGTCTTCCTTTCCTCTTCCTGAGAGAACCCCATTCACATTAGATTGGGGTCACTCTAGTTGTATAAAAGTTACTCCAACAAAGGTCTTATCTCTAAACAGAGTCTGATTCTGAGTCCGGGGTATTAGGACTTCAGCGCATGAATTTAGAGTGTTGTAATTCAGTTTATAACAAAGTGGTTCAGATAAACATCCATAATATTGTTTTTTTGTCTAAAATTAGTGATTGAGTAATAAGATATCAGTACTCCTTAGAGAAGATTATTTCAGTATTTTAAACACTCTTCTATTTCCAGAGAAGTCAAAATAGATTTTAGGGATCTTGGTCAAATAGTAAAGTTCTGATAAATATTCAATAAAATAATGGTTGTTGAATAAAACCATTAAAAATCTTCTCAAAATGTGGAATTATTTGGACTCTAAAAGGCAAACCATCATTTTATTTATTCAAGAAATGAGGAAATGTGCTGAACTGGGATATGCCAGTTTTGAGGAAGCTAAGTACTTCCCAAAGTGCCAATGTTGTGAGCCATGCTTCCTCACAAACCCTTACTCCCTAAACCATGGATCTCATGCTTTTTGTTTCTTAGTTGGCCAGTTGTCAATGATAAGTAATGGACAAACACAGTCACAGAAGTAAGTAAGAAAAGAAAACTGAGGTTCTAAAGAGATTTTAAATGAGAGACTAATATTAGTATATGCATTTTCCAAAAAAAATGCTATTTTTTCTCGATGGGGGGCTATAGATTTATCCCAAACTTCATGGTATGAATGGAAATGTTTCTCTTAACGTGACCAGTTGGGCACTTTAATCAACCTCAAAGTCATTTTGAGCATCTTTACCCACAGTGCTGTGCCAGAGGCATGCTTGAGGTCTAGGGATTCAGACAGAAGATGAAGGGAACTGTGTTTGTCGCTAACTGATCTGCATTTGCCAGTACCAAAGGAGGAAAGGAGGCTGACTCTGATAGGCTGATGTCTAGATCCTTGCTTACTTAGAAGCAGGAGGAAAAGCTTGAATTAAGAAAGAAAGAGGCTTACTGGGGATAATGTATTGTCCCCACTTTTCTTTTTGAGAGGCAATGCAAGACAAAGCCAAAATAAAATGTATAGTTAACATCAGAGGCTATTTCAATAAAATTTACTACAGTCAGGATTTTATCTCAATAAAATTGCTGACATTAAACCATAAAAAAATAAGATGCTTGTTGAAACCCTTTGAATACAGATGTATAATTGATTTGATTTTTTTTAGGATTAAATTAATTCAAGTGTGTGTATGTGTCTTAATATTAATAATTATAGCTTGGTGTGGCCACCCACAGCAGTGTTAGATATTAAATAAAAATATGCTCTTAAAGTAATGTGCACATATTTCCTAAATACCTTATTTTTTTATCTTTGTGAGTATCATGGGGGAATGCATCTGTGATGATGGTTGTTACTAATAGCAAGGCTGCCGCTTGACTTTTACACAAAGCTCACCAGCTGATTTCAGAACGCTTTTCCACCTCATGGATACTTGTTTGGTGTGTTCTTTGCTTCCCAGACTGGTAAAGGGAAGCAAGTCATTTAAGCACGACTTTAAACAAATGTCCCCAGTATCTGGGAACACTCTTAAGGACAGAGGATTCTTCCCAGACGTCTGGGTTGCTATCTAACACCCTTACAAGCTTTTATTCACGGGTCAAAATGAAATATCCCAGACACTGTGTTTACTGTACAATGTAAGGAAGAGTGGAAACACCATTATGTCAATACCACTTATGAGGGACAAATTAAATAAAAAATAGACCTTCTTTGTAAAATCAATAGCAAGGGAGAAAAGCATCAAGATGAACGGACAAGGGAGAGAGGTAACCAGGATAACAAATGGGTGGAGTCTGGCCTGGCCTCCTCCAGTGAGTGAGCAAGGGCGACAGGCACTCTCGGAATGGATGTTTTCACCCGGTAGGTTGGGTCTCCTGGTCCTGATGACAGGATGGGAAAATGGATTGTCGAGACATAAAATAAAAATGTTTATCCACACATTTGTTATCCTTTGATCTAATGTGGAACTCACACCCAGTGTCGGACTCAGCAGGCCCGGCTCTCAGTCTGTGCATAGTTTCAGAAGCATTCACAAAGCGGAAAATGCTTTTTCTCACTTTTCTGCTCCACTGATTTCAGAGCTGCTCTCAAGGGACCGATTCCTCTAATGGCGAGGTCTAATCCAATTGTGTGCTCACTCAGTTGAGAAAGGAGAGTGGGGAGGGGAACAGTGGCATGGGGTGGCCTGTTTCAGGATGGAGGCTTGGAGGGTCTTTTCTGGGGAGTAAAGAGACCAAGCATGCACCGCTTCTCCCCATCTTTCTTACTTACAACTCAGGTGGACCCCCAGTGTGCAGGAATTACATACATCTTGTTTGATTTTAAGATGGCAGTAACAGCTCCTCTTTTCCCAGATTCTACTTTTTAATCCCTATTATTTTGCCCTTCAGGCAATGGCACATATCACTTCACCAGGTTTTTCAACTTACTACACACAGCCAATCACCATACAATTCCCTGCATGATCTCTGAGGCTTTAAAAGTCATCACGGATGCCCAAAGCTTACTCTTCTCTTTTTGCCATTTAGAGAAGCCCAAGTTGAAAATCTACGGCCAAGGTCAAGTCATATCCCTTGGTTTAAATTGCTCATATTTCATAGTGTTTTCAAGATATTATGACAAGTTATGAGTGCTTTGTGGTCCTACTGCATTATTATTATTGCCACAGTTGCACAATCATGCAGTCTCTCATGTAGTTTTGTGTGGTGATGGCAGAGGTGACCTTCGTTGACATTGCCATGATAAGTTCATTTGTTCACTAAGCAGGAGGGCAAGATGAAGGACTCATTGAGAGAGCCATAGACAGGAGGATGAGGAGTTGCATCCCTGTCTCAACAAATACAGTAAAACAAAACCTAGTGCTCCAGAGGCATTGTCTGGTTTCCAGTGGTTTCCAATGGGAACAATGGAAGCACGGAAACCGGGAAGGGGAACGCCTGTAACAGTTCCTTCATAGATGGAAGTGACCTGCCAAGAGATGAAGTCACACAATAAACTGGAGGCAAGGCCAGGTCTTGAACTTGACTCTGCCATTTCCATTTTTTCACAGGCCTTCGCTGTGCCAGGCACTGTGCCAACTGCTGTGTTTGTAGACCCTGCCCCAGAGGAGTGAAGATCACTGGGCTCCTTCCCTCTATTGGATACATGCACCAGAAACACAGTCATGCTTCAGAACAGCATTTAAGCAATATAAATCTCTGCCTTATGGCTAAAGACTGTTCTGTCTATAAGTTATCAAAGTAATCAATCTAATAGCCTTAAAGGAAAGCTGTTATTATACTATTATTTTGTTTTGTTTTTGAGGCAAGTTTTCTTGATATAGCTTTGAAATCTGGCCTGGAACTTGCTCTGTAGACCAAGCTGGCCTTGAGATTACAGAAATCCATCTGCCTCTGCCTCCTGAATCCTGGGATTAAAGGCCTGTGCTCTCACTGCCAGGGGAAAGATCTTTTTAAAAAGAAAACATCTGGCAGGTGTGGTGGTGCTTACCTATCATCCTAACACTAAGGGCAGATGTGTATCTCTGAGTTTGAGGCTACCCTGGCTTCCACAGAGTTCCAAACCAGCCGTGGCTACATAGTGCTACCTTGTCTCATAAACAGGAAGGAAGGAAGGAAGGAAGAAAGGAAGGAAGGAAGGAAGGAAGGAAGGAAGGAAGAAGGAAGGAAGGAAAGAAGAAAGAAAGGAAGAAGGAAGAAAAGAAGCATTTTTAATTATCATATATATCATTAGGCTTCATTTCTATTCACCTTGTTTCTTGCCTTCCCTCATTCTCTGAAGCTTGCTTCCTTCCTTCCTTCCTTCCTTCCTTCCTTCCTTCCTTCCTTCCTTCCTTCCTTCCTTCCTTTCTTTCTTTCTTTCTTTCTTTCTTTCTTTCTTTCTTTCTATCTTTAGTTCATTTCTACTTCCATGCCCTGTATCTTAAATCTATGCTCTACATATGAGAGAAAGCAAGTGGCATGTGTCTTTCTGGTACTGGATTGCCTTCTTTAAAATGATCATCACATGTTCACCATTTTCCTGAATGAAAAACTTTTGTTGCTCTTTATGGCTAAATAAAGTTTTATTATATTCTTGCTTGTCGCTTTTTCATGATGAGTTGGGCATAAAACCAGCCTTGGAAAATCACTGGACTCTGAGTTCTGGGTCTCAATAGGTCAGAAACAGGACAGATGCTTGCTCCTAAATGACTGTATGATGGTCATTTTAATTGACAGCTTGATACAGTTGAGAATCATCAGGAAGGCATCTTAAAGAGGGACAGACATGAAGTTGGCTTATAGGCATGTCTGCATGGTGTTGTCTGTATGGTATTGTCTGTATGGTATTGTCTGTGTGGTATTGTCTGTGTGGTATTGTCTGTGTGGTATTGTCCGTATGGTATTGTCTGCATGGTATTGTCTGTATGGTATTGTCCGTATGGTATTGTCCGTATGGTATTGTCTGTATGGTATTGTCTGTATGGTATTGTCTGTATGGTATTGTCTGTTATAGGCATGTCTGTATGGTATTGTCTGTATGGTATTGTCTGTGTGGTATTGTCTGTGTGGTAGTGTCTGTATGGTAGTGTCTGTATGGTATTGTCTGTATGGTATTGTCTGTGTGGTATTGTATGTTATAGGCATGTCTGTGGTATTGTCTGTTATAGGCATGTCTGTATGGTATTGTCTGTATGGTATTGTCTGTTATAGGCATGTCTGTGTGGTATTGTCTGTTATAGGCATGTCTGTGTGGTATTGTCTGTTATAGGCATGTCTGTGTGGTATTGTCTGTTATAGGCATGTCTGTGTGGTATTGTCTGTTTATAGGCATGTCCGTATGGTATTGTCTGTATGGTATTGTCTGTTATAGGCATGTCTGTGTGGTATTGTCTGTTATAGGCATGTCTGTATGGTATTGTCTATATGGTATTGTCTGTTATAGGCATGTCTGTGTGGTATTGTCTGTTATAGGCATGTCTGTATGGTATTGTCTTGATTACATTAACTGGTTTGAGAAGACCCCGCCTAAAAGTGGGTGCTGTCATTTCCTATGCTTGGATCCTTCACTGTATAGAAAAAGAGGAAATGTTCTGAGCACAAGCATGCATGCACTTGTTCACTGCTCTCTGGTATTGATTGTGCATGTCATTTGACCAGCTCGGCTGCTGTGACTTCTCTGCCATGATGGACTGGAGCCTGGAACTACGAACCAAATAAATCCTTTCTCCTTTAACTTACGTTTGTGGGGTTTTATAGTAACAGAAAAGAAACTAAGATAGTACTCTAAACTGGTAGAAAGGCGACTGTAACCTAAGGTCTTTCTCTTCCTGGATCAGACGGAAGTACCCACCATTTCCAGTGCAAAAAACTTCAAGGACAAGTACTAAGCCTGTGTCTGGTTGCTCTATTATACCCATGCTTGGCTGCAGTAATTTACAGGTGACTAAGTGCCAACTGAGACAGAGCCTGAACAGAAAGGTCTTTAATCAATGGAGGTGTCCTCGAGACCAGCAATTTTCAAAGTACGCCATGTGATCGAGACCCAGGATTGTTGGTGCAATGGAGCATAAAGGAATGCAAATAGAGAGACACATGAGGGTACCTCCTGGGACCTCAGGGAGCGTGGGTATTGTTTTAATATGCATAGCAGTGTCGCCTGTGAACTGGTGGAAGTAGAGGTTATTGACACTTCTAGGAAAGAGAGGATGGAGGGCAGGAACCCATTTCTTACTCTGCTCTATTTTGCCTTTCTCCGTGAAATCCAGACAGTACACAAAGCTCAACTAATGCTTTGAAAAGGATGCAAAATGGCTCCCTACTATGTTCCTGTTGTCTGTCATCTTCCAATCATAAGTGGGGAGAACCAGGGGTTCCTTTAGGTGGAACTGAGAAATGGAATAGACAGGAAGGAGCAGCTGTTTTCCAAACAACTGCAGATTTCAACGTCAGAATTGGAAACCCACCACAGCCTGACCCTTTCCTCAGGAAAGCTGTGGCCTCATTTTGCACAGAACATGCATACAAGCAGCCCCAGATGGAGAGCGACTGAAGGGTTAACTTTAGGTTAAACCAGTCTATAGCTATAAGGAAGCTGCCTGATGTTATATACCTAGGACGAATGGTCTCCCTGTGTCCCCTTGCGCTTCCATGTCTCAGCCAGCTGTTGGAATCCCTCTCAGTGCAGAAGCCTTTCTATAGAGGGTTTATGAAGAACCCAGTGGCTGCACAGCCTAGGTCTGTGCACTGAATTAGCTATCAGTGAAGGATTCTTAAATTTGACTCTCATACAGAGTTTTAAATTATTAAAGGAAACACAAAAACTCTAAAAGCAACACCGGAGTTCTAATTTAACATTAAGAAGAGGGCAAGAGAAAAACTACCAGAGTCCTAGGAGAAAGCTGCTGGGGGTAGCAGGGGAGGAGGCTGCATTTCAGACTTTGACAAAGCACAGAGAAATGTCTCTTCCTGGCTTCCTTCTTACAGATTATGATACAGTATTTTATGTCATGATATCCTTGCTCTTTTTCTCTCTCTCAGGGCATATGTCTGTTCTTGAGCATATGTGTGTGTGTGTGTGAATGTGTGTGTGTGTGTGTGTGTGTGAATGTGTGTATGTATGTTTGTGTGTGAAAGAGGGGAGGGGAGAATGTGTCTGTGGAGGCTAGAGGTCAACTTGAAATATCATTTGTAAGAAACCATCCACCTTGATTTTTGGCACTGTTTTTCTGCAATCTTGGAAGTGTCTCTTCTCACTCTATGTCCATATTGCTTTCCTGGCAGTGTCTTAGGAGTGCTAACACTCCCTTTGGACTTACTGGTGGAGATACAGAGGGAGCAGGAAATGAATGTGCCGTGCTAATAAAGGTACTGCCATGTTGTAGAGTGAAAATAAGAAATATGACTTATCTTAAAATGTAAGAGCTAGTTAAAAATAAATCTGAGCAATTGGCCAAGCACTTACAATTAATTTAAGCCTCTGAGTGTTTAGTTGAGAGCAGCTGTGAGACACACTTTCATCTACAGTATCTTCATTATCTTATGTGTGGGCATTTGTGTGAGTGCATGTACATATACTTGGGGTGAGTAGGTGTACATGCAGGCATGATCAGGTGAGGACAGAGACCAGAGGTCTTCCTTTGTGGCTCTCCATGGTATATTTTGAATTAGAGTCTCTTACTGAACCTAGAACTCAGGTAGATTGGCTGGTGCTCCCAGCCATCCTCACCAGCGTTATGTGTAAACATGAAGTTCTGCATCTAGCTTTTGTATGTGGGTTCTAAGGAGCATACTTAGGTCCTCATACTTGTGTGGCTAGCCCTTCACCTACTGAACCTTCTTCCCATCTCTGTCCATCACCTTCGAAGGTTCTATACACTGTACTTATTTTCCACATTTATTGACTAATTTTTAAAGAATCTACTTGGTGCCAAACTCTGCAGTAAGGAATGTGATCAGAAAGAAAGAAAAATATCAGCTTTAATAAATTCAGAAACTATCAGGAAAGAGAAGAAAAATGAACAAATAAAAGGAGAGAGGGGCCTGGGTAGGTAGCTTCACCTTCTGCACAAATATGGGAAGACAAGTTCTGTTCCCAGAACCCTTGTATAAAGATTGGTGCAGCCGGGCGGTGGTGGTGCACACCTTTAATCCCAGCACTCGGGAGGCAGAGGCAGGCGGATCTCTGTGAGTTCGAGACCAGCCTGGTCTACAAGAGCTAGTTCCAGGACAGGCTCCAAAGCTACAGAGAAACCCTGTCTTGAAAAACCAAAAAAAAAAAAAAAAAGATTGGTGCAGCAGCGCCCGGTGGTACCTTAATTAGCATAGCATGTTCACCTCTTACTCCCTCTGCTTTTGGCTGGTGACTCCTGATTCCGCCCCTCTCCTTCCCAGCATCCTTAGTTTGGTCGCCTGCCTATACTTTCTGCCTGGCTACTGGGGCCAAGCAACATTTTATTTAACCAGTTTGAATGACAAATATTTACAATGTACAAGAGGATTATTCTACAGAAAGATACTACCTAATCCATGTTCTTGTGTTTGGTTGAGTTTGGAGTTACATTCTGATTAGCATCCAGCTAACTGGTCAGTAGGTCAGCGAGGAACTTAGGGCCCTGTGGCTGGATTGTCAGTATGATACTCAGCTCTCCCTTTTCCTCTTCTGTGTCTTTGGATGAATAACTTCATCTCTGTGTTTCGATTTCTTATTTGTAAAGCAAGGTTAACGGTGGAATATACTTTCAGAGCGAGAGAATGTGACTTGGTACATGTGCCACCCAGGACCGCTCCCGGTGCACAGTAAATGCTTTGACCGAGTGACAGTCCCGCCTTGGGATCGATTTTCACAGAGTACAGTTACTAAAACACAAATGAGCTTTCCAGTCTCTTTGCATTATTTAAATGTGTTCAAAGTAACACATGGCTTGCTCTCGGTCCTTTTGGGGATTTATATTTTTATAGCTGAGAAAGCTGATACCTGAAATGATCACAGTTCCTGGTGCTTTTACTTGGCCAAGACTCTTTATAAATGCAACGTGAGAGCTGTAGATCAGAGAGGGGATCCAAATGCATTCTTTCTAGAAGCCTGCGAGGTGCTTGGAACTTTCCCGCGTTAGAAAACTACATGCGAGCACGGCATCCCCCTTCCTCTTCAAGATTGGCAGCAAATCCTTCTGGTTTACATGACTGGAGCTAGGCCAATGGAAAATCTGATGAAACAAATGGGTTGTGCCAATCAAATGAAAAAGATGTCTCTCGGGGTGGTAGCAGTTCTAAGACGGAGAGCTGTGGAATGATACGTTGTTCTACAGTAGGATGCTTGCATGATTTTACAGCATGCTTAGATCTGCGTCGGGAGAAGATAAGCTGCCAGGCCTAACCCCAAAGTGGCTGGAGGTTACTCAGCCTTTGTTGTACTTCCTTCTTGTCTGGGCTTTTCCTGTGTGGACCATGCCAAAACTTTAGTCACATGCAGCTGTAGTGAGTGACGCTAGTGACCTCGTGTAGTGTGGATGAACATGAAACAGGGATCAGGAAGTAAGATGTGCTAACCTGTGAAGTGGGGTTTGTTTTCCTAGCTCCCACTTATGCATATTAGACATGCTTTCTTATACTGAAAATCTTGATATCTCTTTCACTTTAAATTTATGAAGATTGTTGGGGTGTTTCTTTTTCAAACTCAAGGGGAAAAACTACTCCAAATGAAGGGAAATGGTAAATTGTTCAAATGTTAACTGTTTTTGATTTTCTCTAGTGGAAGTAGATTTTAAATCCAGTAGGGAAAGTCTGACTTGAGGGAAAGCAGTATTAGAAAGCATGCAATTATATAAGCAAGTGAATGTTTCCTCAATGATGGAAAAATTCCAAACATTCGAAGTCAGACCTCGTGACTATCTTTTTCCCAGTAAGGTGTGGGGGTGCTGTGACTACCACCCAAGCTCCTGTCAGCTGGGAGGCAGGGCAGTGTTCAATTCCATCCTGGACTGAATTTAGTTCATCCTGGTGTTGGGTAAGTAGGGCGCTGTGGAGGCAGAACAATGAATCAGAGTCTGCTCAGGAATTAAAATACACAGATTCAGTTTGCATTATGTCTGCTTCCGAGAAAGGTAACAAAATAGAAATTATCAATAATGCTTAATTTAATAGCATGACCACACTTGGTACATGAGGTGATTTTCTCCAGATATCAAGTTTGGCTGTGTGAGGTGTGTGTGGGGGGCAAGCCGTGTAACTAAGTTTTAGTCCTGTGGTAAACAGAATAAGCATTAGTCCTTTGTCCCTCAAGAGAAGAGGCACCTGAGGTTTTGATGTTGAGCGTAAAGTGAATTTACATCAATGTTGAAGTCTAATTTTGTGAGTTCTTCTCAAGCATCCATTTAGTGATTTTTTCACTTTTCCAATGTTGCTGTATGTGTCTTTTCACAGAAATGTCAAGTTTGAGCTGGTACAAAACTATTGAACCCGGAGAAGGCCAAAATAAGTAAGGTGGATGGAGTATTGTGGAGAGTGTTTAAACACACCCAGGGTGAGCATGCTCGATTTTGGAGATGGGGGACAGAGTTACCGCAGCCTGCAAACAAATACGCAAGGTGAGCACTCGTTCTCTTACCTGCCTCTCCGAGTTAATTTTTTTATTGCATATGGGGATGAGGCACTTAAAGAAATCAGATGAGGCAAAACAAATCAGGCACAACTGTCAAGACATTGGGAAGGAATTGAAAGGTAATTAAGTGGGATTTTCTCTGCTTTATGTTTATTACTGGTTTTATGGAATTAGCTTCCCAGGATGTGCGTAGAGGGTTCGGAGGCATATGAAGACACCCCAGGCTTCACAGTGTACAGCCTGACAGTTTTGAGATTTGGTGTCGAGTATTTTTCTAGACCTTTTCATCACACACTCACAACCCACTGTGACTCAGTGTTCCTGCCAGTGGGCACAGAGCCTTGGCAAGGCACACTTGATGTGCAGATAGGAATCTTCTTTGCCACCAGAAGTCCCAGAAGTGACTTCAATTCAGTACAGCAAAAGGCTGTGCCCACAATCAGCTAGGGGGTAAATGCCAGGGACAGATCAGCCTTCTCCCTGTCCTTTCTTATCCTCCCCTCCTCCACCGGAGGCTGCCTTCATCTTGAGCTTGATAATTATTATTCCAGTTTATATCTTATTTTTTTTTTTACTGGGCATAGGAATGTAGAGAATATACAGAATATAATGAAAACGATGAATAAAGAGAACTGTGTGCCCTTTTCATGTTTTAATGTTTATGTAAATGTAATAATCTTTTATACTGAAGTTCACTTTTTTGGCTTTGTGTTCTGTTTGTGAAACTCACCTCCAACTGTGTGGTAGTTTTCACTTATTCATTTTCCATCACCCACACTTACAAAGCACTTTCCATTGTTTTCCTCATGGACATTTGGGTTATTTTTTGTTTGGACATTGTAAATACAATCACTATGAGCAATGTTGCCCATTGTCTGCTGTGTACAAATACTGAAATTTATGTAGGACTCTCTCTAGGAGCGAGGTTGCTGGGGTCTAGGGACTGCCTCAGCTTGAGCCAGTGCCATTGAATTAACATTAAAGAGGTGAATATTAATCCATGTTTCAACTAGTGTGTGTGTGTGTGTGTGTGTGTGTGTGTATGTGTGTGTGTGTGTGTGAGTCCCGTGGCACCTGTGTGGAGGTCAGAGAATCAACATGATAATAGTTCTCTTCTTCTACCGTTTGTGCAGGATTCTGAGGTTGAATTCAGGTTGTCAGCTTGCGGACACATTTACCCATGGAGCAATCTTGCCAGCTTTGATGCTTTGGGTATATTGATATAGTTTTGATTTTCATCCTTTTGTTATAACCATTTGCTCGTCATTTGGTTTTATCTTTTCTGAATTCCTGTTCATCTATTTTCCCAGCTGCAATACATCGAATTATTCCCTTTCCCTTTTATTGTTTTATGTTGTGAAGAAATAAATATCCTGTGAACATTGCCATTTTACCCATCCAGTGATATTAGCACATCATGGTCCTGGTGACAATTTCTGTTGAGCATTTCCAGACTGTTCATTTTTATTTCTCCAAGTAGAAACTCCATATTCAATAATCAGGAAATTCCCCACTTTTCTTTCCCTATTAGCTCTCTCATATAAAGTCTACTCATCTTTCCCTGCCTGATATTTATATAACTAAAACCATGTGATGTTTCTTCTTACCACATTTTCAAGTTCACTCATGTAACAGACTGTTACTTCTTTTTAATTGCTGAATAATATTCCATTGTCCATATATACCATGTTTTATTTCTGTTGTCTGTTAAAGGACATTTCCTCAGGTTATTTCCTCTTTCAGATGTTGGAAATGCTGCTTCCTGGAACACTGGCAAAGTCTCTGTTTAAGTCTTAATGTGTATTTAGGGTTGTATGATGATTCCTTATTTCACTCTTTCAGGAATAAATAAATAGTTTTCCACACAGACTGATTAGTTTATAGTGCTATAATTAACATGCAATGTAACAATCTCTTCCTCTTGTTAATTCCATTTATTCTCAACCCCAGTGTTTCTGCAGTACTATCCCATTGCTTTTGATTTCCAGTCTCTTCAAACTAATGGTACTAAGAGTGTGTACAACTTCCCACTGTCCATTCTTTAAAGAACTTGGTTTTATTTTATTACAGAAGAAGGGTAACTTCCTTGATTGATTCAGAGACCACTAAGAACCCCACCTAACAGAAGTGTTATTTCAAAATTCTTGGACATTGGTTTTTCTCTCCTTTTCTCCCTCCCCCTCCCCCTCCTTTCTTCTTCCTCTTCCTCTTCCTCTTCTTCTTCTTCTTCTTCTTCTTCTTCTTCTTCTTCTTCTTCTTCTTCTTCTTCTTCTTCTTCTTCTTCTTCTTCTTCTTCTTTTTCTTCTTCATCTATTTATACTTAAAAACAAAATAATAACAACTAATTGTTCACATTGAGGCCTAGTGGAGAGCGAATGGGCAGTTTACCTTGTGGATGTGACAGGGAGAAAATGGGTCTTTAGGCCCTGTGGAAAGAGGCAGGGAAAGTCTAGAACCTGACTTACTGTGTTTGTGCTAGTCAGTAGGGGAAGTACTGCTCTTCATGACTTGTTCTAGATTTAGGATTGCAAAACTATGGTCATTCTTGGCAAATCCTCCCAGATGTGAGGAGAATGACTATGGAATATGCCACTGTGTGGAAGGATTTGGTTCAAAATCTGTCTAGTTTATACAATGCAGAAGGTTTTGGAATGTTTGGGTCATCAGTGGGCCCTGCAGTGCTCCCATCTAGGGCTCCCAGACACGGGAAGCCATTTCCAACTATCCAATCAATCTTAAGGATACAAACTGCAATTGAACCTTTTCCACACACAGGTTCCCATATCTGGTCAAGCTCTTCATGCCCTATAAACAGTGAGATCTCTTTAAGTCAGTGGTTGGGAAGCAAGAATAAAACTTGTTTTATAGGTTTCCTGCCCTATGTTTCAATTCTCCTAGATTTATAGCTTTCAAAGCATTTTCTTACACCTGGGTAAGGTAGGCAGAACAGGTGTTATGATCCATTTTTTTTTTCCAGATTAAAGAAACTACAGCTTAGTTATGACTAGGGGATGTCAAATATAGTTCACTACACTACATTCTATAACTATTATTTTATGTTAGCTATTTTCTGGTTTCTAATATAGTGTAGTTTAATCTTTGAACAACTTCTGGCCAAGCATTTGTAGAGGCAGACGTCTCTTTAGCTGCCTGAAACCACGATCCAGTGGATATACATTTTTAAAGCTTTAAGAATATGTGTATCCCATTCCGTTTATGTCTTAGAGCAAGCACAAAAATAGGGAATGGAGGAAGACATAGCCTTTAGCAGTCCTAAGCATACAGGAAAGAACCCGCCTTACTCAGGGAGGCATAGGCCAGTGTCTGGTTTCCTTGGGTGTGATCTGCAGAGGCCGGTGACCTGAGCAAACAGCAGTGTGTTGGCAGGGCTAATATCATCAGGAAGATTTTAATTTGTTTTCTGAAGATTTTATTTTTATCTGGATGTGTGTGTGTGCGCGCACATGTGTGCAGCATGGATGCTGAGGAGAGCAGAAGAGAATGCCAGACCCTTGGTGCTGGAATTACAGGTGGTTGTAAGTGCTAGGAACCAGATTTGGGTCCTCTGAAGAGTAGCGAGTTCTATTCATTACTGAGCCATCACTATCCTCTTGGTTGACTGTTTTAAGGGTCTATCTAGGGAAATAGGTGGAGTACTTTTCTGTCTCCACACCAGAGTTGAGTATGGAGAATCCCAGTGTGTCTGGAGTCTGCTGGGAAAATGTAACTCTAAAATGGGCAGGTACATCTTTTCAGACCATTGGGGAAAGTGCTGCTAATTCAGGAGATTGAGCAGTGGAACCTAGAAATTTATTATTTTAGGGTTAGTTCCATATTCCATTGTCCTTACACAGTTTTCCTGAGTTGCTATGAGGTGGACTGAGCTATGATTTTAAGTGTTGACCTGAGTGAGGTGGGTTTCTCAACGAGAAATGGATGGCCTTGGTCATGGACCGGAGCAACCCCTCCAGCATGGTGCAAGTCACCTCACCAGAAATTGCCATTCAGGACTTCAGAAACCAACACTGCCCAAGAGACAGGATCCAGAGGAGTCTCTGTCACTCTCTGAAGCCCCATCTTCTGGGGACTCATATTCCACTCTTTCTACCTGTACTACATCTTCTCAAAGACAGGAGGTGGGATGTTACCAATAAAATTTGACACTCTGTATCTTTTTAAATGAGACTTTAAAAACTACTTTGAACCAGCTTAGGCAAACTTAATTGATCAGAACTTCTGCTTCTGTCATCCTCATGTTTCCCTTCTGCCTTTGTTCAGTCCCTAGTGAAATGGAAATGCTCACCACAATAACTCAGGTTCAGGGATGTGAATAGTTGATTTTCTGGGTCTCAGGATTAGAACGCCACATGCTGCAGTAGGGGAGGAAATGTCTATGGGGTAGATGGAGGGGCTAAAGACTAGGCTAGAGGTCACTGTGCGTGATAGTCCTGGAACAATGGACAATGGTCATTTCCCTTCCTTGTGTTTGCTTTTGTGCTTCTTTGCCTATAGATTTATTTTTCAATACAATGGACAGAGTCAGCAGAAGTTCTTTCCTCTAGGAGGCTGTCCCGAGTTCACAGCGCAGGCCTCCAGGGAACCCTTGGCTTCTTGATTTAATTACCACGAGACCTTTCCTAGTTGCCCATGGTGTTCCCAGACTTACGAGGAGCTGTGCTATTAATCTCCCACCACTAAAACCTTCTATATACTCCTTAGCCAGAATAACTGGCAAGAAAATTATGTTCATGTTATTTTAGTTGGAGAATGTGCTAATAATTCAGGGTCATGTGCAGTGGGACCTGAAAATCTATTACTTTTAGGGTGAGCGCCATATCCCATTGACCTTGGGTAACTCCCCCAGCCACTGTGAAATGGATTGGGCTGTAAGACTTTAAATGTCGCTGTGTAGATTTGTTTGATTTGCCTGTCCAATTAAAACACAGGCGTCAAGTCCCTCTTGCATGTTCTCTTCCTGCTGGGATGTGATGATGCAGATGCGTATGGCTCCGTCTTACGCTGCTGTTCTGTGGGTTGAGAAATTGGGAAACAATATCAGACTGTAAGACCATGTTCCCCGTGAAATCACAATGGAGACAAACATCCCTGTCTAAGCCAGTAAGCTGTGCATAGACACACTCTCACTTCCTGAATGTCATTGTCCAGCTCTGTAACCAGCCTGGTGGCCAGAACTCAGAAGGCAGAAGGACAATAGGGAAGCAGAAACCTTGAACAAACAGAGCTGCCAGAAGGGCTCTTCATAATTGGGACAAAAGAAAAAAAAAGGAAAAAAAACCCCAACCAATATTTTAGCATCCTAAATGAGTTCAGCATAGCACTGTGAACCTTACATCAATTTCATTCCTGTTGACTTTGAACTTTGGGCTGTTTTCCACCACAGATGTTTATCTTACTTGTCTGGGCATTTTGCTACCACTTAGTAAACTATAACACGAGATACTTTCAAATGGATGAAGATGAAGAGTAAGTTTGCAGGGCAGGGAGCTTTTTGATCAAGCAGGGATGTCCACAGGGATAAGCAGGTGGGAAACACACTAGAGAGTTTACACCTTAGTTTTCTAAGTGAGAGCATTTTTTACAACTATCAGATAACTGAGAAATAGTGAGATAGTCTCTGAGTGAAAAACCACATCTGCCGTGCTTTCATGGGCTCAATCTAAACATTTCATGCTACTTCATGAGGAACGGAGCAGAAAATTAATAATAATAATAGTAATAATAATAATAATAATAATAATGATAATCAATGTCTAAGCACTTAGTGTATTTGTAAAGCCTTTTCTGGAATGCATATTTCCATATTTCCTGCCTTGTCATAGTTTACTGCCATGCATGTCTGAACATACTTTTATTTCAGAGATGCATCCTCAGATGACTGTTGGAGGAGGGTTAGCATACACACAGACATGTGCACATGCACATGCACGTTCACACACACACTAGAAGCCCAGACTCCAAACACCCCAGTGCTCTGACCATCCTTTTTCAGACTCTGTAATAAAGTGCACTCTCCAAGCAGAGCATACACACCTAAAATATTCATGAATAACACATGGGTGAAGAAGCAAGCCTCTGAACCTCAAACAGTTCATTTTCTGACAGTGTAGTTAGTTTTTCTTTTTTTCTGGAGAGGGGTCAGCATTTACATGGGGTGACTGGGATGGGAAAATGACAGAAGCTTTATTTCTGGAGTTGACGTTCCTTTGCTTTCGAGCTCTGTCTGAAAATGGTGAAGCTTGAATTTGTAAGGGCGCTTTGGTTTCATATTTGCGGTAAATATTCATTTGAAGTTTAAATCCCATTCCTGTTGCTTCCTGTCTCCTGAAGGACCTTGTTTCCTTTCTGGGATGGTCTCAGCTCTAAGGGAAGGCATTTGGCAAGGAGAGACTCTGGCCTCTGTCTCTCGGGTTTGCCTGGTGCTCTCCGAGGTGCTGGCCACTGGTGTGTTTGAGTGTCTCTTGTCCTATACAATCTCTCTGTGGGTTGGCCATGAATGTTATGGATGTCTCTATCCCAACCTCTAGTTCTAGAGTAAAAAACAGTGTGGGGTCTCCTGGATGAGTCTTAGGGGTGCCGGATGGCCACAGCAAGCATCCAGCCATGGAATGAGTTCTTCTGAACAGAGTTCTGTTGAATCTGTGATCTACCACTGTTCCAGGGCTCCATGCTGGCAAAGCCCACAGGAAGTCCCCAGGAGATGTGGCATGGAGAAAAACCAAGTGTGAGCAGGTAGATTCCCCAGAAAATTCATACCATGCAGTTCCCTGAGAAGGAACATTGTCGTTGTCGCAGGCTTTTTCCCTAATTCGGGCTTGTTACACTTGTCAATGGTTGCTTCATCTCCCTATCTTACCACCACGTCCTCTGTAATTTCCTTTTTCTTTCTGCAAAGGTTAGCTTCCTCCTGCTTAGGTGGCAGCTGCCTCCATGTATGGTAACAAAAGCATTTTAAAGCTGTTTTATAGGAAAGTTTCCTCCTTTGGCGTTCCAGTTGGAGAGGGCTGCTTCTTTTGTGTGCTCCTAACCCTTTCATGTTAACAGTGAGAGCACCTCCCTCTGCAGCCACCTCCATGTCCCATCCCCTGTGCTTACCACAGTGTCTCAAAGCATCGAGCCTCACTATTTTACTCTGGCTTTGTGCTCTGTCTTCAGAGTGGAGTGTGAAGCATTTCTTTGGGGTTGGAAATAATGATTTATTTGATGAAGGCCATTACCCGAAAGACAGTTTATGAAATATTCAGAATGTGAGTGAAGGATTGTAGGCATCCCTCAGCTTGCTTTAAAAAGATAAAGTAACAATACTTGTAATTTAAATCCCCTTCATAGCAGAAAATTTAGATTACAAATTAGAACAATATTGTTGTATTCTCATCCTTGTGTCTCCTAACACCCAATACCGAGTTGAAATTGAAATGTCAGCCTCCTATCAGAAAGACTGGCTGGCAGCTTACTGTAGCATAGTTTGCTGCCTCTGAAAGCACCCCACAAATCTCCTAGGCCTAAGCTAGCAGTGTATTTCTCAGGATCTAAATCCAGTGTTGGGGCCTTAGAATAGGCAGAGGGCGGGACAGCTTTATTGTGTGGGGTGCTGTTTCCCAGGCATCTGCACAGTGGGAGCAGGCCTGTGGCACACCACACCAGCTCTCACACCTGCAACGACACACAGAGCATGGAATAAGTTAGCCATCTACCTCTCCCATTGATCAGCAGCTCCTGGGTACCACAATTTATATTTAAGCATCCCATGGAGAGCCAGCTGGTTGTCATTTCTGAGGGCAAATGTGTTCTAGCCAGTGGAGGGGTATGATGTAGTTGAAGGCAGATTGTGGCAAGCGTGGGGCTTATTGATGTCAAAGTCTCTTGTCAGAGTGTTGCAGTCAGAAGCATGGGTAGTGATTTCCAGATACTCTCCCCTCACCCCCTGTGCCTCCGTTCTCTCTTCACACAGGTGAATCAGTAGTGCGTTTCCACACGCTGCTCCATGCCTGTGATTTCCTCAGAATTCCCCTTCCATCTGAGCCTTTGCTAATGATCCGCAGCATCAGGACCACTGCTTAGGATCTGGTCACTTCAATCCTACCCATCCTTGTACCTTCATTCCTATTTTTGTCCAACCTATCTCATGACCAGCTTCATATTAATGCTCCTCAACTAATGCACAATTATGCCATGCTTATACTAAGACATCTTTCAACAGTGCCCCGCATTCAGAGAATAAGATACACCTTCTCCCTTCAGGCCATGTGCAGCTAGATCCACCCAGTCTGTTCTCTACTGTTTGTTTTCAGTACATGCTCTCCTCCCAAATTTACATATTGGAATTTAATCCCCAAGGTGACAGTTTAAAGATGTCCGGCCCTTAGGAACCAATGAGTCTGTAAGGGCTGTTACACACAGCAGGAAACTGCTCAGCCTGGCAGTCAGACGGCAGGCAGAGCCCGGCTTGAGTCCTCACCAGTTCTGCAGTCTGGGGTGGCTATGCATTGCCTCCTGTCATGTTCTCACAAAAGAGAACAATGAAAGCCCGGAGACGGGATGGGTGAGTGGGACTGACTGCTTTTACAGACATAGAGTGTATCAATGGGGGTCTGGTGGATATACTGAGTACCAAGTAAATGTTAGGTCTTTAAAACATGTAACAGTCAGCTTGGTCCTCAGAATACTGTTCAACTTCCTCTGAGAATAACATGGGCCAGATAATGGAGTATGTGTGTGCACTCACATGTGAACACACATGCACAGGAACACACGTGAGGAAGCACTCGGGCATGTGGGCATTCACACGCATGGGTGATTAAAGAAGTGAGAGAAGAAGTGGAAAATGTGGGAGCATGCTCAGTGCAGGGTAACAGAGGCGACTGACTCTAACTCCTCTCCTAGTATCTACAGAGACAATGAAAGAGGCAATTACAATACAGTGTGCTTAACCCTGGGCAGGAGAAAGGGAACCATTCACATACGCTGCAGGAAAGCCCACAGAGGACCCGGCTGGTGGTGGTCGAAGAAGCTTCATCTAAGATTCTCATGCGCGCAGAAACTGGGGAAAGAATGAATGTGTTTGGCTTCTTTAAACATCACAATAGCGTTCAGTGTGTCTGGCCTGTGGAGTGTGAGCTCAGAAGCAGCAGGGAGGTGAGTGATGAGATATGCCTTCTGCGTGAATATAAGCTATAAAATGTGGGTCTTTCAAACAGGAGAAAATAGCCCCCAATCTGTTTATTCTATTATTGTTTTCCTTTGCTCTGTTTCACATCATGGCCTATTTATTAATTTGCTTTTTAATGTTGTAGTCTCCTGGGCACAGGCATTCACTCTGGGGACAATGGGTGTACTTGTGGTATGAGATGTCCTGTTCTGTAAAAGGCTCACACAAACTCTTCTTGTTTTCTTTCTATTGCTGTGATAGCAACTGACCTTGGAAGACGAAAGGGTTCATTTCAGTTTACTGGTTATGGCCTGTTGTTATTGAGGGAAGTCAGTGTAGGATTTCAAGCAGGAGCCCAAAGTAAAAACTGTAAACCATGGAGGAATGCTGCTTGATGACCCGCTGGCAGGCCCACGCTTAGACTCCTTTTTATACAGTCTCAGACCACCTGCTAGGGGATGGTGCCACCCACAGTGGGCTTGACTCTCCTGCATCATTTGGCAATCATTGCAGTCACCATAGACATATCCACAGGACAATCTGTTCTCGGCAATCCCTTAATTGAGACTTCCTTCTCAGGCAACTCTAGGCTGCATTGAGTTGACAGCTAGGACTAACTAGGACACAGGCCCAACCTCAAACTTCTCTGCCCTGGCACAAGACCCTGCTGTAGGCAGAAGGCAGTGCTGCCAGTGAAATATGACTTAGCACAGTAAATGAATCCTCCTGGGGAGGCAGAAGGCAGTAGAGGCTGAGAAATGAATATCTAATGCTCTGCTGCATGCTGCATTGTCTGGCCAGCTTTTGTTTATAAACACAAATTCAAGAGCAAAACTCTGAAGAATGCCATGGTGGTGACCTTCTGACTTTACTATTGGCGTATGATAGTATGTAATTATTCTCTTATATTATATGGATAAGGTATAGATACAGTCCTGATACATACAGTGTCAGACCAATGGGTCATTTGAGTCACCTCTGGGAGTTATTCGGTTCTTTTCTTTCCTTCCTTTCTTTCCCAGTTAGGAAAGTGAAGCTGGAAACAGGTGACTGCACATACACAAGTGAGAGAGATTTGCGAGCGCAGCTGACATTTCTTCTGAATGGATGCGCTGATGTGTGAACTACTGCTTTCTATTTATTCATGCTTCCAAGTAGTTCTAAAAGATGGATTAATTTTATTATAAGAAAAATGCATCATAATGATTTTTATTAAAATCCCTCCTTTCTCTGGTATTGTTCAGACAAATGGGGTCTCCTCAATCTGTGTTCACAACAAGAGTGGGTATGCTAACCATTTTCACCTTTCTAGGTAAATTCAACTTTAGCTGTATGGTTTTAAGAACGTGAGCGTAGTTTGGACTCAGTATCCATGATGATTAATTTAATGTGTCAGTTTGACTGGGCCACAAGATGCCCAGATTGCTGGTTAAACAGTATTTCTGGGTGTATCTGTGAGGATGTTTCTGGAAGAAATTAGCATTTGAACCGGTAGACTGAATAGAGCAGATGGTTTCTTTTCAATGTAGGGATTCATCCAAGCTGAGTCCCAAATAGAACGAAAAACTCAGAAGGTTGAACTAGCTCCTTGCTCAACTGCTTGAGTTGAGACATTGATCTTTTCCCTGCCTTTAGCACTCCTGTCTCTTAGTCCTTCAGAGCCCCTCAAAGGAAGCTGCTTTTTTAGCTCCTTGGCTCTGATGCCTCAGAGTGACTCAATCAGCTCTCCCAGGTCTCCAGCCTGCACACAGCAGATGCTCGGACTTGCCAGTTTCTGTCATAGCAAATGAACATATATCCATATACATGCATACATACATACATATACAATAAGATCAGGAGAAACATTGGGCTAAACAAGACTATGCCCCATTTCCCTAGAATACATGACTCTGATGTTTTTTTTTTTTATCAAATCCTTTGTTTCGGAAACTAGACCAGAAATCTCAACATGAAAACAATGAAGGAGGTTTTGTCTTCTTGAATTCGTGCAATGCTATTATCCTGGGTTTGCTAGGCTTAAGATGGATATGCTCATCAGTTTAGCTTTGGTGCCCTGGAAGTCCATATGCATTTGATTGCATGCTCCTTAGGCATTTGATTCAATTATTCTGGAGAAACTTCTGGCTTTGTTAACTGCAACTTTAAGCCAGCAGCTTAATGCCCTTAGTAGTCATAGCTCTCTCCGGTTTTCTATACCACTAGGCAATGTTGAATGAGTTATATTTTCTAGGAATTTATTTTGTATAATTTTTCAACTTTATTAACACAATTTTAAATTTTCTTTTTTAACTATTCCTGCTCAGCTTTCATATCCAGTGTTTGGTTGTACTGTTCCCAATATTTCCTACTTAGAAGTTTCAGAGTTTTGTTTAGGCTTTTCTTAGAACCATCTTTTCTTACTGGTAGTTTATTCTGATTGTGTCTTTTGTCTTCTATCCAACTGATTTGTGTGGTTCTCTTTCTTAAATCCTTTGGATTTATTCTTACATTGGCTTTTTAGCCACTGTTACTATCGCAAGCACTACACATTTGTTTCTGCCTGCATTCGTTACATTTGATATAGAGTTAGTAATTCAATTCCAAGCCTCTTCCAATTCCTGATGTTATTTATTTTTGAAATCTAAATGCATGAGACTTTTAAAAGTTATTACTTGTTATTGATTATGCTTAAAGTCAAGTTTATTGAAGTAATTTACATATGGTAAAATTTATCTATTAAAGTGTTTGGTTTGATGAAATTTGACAAAATTATGCAGTTGTGAATACACTACCAAATTTAGATACAGAACACTTTCATCACCCTGTAAAAATTCCCTTGTGCCCCTTTAAGATCGATCAGTGTCTAACACTGTCCCCCAGCCTCCAGCAACAACTCATCTGATTTCTGTCCCTGGGGTT
Source organism: Chionomys nivalis (assembly GCF_950005125.1). Taxonomy (NCBI): domain Eukaryota; kingdom Metazoa; phylum Chordata; class Mammalia; order Rodentia; family Cricetidae; genus Chionomys; species Chionomys nivalis. The sequence goes on from NC_080101.1 coordinate 35,679,321, forward strand.
TCGCCTTGTTGTTGATTTTAATTTGGTTGCACTGTGGACAGGGACCATGGACTTTATAATTATGATGTTTTTGGAATTTGATATTTGCTTTTGACTTATTACATGATTAAAAAGACAAAGCATCTTTGATCTTGGGTTGCTCTATACAGAATATATATAATGTTAGATGATTCTTAATGAGGTATATTCTTCTAGGAATTGATTTTGCCTGTTTAAATCAAATATTTATACTGTTCTCAGCTCTCCTGTGTTTACACTCATCCTCTTTCTGGTCAGTTTGTGGGAGAGACGCTGACAACCCTCACTGCTGTGCTGACCCTGCCCACTGACTAAAGAGCTACCGCCTCTCTCATGCTGCTTGAGATGCTTATGAGTGTGAAGTAGGACAGCTCTTTCTTACGCTTTTATTTTAAATGCTCCCAAATCATTTGGAATTATACAGTTATGATATTTTGGGGGAAATATGGAACTTTAGTTTTTAGTCTGTTATAATAATTTCTTTTAACTAGATATTTTAGGCCGTTTACTTTATTATGACTGCTTCATTTTTGGTGCTTTCTACACTGTTTTTTTTGCTTCAAATGTTATTTTTTTCTATTTACCTTTGATCATTTGAATTTTTGGTACATTTGTATCATTCCATACTTTCATCCTTTTTTTTTTGGAAATTCATAGAGCATTGTTATTTTGTGTGATAACCCAAAATAACAATGTACCATATAATTTAATGAAGTCTGAATTTAATGTCATGATATCCTTTTTGAATTGTGAAGTAACTATAATCCTTTAAGCACTATTACACTTCTCATGAATTAACTATTACCATTACCCAGTTCTTAATTTCTAGTCTATTTTTAGTGCCCTCTCCTACCCTCCATGGCCTGGAGAGATGGCTCAGAGGTTAAGAGCACTGCATGCTCTTCCAAAGGTCCTGAGTTTAATTCCCAGCAACCACATGGTGGCTCACAACCATCTGTAATGAGAACTGGTACTCTCTTGGAGAAGAGACCTGGTCAGTCATCCTTATCAACTTAGACCATGAAACCCAATATGGACGAGTTCAACAGAACCACCACATACAGACTTTCCATGCATGCGTCTACATTGCCAGGGCATAAGTTTCATTTTCAATTTCATGCTGTTTCATGAGGTCTGCTTGGGTCACTACAGGTATTTACTTCATCGTATTATATGTTCCTATGTGCGTATACCTATCTTAAAGTTTCTTAACTTTGTAAACCAAGTAAAATATAACATTACCAATGTTAACTGGTGAAAGAATACTTGTCATAGCACTGAACGCATTGATAGTTTTGCCCTTTGAATCCATTTGGTTACTACTTAGAGTGTGGGGATGTTTGACAATGAGGAGATTTATTTCCCAGTCAGGGTAGAGGGAGATGGCTGGAGATTCCATCATTTGTTCAGAATCCTGCATAATTTAAAGTCCAAGAGTTGTTTATTTCTGGAATTCTTCTTGTAATGCTTTTGAGCTGCTCGTACTGTAGATAACTGAAGCCGCGGAGAGGAAAACTGTTACTAGGGGTGGTGATGGCACACAATTTGGAATATTACCACTTCTCTGGATGCACAAAGCTATCAGATCACTATCTCTCAACTTCCACAATGGCCATTAAGCCTTGGGTTTCATTTCCCTACAAAATATGACTGGATCTCCATCCTCACTATGTTTCTCTAGAAGCTCAAATGAATATATATTAGCACACCTGACTTTTACTTCTATATCTCTTAAACTTTCCTCCATAATTCTCACCTGTTTGTATTAACTATGAGTCAGTTTCCCTAGAGAGGTTTACTAAATCATGCCTAGCACTTTAACCACGTGTCTCTTCAAATACCCAGACTTTCTGCTGACAAGGGTTTTAGTTCCCAATTTGAAAGTCCACTGTTTAGGTGCTGCTCCCACATAGCTTGCAAAGAGCAAGTTCTAAGCTTAGAAGCAAGACCTCATACTGGGCTACTACATAGGGTTTTCAATTATTCTTGTACTTCCACTCCACGTGTAAAATAAAAGTATACATGCTGTGGGATAATGCTTTTGCACACTGTAAAGATTTGTCACTCATATTGGTTTAATAAAACACTGACTGACCAGTAGCCAGGCAGAAAGTATAATCAGGGCAACCAGACTGGGAGAATTCTGGGAAGAAGAAAAGAAAGTGTTCTAGTAAAACACAGAGGAAGCTACATGAGAATGACTTACTGAGAAAAGGTACCAAGCCATGTGGCTAAACATAGATAAGAACCATGGGTGAATTTAAGCTGCAAGAGTTAGTTAGTAATATGCCTGAGCAATAGGCCAAACAGTTATAATTAATATAAGCCTCTGTGTGTTTCTTTGGGACTGAACAGCTGCTGGACTGGGCAGGATAGAAACTTCTGTCTACATATATAGAAATACTAAATTGCTTCAGCTATCCATTTTTAAAAGGGACTTGTGTTTGATGCCATATTTTAGTTGTTTCACACATTTTCCCTCTTTTTTGTATATCTGTGCCGTATTTCTAAAATTAACATACAGACCTTATATTTTTGTTTCATCATAATAATTTTATTGGTTATTTGGGAATTTCATACAATATATCCCAATCACACTTGACTCCCTCTCCTCCCAGGTCCACGCTCTCCCACCCTCCAATAAACCAATTACGGTTTTTCTTGCACTTATGCTCACTGGAGCATGGTCACACTTCCAGTGGCCAGCTCCTAAAAGATAACTGAGTCCTTCTTTTCCATCCCCACCCTGCCCAAAGCCAAAAACCGTAAAGAGCAACTTTATTACAGTTTTTAAGGACTTTCATCAATGGCTTCCTATTTAGGCTGGTTTTTTTTTTTTTTTTTTTTTTTGAGGGAGTTATTGCAGAAGCCTTTAATTCTCAGCTATGAGTCTGGAATCATTGATACCACTGCAACAGATGCTTTCTTACCCACAACAACCAGCAGCTCCACAAATCATGGACTTACACATGGTTTCTCAAGGCTTCACAGACCAAGATCAAGCACATGGTCTCCAGTAGCATCATGGACCAAGGGGTTTATCAAGGTCTCTGATGGCAGCATGAACATCAACATGATATCTGCTGTCAACACAGTCACAGGGACCAAGGACACCAACATGGCCTTTGGTGGCAGTATAGACCACTGATATCAGCACAACCTTAGGTGGCAGCACAGACATACACATCAATATGGCTTCCAATTGCAACAGGGGTCACAGACACCTACTTACATGACCCCTGGCAGCAGGATGAACCAGGGATGTGGACATGGCCTCAAGACAGAGAATGTGGCCACAGCAAAAACCACGGATCTCCACATAGTCTCCGGTCAGATCATGGGCATCAGCATGGTCTCAAGTAGTATCTCAGACTATGGACACTAACATGGCCTCAGGGGACAGCATAGGTCACAGACATTAACATGGCCTCTGGTGAGAACAGGGACCACTAACATCAACAAGGCCCTTGGTTGGCATTTGGACCATCAGCATCCATGTGGTCTCCGGTAGCATCATGGTTCATGGGCATCAACACAGCCTGTGTTGAATTCTGGACACCATCCTGGCCACGGTTGTAGCATGGACCACATACAGCAGCAACATGGCTTCTAGTGGAAGTATGGATCATGGAGGATTTTTGAGAAAACCAATCCAAAAAATAAACCATTCTTCATTTTGGACAACCTCTCATTGCTCAGAATCAGGGCAATAGTGGGACTGGGCAGCACATTTGGGGGCAGCAGAAACTGCTCTAGTTCCAGGCTGCTGATCACCAGACTGCCAGTCCTACTTGGGAAGCACATGCTCCCCAAACGCCACATCTGCATCCTCTCTCTTACCACTGCAGCTTCCTCTCTAGTTCTGTCTTTCTCCCTGCACACACACCACTACGTTTGCCATCCTTCCTACCTCTCAGTCACACCTTTATTCATCGAAGTGGTATAGCAAGCTGCAGTGTGTCACATTGTGGTCCACCCCCCCAACAGCTTTACAAGCAAATACTAATTTCACTAAGTCATTGATCTTGTTCAAGGTCTCAAGTTTCTGAAACACCATAAACACTGAAATATTACTGAGACTCATCTCAGATATCCTGTTGTTGCCTGAGTCAGGATGATCTTTTGGCTGGGCAGGATTAGCTGGAGCTCCAGGTTGCTACAGATCTCTCTCTCTCTCTCTCTTGGCTGAGTCTGTCCTGAAGGAGACAGACTCTATTCTTAACATGAATTTTCTTTTAGTAGGCGAGATTTTACTAATTATGTGTGTTGGCTTCCTGTATGCCTGATTTATATGCGAAACATTCTATAACAATGTTACCTTGTATTTCCTTTTTAGGTTTTGCTGTTTGTAAAACATTTAAAAAACGTATTTATTTGAAATTTTCATGCATTATGTTTTGATCATAATCTTCTCCAAAATCCAACTCCCAATCTCTCCCAGATATTTTCCTTCTTTCCCATCCAACTTGGTGTTCTTTCTCTTTATTGAAAAACAAAACAAAAAGCATGCATGCCTGCTCCTGTGTGTATGCACACATGCACACAGTTCATTTTCTATTGGCCAACTAACTTCTCCTGAGCATGGGGCTGCCCTCCAATGTGATTGATATACCCAGTGTCACTCCACTGAAAACTGATTTTTCTACTTATAGCAGCTATTAATTGCAAATGTTTTTTATTATATTTTTTAATTGTTTGAGCTTATACTATAATTGTATAATATCCTCATTCTAGCCTCTCCCATGCACCCCACCCTTTTGCTTTTTCAAATTCATAGCCTCTTTTCCTTTAATTGCTGTTAGATATATGTGTATATGCATATGTATTCCTAAATATAAAAATTAGGCCTGCAAGCTTCACATATTACTTGTACATACATGTTTTCAGGGTCTAGGATAGCAGAGGTGTGCTCTTCCTTGGTGAAGACAATAGCTGTCGCTCCCAGCATTCTCTCTCTGCCTGTAGTTCATAGTCTAGGTCTGAGGCTTCCCCGAAGCTTTCTTCCTTCCATAGTAACATGTACTGGCGATGTCATGGCTCAGGTCATGTTCAGACAGTCACATTGGTGAGATTTCTTTTTTCTTTTTCTTTTTTTTTTCTTTTTTTTTTTTTTTTTTGATTTTTCGAGACAGGGTTTCTCTGTAGCTTTTTTTGGTTCCTGTCCTGGAACTAGCTCTTGTAGACCAGGCTGGCCTTGAACTCACAGAGATCTACCTGCCTCTGCCTCCCAAGTGCTGGGATTAAAGGCGTGCGCCAAAACCGCCCAGCTTGGTGAGATTTCGTGAGGGTAGCTTCTCTTCTACTTCACAGAGGCACGCTCTCTCAGCAGACTTCCTGTTCCTCTAGCTCCTGCAACTCCCCAGCTCCTCTTGCTCAATGACCCTGAGCCTTAGGTGCAGGAGACGTGCTATAGATGCATCGGTTACACAACGTTGTGAAAATAGCTTCCTGAGTAGGAATAGGACTTGGTGCTTACTTCCTTTTCCTGGTCTGGTGTTTTGCAGGGCTTGAACTCATGTAGGTCTTGTGCCTGCTGTCGCAGACTCTGTGAGTTCAGATGTGCATCAGTGCTGTTGTGTCTGGAACCGCTGTTTCCTTGGACCTGTCCACCACTCTGACAGCCTTTTTGTTTCCTCTCCATCACTGCTCCCTGAGCCTGGAAGGAAAGATTGTAACAAAAACTTTCCATTTAGGGTCAAGTTCTCCGAAGTTCCTCATACTTTCCTGTGTCTGTGCTAATTATAATCTATCGCAGGGAGCTTCTCTGATGAGCATTGAGAGGGACAATAATGTACGGGTATAGCAATATGTCACAGGAGTGATTTTATTGCTGTGCATTCAGAAGAATAATGACTGCATAATAATAGGTTTTCCCCTAGTGCCCAGGACTACCCTGTCTCATGGTCTTGGTCTCATTAACAGTACCAGGTATTGGTTCCATCTCACAGAGACAGCCTTAAATCCAGTCAGAAAGTCTTTTTTGATATACATTGTTTCTTAATTTATTCATCTCCATTTTTTTTCTCTAATTGTACCTTCTACTAAGTAGCTCAATGGCTTTCTTACCTGTCAGTTTGAGGAGGCAGAGTCGGGGAAACTTATGCGCTCACTGTTGTCAGTCTGGCTGACGGGCTATTTGAACTAATTGTGATTCTAGATTACAAATAGCGAAGTCATGCTGTTTGTGACCATTTCCTAGAAAGGAATGAATAGATGGTCATCGATAGGACTATATTCCTGAAGGACTGTAAACCCCAGCAGGAAAGGAAGTGGGTGCAAGGCTCAGAAAGTAATGCTGGTCGGGCACAGTGCTGAGGCTGATGAGGGAGTGGTAAGCCTGTGGGGAAGGATGCTGTGTCTGATGCTTTCTGTAGCCCCTCATTTCAGGTAACCCCATATGTCCTCTATCCCTTCGATATTTTCAGCTCATTTCTGTGCAGCCAAGCTCACTCTAGACAGTGTATTAGCTGCCTATTGATAACAGGCTCCTTATCTGCCAATATCCCCTCGTTAACAATACGGATCTATAATTTTCGTAACATCTGCTTTTAGAAGACTTTACCTCCATTGCAAGAGATTAAAACAGCATATGTTCTTGAATCTTTCATAATTTGTATGACGTGGCTGTGAAGAGGGCTCAGTAATACCTTTTGAGTAATGAATGAATACATTTCTTTCAGTACATCATGAGTGATCTATCACAGAAATTCATATCTCAAGAATATTTTGAAAGTGAATTTTATATACCTAAATGAAACTGTCTTAGCCTTAATGGCCCATCATTTCAAAGAATTTTAGTACTTAGCAACCATTTAATTTATGGAGTATTGACCCAGTCACTCATATCACAGATGCTCTGCGCTGTCCAAACCTTCCAACAGAAGTCTGTTTTACAGACATCAAGATAAATGGCTTAGTAGTCATTAATGGTTGCTGTTATAGATGGCAGTGCCCTTAACTGATAGCTCAGCAGCTTAGCAGCTACTGGATGGGTTCTTTCACTCCTCTTTGCACTGTGGGCAATGGCTGTATTTCTGGAGTAGTTCAAGTCCTAGAGTGTATTAGCTACTTTGTTATTGTGGTGACAAAATATGTGAAAAGTGGTAACTGAGGGGAGCAAAGACTTTTGTCTCACGGTTTAGGAGTCCAGTTCATCATGGTAGGGAGGCAGGGGAGAAGTTAGAGCTGTGACCAAGCTCCACCTGGGAGGCCAGGAAGCGGAGAAAGCAGAACGCTATTGCTCAGCTGGCTTTAACTTTCTTCCCATTAGCTCAGTCTGTGAGCCCTACCTGTAGCATATGTCATGTGGGAACGCCCTCCAAGACACACCCAAATTATCTTTCAGCAATGCCTGGGCATTTCTTATTCCTATGGAGTCAGCATAGTGGCGCCTGATTGTACTATAAAGGTATGTTACTACATACCAGATGTGGTGGCAAAAACTTGAATTTTTAACACTTGGGGGATTGCCACAAGTTCGAGGCAAGCCTGTATGACATAGTGAGTTCAAGGCCAGCCTACAAGTTAAAGTGAAGAAGATGTGTAAATAACAATAACAGAACAGGTGGTTAGCATGGCCATGGTTAAAAAAAAATCGGAGAGATTTGTCAAATATTGTCCTCTGTATGTTTTCTTCCTGTCTAGTAATGTCAAGTTTAGTAAAGTTTAACTTGGAAGAGAAGAGCCCCATTAACCCATGAAGGGATGCTGTGATGGCTAAGAATTTGGATGCTGTTATCAAGCAGACTGTATTTTGAATCAACAGATTTCTAGATATTGTCAGTGAGAAGCAGGGTAAGGTACTGAGCAAGTAAGGTACATATCCCTGCAGATATGTTACTTATCAAAGCAGGACAATGCATGCTTTGCCGTCCAGTTATCTCACTAGGGGATTGGAAGTGTCTGGCACACAGCTTGTGCACACTCAAGGTATAACAATTATCAGTAAGTAGCAATATTATTCTAGTTATATTTTTATTTGTTTGTCCACCATGACTGTAAAAAAAAAACAAATTGTGGCTTTTGGAAAGAAAATGTTGAAAGTATGAACATATTTCTAAAAGTCAATTTGAACTCTGAAGACCAAGTGGACTTTGGGGCAGCTGGGAGTGTGGATGGAGAAAGAAAGGTTGTCTTTAGGACAAGCTGGTGAAAATAATAGGTATGTACTCAGGGTTGGCAACTATTGAAAGAGGATTGTTGTCGTGGTCCTCTCGTAAGCCAAGAATGCTAACTCTGGTTTAAAAGAACAAACTCTTGCCAGAAAGCACAGAGCAGTTTGGTCTTTGAGTCTGAGATTTCTTATAGCCATCATTACAGTTGTCTTTCAAGTACCTCAAATATTCCCATGCAGAAAGGCTGGTGCAATTATACTGAGAAAGAAGAGAGCCATGTCATATCTAAAAACAATCCTCAGAAATGTTGTGCCAGCATGTGATATGATATGTGATTACTCCCCTCTTTGTATCTATGTGGATGATTTTTTTTTGTTTGTTTCCCAGTGAAATTAGTTTTCTGAGTCTTTGCCCTCCCTGATTGCTATTGCAACTTACTGCAAGGTCACCAGAGTCCACATGGCATGGGAGGTAACGCAAAGAGACACAGCCTTTCTTTCCTTACTGATGTACTTCACAGACATAGGATGGAAATGCTTGGTAGTTTCGATAAATCTTGACGGAAGCATCGACAGGTACAAAGACAAGTTTCCTTATGTCTGGTAAGGTTCCTTTTGAGTTACCAGAAGAAACCAGTCTGTCTGTGGGACCACCAATGTCAGAGCTCATCCTAGGCTGGTCTAAGATTTTAAGTCCGGCTAGAGAGCTCAGCTCACACTTTTTGCTTTGCCTTGTGATTCATTGCCAGTAGCAACAGAGACCTGGCTAATAAGGTTTGAAGTTTCATTGTTTAAAATCCTTTTCTTTTCATGATGATGAAAGTTAAGAATTTCCAGATAAAGCCTAGCTGGAGCACATTCCACTTCCCTGGTTTCAGAATGGCAGAAGCAAGGTGGGTGGAAACCTGGGGACAGACTTAAGCATGGGACTGTGCATGCTTCCTGCTGGGCTGTTTCCTGGGCTGCTACCAATTCGCCTCAGGCATTTAGAGGGCTTATTTCTTCAGGTGGGCTGGCCCATTATCTCCTCAGGGCACAAGTCTACCCTCCATTAGCGCTAATGTGAAGGGCGTATTCAATGTATCAAGAGCTTGCAGAGGTGTGTGAAAAGCTAGGGTAGGAGGAACAGCTCTCCTGAAAAGACAGCAGACATATTCATATTTAGTGGAGGAAGTGTGCATATGTGTGTGTGTACAATAGCTGTCTCTCCCAGCATTCTCTCTCTGCCCGTAGTTCATAGTCTAGGTCTAAGGCTTCCCCAAAGCTTTCTTCCTTACACACACACACACACACACATACACACACCCCCCACACACACACTTCTTGAAATTTCTGTTCCTGTCTTTAGAAGTGGATTCAGGGGAACTTCTGAAAGACAAGGTTAAAAGTTTTACACCTGATTCCCAGGTATGGGCGGGTTTAGAGAACAAGATTTTAAACTTCCAGCAAACGAAGAAAGAAAGAGCAAAAACCAGGAAGATGGTAGAGCAATTGATTTCCCGGTGAGCAGAGGAGTTGTGGCGACAACAAAAGGTGTTGTGAGTAGGGTGGGCTACTGCAAGAGGACTCCTGACCTAGGCGGAGCAGCAAGAGCAGCAACCGCTCAACATCCCCGTGGAACATGCCGAGTCCAAGTTTGCTGCCGACTTAAAAAGCAGTTTATATAGATACTGCTCTTTTATTTTTTTGTAAGAAAATTTGATGCGGGGAGTGTAGGGAGGGCTAAAGCAGAAATTTTGGTTTTGGTTTAAGCTTGGGCTTTGCTGTAGCTTAGGCAGTCACTGAATTTCTCAATGATTTTTGCTACAACTTTGGTCCCATATCAATTAACCAATAAGTTCCACTGCCCTTAATTGAACTAGCTGATTTCTCTATAGCTGAAACACAGTCTTGGTTCTGTGAGACTAATTACGGCCCAAATCATCTTGTCATATGAACCTGAATCACTAGTAGGGTTTTAAAAGTGTGGTTCCAGTCATACATATCAAAATAAACAGGAGCACTTTTGCAAAAATACTCAGTTTCTAGGCGTAGTTCCAGTTCTTTTGTGTTAGAATTCTTTGCACACGTGCAAACACACTCAGAATGATAAAGGGCATGGAGGGGTTTTGAGGTGACTGGAACTTGCTCTCTTACCTCAGTTGAGGATAACTCAGTGTGCTAGGGTTTTGGAAAAAATCAAAGGCCATTGGCTTCTCGAGTCTTTGTCTCTTGAACCCAAAGAAAGAGGTTCATGGAAAGCAGGAGGGCAAGTTTAGCATGGCATCTATTCAAGGATTAGAGAATTAGAGTTTAAGAAAAAAATAAAACAGAGTTCCTGCTCCTTGTGCTCCAAGACCTGACTTGACCTAATAAAGAGGACCTTTAGGACTGGCTAGATGGCTCAGTGGCTAGAGCAATTGTTGTTCTTGCAGAGGATTCAAGTTTGAACTCCTATATACACACAGTGACTTACAATAACACTCCAGTTCCAGGGAAACCAATGCCATCTGTGTGTGGACTCCTAAAACACAAGGCACACATACATACGTTCAGACATGCATGTTCAGAAAATAAATAAATATTAAAAGAGAACCTTTATAAACACTAATGTCTAAGGATCACTGCTTTTGTTAATAATACTTTCCAGTTCTATGCAAATATTTGTACTGGAAAATTTTCCTTCATAAATATTTCTCTCATAGGTTTCAGTATATGAGAATAATGAACCTCACATGTCTCCATAGAAGATGTAGCTATAAATCTTATGCTGTCCTGGGAAACCAAGCTGAAATGCAAAGTTTTCATATTTGAGATAATAATAGCAGTGATGACAATAATGATAGTAATAAAACCCTTCCAAATTTGAGACCTATAAAACACCCATGAATAGATCATCTTTAACAATTACTTTTTAAAACATTTTACATGTGTAGCCTTTCCCTATCCTCCCTTCAAACCCTTCTGTGTCTCATCTCTGTCACCCCCTTTTATTCATTATCTTCTCTCTCTTCCTTCTATCATACACATACATGTACATACACACACATGCACACACATAAGAAATATACAAATGAGTCCTACTGAGTTCATTTATTGTCAATTGTATGTAGATATTTTTCAGACTCATCCTAAGGAAGACTAATTCTCCCTCTCTCAATGTTGTGGGAGCACATTTGCTCCTTTAGCACATAGTCTTTAAGATACCAGCCCACTTGGGCATGGTCTCTTATACTGTAAATGCAGCTGTAAGGTCTGTGCTTGCTCCCCTGGCTCTTGCTTCCGGCTGCTAGATTCTGTCCCTCTTTGTGCAGAGACTGTTAATCTAGGACAGTGATCTGTAAGTTTCCCCTAAATAAATAACCCTTTATTATTCATAATTCTGAATTGGTATGGGATTATTTTGTGACTTCCACTTTCACTCAAAAGTCATTAATTGCCTATAGCTCTTCATCTAAGGTTGAGGCCCCTTGGGATTTATATTATCCACATTTACATGGCCACTGATGTCATTGTTCAAGTCTTATTTAGTCAACCACATTGTTGAAAGTTTTTGGGTGCTGATTCTTTGACATATACCTCGCAGCAGATGCCCTCATCCTGTGACTTTTTAAAATAGTTTTTTAAATTGATTTTTATTGAGCTCTACATTTTTCTCTGCTCCCCTCCCCGCCTCTTCCCTCCCCTTTAATCCTCCCCCAAGGTCCCCATGCTCCCAATTTATTCAGGAGATCTTGCCTTTTTCTACTTCATCCTGTGACTTACAATCTTTCTGTCCTCTCTTCCACGATACTGCCTGAGCCTTAGGTGTAGGGATGGTGTTGTAGATGTATCAGTTGGGCTGGATATCCCATTTCCAGATGTATCAGTTGGGCTGGGGATCCCATTTCCAGTTGTTCTCTGGATTTCTATCAGTTGTGGCAACTTTAATGGTCTTTATCTTCTGTTAAATGAAGTGTCTTTGATGGGGTGGTAAGAGCTACACTTTTTGGTGAGTACAAAGATGAGTATTTAGAACCCAGTTAGAGATGCTATTGGTTTGGGTACATGGCAGAATAGGTTCTTCCCTAGGTTCCATGGCCTCAGCAGCAAAAGACCGGTCATATGGTCATGTTCACAGACTGAGTCCTGAGTCTCTTTCATCTCTTTTCTCCTTTAAATGGATCCAGGAAATGATAGCGGCTCTGGGAAAACTAATTTCTAATTTATGGTTTTCTATTTCCACCAGGGACATTCTGTTAATCCTATTTAGAAAACCTGAGATATTCAAGTTTTACATTTATTTATAATGAGATGCTGAAGTTTGAACCCAGGGCCTTATACATTTTATGCATGGTAAACGAGTCCTACTACCGAGCTGCAATTCCAGGCCACTGAGGAGATGATAAAGGTATTATATTAGTGACTTTTCTATTGCTATGATAAAATACTATGACCAAGGCACCTTATGGAAGAAAGAGTTTAATTAGGCCAATGATTCTGGTTCCAGTTTATGATAGTGTAATGAGATCACAGAGGCAGGTGTCAAGAACTCACAACTTTGTCAGCAAGTAGCAAGCAGAGAGGGAGCTCCAGATGCTGTGAATCTTTTAAAATCTCAAAGCCCATCCCCAGGAGCATATCTCCTCAAGTAAGGCCACAGTTCCTGCTTCTTCTCAATGGAGGAGTCACCAACTGGAGACCAACTATTTAAACATATGAGCCCAGAGGAACCATTCTGCATTCACACCACCACAGGTATCATTTGGTTCTCAACGAAAAGCATTTTCTTTGCCTGGTGATGCTTCAAGCGCTCTTAGTGAAATATGCTTGCCAAGGAGTAGCTGCTCTCTGTACAGCCTTTAGGGAAAGGGAAGGACAGTGCAGGAAATACCTCTAGGAAAGGTGTACACATTCCATTGCTCTTTTGTCAAGGATAGGAATAAAGTAATATGTATACATTCTTTCTGAGTAAATAAAAGAATGAATCTCTATTCTATAATCAGTATAATGTAGTTTTGAATGAAAATTTTAACTAGACTAAGGCTTTATCTATTTTGCTGATATTATCACTGTTCCAGATTAAATATCTCTGCCCTTGAATCAAATTACACAGAATCACCTATTTGAATAGTTCCCATTATCATGTTTGGATGAGAATATTATTGTTTCCCTTCCCTACACATATATAATCATTGGCAACCTCACAGGAGCTCCTCAACAGTCAGCAAGGTGCTTTTGTTTGGATAAATCGTGTTTAGTTTAGCAATGATATTACGTTTCATTTTCTATATACTGTTTTTACAAACGCCCACAGAAATTGTCCTTTATATTTAGAGACTGTTTTGTAGTATTCCTGAATTGTATTCTTATTATAAAGTTTATATCTTTTCCAGAAAGTTACATATGTAACTGAATTAATATCCATATCTATTTATGCATAATGTTAGCTCTGTAAGTTGCCTTTCTTTTTAAAATTAAAATATTTTTATTTTATGTGGACCACTTGTATACCTGGTTTCTGTGGAGGCCAGAAGAAAGCTTTTAATTTCCTGTGATTGGAGTTACAGGTGGTTGTGAGCCACCAGCGGGTGGCCGGGAATTGAATCTGGGTCCTCTGAAAGAGCAGGCAGTATTCTTAATCATGGAGCCATCTCTCTGCTCTCCAATTTGTCTTTCTCTTAAAGTTTAATTTTCTGGCAGAGAGTTTTCAGACTCTAGTCTGCGAAGCAGCTGTCTCTAACACACCAGCTCTTTGCTTGTGGTTTCTAGTTCATGAATTGGGAAACCCAGTTGAACTAGACCCAATCGGGCAGGGGTAGAGCTTTTCTGTGCTGTTGGCTCTGAGTAGAGATGCGGGTTGCTTATGCATAGTGACTTATTGTCTTCAGTTTGAGCTAAATAGGGTTTCTTACAAATACAATTACAATTTGAGGATGTGAGTGGTGTGTGTGTGTGTACTCACATGTGTGAATGGATTCATGTGCACAGATGTACATTTAGAAGCCAGAAGCAGATGCTGGTTGTTTTCCTAAGTTGCTGTCTACCTAATAAACTGACGCAGAGTCTCTCTGCTAAACCCAGAACCTGGCACGTATGTGGGCACTGGCAATCTGAACTCCTCTGTTGTGCTTATGCAGCAAGCATTTTGCCCATTGAGCTGCTTCTCCAACCCTGGCAATAGGGTTTTTTAAAGTTAATTTAATTTTCTCTGTTCTTTGTTTTAAAAGAAGAGCTGAACAAAATCTGTTCTTGAGAGTGGGAGGATAGTAGACTGTATTCTCCTTGAAACTGAAGTTACAATGTATGGCCTATTGGCTTTAAAAATTCACTTAGAGTTAACACTTAGAGGTTGAAGACCTGGTCAAAGAGACCCAGAACCTTGAGGGAGCTCTAATTCTGAAGTCAGTTTTGCATTGAGCTCTCTATTTTTTAACCAGATGCTGGCTGTGATGCAAGAGTCACAGAGTGTGTGAGTTGGAGGGTGGATGCTCAGAGAATATTTCCTAATATCAGTGACCCTCAAGGGACATGGATTTCTAGTTAAGGTTGGTTCTAGCAGTTCTAACACATGCTCTTGAAGTCAGCAAGGAGCTGGTAGAAATGTGAGGTGTGCCTGCCTTTCAGAAGGAGTAAGTCTATTTGTTGCTTACAACCTATGCTTGATGCAAGGTATGTGTATCAAGCAACACTTGAGAAGTTTCAGCCTTAGTGTAGGCGTCTTGGTCTAGAGGCGGAGGGGGCACGTTTGGGGAATTGGTGTCAATCAGCAAAGGAAGGAAGGAAAGGAACAGGGGATGCAAGTATTATATGAGTGGGAAATTTTGAGTGAAGATTATTCAAAGGCTACTTGAGTAAATATTAATGAACGCAGAAGTCTACAACAGGTACTTTTCACTAATAAATTTGATTATTACTCATTTTATCATGATGCTACTTCTACTGACAATTACAGGAGCATATACTTATGAAAATTCTGACTCTTCAAAAATATCTTCAAAACCCTCTTGGATTCAGCTCGGTTTCCTTTCTATTTGTTTGTCTCTTGACTCTTGGTCTGGACTGTTTCCTTTATTTGGTATCACAACCTGAAGGTCATGGTTTGCGATATTTAAGATCTCTGTCACAAATCCAACACCCCTTTATGATAAAGGTGTTAGAGAGAGCAGGGATACGAGGAACACACCTAAACATAATAAAGACAATATACAGCAAGCCAACAGCCAACATCAAACTAAATAGAGAGAAACTCCAAGAGACCCCACTGAAGTCAGGAAGAAGAAGACAAGGCTGTCCACTCTCTCGGTATCTATTTAACATAGTACTTGAGGTTCTAGTTAGAGCAATAAGACAACAAATGGAGATCAAGAGAATACAAATCAGAAGAGAAGTCAAACTCTCACTATTTGCTGATACTATGATAGTTTACATAAATGACCCCAAAAAATTTGACCAAGGAGCTTCTACAACTCATAAGATCATTGTCACTTCTCCAAGGCCTGTAACACCTGCTATGGAGTAGGCTAGTTGTTAAAATTATTAAATTATTTTGTTTTAAAAGACAAATTGAAAAAGTGAATTATAATACCTCATCTTTCAAATACAGCTGGGGTGTGTCTCAAAGAAGACTCTGGTTTCCTCGTACTGCGTGTTTGATATCCTACACTAGAATGGCCCAGTCTCGTGGACTGTCTCTCCTATTTCTGTGTCCCCATCTCCGTGCACTCAACAGCTGTTCAGGACCGAAAGGTTAAAGAGTAGAAGCATCACCACAAGTCCCTGGACCGTTTCCTTTGGTTCTTCTCAGTGTCCTCCTTCTTCTGTGGGTATTTCTGCTTACATGAACTGCCAGCATGTGCATGTGGCTACACCGTTCCTTGGTGTTTCATGCAGGCTTCCTCCAGATGGGCCGACGGGTCTCTAGAGTCTAATGCTGTTGGCCTTATTTCACACAACCCTGAGACGCAATGATGAATAACCTTGCTAGAGAGGAGAGCTGGGACTGGAATCCAAGGCAAACTGTTTTCCTAAAGTCCAGGAAATGTTATGCAGGTGACAGAGTGCCTTCTCAAGTGTTCTTGCCTCTAGTGAGAAAAAAATTCAATTTCTTGGAAAGATATGTCATCACATTCCTTCCCTGAGACTTTAATTTCTGTACCACGGTGGAAGCGGAACACAGAGGATCCGAGATGCAACACAATTACTGCAGCTTGTTGTGAACCCCAGTTGCGAGGCGGCCAGAATAGTGAAGAGGAGGGGTTAGCTGGTGGCAGCTGGAGAGCTGTGGGAGTGTCTAGGCACAGCAGGGGAGGCCCGGGAAATGATCTGCACACAGAATGGTGATTTTTGATACTGTTTTCAGTCACCAAGCACAGGTTATTAGCTGCGAAAAATCAATTTTCTTTGATAGTGTCTCTGTGTCCCCTACCTCTTCTCTAAATTTAGGTGATGGCCAAAGTAACTTCAGACAGTATGTTGTGTGGGCATATTATGTGTTTGTTGCATTTAGTTGCTCTGGACATTATAAAATCAATAGAGTACAAAGCTGAACCAAACTTCAAAACGGAGCCTGTACTTTTCTTGTCTCCCTTGTAATTTCAATCAGATAAGGTATCTTAGTTTCTTGTCCAGAGCTGTTTGGAGAGCATGTAGCTTCTTGCAAAAGGCTAAATGTAATATGTGGCCATGCTTTTATCTACCCACAATCTAGTTATTTAGTTCATAAATAGAAAAGCACACAGGAGCTGCTAAGAGAGTAACATTTGAATTAGTTACTGCTCTGGCCCCATTCCCTTTTCTGTAATTTGCTTTTGTGTATTACAATATTCTTACTATTTGTTCAGTTTATGGGCTTATCTTCTTTTGATGAAATTCATATGACTCCATTACCTGCAAATTGGAAACAAGAGAAAATGTACTGTCCATAAAGTTCCCACTTTGAGAGCAGGATGTGAGCAGTCTGGTGTGTTTCTTTCCAGTTCTTTGTTTTTTTCTGACACGTGGGCTTTCCTGGGTAGTTGTTACAGGGCACATATGTACTTAAAGCTTCTTTGCACTCATGTTTCATTTTAAACATTGATTATAGTACAGTCTTCGACATCATTTCATGGTGGCTCATCCTACAAAGAAGAGATGAGAAATATCTGTGCAGTTCATTTCTAGGATTCATGGCTGCTAGGGGCAATAAAGAGAGAGGGGGCTTTGCCAGAATCAGGCCTCATGCCATCTCAACTCGTTTTTTGTTTTTGTGACAAAGGCAAGTGTTTCACCTCTTCGGGTCTAAGTTTTCATATCTGAATAATTAGTAAATGTGTGAGCTGGAATGGCAGCTATTGTCATTTCTGCTCTGGTTTTCATAAATAATGTAGCATAGACTATCTTGTCACATCTTGCTATCAGGATTTTTAGTCATTTTCTCTTGACAGTTCTCCAAAGTTTGACTTCTAGTTCAGGCCAAGGAAAGGGCCCTGAGTTTTCTTTTTTTTTCTTTTATTCTGTCACATTGATTTCCAAAATGATTTCCCAAGTGAAATCTTTCTATCAAGATGCGAGTAAATCTGGTTTCATTTTTTTTAGGTCGATTTATGGTCTTGTTAAATTCAAAATTCTAGTATTTTTTGCTTGTAATATCTCAACTTCTCAAGTAGAGGTGTCACATGTTTGCTAATTTATTAAAATTTTCTATTTTATAAACTTCAGTATTTTTTCTTGAAACCTTCTGATCATGATGCATCAAGTGGTATGAATGTTATTGCTATTGGTTATATAAGCATATCAACTTCAAATTCGACAATTATGTGTATAGTAGATGTTCATAAAATCGTATCATTTATCTGTATCTTTGCTTTACTCCGCTTTTCCTGTCTATTTTTGTTCCTGTGTCATTCTTCTTTCTCCAGTCAGGATCTGTAGTCCCATGTAAGTAGTGGCAAAGAGAGCCAGCATCTTTCTTTAACGTGAACATAAAAAAGTGACATTTTAGGGTGGCATTTCCCAAACTTCTGATGTGCCTACTGCTTCGAACCGAAGCAACAACAGAAAGCGGTATTCTGTTGAGACTTGTAGTTCCTGCTGTTATATAAAAGCTTGGAAGAAACTCTGCAAAATGTGGGCCATAGAAGAGGGAGCCCAAGAATAGAACACCGAGTTGCTCAGGAGAAGCATGGAGCTCTTGGGCTTCTTACAGTGCTCCTGTGAGTGGGTTACTCACATTGAGTCAGCACCCTGACTCTGAGGCTCCTCTCTCATCCATGGAGTTTAGGGGCTTATAAATGGCTGGCTGTTTGTTTTTTCTAATCAAGGAAACAAATTACACAGCAACATGTCTCCCACCTGTCCACTTACTCTCCAGTTTCAGCTCCTTAGAGGAAATGACTGTGTTCAGTAAGATAGATATTTCTTAGCAGTTCCCCCAAACAAGCTTATATACAGATCAGATATTCTTGTATACAGATCAAATATTCTTATATATTTGATATATATTGAATAGTCGTATATATAGATTGAATACAAAACTCTGAATCAGAAATGATCCAAACTTTAAGGCTATTTGAATGTGAACATGATATCATATGTGGAAAATTCCATACCTAACCTTATATAATAGGTCACAGTCAAAATACAGGTGTACTAAAATACCAGTTAAAATGGCCTTTGTGCTATGTATACACAGCACACATGAAAAATAAAGGAGGTTAGTGTTTATACTTGGGCAGCATCGCCAAGATACCTCATTATGCATGCACAAACATTCTCAAATCAGAACTCTTAATATTTCTGGTCCAAAGTATTTGAGATAAATAGTATTCGATTTATATATGTTATAGTGCATAGTTGATTTAAATTATGCCTTTTATAATCTTGAAATTCAGCAATGAATACATGAAACAAAAATATCTTTTGCTTTTATAAATTGATTTTATAATTAACCCCATTGTCTTAAGGTAGACAATTCTTTTTTTGAGTAAAAGGAGTTCATTTTAAACATTATTTTTAGTTTTAGTACATTATTTCAGAGGCTGTGCCCTATTTTTCTCTTTTTGTTATAATATATAAAATATATAAATTGTAGTGGCAGTCATATATATATATATATATCCTATATTTCTGGTGTTAGTATTTGATTTAGGAACCTCATACACATTTTTATTATGATTGATATATTGATACTAACATTACCCAACACCCAGCAGTAGTGGCTAACCTCTGTAGAATTCTTTCTTGTATTTAGCTTAAATTTTTTTCTCATTTAATATAAACATACAGCTGAGAATAAGGGCACAGTTTTGTTCAAAATAGCTTCAGTTTTTAGTAGGTCACTTATTTAATTTTAGGATTAGTTATCATCAATGATATTTAGTTCCATTTCAACTGTAGTCTATTCGAAGCTCATATTTCATAAGGTAAATGTCATGTCATATATTAATTGTAAATCATTCCACAGTTTTTGTATTTTCTTAATTATCTTATGTCACAGAGACCCATTCTTCCATTTTTAACTACTTGGCTGTTTCACTTGGAATATGACCTAATTTCTGAACTAGAATACTTTATTGGACTAGAGCAGAGTGGCTAAGGATCAGTCCAGACAGGGTTCCAGAAACACCTGACCACGACTGCCCTGGAGCAGAAGTTCTCACCCATCAGCAAGCATTAGACCTGCCTGAGGACTGTGACAACATCATCAGCCTCTATCCTCCAGTTCCCGAGGTTAAGGTCCAGGCAGACTGGATGTGCATTTCTCTCTGTGCCCAGTTGATTCTGCAGCTACTGTTCTCGGGCCACACTTGGAAGGAGCGAGCAGACCTTTTTTACTCAGATGTGCAGCAAAAGGGTAAAAACCCAGAGGGTCTCAACCCCACTGTCATGATTGCAAGCTTTTAACTTTTTATTCTTTGATCACAGGTTCTTTTCAGAGTCTGTCTTGCTGTCTTCCTGGCTCTCTTAGTCTTAACCTGGAGGGATTATTGTTCTCAGAGAATTAGGAACACTGTTACATGCAGCCTGCAGTGGGCTGCTGTATCCTGCAGCAGGCAACATTTAGATGTACACTCTTGCTTTCTCCGGCTTCCCAGAAGAACCCTTCTACACTCTGTCCTGGACTCTTGCTTGCGAAAACATGGTAGCTGAGAAGACAGATGCTCCTGGAGGCAAGTACACTCAGGATTGCCTAGGCTGCGCACCACGGTTTGATGTGCGCAATATATGAATTTGTTTTGTTTCTTTAGATAATGGAGAAAAATACTGATTATTTTGGGAGTCTTCTTGCTTCATTACCTGTCAATCATAAATTTCCTGAACGTCATGGGACTTAAGGTTTACCATCCCAGTCCGTTCTGTGTCAGCAACACGTTTCAGAGACACTCAGGCTGGAAACGTCTTTGTACTTAGGGAGCTATTCTCTCAGTTTTCAGCAACCTACTACTCTCTTGCTGCACTAGCAGAGTTCACTATTTTATTTCGTACAATTTCCTAAAGTTTAAGCACGTATTTTTCTGGTTCTATTTTCCTGTGGCAATGGAAAGTGTGTATAATACCTCCTCGTGATAATCTAGCAGTCAATAAATCACATCTTAGAGAAAAATAGTTGTTTCTTTAATTACAGCATCTAGTTTTTCATCTTGATAATACATCTATTTTTTTTTGTCTTTGCGCTATTAACTACTTTTAAACTTTGTTCTTTACAAACTTTTCCTTTAGTGTGTCTGCCTGCTTACTTGCCCTGTGCCAGGCGGCGTTCTGAGAACTTCATATGCCTTTACACATTGCATAAATGAGTAGATACGTGTTATTGACCTGGAAGGTTTCCAAAACTTCACCACTTTGCACAAGGATTCGGACAGCGCTCTCAAACGAACAGAAATCGTTTTTTTTCCGGTCATTGTTTTCTGTTTTCCTGTCTTGTAAGGGTTCTCTGGAAATTGATTTTTTTTTTATTTGCACCAGTTGTTTTAATATTCTAGCATTTTCCAATTCTGCCAGTATTAGTAGCTTCAGTGAAGACTGCAATTTACCCCAACAGTCATAGAGGCTCAATATGCCAATTAAAAGATGCTGATCAGGAGATGTTAAATTTCTTTTAGGATCTCAGTTGAATATAACACAAGACATTCTGACAGAAAAGAAATGGTTGGTAACAAATATAGAAGCAGGTGGCAGGAACTATTTAAAAGATCACAAGATGTCATTGTGGAAGATTAGGGAAAATGATACTCCCCTGAAGAGACATGTTTAACCCCTGGAAGTTTTTGGAAGACTTTTTGCCCAGCTAGAGATGTATGTGTTCATTTGTTTGGGCACTCAAGTAAGAGATATGCCTGTTTCTGTGGTCCTTTCAGAAACGGGACCAGTGATGAAGACACACTTTTTCCTTTGAGGTCTAAGTACCCAGAAGACAAAATGTATAGGCAACAGTCACCTCACCCCTGATCTTTATAAGTTCTGAGACAGATTGCAGTTTTTGCCAACTGATATTGCAAAGGTATTTTCATTTAGAATATAGCTGAGGAAAGAAAGCAATGTGTTTTTAGGTAAGGCACTTTCTCCATGGAATTCCATAATAGCGGTGTGAGGTCTGGGGCCGAGGAAACACTACTGAGACTGAGGCCATGTGGAAAGTCTGCCAGGACTTGGGCAGGCTAAAGAAAGTGCCCCTTCTAATCTGGAGTGGGCCCAGGAGAGGGAACTGAATCTGTCCTGGGTTGCCTTGACCTTGAGGCCACAGAGAGTCTGACTTTTGAGGGGGTAAGAGTAATACTGTATGCAGGCTGAAGCACCTACATTCACTCTCGATGCAAACAAGGATCAGGGCTGATGGCTACATCCATTTCATAAACCCCCGCTCCTGGGTGACAGCCTGATCCAATCCGAAGAAGGATGACTCTGGGTCAGCCACAGGCAGCCTTGGTGATAAGAACTATGAAGATATGTCGCGGCTCTACCTTGTCCCGCAAGGATGACACGCGACACACCGGAGCTCTTCCTGCTGCAGTTTTATTCAGGACCTTTTTACAGTTATCTCTCTCTTTCCCTTTCTCTCTCTCCTCTCTCCCTCTCTCCCCCAGCCCTTAAGTAGGCCTGGGCCGCCAACCCCAGATTGCCAGGTGGGCACTGCCCATAGGTCCACTCATATGCAAGCAGCTGACAATCATTGCTTGATAATAGCATAAATCAGGCCTAGTTAATATTAGGAGTTGATTATCACAGAGAGCACTGGCTTTCGGGATCGCGGAGGGCGGGAGCCAGCACCATCAGGTGCAGCTCCACGCAGCTCTCTATATCGCCATCAGGTGTGACTCCACGGGGCTCTCTACAAAGATATTTAGTAAATTACCAGCAATAAAACTGCTAAACAGTGAGCTAAAATTCTGCCGTTTGAACTTCATTGCTGCTTACATCTTAACACAATACAAGGTTGTCTGCAGTCTTCATTCCTTTTCTGTTGCTGTGAAGAGATGCCATGACCAAGATAACTTATGGGAGAAACTTAAGTTTCAGACAGTGAGTCCATGACCACTATGGTAGAGAGCATGGCAGCAGGAAAAAGGCCTGGTGCTAGAACGGTTGCTGGGAGCCTACATAGATAAAGATCCACAAGCAAGAGGTAGAGAGAAGCAGAGAGAGGGCTGACTGGGAATGGTGTGGCCTTCTGAAACCCCAAAGCCCACTCCCCAGTGACACAACTCCCCACTAAAAGTCCATGCCTCCTAATCCTTCCCAAACAGTTTCATCAACTGGGAAGCAAGCATTCAAATATATAAGCCTTGGGGGGGGGGCATTCTCATTTAAAGCACCACATTCTACCCCTTGCACCTATAGAGTTGTAACCATGTCATAATGCAAAACACATTTGGTCCAGCTTCGAAAGTCCTCATAGTCTTTCAATTCACAGTTTCAAAGTCCAAAGTCTCTTATAACCCCCTGTAAAACAAAAGCACATTCTCTTCCATACTTCCAACATACAATGGACAGGATATACATTACCATTCCAAAGGGGGGAGGAATAGGGGCTTAGGGATGCAATACTGGACCAAAGGAAAACCAAAAGACAGCAGGACAAACTCCATATCCTTTAGTGCTATATCTGATGTCAAAAGACCTAGCTAGCCTCTCCTTCCCAGCTTTGTTGACCCCAGCACACTTCTCTCCCTTAGGCTGGTTCCTCTCCATCTACGGAGCTCTCCCCAGCAAGTGTGCCATGGCTGTGGCATCTGTAACATCTGGGTTCTCCAACACAGTCCAGGCTTTACTTTCACATCTTCACACAATGACCTCCCCCAGCCACCAGGCAGGGACTCGTCTGCCACATGCCAGTCCTCAGTGGGTTTTCTTAACCTCAGAGAAAGCTTTCACAACCCCATTACTTCTGTATCCTTCATGACTTTAAAACCAGAACCACATGGCCATATTATCAAGTCCCATTGGTTGCTTGGGTTGGAAACTGGCCTGCTTCTTGAATTACATTTGCATAAACTTTGATTTCTTGTTACCCTTTAGGGACAGATAATCCCATGGCCTTTTCTTTCCCAAGTGGCAAGATTAGTTGGGTGGGTCTCAAACCCTGTGGACACCATTCCCTTAAATAGACTTCTTATCTCTTTCAGCACAAACAGAGGCCCCAACATTAAATTTCCTGGTGATCTTTTTCTCTTCCAATTCTACATTTTGTATTTCTTTTTGCCCTGCTCCCTCTTATTCATTATAGACCCACAGGAAAGTGATCACTAATACCCACCCAGCGGAGTCAATATCAGGCTGTCTTCTTGAAGACTCCTCTGCAAAAGAAATTAGTCCAAAACCTCATTTTAGCCTCAGTTAGATTTTTTGAACAAGGGCAAAAAACAGCTGCATTCTTTGCCAAAATAACACAAGGCTGATTTCTATCCCAGTTGCTGATAGTATTCCCCTCTGAAGCCTCTTGATTTGAGCCTCCGTAGAGCACATGGCTCTCAGCCCTGCTGTCTTCCAAGTTCCTACAGGGTTGGCTCGTTAAGCCCTGCTGATGGTATTCAAACATTTGTCTCGTCCAAAGTCTGAAATCTTTCACACGCCTCCAAAAAGCACCGTGGTCAGGCCTGTCAGAGCAATAGCCCACTCCTGGGTACCAGCTTCTGTCTTAATGATTTTTCTATTGCTGTGAAAAGACACCATGATCAAGATAACTTATGAAAGAAACATAAAGTTTCAGACGGTGAGTCCATGGTCATCGTGTCAGGGAGCACGGCACTAGAACAGTAGCTGGGACATTATATCCTTATCAGAAAGTAGAAGAGAGAGAGAGAGAGAGAGAGAGAGAGAGGGCGAGAGAGAGAGTGAGCTAAATGTGAACGGAATGAGCTTTTGAAATCTCAAAGCCCATTCCTCAATGACATACTTCCCAAAGGTCATACCTCCTAATGCTTCCCAAACAGTTTCCATCAGCTGAGGACTGAGAATTTAAATATACGAGCCTGTGGCAGCCATCCTCATTCAGACCACCATATATACCATAATATCCCTATTAGGCTTTGGCTAAAAAATTTATGCTAATGTGATTAAAAGAAAAAGTAACCATTTTCTCAAACATACCAATGAATAAGACTTGATTATGTAATTTTGTCTCGGGTAACATCATAATGCACTTAAGATTCTCTTCTGTATCAGCTACTTTTCAGATGCAACAATGAAATATCCCAAGAAAAGCAAACAAAGGAGGACAAATCAAGGGTTTGCTTTGTCTTGTGATTGTAGAGGGAAATCGCTCATGGTGGAGAATGCATGGCAATAAGCAGGCATGGATGTAGAAGCAAGAAGCTGTCTGGCCACATTTCACCTATACACAGAAGGAGAGAGATATGAAAGGAAGCCAGGCCAGGCTATGAACCTTCAAAGCCTGCCCCTGGCTACAGCCTCCCCAGCAAGGTTCCACCTCTTAAAGGTTCCATCACTTCCCCAAACAGTGCCACCAACTGGGACCAAGTATTCAAATACAGGAGCCTAGTGTGTGTGTGTGTGTGTGTGTGTGTGTGTAGGGAGGGCATTTCTCATTCAAATCACACACGTCTTCCCTGTCATTTCTTTTTAGTTGCATTTGAATGAATGTCATTTATGTTAGGAGTGGTACCTCACACATGCCTCTTATGTACTGGATATTTTGTGTATGTTATTGATGGTGTGCACAAAGTTTACCACAGCAAGCTTTGTTATCCCTATACTCTGCAGCTGAGGTCATTTGAAGATTCAAGCCAAGGCCCAACAATTGCAGCGGCCCCTCTAGGCCCCATCTCTTCAGAGACACCTCCTCTGAGATGTTTACAGTGCGTCTACTTCTGGTCATGATAAGTGATGGTATTTTAGACAAAGAATTGAAAGAGCAATGACAACACTTACGGGAAATGATATTAAAAACGATCTTCTTTTCCAAGTGTGGCAATTTAAACAGACACCGGTCCCGTGCTGTCTTGTTTAAGATGGTGTTAGCAGGAACCAGCAATGCTAAGAACTGGAGCCGATGTGGACTTTGGAACTGGTGTATTTGCCGTAGAGCCCCTTTGCCCAGACAGATCATACTGACAAGTGTTCATGCCCTGCCTAAAGACAGTTGGCCTGCTGTCAGTAAAATTTGTCCAGAATGCACGGTCTGGGAGATCGAATGTTGCCTGACTCTGGAGCTAAGCATTTCTTGGTATCTCTAACCTCCTAACATCACTCAGCTTTTGGCTGCCAGCTGCATTCCCCAGTGTTGAGTCAGAGGGGTCAGCGAAGTCATTTGCTGTGTCTTGTTCCAAATTCCTGCTGTGGTTACTAAGCAGAGGTATAAAAACAGCAAGGCTGTGCGGGAGCTGGCTTTTAGTGCCTGCACAGTGGTGTATGAGGCAGGCGGGATAATGCCAAGGAGAGTTGGCTACAGAACATGTTCTTAGAGACCTGGGCTAAGTATGGTGCTCCTCCATGCCCTCGTTCATCTCTGTGCCAAGGGGCCCTGGGGTTGGTGTCCTTTGAACACTTTGAGACACACCCGGGTCTGTGCCCCTGTGCCTGCAGCGTCAGCTGATGCCCCAAAGTAATAGTATCCACAGCATCAAATCAGCTCCTATCGGGTTCACAAATGATTCCTTAATCCTTGAAAGAAGATTCCTGTGTGCATGTGTGTGTGTATGTGTGTGCACGCATGTGTGGGAGAGTGTGCCTGTGCATGTGTGTGTGTTTGTGTGTGTGTAGAAGCAGCATGTGCAGGGCCAATGGAACAAGGACTGAAGATGTTCCGTCTTGTAGTTTAGACACATCACACAAGGTGGCAGAATATGCACGAAGTGATCCTGCAGATGGAGGCCGCCACTGCCTGGCTTGCAGCAGAACCAGTCCCTCACTCCCACCTCTGTGGCTGCAGCTGCAGCTGCTCCTGCTCTCATGTCCTTAAGCATTTGTGCTTCCGTGGAATGTGCCACGCAGTTAATAACCTAATCCTTTGCTTTCCACGTGAAAGATGGTAAATGAGGAACGTTTACTGGTTTCTTGAAAATGTGAATTGAGTCCTGATTCTGGCTCATATGCCTTCTCTTTGATAGCACGAGCTCATTCTACACTGGCTTTCTAGTTCAACTCAAGGACACCATAAAAGCACAGCAGCAGACAGTTTTGTGACACATGATAATCAAGTTTTAACTTTTTATCTTCTCCATATAGGGTGTGCATATGAATTTAAATATTTATTAAATATTTGTCGAGCTTATTAGCTCTGTTTGTTTTTCTCCATAAGAAGAATTAAAAGTCTATGGATTTATTTTTAAATTAAACTGAATGGTTAATACTTAATTTTAATCATTATTAATTCAATTTTTAATGTAGTCATTTTATAGCTGAATTAAATATTTTACCAGACTGGAGCTTGTGAACAAGGCCATTAGCAGTGGACTACATAGGGCCATCACACTGTGTATCAGAAACAGCCCAGAATAAATTTGTTTGTACTATTAGCCCACTCAGTACAAAGAAGGGAGGCATCTCTCAAAGTCACAGGGAAAGCATTTGATCTCTGGACTGAAAAATGGAAGCTATACATATGTCTCATTTCTCATATAAAATTCACGTCTTAGCTTCAGAAGTTTTAACAGATGCAATTTATTTTCCCGGGCACTATATACAAAACATTAGGATCAACTACAGGAGAACAAAATGCTTATCCTCCATAAAGTAGGTCAGGTAGTAGATTACCAAGCTCGACTGCCAGCTAGATGGCTGCTCATGGCTTGTCATTTGGGGCCAGCCAGTTCTTTATTTTTCTCCCTCCGGTGATCATTGTTTTCCACGGGCGTTCAGGACTTCCGGCAAGTCTCGTTTCCTGGCCTTGTGTGACTTAAATTGTAATTCTTATTTCTAGGCTGCTTTCAGTCACCGAATCTCATTCTTCCTCCACCTACCGACACAGTGCAGTAACTAGCTCGTACTGGTTTAGGAAAATCAATTGTTTCACATGTTTTTTTTTTTTTCCTCCCAAGGCCC
Organism: Chionomys nivalis; assembly: GCF_950005125.1. Taxonomy (NCBI): domain Eukaryota; kingdom Metazoa; phylum Chordata; class Mammalia; order Rodentia; family Cricetidae; genus Chionomys; species Chionomys nivalis. The sequence continues at coordinate 35,706,889 of NC_080101.1, forward strand.
CAGGCAGTGATCAGAGGTGAATAGCTTGTGGTTGGTCAAGGTGTGAAAATTCACACCCCAGAAATTTAGCCGACACCAGGGAACAACTGGGGCTCTTCTCATCCACCCTTCCAGCCAGTTCATCTGCATACTTCAGGGCAATACCAGTGGATACTGCAGGACACCAACAGAGATTCAAAGTGGAAAACGTACCCTAAGTTGACTCTGCTATCCCAAACCTCCTAATTGATAGTCACTAGCACATTATAGGAAGTTATTTAAAATATTTTATTTAATACACACACATGTATATAATGTGTTTGAATTCAATCCATTCCCTCTATTGCAATCTCTTCATTTTCCCACTCCACTTTATGTGCATCCTTTCTGTGTTGTAAGTTTAATGCTCACTGAGTTAATTTAGTGAAACAATATGCAGGACATGACAGTGAAGTTGCACCCATTAATTCACAGGGTTGATACAGCACATGAAAGCTCAAGAGCAAGCCAGCGGAAATCCCAGATGAGATGGGAGTGGGGTTGTGAGGAACTATGGACAGCTGACAGCTACCGGAGGAGGCAAATCATTGTTCTTCAGGGATTCAGACCCGAGAGGCTACCCACAGTCTAGTAGTTGGTCCCACAACCGTGCACATAATTTGATTCAGTGAGCATCTCATTTAAGACATCTAAGGTTTGTCCTTAGGACTACAGAAGGAGAGACTGGGAAGGGGACAGGAAGGAACTTGCTCTTTCCCATTTTCTAAGATGAAAATCAAGAGATTCCCAAAAGCAAGACAGAGTATGTTGCCGGGGATGGATATCAGCCTCTTTCTGAGCTTGTAACTTTCTCTAACTCTAGAACCTTCTCACAGTGTCCCTCAAGGGCACCACCAGCAGCAGTGGAGTGCTGTCTTTTCAGGTGTATGAACTGTAGTGCCTTCGGGAACCTTCTTCAGGCTTTATTGAGAGAAGTCTCTCTCAGATAGTAGAGCCCAATCCCGAGGGTTCAACTTTAGCTCTGGTCCTTTCTTGCATTTCTCCAGGCCAATATGCATGGCTTCTCACAATTAGCAACTCTATGTTGCCTGGGTCTTTCCTATAAAAGGCCCTGCCAATCTTCCAATGGCTGTGCCATCCCTTTCCTAGAGTAAAAGTCCCATGGAAATACCCAGTGAAGTTTGTGCTCTTCACTGGACCCTGAGTGTAGAATGTCCATCTGTTTTCACTTTTTTATATTTCCCAATCTCGCTCCTATCATCAGTACAATTTCTTAACAATTTTTGTTATGAAGGGATGTTTGTTGAAGAATAAATGAATGAATGAATGAATGAATGAATATTTATTAAGACCACAACCTTACCATCTTTCATTTCTCTCTCTCTTTCAGTCTCTTGATTACTATGCTCAAAAGAGGAGCCTCGGTTATCATTCCCGGGCAAGTTGGATGGGTCCCAAAACACTCTAGGGAGGTTTTATTTAATGGTTTAAAAAAATGCATGAGTTGTCCCTCTGTTTCCCTGGCAGGGGAAAATAGTATCTGTTATATAGCACCCCCATTTTGACCATTCTTCTGTGGTCAGCCTTAGGGTAGCTGTCCTTACGAAGAATGGCAACATGCTCCTTGAGTATATGGTGACAGAAATGGATGCGATTTTTGGCATGCACCTCAAGAAGGTGAATCCATTCACCACTTCATGTTGGAACTTCAAAGGTATTTCGAGTGTATGATTTAAAGCCAGATAGTAAAAAAAACAGCTGTTCTACAAGCACGTGAGTAATTGGGACTTTAAGTAGAGCAAACACCACAGAAGGCTGAAGGCACTATCCATTACAGTAAAAGAAGATAAAAGAGAGCAGAGGAAATGCAGACAGCGCCCAACTGAGCAATCCCCAAGGATGTGATTTCCAGAGAGGCACAGGAGAAGTGTTCAGCTGTGGATATGTGCTCCACATATGGGGTTTCATGGAGATTCCTGCATAGTCATATCCCTCCCATCCAGCCACCTCCCTCCCTCTCTCTGTCCATCTCTCTTCTCTTCCTTCTGCCTCTGTTAGAGTGCTTACAACATCTTCCAAAACTGACATCATTCAAATGCTTTAAGAAAACTCTGAATGCAGGTAGGAAAGGGGAAGTTATTACAGTGTTGTACGGTGAATGTCCATTGTCTTTCTCTGTTGGCCATGATTAGCATACAAACCAAGCCAGACTCCAGTGAGCAAATGAAACATCATTAGATCAGTCAAGGTTGACAAGCGACATGTCATGCCCCTTCTCATTTAGGATAAGTCATGGGGAAAGCATTGGAGAATAATTCCTGGGTTATTTTGCTTTCTGTTACTGTAACAGAATACTGAATATAATCAACTTCAGAAGGGGGAAGTTTATTCTGATTCATAATTTTATTGGTTCCAGTCCATGCAGAATTGGCTCTGCTGATCAGGGCCTATGCTGAGGGATCAGGCTACCTTGTAGGCACAGGATAGTGAGGAAGTAGACAATATCCCAAAATCTCCTTCGAGGACACAGACTTCCTATGAAGCTCCCTTTCTCAGTGTGGCCTTGGCTGTGCACAAAGCCTACATATTAGCCTTTAGAAGGTGATTCCACACTTCTGTTCTATCAGCACCTCCCCAGAAATGAGATTTGACTGAACAACTGGTATTGCTGACTAAATACAACCGAGCGCTAAGTCAGTACCAGTTCAAAAGTGATAAGTCACTTCTCTATTCCTTTAACCCTGAACTCCTGTATCGTGGTGTCTGGACTTGGGGCATGTTCATTTCCAACAGAGCTTCGGGAAATATCCAGAAATAAATGTTGGTACTATGAAAATGGAAAGATACAGTCTAAATTGGAAAAGTGTGATCTAGGCTATATGTGGAAGTTCTGAAGGGAACTGGCATTGTGTCTGCCTCACCTGTGGGGTAGGATGGGGTATTACACACATTCTTCATGTCAACAGACCTGATTTTCAGCTTTATAACTTCTATTACTTGCTTAATTTTAATACTTCCAGTAAAATGGAGATGGCAATGTCACCACAGGCTACAGGGAGGATCAAATAGTGTTACCACGGGACAGTTCTTGGTTGGCAGTATATTCCCAGGTCTTATGGCTGAGTTTGAAGAGGTGGTTGTACCTTTGGCCAAAGTCATGGTGTTCTGTGTTGGTGGCCAACAATGTCGTCAAACTAGCAGTCCAAAGAGCATACACCTCATAAAAGGTCATAGAGATTTTTCTTACCTTGGGAGGTGGTAGTCAGGTGTAAAAATTAGTGGCCCAGGATGAGGCTCAGAGAGACTACACCTGGAGGACCTGGAGCGTGGCCACAGGGTCTATGAAACATAGAGTATATTCACCTCTCCCAGGTTAGAGCCCTACAACCTCTGACTGCCAGTTGTTACTGCCCCAGCTTTTTCTCCCCATCCTATCAGGTTCACGTTGCCAAAACATCAGAGTTCATGTCTAAACCATGTTTTCCCACGACAGAACTCCAGGCTCTGTACAGCCTACTCTGTGAGACCCACGATTGATTCTCCTTCCACACTCGGTCCTGTAGCTCTTCATTGTTATATATTTTCCTACCTCAGGTACCCTGTGCCCCTCCTTCAAATATGCTCTTTTTACTTAGCTACGAAATTAGAAATAAGCTCCCCACCCTTCAGGGCACTGTGGAAAGTGAGCATAAAGGGTTGATGGTGAAACCTTGGGTGGTTTTCAGGTGAGTCAGAAAGGTCTCAGCTTTAGAGCCTGGGGTTTATTACATGTTTGGATTGCTCAGAAACCTTTTTTTTTTTCTTTCTGTAGCTTAAAAGCGTATTTTGGAAAGGAGATACTAGGGACTGCAGAGTTCTAGATGGAATGCTATTGTAAAGTCCTTAATCCCTTCCTGAGAATACCTGGGTGATATTAGCCATTCACTGGGCTCCTGCCATTAAGTGGAGAGAGGCAGCTGTAGGCTACCTTTTTTTCCCCCTCTGAAGGACTCCTGGTGTTGATAAGAGGCATTCACAGGAGAGCAGGGTGGATGCAGACACTCACTTATCTAGCCACCTCGCCAATTGCTTGTGGATGAATAGACAAGTCAAGTCCCTGTGAAGAAAGGTCGGGATGAAGGTTAACAAATATATTTTTGAGGTTAGAGACATGAATAAGCAGAAACTGTCAGAGGTTCAAGGGGAAAAGAAAGAGGAAAAGAGGAATTCAGGACCATTTTCAAACAAGAGAAGAGAAAGAAATCAGACAAAGGAGAGTATGGGGGAGGGAGGGACGGAATTAATGAACGCTGGCATTGTGACCCTCCACTGCCGCGGGATCAGTAGGTCCAAGCAAGCATCCCTCGACTAAGACTGATTGCTGTGCAAAGACACAGAAAATAAGGGCCAGCTCCAACAAAGCCCATGGAGAGAGGTGCCGTATGATTAAGATGCAGTTGCTGCTCAGCCCAGACCTGGGGAAAAGAAGAGAAAGCTAAAGGTGAGCCAACAGGAGCCTTGTGAGCATTGGGTAGTGAGAAAAAAAAAAGCCATGGAGTCAGAAGGTGGAATAGTTGCTGCAGACAAGCGGTGCGGTTTAGCATGCTGGGGCAGAGGTAAGCAGAGGCAATGACAAACAGAAAATGAGGACCTGCGGTGTCACCTGGAGAGGTCCGGAGAGCCAGACACCTGGAGTCTTAGGATGACTCTAGACATTTCCATAATATCCAAAGAAACACCGAAGACAGCTCCAGGGGGACCGGAGGATCGGCAGGGTGAAAACACAGGCAATGAGCATGGTCAGTGTTCCACAACAACATTCTCCAGTGGCACGCAGTACTGCCCTGAGACTTGGGACCAGAACCACCTCTAGTTTGAGCTACCAACATCCCTAACCTGGAATGCTTAATAGCTTCTTGACTGGATTTCCTGTTCTACCCATATCTGCTAAAGTCCGTTTTTAATAGAGCAAGTCAGAATGATCCATTTCAAACTGCCTGCCATATCTTAGTTTTCTTTGGTGTAAAACCTTGTGGCTACTTTCTACAGCTTGCAGCCAAGTTGTGGCGAAGATTTGCAAAGACTTTCATGACCTGTCCTCTCCTGGCTCTTCTCCATCTGTGATTCTTCCTCCCATGGAACCATGGAGGCACAGAGTGAATCCGACATTAATCTGCTCCACTCAAAGACTTCCATGGCTACTGGTCACATATGCCAGGTTTGCTGGTCCTTCTGCTTTTTGGCACAGGCTATTTCTAGGGCCTGAAATATTCTTCCACCATGCTGGCTTCCTCTGCCTTCTTATGGTCAGTGTACACAGGAGACCATCTCTGAAGACCTGATTTGTTTCCTTGCTTTCTCTGCAAAGAGATGCCCACAGGGAAGCCTGTCCTGATTGCTGTGATGCACGGAGGTCAGAGATTTGTCACTGGGCAGTGTCTGCAGAGAAAGACGGCAACTTTGACCATCTTTGTCACTTGCCAAGTAATGACCATGGCTTGTGTGCCTGCAAAAAGCCAGCCTCGCTCTCGAGCCCTTGCATTCCCAGCAGCTATTTAGTCTGCTTTGCCCTGTCTGTAGTTTTCTGGTGTGAATGACAGATTGGAGAGCATTTTATTATTGTCAGTTTCAAATACAACCCATGAACTGTAGTTATGCATGAACCAAAGCAATTTCAACTCAAACAGGAAGAAACACAAGCCCTGTACCTCCAAGTGCAGTCTTGATTGGCGGTCCCTTTAATTATGGCACGGAAGGCTCCGGATCTTTTATTCCTTTTCTTAGGTTTGCTTTCATTGTAAAGATCAATCTTACGCATTTTTTTTTTTTAAAATTCCTCCTTGAAACTCTCTACAATATCCAGTTGTTTCATGGTGGAACATTGAGTAAGCCCAAAGGCTAGAAAACTGACATCTCGTTACTGTGTGCTTCAGTGACCGCTCAATTGATAGTTTCACAGAGGATAGCAAGCTATCCACTCTATCAGTGTGTGTTTGTCTGCTCTTTTTTTTTTTCAAGTGAGGGAAAAAGATTACAGTCTGTCTAAATAAATGTGACACCTCCGTGACATATGTGTCTTGATCGCTTCTTCTCCCAGCGTATCCATTCCTTTTGACTTTGTCTCCCAGTGGCTATCTAAGTCAGCTGGGGCTCACGCCATCTCACACAAAAAATAAAAGACATTTGACTTGTTTTCTCTTCATTTCCTGCCCCCGCTGGATTTATTCCTACTGCCCTTACACCCAACCAACATGGGACAGAATTCTGGGATAGAGTCCTCTCTGTTGAATTTCTCTTTGTGGCACCTATTCCCTGCTTTGCCCGACTCCCAGGCACAAGTTTCATTGTGTACAGTTGTTGCTTAGAACTGTTTGTATTTGTTTTTTTGTTGTTCGTTTGTCTGCATGTAAAATCTAATTCATTCTGTCTGGAAAGCGTCCTCAGCTGCTGCTGGTTGGGGAAGGTGGAACATATCGCAAGGCAGCAGAGTTGCAGTGTACAATGCTTTGAACTTGTAAAATTCTTTTCAAAGGTCTGAATCTTTAAAGGAAGAAAGAGAAGCTTCTGGTACATTTAGACAATATATTTAAACTTCAGGGCTAATGTGGTGATGCTAGCTCCTAGCTTGTCTCCCTAGAATGTCCATCTTTCTGAACTTTCTGCTGTCAAATATCTTCGTGTGTCTGAATATGTAAGAAAAAAGAAAAGACAAGAGTTTGGGATTCTTTCAGTAATTCCTCAAAAATTTTAAAAACATGGTGTTTGTTGTAAAACAAAAGCTTCTCTTTAGAAATAAAGTCAGTGTCACATCACTCTGTGACACTCCCCTGTCTCTCTCACTCTGTGGCACTCCCCTGTCTCTCTCTCTCACTCTGTGACACTCCCCTGTCTCTCTCTCTCTCACTCTGTGACACTCCCCTGTCTCTCTCTCTCACTCTGTGGCACTCCCCTGTCTCTCTCTCTCACTCTGTGGCACTACCCTGTCTCTCTCTCTCTCACTCTGTGGCACTCCCCTGTCTCTCACACACACTGTGACACTCCCCTGTCTCTCTCACTCTGTGACACTCCCCTGTCTCTCACACACACTGTGACACTCCCCTGTCTCTCTCACTCTGTGACACTCCCCTGTCTCTCTCACTCTGTGACACTCCCCTGTCTCTCTCACTCTGTGACACTACCCTGTCTCTCTCTCACTCTGCGACACTACTCTGCCTGTCTCAACAGCTCCTTAGGGAAATGAGGTATTCACGGTGTTTACCTTCACTGAACTGGCCCTTGTTAAGATGCAGAGGCTGTTGGCAGCAATAGCAATGGCATCACTACACCTGGTTCAGCCATGCTTTTGTTGGCCATATGACCATGTTCTGATTGCTTGAGAATGTACTTAAGAACCAAGGACTACAACACCCTGATCTGTCAAAGACTGGTAATATAACTGATAGTGTAAAATGATAAAGGGATCCCAGACACGTGGGACCCCTGGCAATGGGAGCAGGGCTGTCCTGGTGCTTTGCCTGGCTCTTGGGAACCTATTCCTAATGCTGGATTGCCTTGCTCAGCCTGAATACAGGGGAGGTGGCTGGTTTTATGGCAGATTGACATGCCATGCTTTGCTGATGCCCAAGGAAGACCTGCCCCTTTCTGAGTGAATATGAAGGAGGGGTGGACCAAAGAGAGGAAGAGGGGAAGTAGGGATAAAGAGAGGGAGGAGAGGAAGAAGAGGAGGCTGCCATAAGGATGTAAAATAAATAAGTTAATATTTTAAAATGTCTCACTTCACCTATTTAAATAAACGGAGCTTCTTAAGCATGTTCCCTGTATGCCAATTTGGTTGTGAAAAATGCATTTTCCCCATTGATTCTTAGTACTGCAGTGAGTGTTCCGGAACCTCATTCTCTCAGCGCCCTCCCTCCACCCCCCATCCTCTCTGTCACTAGACTTCTCCCAGGTACCAGCTGGGAGAAAACATCCGATGAGACACAGACACTGCAGCTCCTTTCTCAGCCACAGAGGCAGAATTCTGACTGGGGAGCTGTATTCCGGTATGCTATAAAGTGGCTTATCCTACAGAAAGGATCGCCAACTTTCACCTGATTCTCAAAGTAATTCTAGGACCCCTGAATGGCTGAGGCCATTGCAAAACGTATTTTCTATTGCAATGTTTTGTTAATTTAAAGTTCCACGTTATTAAATGGTGCTCTTTCAGGACTGCTGAGGGAGATGGTGTGAGACGCATGGGAAGCGGGGCAGAGAATGGCAGGGTTTCTGCTGGTCACCTTATTGTACTTATTCACTATGCTTTACAGCTGGTGGCTTGCTCCAGTTGTGAAACTTATATACATTTATTTATTACGTGTTTTTTTTTTTTCTTTATCTGAGTGTTGAATATCTGGGAGTTCTGCCAGCTGGGCATGAAGCACTCACATGTGAGCCTATGGAGGCCCCACCTGTGCTAAGTAAGCGCTCTTCTGGGCTCCATTCTTAGGCCTACCTTTAGCAGTTTTATTTGGTCCATGCCATGAGGAATTGCCCTGCTCTTACACACCCAGTACCTTTCATGATGTAAGTGCGAAGTGTTTGAATACTTGCTCCCAAGCGGGTGGTGCTGTTTTGAGGAGGGTATAGAACTTTTAGAAGGTTCTATACTGTGGAAGTTTGAAAAAGAATGGCCTCCATAGGTGCAAATGTGAATGTTTGGTCCCTTGTTGGTAGAACTCTTGGGAATGATTAGAGGGTGTGGCTTTTTTAGAGGAGGCCATCATTGGGAATGGGTTTTGAGATTTCAAAAGCCCAAGCACTGCAGAATCTCTCTCCCTCTCCCCCTTCCTGTGCCCCATGGTTATTGTCTCTACACGTAAGCTCTTAGCTGTGGCGCTAGCACCATACCTGCCTGCCTGCTGCCGAGCTCCCCACCATCATGGCCATGGACTCAGCCTCTGAAACTGTAAGCACAAAGAGCTTCCCTATGCTTTCTTGCTCATGGTATCTCTCTTCAACAATGGAAATGTCACTAAGGCAGGACAGGACAGTAGCAGGGTGCTATGCTATGGGATGCTGTTTGTTCGTTTCCAGCTGCTCAGCCCCAAAATAATCACACAGAAACTATATTATTTAAATCACTGCTTGGCCCATTAGCTCTAGATTTTTATTGCCTAACTTAATTTAACCCATCTCTATTAATGTGTGTATTGCCACGTGGCTGTGGCTTACCGAGTAAAGTTCCTGTGTCTGTCTTTGGTGGGGCTACATGGCTTCTCCCTGACTCTGCCTTCTTCCTCCCCACATTCAGTATAGTTTTCCCTGCCTAGCTAAGTTTTGCCCTGCTACAGGTCCAAGCAGTTTCTTTATTTGTTAATGGTAATCACAGCATACAGAGGGGAATCTCACATCAGTGTTGGGGATGGGATTAACTTAGAGTGCTCAGTTCTGCTTTGTTTATGACCTAAGCTCTCTCTGTTTTCTGATTCAAGGGCTTTAAGAGTCCACTAGCTCCTGATGGCAGGGACAGAGCTGCAGCCACCATGTTTTCCCTGCTGTCATGAACTGTCTCTTTTGAACCGTGAGCCCAAATATAGCCTTGTGTTTAGAAATTGCTTCTATATCCTTGCACAGTGATCTGGAGTCAGGAATATGGGCATTCTAAAATCTTCAATTTGTTTAAGTGGAAGATTGGGAAGAGGCAAAAGATAAAATCTTATTCTACTAATTTGTTATTTTGAAGAAAAGGTACTTTTGTCTGAATTATCAAAAATGGCTAGAAACTAGTTTGTAGTGTTTGAATAGATAAAAATTAGCCATATTTATTCTTTTTGAATCTTTTATTTTATTGTATTTATTGTACAAAATATCCCCTCCCTCCTTTTCTACCAGTTCCTTCCCCTACTTTGTGAATTTTAAAGTCTGTAGAAAAAGAAAGAAAAAAAAGCTATTGGGAACAAACTTTGAAAATCTGTCTTTAAGGATTTGGTGTAAATGTGTAGGCTGATTTAAGGTTGAGAGGTCCCACATCTGAGAACTGCCACAGGGATGCAGCTGGGGGGGGGGTCCTGTCTGAGGACAACAGCCTCCTCGGCGACATTGTGAGGATGTGGCTCTGCTTGGGGTACTCTGAGAGGATATGTTAGTCCCCGCCGGCACCACCACAGAGTTCTGCCACTGATCTCTGTGTAGCCGGAAGGAGTCGCTGCTTCCAGAGAACTACCTGGGTCTGACTTTAACACAGAAGGGCTGCCTGCCAGCACTCAGTTCCTCACAGGTGGAAGGGTGGTTTGTTAAGGAACTTGTCCTATGGAAAATTAATCTGAAGTGAAATGAACTAGGGGAGGATTGACTTTTGAGCCAAAGATTTGAAATATATATATATATATATTTTTTACTCAGATAATTAGTATACTGATTTGAGGAAACGTAAGGTATCAAGAGCGCTGCTCTGCAGCTATCAGCCTGTGCCTGGTGACAGGGATGCTCTCCGAGTAATGACTGCTTGTCAGACAGACAGTCTTCCCTATCTGACTCTCAGACTCACTCTTACTTTATAGACAGGTCTCATAAAAGCTTTTTCTGTGTGAATTATTTTCCTTAAAAAAAAATGCTTGTATCCTCATAACTGACCAAAAAAAGGGGGGGGGGCGGGAATTCAGGGGAGATAGCGAATTCTGTCATGTTTTATAGATATTCCAGACAAGCCTTGAACAACAGTCCATTTAAAATAACCACTCTATGGATCCATCAAACTGAACTAAGACATCCTTCAGCTCCCCCTACCCCCACCCCACATCATGTTCCTGGATGAAATCTAGGAAGCGAAGGGTCCGCGGTCAGCATCTACCTGGGACCTGTTCTGAAACAGTTATGGAAGGGAAGCTGGGAGGATCAGGCTGTGACAGAGGAGCGGAATTTTGTTTCTGCTGTTACACCAAAGCATATGGTTTCCACCCACAGGAAAATCTGCTTCTCTGTCACACTAACGCATGCATGAAAGAGAAAGACTTTGCTATGGAGTGCTTCTCCAGCCTGGGCACCTGCCACGAAGCCTTTCGGCTTCACTCTTCCACAGAGCTGAAAAAAAAACTGTTCAGTTTTAGCGGTTTTGTTCAGCAGTGGGTTCCTAACAGTTTATATCATGCCTATTGTTTGGGTCATTGTCCCAATGCCACTCTTCCCTTAGTTCTGCCTTTAGCTCCTGAGATGTTTTGAGGCCAACCTAAGAACCTGGAGCTTCACTGAGCAGTCTCTTGTGCCTGCTGCTGGTGGCAATCTGTTTACTTTGGTTGACCAAGCATGTGAAAATTCTTACTTTCCATTGATGTTTCCTGTGAAGCGGGGACATTGGTAGCAGTGGCTTTGTGTAAATGCTCCTTCTCTACTTTGCAGAAGGAGAAGAGAGAGGCTTTGTGTCCCTGGGATGCACACTCGAGAGGACACAGAACGACTTAGTGGCTTTGGTGGCACTGTGATGAGACAGGAAGTGCAGAGATTAGGCTCTCAGATGGTGACCAGATAGAATTTGCTGGAAGACCCATGTAGATCCCTTCCTACTACACAGTCACAACGGGGATTGGCGCTGGCAGCAGGCTCATTGCCTACTGAACCGCTGAAGGTCATGTGACTTGGATTCTTTGCATTTGCACAGATCCCTTCTTTATGCCACAGCACAAATAGCACAGATTTTTTAAAACTGTGTATTTTCCTGTTAGATCATGGAGTGAGCACACCACACACACACAGACACAGATAGACAGATACACACATACACACACAGAGGAAGAGAGAGAGGGAGGGAAGAAAGAGGGAGGGAGAGAGAGAGAGATGGAGAGAGGGAGGGAGAGAGGGAGAGAGGGAGGGAGAGAGAGGGAGAGAGAGGGAGGGATGGAGGGAGTGAGAGGGAGGGAGAGAGGGAGGGAGAGAGAGAAAGAGAAGCTTTTCCCCATTACCAGCATCAGCACCAGGACATTGATGCTCAGCAGAAGCCGTAGAGGAGGCAGTGACATAGCATTGCTTTCACAAGGATGGCAAACAGCTCTTTCTTGGAAACTGGAAACCACAACAAAGAGGGGTGAGCAACTTTCCGTGCTCTGTGATTGTTCACGTCCCCTGGGAACTCACCACTACCCCACTGAGAAGATGAGGAGGCAGTGCTGGAACCATCTCAGGGTTAGGACTAGGTTTGCAACCTAGTTTGGACATTTAGAAAACACGTATGACTCGTCTGAGAGCTCTTACAGTTGACTCATGCGGCTGCCTTGCGCAGATCCCAGGTTAGCAGGATGGCGGGTAGGAAGAAGCCCCTGCACCAGGTGGCTCACATTGGCTTCCAAGTTAAACACTGTGGAATGTAAACACGTGCGGAGCCCACACAGGCAGGAGCCAGAACCAGGCCTGAAATGCTCATCTTGAGATGCGAAGTGAAGGAACAGCCCTTATTCCATCTACCAAAATGGCCGAGAAAGTCAGATTCTAAATATCGCCCCTGTTGCTGCCAGCAACAGACTTCTAACGTTTCTTGCCACATCAAACCTTACCCCACCGAGGCCACAGTGATCTTACTAATTTCTTTGTGTGGCCCAAACTGCTCTTCACTGTCTGGCTCCTGCTGTCATTTCCAGGCACAGCTCCCCCTGGTCTCTAACCTGGCACTCGATGGCCCATCAATCCTACATACTTGGAGTTTTCCCAACATGCCCTGCTGTGCCTTGTCCCTTTGCAGATGCTTTGCTCTCTGCCTGGAATCCTTCCCTCTTTCCTTATTTGATCTTAAAGCCACAGCTCGAGCCATCTCTCCTGCTGTGGACCTTCTAGGCGCTTGCAGATGCGGGAGGCATGTTTGCTGAATGAACAAGTAAATGAAGGAGCCTGTGAATGACAGCACACATGGGCTGGCTGTTGCCGCCCTCTGAGTACCCAGGTTCTAGAGAATTCTCCAAGTCACCCGCCCCCAGTGAGTACTATGATAAACCTAATTTTTGAACTAAACCCTCTGAGGGTTGGAGGAGATGTGACTTTACAAGGCCAGCTTTGACAAACCGTGTTTCTCATTCGGCTGCAGAATGACTCAAAGATTGATTTCTTCATCCCCTCTAATATTACCATCAGCATCTAACATCTAACCTTTACAAAATCAAAAATGATGAAAACTAAATAATTCAACACAGAGACAGCTAGGTAGAAGACAGATGGACTATGCAGTATGTTTGGTTGTAGGGTTGTCAGCTGTCTCCGTAATTAAGAACCTGTGCTCATGAACCAGCTCCACATTTTCTGAAGACGGGAGCTTTGGAGATAAAGTCAAAGGTACTGTTTTTTTTTTTATTTCCTTTATTCAAGCATCTATCAGCCAGTTTCTCCCCTTTTACTGAGATATTCTATTGATCAAACTTTTGCGATTTGGCCCATAGAGGCAAATGTATCACAGAATACGTGAAGCGCCAATGAAGTATCAGATACACTGAAGAAATGTAAGGGAGGGAGGGAAAGAAGTGAGGCGAAAGAGATTAGTGTATTTGAGTTGATGCAGGATGCAGGATGCGAGGCTGGTGATGCAGTGGGTGATAGAGCTCACTGAACTAGCATGAGGACCCTAGTTCAAGTCCCTAGCACCCAGGTAAAGAGCAGCCTTGACTGAAGTACTGAGGCAGGCAGAGACATGACAGGAGACCCCTGTGGCTCGCTGGCTTCCAGCCTAGCCCCAAGCTGAGGAAGACACTCTCTTCTAAGGGAACAAAGCAGAGAGTGGCACTCAATGTCTCCTGTCCTCTGCTCACTCTCCAACAAATGAGCACGTACACCATACATATAAACCACATTGTACATGTGTGCTCATGAACACACACATGCAAACATGCTCTGCAGAGGCTGAGCTCTCCCCTCCCTCACACTTTTTACCATGTGTCCCTAGGATGAGTGTGTGCAAGTACCATCATTTTAGGACATCTGTTGTGCACTAATTTTGACCTAACCTTAAGTCACAGCACCGGTAGATGGGTCTGATGAGGGTCTCAGGGAACAAGCACTCTACCACTTGGAAAGACATGTGGGCTATAGGGCTATAGGCTTTTCCTTCAGGGATGAGGGATGTTGGGAGCGGGAGGGCCTCTGGTTCAGAGTGTGTGAGACAGAGACTAAGCCAAGCCTCCAACCCAGGGAGACAGATCTCCCGTGGGCAGTTCAACACAGCACTCACGAGGGACCATCTAGCAGACTTTGAAGGAAAGATCCAGATGCAGTGTTGTCTTATGGACTCGGAAAGGAGAGACACTGTCTCTAGAGAAGACTGAGCAGTTTGTAGGTGACTGTATGTCTTGGGGTACTCAAACATGCATTCTCTGGAGGTTTTTTACTGAACTGTCTCATTTTTGCATATACGATCACTTCAGGTGAAACAGTTTGGTTCTGACTCCAGACCTTTCCTCTCTCCAGCTCAGGCGGTGTCCTCACCTGCTTCTTGCACTCTGCATAATCTCTCAACTGGCTTGAGACTTTTGCAAACCAAATGACAAATGATTATGTTTTCAGCCACATTCCTCCCCTAAGACTGGGAAGCAGATTTAAACAACTATCTAAACAGGCAACTTGGTGGACGAAAAACAAATAATCTTATAATTCACAATGTTATGATGTGTTTTGAAACTATGACTATAATTCTGGTTTAACTGTGTTTCAGAATGTGTAATTCAACATAAGGATGGCCAGGGCTTCTCTTTTATTTTGGGTGAGATGCGCCTTTGTCTATAATTCATTAAGTGATATGCATGTTTCCTTAACTATATGAGAAAATAATCTTATTTTTATTATAAACATGTTATGCCATATTTCCACTTTAATTTGTGGGCAATACCAAAGGAGACATGGGCTCATAGTCTTCAACTATGTCATGATGTAGAAAGTCTGTCTTACAAAGTTGAAGCTATTTTAATTGGTAGACTAAACAGACCTCATTTCAAAGAAGTCGGGTATTTGCATCCCAAAGATTTATGTGTCTGAGAAATTCATCTTCTAGTCAGCCTGAAGATGTGTGTTGGGTAAGGGAGAGGTTTTGTATGTGATGAGATTGGGTTATGTATTTTCTGCAGAGGGAAAATATGTAGTTACTTAGAAGAGAAAAAAAAAACATGAATACATTTCAGGAAGATTCATTTCCCTACTCCCAAATACATATGTTAAAACAAAACAAAACCAAAAACCAAGTGACTCTTCATGAAAGCTGAAAGGAGAATATTTTGAACCAAAGATCTATAGGGGAAAGATCTTACTTGCCTTTAATTTGGGCTTTAGGAGATGAATTGTGTTTCATGCTCTGTCTCACACTTGTAAAACAATAGGCTTATGGACCACCCTTCCCTGGCAGGATCAGGTGGACTTGGATTTTCTTTCCTTTTATCTCAACTCTTTAAACAATTGTGATTCACTTGTCCTTAGAGTGCATGGGTGGAGATGAGGACACCATGCCTTTAAGAAGAACATTCCAGAACCCATGCCTGATGAGCCCAAGTGACTCTCTTATAGGAGGGAAACTTAAATACAGAGGCCAGAATTCATTTTTTTCCTCATGAGGTTAAGTAGCTGATTTTAAAATTATATCCTTGCTGCTTTGTTAATAAGAACACTTATCTTTAGTCCTACAATATAAGTGTTGTCCCGAATTCTACCTATGAAACAATGGCATCCAAGTCGCTTTATTTAAATCTCTAGCTTAAAAAAAGAAATAGGACATCTGTGCTCTGGAAAGACATCCCTGAAACCAGATCCCAGCTTGCTGTGCCTCAGAAGGGAGCATCTGCAGTGCGGGCTCAGGGATCCATTCACAGCCTTAATTACTGCATTCAAGCTAAGGGAGAGGCAGCTTACAGTGTTGATGAAACAGGTCTCACTTGCTGAGTTTCTCCTAGGTTTCATTCCAGGTCTGGTAAGTTGCTACAGCCTCAAGAACAGTTTTGCTGACCCTGCTGGGAATGTAGAATGTTGAAATATTATAATATTGATTTTCTTGAGATCCCATGAATAACCCTGTAGTGGTTTCATTTTCAATAGGGAAGATGCAAATATTCTGCTTTCCTTCAGCGTGTAAATAGCCGGCTCCCTCTCCGCAGTGGCGCTTGCTCCCTTGTTCACATTGACTCTTTTCCTGTAATTTGGATTATTTTATGGAGCTCATTATTTTCTTCAACAAGTTGGGAGAGACTGTTCTATTTCTTATCAGCTTCAGCCCTTTCCACGATCATCTTTAATTGCATATCTGGAAAAAAAAAGAATTAGTCTTCTCAAGTTTTCCTTTTAATGGACAGGGTCCCCTCCTCTGTCCCGTTTCATTCCTAAAGGAACTCTCTTGGTTGAAAACTTGGGAGGTGAAGGGATTCTAGCTAACCCCGGCTTGGCAAACATGGCTCTGGCAGGCTTTGCCCTTCTTCCAGTCCCTCTGTGTTGCTAAAAATGGTTAGATTACATTCCTGAAGCTAGCCACCAAAGTCTATTCTCTTATTTGGTCTCTTCTTTCTCCTGAGGCTGACTACCGAAGCCCAGCTATCAAAGTATTGAAATATTGAAATCCAACAATCAAAAGCCCCCTTTGGCTCACCTAATTAATATGTTCAACAAAAGTTAAACACCTCATCCAGATAAGGGGTTTTCATTTCACCTTTATAAGCTGGCATTTTTGTAGGTGCCATTTTTGTCTCCCTTCTAGCCTGAGACAGCCCTTTGTCCCTCTGGGACAAATACCCCTGCTTTCCCTCCCCTCTTCTTGTACCTCCTATCTTTATCCCTCATCCCTGCTTTCTGTCCCTCTGGGCCAAATACATCTCTGCAATGCTGAGAACTTGACCTGGGATCCTGGGCTCACCCTTTTCCTTTCAGTAGGTTTTAGCGTCAGCTACCAACCTGACACAAGCTAAACTTACCTGGGAAAAGGAGACTTCAGTTGAGGAACTGCTGCTGTCAGATTGTCAGTGGTAGGTTTGTGAGGCATGCTCTTAATTTCTGATTGATAGAGGAGGGCCTAGCCCACCGTGGCAATGCCATCCCTGGCCATGTAGTCCTGAGTTGTAGAAGAAAGGTCTCTGAACATGAATTTGGAAGCAAGCCAGTAAGCCGCTTTTAGACTGTGCTTTAGTTTCTGTCTCAAGGTTCCTGCTTTCATCTTCCCTTGATGGTGGCATGGTGGTTTTATCAAGAACAGCTCCATAGGCTCACGTATTTATATTTGAATGCTTATTCACCAGAGTGAAGCTGAACTGATTACAAGGATTATAGGGGTTGGTAGGCAGGAGGGTTCAAAAACCCATGCCCAAAGTCTCTTTCTTTCTACCTAGAACTCTCAGCTACTCCTCCAGTACCATGGCTGCTGGCCTGCTGCTAAATTTACCACCATAGTGCTAACAGACTGTTGCAAGGAGATTGCTTGTTGGTTCCCTTCTGCCCCGCTAGCTTAGACCAGAAATAATCACGCAGAAACTGTATTAATTAGATCACTGCTTGGCCCATTAGCTCTAGCTTCTTATTGGCTAACCCTTACATTAATTTAACCCATCTCCATTAATTTGTGTATCACCACATGGCAGTGGCTTACTGGCAAAGTTTCAGCATGTCTGACTCTGGTGGCTCCATGACGTCTCTCTGACGCTGTCTTCCTCCTCCCATGCTATAGACCAAACCAGTTCTTTATTCATTAACCAATAAAAGCAACACATAGACAGAAGGACCTCCCACACCAATGGATTAACCTCTGAAACCTGGAGGAGGCCTCCAATTAAATGCTTCTTTTTTTTTAATAAGAGTCTCCTTGATGGTGGTATCTATTCACAGCAAAGAGAAATGGACTGTCAGCTGTAAACCTAAACAAGCCCTTTCCTCCCCAGCTTGTTCTTTGATCCCCCTACTTATCATGGCAACAGAAGGAAAGCTAGGACAGTGGTTGTGTTCTTAATCTGCAGCTCATTGTCCCTGAGAGTAAAGGCTTAGGGCAATTGCTCTGGGCCAGCCAATCTGCCACTCCTTTCTGACAGTACACTTTCCTTTCTGTAGGGTGCTGCTGAGGGAGTGGAATGGCCTGGACCTGGAGATCAAGCTTCTCTTCAGACTCTGATTAAGACAGTTTCTCTTCCTGGTGGTTTTAAAATTGCAGCAGAGAAAAGTTTGATGGTAGGGAGTAGGAAAAGATATAATGGCTGCAAAATATATGAATTATACGTAAAGGTTCTTGGTAGTTTTAAAAATTATAACTCATCGGATGTCATTTTTAAATTGAGCAAATCTCTAGGTATTTATGTCTCCCCAAGTACATACAATACAGGTAGCTTGTTCATAGCTCCAAAAGAAAAAAAAAGCAGAGAAGAACTAGACAAAGACTCTTGGCAAACCAAATGCTCTTCCATTGAGCAGTATTTACTGCATGATACAGGGGCTTTTTGAATTATGACAACTGGACTTAGGACTTTTCAGCTTTATTTGGGGCAAAACAATAAGCATTCAGTAGACACTGTACTTGAAGGCCCTGGTCAACCATTTGGTCACAGGGTGATAGTCTGCAGGAACTGTGTGAAACGCCATGGGTAAGTCGGGCTCATCAGAACGGAAGAAGCACTTTTAATACTGAGCATCATGTTACTGGCCTGGCCTGTGACTATATAGAGCATTAATTCTCAGGCAAAGTTAACATCCCAACGCACTGGGTCCAAGGACTGCTACTTCACGTAAGGATATTCCAAGGATGATTTTGCTTCGAAGTTGAAGCATAGCTTGAAAATCTTTCTTTCTTTTTTTAATATTCTCTGGAAGTGCATAAAATTCATCTAATTAATCATCTTCCAACATCTCCCTTATTATAAAATGAACATGATAAATGATATTAATTGCTCACAGTCGTATAATCATTCTCAGCTTTGGTCATATCTAGAAAGCTCGGAAATCCATTTGCAGACTCAGACTTACTCCATTTATTTCTTTCCTTGGGAGAGAATGACCAACAGTGGCTTTTTAGGATGCAGAGAAATCTGGTCACCTGCTTACAGGGTCAAGTAATAAGTTCTGGGTGCCATATAATTGTGTTACAGTTCATTACCATAAAAAGTCAAGATTGCTACGAGTACAGATTGAGTTCTTCAATACCTACTTAAAGTAAATTAGTTATAGAATTAGTTTTAAAATAGATTATTTGGAGCCTCGGGCTTTAATTAAATGATATACAGGGCCCAGTTCAACAGTGAAATAAAATGTGAGCAGTGCAGGGGGAGCTTGTGGGAAGGAAGTAGGCCTTGGTAACCGACAGTCTTTAGCTGGGCCAGACCTGTGCCGTCGTGGCTGCAAGGCCAGATGCAAAGGTGATGCTTAAAATAAAAACAACTGTGAATATTATGGTGTCTCCTGCGACTACCTGTAGCTTCAATGTATTAGAAAGTCAGTTAAGGTTTTCAAATGAAGGAGAAGACCAAGGTAGGAAGTTCCAGTCCACCATGGGCGTTTTACAGCGCGTGTCCAGGAGATACCAGGAAGTTTGAATGGTAAACGCAGGTGTTCTGGTTTCCTATTGCTGCAGCTCTTTCTGACTGTTCTCTGCGGCATTTTTCATCATTTTGAAAGGTTTCTGCCTCCTCATTGTCAAGCTCGAGGCTCTTTTGTTAACTTATAATGCATCTGGAAAGTGGTCCATCTATGGGGAAAATAACAGGAGGCACTCATAGAGACGTCAGGAGCTTCAAGGCCAGGACTTTGAAATGTTTTGTGTTGGCCCCAGAAGCTGTCAGGGAAAAAGGCATCAAGGAAGCAGAGTCACCTCTGCTGTGAAATGAACCTACTTACCTGCAGTGTCTGGAGAGTGGGTCTTTTCTTATCCTTGGGTGTTTTTATAATACACATGAGCCTTGATAGGATGTCACGGTGGTGGTACAGATACGTGGGTTAGTTCTTGCTTCCAGGCCATATTTCGTTTTGCTGTTATATCTCTCATTACAAATTATTAGTGAGTCAACAACTTATCTCAGTGGGTTTGAATCCTGATACTAAATGTCTAGGTGCACACTGGGCATGTTTATCTAATTAGAAGTATTTAAATATCCCCAAGAAAAATGATTTTTTTAAAAAAAATTTAACTTAAGCTATCTAGTTATTAGGACACACTTCAGTTTCTCCACAGCGACCTCTGGGATCCCTGGTTTACACAGAGAAGTGAGGGGAGACTTCTGAGTTGAGCTCAAGTGGTCTGATTCCCTCTTCAAATTTCCTGCAAGACGGCCTGAAATTTTTAGACTTTTTTTTGGTTGTTCTGGAGAATTCGTGGTTTTAAACCATTTTTGTAAGTTACCAGATGTCTCTAATTCATCCAGGACCATAAAGGCCAAACGATGTTCTGAAACCACTGATGTCTCCCTCCTACAAAAACAAAACAAAACAAAACAAAAAACTGCAAGAAATTTTTAATAATTATTTAAAACACCTGCAGGACTTTTTGATGACCCGGGGCTGGGGATGGGAACCTGGGGGCAGTTAGAAGCTCGTAGGTAGCAGTCACTTCTCACTCCCTCCTCTCTGAGCACCAGCTGATAGGTGACACACAGATGGCTCAGTGCCAAGCACAACCACATCAGTGGCAAACCCCAGATTCGGATGTCTCGTCTTGCAGCAGTAGCTGACCAGTGGAGTGCGCTATTATTGAGTTGTTCTGTTGTAGAAAGCCCAAGTGTTATTAGGTGCATTGTGAGGTCTTTAAGAGGCCCCGTGAGCCAGGTGATGGCGGTGAATGGTGCTGAGTCCCCACCTCTACTGTCCCAGGGACTCTCAGCACTCCAGCAGCTGACAAAGCAGTTCCCCAGGCTGCCTCCCTTATTCCCGAGTTCTCACAGTCAGCTCCGGGCCCTGGGAGTGCGACTTTCTTTCATTTCTAAGGATCTTGACAAATGCAGTCATGGAACAGAGCAAAATGAGGGAAATGTACTTCTAGGTTAATCTGTACCCACTCTCTTTTCGTCTTTCTTCTAAATTACAAGCCTGCTGTGGTGGATGTTTTTGGTCTGAGCTGAGGCATTCCATTCTTGCAACCCTTTCAGTACATAGCTGGGTTTCTTTATGTTCTTCCTTCTCGCTTAAATACAGCAGCCTAATGATACCATCACCGGAATTCCTGTCACGGGGAAGGAGGGGATTAATGAGACAGTGTTTGCAGAGTGCTCTGAGGCTCTCACAGTAGTCCTATCAACGTGGGTATCTGGAGTTGGCACTCATTTGTCCCTGCGTATCTGATTCACATAGTTTGGTATCTTTGAGGCAATAATTTGTAAGGCACAACCCCGTGCCCTTCCCTTAGTAAGGGAGAGCATCTTGCTTGGAGCTGAGTTATTTTTCCACCTTTTCGGCCTTGCTGAGCATTTTAACGATCACTTCCACGCTGCTTGTCTCTAATCTGTGGCAAGATGCTGTCGGTGCAAACTGTACCGTGAGACCATGAGAAAATTACACCCCAGCCCACATGGAAGGCCTGCTTTCGGTTCTAGGATGTCTGCTGGGACCACAGTTAAGAATGCATGTCTGAAGGAGGAGCTCATTCTAATTCTTGGTGAACAGGTGAGTTAATAAGTGTGTGCATTGAGACCAGGAGCTGATGTATCAAAGATGTGGCTCTCTGTCACCTCAGGGTGTTCTTAATAGCAGCACCAGGCTTTTTTCCCCCTCCCTTTCATTTTCATCAAAATGTATCAAGGGCTGTCATCGCTTCTCAAAGGAAGCGCTTATTAATATGGATAAGGGAAGACTGTTCTTTCCAAGAATTAACTTGACTCAGAGTCATTACCTCCAGCCGCAAGACTGTGGAGAGAGACGGCAACACTCACACCTGCTCACCTAGTGTGTGTGCTCACACACATGGACACACTTAGAGAAAACGCAAAACAAATAACCCTGGAACTTCAAATTTTACTTTCCTGGGGCAGAAAAATGCCATATATTAGTGCTATATAAAATGCAGTCCCTTATTTTTTTTTATTTTCCTCTCTGAGGTGGTAGCATTTCATAGATAATTACATATGTGTGTGCATGTGTGTGTGTGTGTGTGTGTTGAGTACAAGTGCGCTTCATTTATGTGATATTTGGAGCACTTACCAGCAGCTAAATAACCACACTCAAGTGCCAGCAGAGCCAGATTTCAGTTTGTTTTAAATAGATGACCCCAGTTCCTAGTGTAACCATTGGATTTTGTTGGCACTCATTTTAAAAGCTAGACGGTCAGCGAACCT
The DNA here is from genome assembly GCF_950005125.1 of Chionomys nivalis. Classification (NCBI taxonomy): domain Eukaryota; kingdom Metazoa; phylum Chordata; class Mammalia; order Rodentia; family Cricetidae; genus Chionomys; species Chionomys nivalis. The sequence continues at coordinate 35,729,061 of NC_080101.1, forward strand.
GCACATCTGTTTCTCGGGGACCCAGATGAGCTTACAGTTTTCTCAGGACTCTTTCGTCTTTGCCTCTCCTTTGTTAAAACTGTTAATCCTCGGAATGTTTAGTCTGTTATTTATTGGGGATTTGCTGAGTGTGGGTGCCTTCAGGAGTCATAGAAAGGTGAGAGCTCAGGTTTTATTCTGAGCCCTAATTGTAGCAGACAGTCCTTGAGTGTGTGCTAAGTAGGTAGTTCTTTATAGTCATTATCTCGGCTAATTCTCCTAAGAACACTTCGGGCTGAGTATTAATTATTATTATCCTATTTTGCAGATGAAAGAGTAGGGACAGAGAAAAGCTAAGCCACTTTCTAAGAGTCTTCTCTGCAGCTTGTGTAGAGGAGACTTGGCATTTTTTCTTTGAGGATTATAACAGTTCATTAGAATGGCCACAGAGGAGTGCCCCAGATGGAGGAGCTACATCTGCTGGAGCCTTTTGCTCCTAATTCCACAGGCTACAAGTCTGAGACCATGATTGGCAGGCTGGTTTTCTTCTGAGGACTCTCTCCTTGGTGTGTAGATAGCTGCCTTCTTGAGTCCTCTTCGGGTCGTCTGTCAGCAGCTGTCTGGGTCCACCTTTGCTCTTCATTCATAAACCCCAACTGAGTTGGACTGGGGCTCGTCTGAACTTCTTACAAGGCGAGTCAAGGCTTTATCTTTAATTATGGTCACATTTGAAGGTATTGGGGTTAGGACTTCAGTACATAGTTAACACAAAGTGTTCAACCCTACAGTCTGTAAGGGAGGCAAAGCCTTCCTTCTGCTCTTCAGTCTGAGGGATGTAAGAGCATCTCTCTGTCCCAGTGTTGGGACAAGCAAAACTTTGAAATTTCAAAGGTCTCGATGATACCTGGAGCTTATTCTGCTTTTCTTTTTTAAATAATGTTTTCACTGAGACAGATTTGTATCACTTCTCCCCCTCTCTCCTCTCTTCAGTCCCTCCCACAAACTTCTCTCATGCTCCCCCACTCTTAAGTTGGCAGGCTTTTTACAAAATATTATTGTTACATATGTATGCATACACAAATATATATAAATACAACATGCTGAGTTTGGCTTTACTGTTGGTTCCTGTGTAATTTCAAAGCTGATCGCTCTTCATTAGCCAATGAATAAGGGGGCTCACGCCACGAAAAGATAGACAGATCATGGGGAGACCAGCACCAATGGATACATCTACATCTACAGCTCATGTGTCTATGGTTTAGTGAGCATTAAGAAAGAGTGAGTGGGCAGTAATATTGTAAGAATAGGAATACCTGGAAGTCTGCTGAAAAAGTCTTTCCTAGAAATAACTGCATAAACAAGACCAGAACAATGGAAATATCAATGGACATGCTCACATGGAAAGGGGGACATTTCACAGAGCTCCATCCCTAGCGAAGAATTATGGGGATGCCTTTCCTTCTTCACTGATCCCATCAGCAGCACCTAAGAACTCTTCATGAAAAATTGGGGAAAGAGGAGGTAGAGTGGCTGTGGCCCTTTGCATAGCAACAGAAGAACATAGAACGGCCTTGCTATTAGACAAAGGAAAGCAATATTGCCAGAGACATGACTAAGCAAAGTCAGTAAACCAGACAACAGTTGGGATTGACTGCGTCAATAATGTTGACATTATAGGGACTTTCCCCAGGATCTCCCTTTGACCTCACAGACTGCTCATGGACCAGCCGTAATTTTCAGATCCATGTGCAGTGAGGGCTTACTTCAAACGGTGTTGGTAACAGTTAAGTATAATTTTTCTTCTCTTTCTCTCTCTCAATTCTTTCTTTTGTTCTTCTTTTTTTTTTTTTAAGATAGTACTTGGCTCTGGAGAGATGATTAAGAACACTGAATAGGCTTCCAGAGGATCTGGAGTTGATTATAAGCTCCCAAATGGGGGCTCTGACCATCATCTGCAGCTCTTAGACCCTCTTCTTAGCCTTCATGGAAACACACATGGCACACAGACATTCATGTAGGCAAAATACCTAACACATCAAAATACATAAGTTAAAACAATAAAAATAAAGGTAATGCTTTAGGTTTTGAGTAAAACAAAAGAATCAGGATCTCAAGGAACCCAGCATTGAATGCATTCATTAGCTCCCATTGCTCACAAGGGTCTTTGGACTTTTGCTGGGTTGTTAAAGGACTGGTGGATGGAGTCTGTGCCAGGCTCTGGTGATGCCATCTTTGATGCCATCATTGTCTCTAAAAAGGAGCAGTCTCAGACAGCTCCCTTCATCTTCAGACTGAAGATATAAGACTTGTAATCTCAACCCCAAGACAGGAAGTAAATCTCTGAGCATCATGGTTGGGATTAAATGAGGCAAGGCATGCAGAGATACTCTATACTTCCATTCCACAATAAAGTTTAGATACAAGTACCCTGTTGTGTAGGATGGACAGAGCCTTGTCCTAGCAATTAAATCCCTTCCCATAGACCTGAGAGTACTTTTACATGTTCCCAGGCTATGCCATTGAACATACATTTCTATGTGGATATACAGGCTTATGTAGTTTTTCTTTTTCTTTTTTCTTTTCTTTTTTTTTCCCAGTGTCTTTGAGGATGAATTTCTGCCTTAGCTTCTTTCTTTTCCTATTCACCTCTAGGCTGGAGAATAGGGGCCGGATCGCAGGAATGTGCCATTTTCCAGCCACTGAGTTTCTCTGCTCATCCATTTGAAGTCAGTGTTAACACTCCTGCAGGGTTCACTGTTTACTCAGTGCTCAGGATCCTTCCCTGATAGTAGATTTCAGAATTGAGCTCTGGAAGTGGCAAGTACCTATCTTTATGATGGACCTTCTCTGTCCTCTTCTCCAACCACACAGAGCCTTTTCTGATCCTTGGCAACCACTGCAAATGCACTTGGGACTGGAACAGATTGGGATCCTAGTCACACAGAGCAACAGTAACTCTTGAGCCACGCTGGGCGTGAGACTAGGGGATTTTGCTCTGTTCCTGGGGTGCCTGGGAAACTCCAGGTCTTAGCTAACTTATTATCTGCTCTGTCTTGTCTTAACTGCTCCAGACACCATACTAACCACCGATAGACCAAATCCCTACCTTTCCAGGGATTCTCCTATTTGAGGGCAATCTCAGGCTTTTCCAAATGCCAAGTCCAAGCAAACACCCTACCAGTCTTGCCTTGTCTTCCTCTTTTTTTCAGGCATATGAAAGAATATTAGAAATTTCTGGATGTTGGAAGGATGTGGCAGTGAAGTCATACGTGGTGACACAGGCAGTTTCATGTTCCCTTCCAGCTGGTGGCATGTTCCTCTCCTCTCCCTAAGTATTTCAAAACCAAGCAAAACATGAGAAGCACAGGCATCTGCTGTTTCTTCAACTTCAAAATAATGGTGTCACACAGTTACTTGGGTTAGACTTGCTTGGTGCCTGAAGACCCACAAATTGCTCCATCTCTGTAACTGGAGTCACCAGAGAGTAGGAGTCATAGTTTGTAAATTCAACATTCCTATGATGATCAGTAATTCATTTGTGACTTCTCCCCCTTGGGCACACTGCAGTAAAGAAACGCTTACTCCGTGGGTGAGATATTAATATTCCCCACTCACCAGTGTTTGCCAAGCAGCGGTATCGTCTGTGCCCTCCTGTTTAGGACTTCCCCATCTAGTTCAAAGGGAGGCCTATCCACCTACTACAGAGCACACAGCGGGAGCCCTCCCCAGGCTCCAGGCCTCTTCCCCGAATCAGTTGGAGACATGTATTTCCTCTGATGGAAAAGGCTTTGAAATAAGTAGTGAAGGAACCCAAAGACCAAGATTTTCTTTTCATGCTCTTCAGAAACTTTTTTTTTGGTATTTATTTCAAAGACTTAAGTGTTCTTTGGGGGGCCCCTAATCATCCTAAGCCCTGGGAATTTACTTCTCTGCAGCTACCCTGCCTCCCCGAGCAGCCCTGCACGGAGCAAAATAATTGTCTGTTTCTGCAAGCAGCCTCCTGTGCAGATGGAGCCTGATTAGCATGTGCGCTTGCAGCAGGCCAGTGCTCCAGCCACATTTGGAAATCCAGCCACTGAGAGAGATGTGGGCTTGACATCCATTAACATTCCTGGGCTCCCTGGGAAATACACATAATAGGGTAAAATTGCCATTAAGGAGAGCAACACTTGAGGGAAATATCCACTCAATAAAGACGGAGCTTCTTCTCATCAACAGCTGAGGGAAAATCCAGTTGCCATAAAGGGTAAAAGAGACATCCTCTTAATATGAGTGGAGATGGCCAGAGTTCAGCAGGTTTGCTGTTCTAATGAGTCCCACCGTCCCGCACTGGATGGCAACTGGCTTATTGGTATGCAGATGCTTCTCAGGCACATTTTGGTCTCAGCAGATCCCAGAACCAGCTTAATGATTTCTTTCCCCAGGGTTGTCTGTATTAACCTTAAGAGAAGGCAAACACTGAAGGAGCTGGTCTTAATATTGACATAGGGCCTTTAAGTCAAACTTTTGGGTTAGAGGAATAGGATCTTGGTATTTTCTTTGCTTGGTGCTGAGGGCTCTTAGAGGGATATACAGTAATCTGAGTCATAGACAATTCCTTCTTTCCCCTCTGCATGTGTAGGGAGAGTTGTTTTGACTGTTTTTCTATTGTCCTTTGTACTGACTATCATAGGATTGAGTGCTGTATGTGCTGCTTTGGTGAGAGTTCTTATTAATGTTTGGGAAATCAGGCAGAAGAGTAACACTGAAGGCTATTTAAACAACTGAAACTCCTTCACATTTTTTTTAAATCTCCTTTGAAGAGACTTGAACCCAATAAATTCCTTATATTTGCTGGGACTCAGGTATGGATCTATGACACAAAATGTCACTTTTTTGAGGTGATTTCTGCTGGGGTTCAGCCATGGCAGGTTCATATGTTCCAGGTAGGGGGGTGAGGATTACAAATGTTAGATAGGAGGAACAGAAATAAGGAAGAAACACCAAGACATAGGACAGTACCAGGAGGGCAACTCAGTGAATTCTGAGTTCTGAGTTCGCCTGTGTTTAATTTTCCATACACTTTTATATTCCAATACAGAAGGGGGGAAGAAGGCAATAGACTGCTTTAACATGACACAAAGGACAACCAGAACAGTTACTCGCTCCAATACCTGTGACATCAAGCCATTGATTCCTGAGCAAAGCCCTAGACCAAGTATCCTGCAAGCAGCCACTCCCTAGGTCAAACCTCCCATTTTAAGCAAAAGAGCAAAGGAATATGCTTAAATTCTTTGACCATTGGTCAAGGTAGGGAGGATCCACCTCTATGGGCCATTTTAATGTTCAAAATACCAAGTAACCACACCCTAAGTCAGGACATCTTGTTTTGTAAGCACACTTGTTGTCAACAACTTTGAAAGAACAAAAATGAGCTCAAACTCTTTGACCTTCATACAGGGTGGAGCAGACTTACATTTTTAGGTCCCCACAAAAATGTCAACCTGTCTTTATTTTGTCTTCACTTGCTCAGTGAAACACTTGGTTTAGGAATCTTGCAACTAGTGTCCTTGACAAGTCACAGGGAGGGGTGAGGTTTCTTGCTGAGTCTGTTTCTTGCATAAAATTATTGCTGTATGGAATAAGCTATCCCAAGCAGCAGGCTTCTTGACTGTGCAGCCTTAGTGTCCTTTCTGGGATGTCATATAAATACACACACTGTTTTGACTCTTCTGTCTCCAAATGGCCTTGATTTGACATCAGACATCTCTACTGTATTTCCAGTTAGTCAAAAACAGCGTCCTGTGTCTCTCAGCAACAACAGTGCCTTGTATGTGTGGAGAGTTTATAATTCACAATATACATTCACATATGTTTTCAAACTTGATATTCACAATGAGCCTCTTTAATAGGTGTCTTTTTTCATGTTTTAGATGAGGAAACCGAGGCTTATGGATTTGTCATTGGAAACGGTGGTAATTTACTCATCATCAACAAAATTTGGACTTGAAGCTATAATATCCTTATTTATATGAGCTGCTTCTTTTTATTAAGAATATTCACTTGATGAGACCAAATCCGAGATCTTATTTTAAGTGGCTGCAATGAATACTTTTCTATGTTTGTCAAACACGCAAATATTTTGATGTTGCAAAATGAAACATGCGTATTTGTGTGTGTGTGTTTACACGTGTGTGTTGTATGTTCATGAGCACATGAAAGAATGTACCCACGAGTGCACATTAGAAGCTAGAGGAGGACATCAGGTGTCCTGTTGCCTTGCCTTAGTCTCTTGAGACTGGATTACTTACTGAACCTTGAAGTAGGCTGGCCTGTAGCAAGCCCTACTGATCCCCTCTGTCTCACCATTCCTGGGGTTATAGAACCATGTGGTCACAGGTTTTTATGTGAATTAGCTGGTTAGGAATGCAAACTCAGAATCTCAGGTTTGCACAGAAAGTACTATTGTTATTCCCCGGAATCATCTGCAGTCCCAGGAAAAGGATTCTCTAAAAGATGACTATTGGACCAGTGACCTGAAATTGATCCTGGGTGCCCACACATAGAAAGAGAACCAACTCCCACAAGTCATTCAATCCCCACACATGTAGGGTAGAGAATAAATAAATGTAATAAATTACAAGATGACTCATATCAGGAAGCCTTTTTACAAGCTATCATGATGTTATTTTCTGTAGGTGAAAATTGAGGAATCACCAGCTGGCCTCATTTACAGAAAGCAATAGCTTCATACTTCTTTTGGGTAATGTGACCTGACTTGATCATATTCATAATACCCCGAGCTCTGTGTTTACACTGAATCTATAGTTCACTCTGAATATTAGTTACAGATCTGGAACCGAATGTGACTACTAGTCACCTGAAAGTGGTGACTGAGTTGACAATTGTCAGGAGGTGAGATGATGTGAGCATGGGAATAGGTCATCATTTCTACTTGTAACATGATGGAACTTAGGAGATATGCTTAAAAGTTTATGGAATCATGCATGGAGGGTTACTGTTGGAAGCCATGACGCTCAGAAGGTAAGGGATTAGAGTAACATAGCTGATAAGAATGATGAGAAGAGAGAAGGAAGGTATAAATGAGGCGATATTATTAGCTTCCATATCATGAAGTCAAAAGTTAACACCTACAATTGAGAAATCAGGAAAAAGATGTTGAGCATTTTTATGACCTCCAATGATTAACTCTAACTTCAAAGCGTAGTGGAATTCAGAGTGGGGACAAGGGCGGGAAGCTTTCTGCTTTCATTATATTCTGCACCATCTGATTTTGAATGCTATACATTAAACACTTTCCAAATCAAAGGGAAACACCCCTATTGTGTTTCAACTATGATTGGCGTATGTGGAAACCAGAGTGACAGGTTAGACTGATGGATGGACACGGGGTGGCCTAATGAGCTAGTACCACAGAGCTGAGTTAGGTTCTGTTGACTAAGCTAGCACATAGCCTGGCCCCTGATCACTGGCTCCTGGCTGAGCCACTTGAGAGCAGTAATAAGAAACATTCACAGCATGTGCCAGGCTCTGGGAGAGCGTGTGGAAGTTGTGATTTAACTAATAACTAGATGTGCCACAATTGAAGTCCTACTTTCTCCTGTAGTAAATGGGGGTTACATTCTAGACTATGCCTTAACTCTGGCTTTCTTCTTAACTTTCTGAGTCCTTTCTATAGTTCTTTCTATCTTAGTTTTACTTGTAATATAAGGACAATTATAAATTTAAACCTACCTTCATAGCCTGTTCTGAATAATCTAAGAGAATACGTTAGAGTAATACATTCTCTCTAGGAAAAGTTTATTACCCGAAAGTTATTAATTGTGTTTTGTACTGAACAGTGTTGGTGTGACCCCAATTTTATCCTTTTTTTTTTTGTTAATAGATTTCTCAATTAAATTACTGATCTGATTCAAAAAGGTTTAGCTTCGGGAAGCTAGATTCAAAACATATTCTCTTCCATTGAGTCTTACAGTTTGAACTGCTTATTACTGGTTAAGGTGGTTTGGAGTAGCCTGTCACATTTACTGAAAACAAAGGAACTTACTGTGGGACAATTGTCGTGTAAGCTGTAAAGATTTGTCACTTGTACTGGTTTAATAAAACACCAATTGGCAATTAGCCAGACAGGAAGTAAAGGAGGGGTGAACAAAATAGGAGAATTCTGGGAAGAGAAAAGGCTCAATCTACAGTCATCACCCAGGCCAGAGGGAGAAAGATGAAAATGCCTCACTGATAAAAGGTACCAAACACATGGCTAACACAGACAAGAATTATAGGTTAACTTAAGATATAAGAGTTAGCTAGAAATATGTCTAAGCTATTGGCCAAATGGTATTGTAATTAACATAGTTTATATTTTATTATTTCAGGTCTGGGTGACTGGTAATGAATAAGCAGCCTTCTTAAACAAATGAATAATTATATTCATATAAAATCTGAGAGAGCTTGGGAAGTAATTCTAGACACAAAAGAACAGAATCAAGCATGCTTCTTGATAGCAGCATTTTCTGTTTGGTAGAGGCAAGTGCATCTAATTTAAGAGAGTTTTCCTGACTCAGCTTTAACTGCAAAAACCTTGGAGCTCTTTTAGAAGACCCTGTCTCTAAACAGTTAAGTAGTGCTTATGAATAGCCAACAGCATGCTTCTTGGTGGTAGCAGGGATCTTGAAACTCCATAAAGTTGTGGCAACAAACATGGCTCCTGCCAATACCTCCACCATGAAACTTGACTCTCAGAAGGTAAGAAATGGGGTGGATCCAGTCATCAAAGCCACAACTTTAATCCTAGCCATATTGCTTAGTAAATTAAAGACTCATGTGGTCAGAAAAATAAAGATATACACTAAATATAGATTTAGATTAAAAAAAAACCCTCTAAACAGTTTACAGTGTATTTAAAAATATATGTAGACTTGGGAGAGAAAAGAAAAAGAATAAAGTTATTAAATAAAAACAAGAAAGAGAGTAAATAGTAGGATGTGGTGGCACACACTTTTAATCCTAGTACTTGGGAGACAGAGGCAAGCTAATCTCTGTGAGTTCAAGGACAGCCTAGCCTACAGAGTGAGTTCCAGGGCAGCCAAAGATACACAGAGAAACCCTGTCTCAAAAAACCAAAAATTGAAGATGAAAACAGAAGAAATAGAGTTTAAAATAAAGTCATATAAAGATGGAAAATACACAGAAAATCTGGATACTATATGTTATTGTGTTGTCTTTGAATAGTTTAACAACTGAGGAAGGAGCAATAGCTGCTAAAAGATATTTGATTATAAATGCTGCTGGGTTAATCCAAAATATATATTTTGAAAATGCCTTGACTTAAAAATTACATCAAAAGATATGTTACGGCCGGGCGGTGGTGGCACACGCCTTTAATCCCAGCACTCGGGAGGCAGAGGCAGGCGGATCTCTGTGAGTTCGAGACCAGCCTGGTCTACAAGAGCTAGTTCCAGGACAGGCTCCAAAGCCACAGAGAAACCCTGTCTCGAAAAAAAAAAAAAAAAGATATGTTACTTTGGAGAAGAGGTTTTGCTTTTGTGTCCACAGGAAAGGAGAAGCTATGGATTCATTCTAGGTTAAGAAAAATCAGGTTTGATCAAGGAAGACCCCTGAAAAATCTCCAATAGGAGCAGATGGCCCAGATAATCGAACATTTCAGAGGACCTCTGTTGGAGTTTCCTGTGAGTTATACATCAAGAACAGCCTGACGATTGCTGGCTAAGATTACCAAACTTCACAGAATGTTCCAATCAGGACATGATCATAATTCTAAATTTTCTTTAGGTCTCGATAAGATTATCAGTGCTCCCAATCAGCAGGAACTATCCTAGAAAACTATGCCCACATTTCCAAAAAAGTGGATTATGAATGTTTGTCTTTGTTTAGAGTGTTGTTTACAAGTTGTTATGGATAATGGTCAGGAGAAAAGGCTAAACAAAGGAGATTAGATTCAGAGTCCTTGTTTTGAAAAGAAAAGAAATGGAAGTACTGTGGGACAAGGGTCTTGTACCTTATAAGGAATTGTTACTTGTATTGGTTTAATAAAACACTGATTGGCCATTAGCCAGGTAAGAAGTACAGTCAGGAAACCAGATAAGGATAATTCTAGAAAGAGGAAAGTCTTAGTCTGCAGTCATCACCCAGACCAGAGGAAGCAAAATGAGAATGATGAGAATGCCTCACTGATAAAAGGTACCAAGCTGCATGGCTAACAGAGACAAGAATTATGGGTTAATTTAAGATGTAAGAGTTAGATAGAAATATGCCTAAGCTATTGGCCAAATAGTGGTATAATTAGTATAGTTTCTGTGTTATTATTTGGGTCTGGGTGGTCAGGAAATGAATGAGCAATCTCTGTTTACAGGAACTTAAACCTTATAAATAACATCTGACTGCTGAGCCTCTCCTTGCAGCTTTGCTGTACCTGATACTGACTCTCATCCAATCACATCCACTCAGACATCCTTTACTGTCAAACATACTGGCCCTCATCTAATCACATTCTCTCAAATAGCCTTTACTCTCAGACATGCTGGTCCTCATCCAATCACATCCTCTCAGACATCATTTATTCTCAGACATACTGGTCCTCATCCAATCATATCTTCTCAAGCATTGTTTATTCTCATACATTCTTAAGATTTAACTTACTAGACTTTAAGAAGTTAATTTAACATGCAAGAAGCTAAAAACCAAGTTACCGTGTTCCCCAAGCCCTTCCTCTGCTTCAAACTTTAGTTTTAGATTGATTCCATGCAAGTCTGGATTAAGGAACCCAAAGCTAGATGAGAGGGTCTAATGCAGAATGAACCCTTCACATTTATTGAAGATTTTTGAAGTTGTGTTATGTTTGTGAGCTAGGACCTGGACAGAAAAGAGTTCTAAATAAAAAAAAGAAAGATTGGAAAGATTGTACATGGCCTTTTGGCTGTTGATGGATATCTGGAAATTCCTTCTTCATCACCAACCTTCATTCCAGCAATTCTGGTTGAAGGGCCATGACCATGTATATAATTTATTTATTTCTTCATGATGTTTTTGCCTCTGTAGAGATATTGTATCCTGGGGATGTAAAACACAAGATGTTTAGGTTGAAACATCAGAAAGGACTAGATTGTATATAGCTGAGTAGAGAGACACAAACTACCAGATGTGGCCTGCACAGACTGCACAGACAAGTCAGGGCAAGAAGAGGCAGACTCAGGCTGAAAGGTGACCTGGAGGAGAGGAGGCTGACTGAGAATAGGAGAGGAATGGATTGTGGGCAAGAGAGAGATAGGGACTGTCTTAGTCCCTGTTCTATTGCTGTGAAGAAACACCATGACCAATTCAATTCTTAAAAGAAATTATTTAACTGGGACTTGTATGTATGTATGTATGTATGTATGTATGTATTTATTTATTTATTTATTTATTTATTTTTAATTTAATTGCATTTTTGAGGGTTAGTCCACGAGATCATGGTAGGAAACCAGACAGGTGCAGCACTGGAACAGAAATTGAGTTCTTTTTTTTTTTTATTAAAAATTTCCACCTCCTCCCATTTCCCTCCCCCCTTCCTCCTCCTTCTCCAGTCCAAAGTGCAGTCAGGGTTCCCTGCCCTGTGGGAAGTCCAAGGTCCTCCCCGCTCCATCCAGGTCTAGGAAGGTGAGCATCCAAACAGACTAGGCTCCCACAAAGCCAGCATGTGCAGTAAAATCAAAACCCAGTGCCATTGTCCTTGGCTTCTCAGTCAGCCCTCATTGTCAGCCACATTCAGAGAGTCCGGTTTGGTCACATGCTCCATCAGTTCCAGTCCAACTGACCTTGGTGAGCTCCCATTAGATCAGCCCCACTGTCTCAGTGGGTGGGCGCACCCCTCAGTTCTTTACATCCTGTTCTGCAGTGGGTAGGGAGAGAGGGAGAGGGAGAGGGAAAGAGAGAGCGGGAGAGAGAGAGAGAGAGAGAGAGAGAGAGAGAGAGAGAGAGAGAGAGAGAGAGAGAGAGAGAGACTTGTACTTTTGAAACTTCAAATTCCACCCCCAGTGACATCTTCAACAAGAACACACCTACCCCAGAAAGGCTATACCTCCTTATCCTTCCCAAAGAGATCCACTAACTGGAGACCAAGTATTCAAACATATGAACATATTAGGGACATTCTCATTCAAACCATCACAGTTAGTAACTGACTAAAATCAGACTATAAGTATTGGAACCAGTGTTTGATCTAAGTTCAGTGTGGGCACAAAGCTCTCACTCAATTCTGCTTTCTACTGCAGTCTCCCTTTAGTGAAAGGCAACTGGGTGCTAATAATTAATAAAAATAAATAAATGCATACTATTTATTTTTTAAAAAATTCCTGTAAACTAATATGGTGTGGTTGAAGACATGGGCTGCTTTTGTTGTACCATAAGGTACCAAGCCGTGTTTCCCTATCTGCTTACATAAGCTTTAGCAATAAAACTATGCTTGCAAACAAGAAATGGGAGCTGAATTGCAAGACCGGGAGAAGGCTGGGAGAGCAGGGCAGCAGGGACAACTCTACCCCTTCCACTCCATGACAAAAGTTATCTTTATAGTACAAGAAGTACTTACGTCTTTGGAGACTAAGTAGGTTTAGGATGCTTTGTTCTTATTTTATTCTCTTTAAAAAACTAAATGAAATAGTCCATTAAAAAGAAATTCTTCATCTCAAACTGTTGACTGCTATGCCTCTTAATTTTAGCTTGTTAAATTTGGGATCTTGAAACAAAATCCCACACATAAATGTTCTCTGGGCCCATGGCATTTCCATTTGCTTGTGAATTGGATTAGTTTTCATTTATCTTAAGCTCTTGCCTCTCGTTTCTTTTTGTTTTGAGATACTTAGCAAATGTTGACAGTTATGGTTGGCTTATTAAGCTCCCTCAGTTATGCAAATGATTCCTGTTAGTTGTATTTCTATTAATTGAAGGAAGCTTTAAGTTTTCTGGGTATCTGAGGACTTACTAGTGAAATATTGCTTATATTTCATTTAACTTTTTTTTTTGCTTCTTCAGGCATCAAGTTGACCTTTTTTTCTAGCCCCCTTTAGCTCTACACTTCCTTTTGGAATCTACTGTTTGCTTGACATGAAAAATGAACTTGTACAATTATAGACCTAGTGGCATTTTCTCAGCTCATTCTTCTTGGTCGCTCTGTTGTGGTTGACACTGCTCCCACTCGCCTCAAAGCCTCCTGCTCCTTTGGCCCCCACAACATGATTTTTTCTGGCTTATTCGTCCCTGTGACTGTTCTTTCTTGTCTCCATCCTCTCTGCTGTCTTCTCTATAGAGCAGTGCTTTGTGGCTGATTTCTGCATTTTGACACTTGTGGGTCACTCCCAATAACTGTGTGACGCACAAGTTCCTAGATTGAAGCTCTTCAAGTCTTGAGGGGACTAGAGAGTGAGTGCTCAGAGGATACACTTGGAATCCAACAGGGCTTGCCAATTTTTTACCATTGGGAATTTTCTCTGTGGGTTGTGTGGAGCTGAGTTCCTTACAGTTACTTTACAGACAGCAGTAAATTCAGGTTAGGAGAATAAGGGTACAGGTCAAAGATGAGGACAGCTGGGTCCAATGGATGAAGTATCAGAGACAGCAAGGGACAGAAAGTCGAGAGAATTTACAGAGATGTCAAGTAGAAGGCATTTGACAGATGTGAGAAGGAGCAAGAGAGGGTTCAGATCTCTGGAGCTGTAACAGGGTTCAGGGATAGTGACAGCTATCATGCATTGGGAACAGAAGTCCGGGACCCAACCATTCAGTTAGGCTTGGCTGGAGTCTGGGGCAGGTATTAAGATTTGACAGAGAAGCATGGGTCCACTGCTCCTGAAGACTCAGTTGGTCCATTGAGATCCAGCTAGGGAGGAGAGAGGTGACCTTGACAGTGGAGTGAAGAGATGTGGATACCAAGGATGTTCATTCTGAGATAAACAAACTTGAGTGCCAAGCTACAGCCAGGCCAAGAAGCTTTGCTCTTAGTGCCCAACCTCATTTCTGACTCTAAGGTGGTGGTTTTATCCTGTATTTTCACCTAGATTTTGGCTGGATAGAAGCTGACCTAGAGATCCTGGTACCTGCAGATCATGTCCTCACATCTGTCTTTGGACTGGCTTCCCAAATCCAAGCTGTATTTTCTGGTTTGTCTTCAGTCAATCCAGATTCCATTAACTCACTCCTCTCATCAAGAATGAATCCAGGGATGCTTGTCGCTCCTCTTTATGTCAAAGCATTGCTTCAGAAGGCTGCTGACCCAGTCACCCATGATTAACGACCCAGCCACAATAAGCACAGAACAGTCTTCTTACCGCTGGATGTGTGCCCTCATTTCCTCGAGTGTCCCTCCCTCCCTCATCAACCCACTGGAATAGCATCGTTTCCCTTAGAAAAGTAACTGTATCTTAATTGCCAGAACCTGAGGACGTATCTGCCTCTGGGAGAGCAAGAATCAAGGCCTTCAATCAATTGAACTTATAGTGGGAAAATAACCCAATTATCCAGTGGACCTTACATCATTATGAAGACTTTCGTTGGAAAAGGGAAGCTGAAAAGATTCAGAGAGGATGTGATGATAGAAAGGATGTCCAGTCAGGAATGGCGGTGCATGCCTGTAATCCCAGCACTTGGGAGGCTGATGCAGGAGGATTACTACCAGTTTAAGACCCCTTGTATTATAAAGTTCTAGGTCAGCCTGGGCTACATGAGCCTTTGTCTCAAAATAATAATCAGGGGTCACGTGTTCTAAAAGAAACAGGACTTGAAGAAGGCAGGTAGGGGTGACTAGCCAGGCAGTCTTTAGGAGGTAGAAAAGTTAAGAAATAAATCCGACTCAGACAGATCTGACTAAGAGCTGATAAAAAGAATAAAGTCCTGCCAACATGTTGATTGAAACCTGAACCCGACTCCTGTCTACAGAATGAAGAGCCTGTACTGTGAGAAACCTCTGAGTCTATGGTGGTCTTTAACAGCAACCATGGGAAGTCAGTATACTTCCTAGCCTCAAACAGCAAGTGTTTCTTAGGAGCCATGTGTCCCATAACAAAGAAACTGAGCGTGGGAGGCAAGGAGAGAAAGATTTCTGTGGACCTACTTCCTCTTCCGTTTGTCTTACTCATTCGCTCATGTCATGCACATTTAGTGCTTATATGTTGGTCCAGGTCAGTCCTCATACCCCAAAGCTTACAAGCGACCCAGAGACACAGAGCAAATATGAGAAGTCTAAAAATGTTATTGGGTAGAACTGGATGTCTATCTTAGTAGCAGAGCCTTTCCTGACATGCTTTAGGTCAGAGGTTTTATCTGCAGCGTCACCCTAGAGGGCATGAGAGGCTGGCCGTGGTTACACATGTGGGAAAAGGCAAGGAGGTTCTAGGACAGAGAGGGAAGGAGACAACTGGTCTTAGATAGGGTTAGAAGACCTTACTGAAGAAGTGCGATTTTAAATGAGAAAGAAAATTTCTGGAAATACTTGATTTTAATTTCTGAGACAGATATGTGCTTCGTGAGCTCCACGACTTTGGGGGAGCCAGCCCTCTTGATCTCGCATATCTAGATGACGGAGTCTCATTTTTTTCTTTTTCTTTTTCTTATTTTGAGGTAAAGCACCCTGGAGTTCTGTTCAGAGTGTTGTAACTTAAGCACATTATGTCCAACTCCAAATGTTCCCTCTGTAACTTCCTGTTTAACACTCTTGCAGTCATTGTCCGTGACGATGAGGAGACTCTTTTCAGCCCTATTCTTCACGTAGACATCGGGAAAATGCGCAACAAAGAAATTAGCCTTTAAAATCTAATCCAGGTTTTTGTTTTGACCCTTGTTTGATGAGGTATAAACATGTGATATTCTGTATGCCGTCATGACTAATAATAACATTAATCTACTCTGGAATCCATAAAGTTAGTTTCCGGGCCAAACACTTTATGTTATGATGAAGTATATTGTATAATGGAAGAACTTGAGTATGGATGCCTTTTATTAAAATTGGTTTTTATAGTTAAAGGACCTTTTAGTGAGAGAAAAGGGTTGACTTCAGAATTATCTATGCTGTGCTGACTTTATGGCCCCCTGAGGTCCTCTTCAAATGCAAATGTGGGTGTTCATTAAGCAGAAATGGTCTCCAAACTGTTATGCCTTGCCATGCTAATGCAGGTGGAAGTTTGAAAGCTTCCTGCCTTTATTTTTTTTCTCCATTACTTTTTGGGAGAAGAGGTACTGGCTGGGGATTATGTATAGCCAAGCTGACTGCTGGAGACGCTCTGTGATGATACATTTATATTCCGAAGCAGGGACTCGCTTTACTGATATAGAACATTCCATGCCCAGTCACATTTGCAAACACTAGGGCAAAGGCATGTGTTTTTACCATGAGTAGCTCTTTCAATAGATGTTTAGATAATGTATCCTAATAGGTAAAACAGCCAGCCAACCAAACACATGTAAAATCAACTCTCTCTTCCCAATGCGCAGAGCAAATATTTATAGAATTACAGAGATTTCAACTTGAATTCCCTTTGCTTTTCATTGTTGTTTCACATACACACTATTAGGCAAACCGTTTGGTCATTGCCTTAATACTTACTTTGGAAAAAATTGTTCATGTGTGCATGTGTGTTGCATGTGTGTACACAGAAGCAAATGTGTAGGAAGTCATGGCATTTAATGTCTCCAAGTGCCTTTCTCTCTCTTTCTCTACCTTCTTCCCTCAAGACAGGCAGAGTCTTTCACCAAATTTGGAACTCACTTTTGGTTAGGTTAGCTTGCCAGAAATCCCCAACAATCCTCTTATCTCTGCCTTCAGTGAAATGCTGGGGATATAAGTGCTCATGGCTTCTCCTGGCTGGTTTTGTGTGGTGATGGAGATTCAGACTCAGACTCTCATGATTGAGCAACACTTGCTCTTACTGTGCCATTTCCCCCATATTTTCTCTTACCATGTGTTGCGTGAATTCTAATTGGTCTTAATAATAAAAGCCCAGAGTCAGTTATTGGGGTAAAAGCTGAAAGATCAGAGAAGCAGAGCGGCCAGCCCCTAGAGTTCCAAACGCTCAAACTGAATATGCAAGATCTTGTCTCTATGGCTCCTCAGACTGAATGCACTGAGCTCCTGTTTTCTCCTGCCTTATAGTCCTCTCTCTGCCCAGTCATATACTTTCTTGCCTCTACTTCCCTAGTGCTGGGATTAAAGGCATGTGACTCCCAAATAGTAGTATTAAAGGAGTAAGCCACTACCACCTGGCTCTATTTCTCTTTTAGACCAGATTAATCTCATATAGCCCAGCGTGGCTTTGAACTCACAAAGATCCATCTACCTCTGCCTCCTGAGTGCTAGGATTAAAGGTATGTGTCACCACTGCCTGGCCTCAATGGGCTAAGTAGTAGCTTAGCTGTGCACTCTGATCTTCAAGCAAGCTTTATTTGTTAGATCACAAACAAAATATGTTCAGAACTATGTGTCATTATGTATATAATTAAATATAGTCTCCAATGTTTGCTATTTTACAACTCAAGCTAAGTGAGTTGAACGGAAAGGATTAGAGGCATGCTTGAATAGATTAGTCCTCAGATGTGCAGTTTAGCAGGCGTCAAATACTCACTTGCTTGGAGTTATGAATGATGAATGATCTGAAGATACATGAGTCCTTGATGTCCCAGAATGCAACACTCGCCATCACTACTCCTATCTGTCATGGTTGTGTCATAGTTGGGCAAGCCAGGCTCTTTTGACTTGGCAGGGTAGAATGCTGTCATAAGCACTAACTTGGGTGTATTCTAGAAGGAAGTCTGGCTGTTGCTTTAGTGCTAGTTCAAGATATTTTTGCCTACTGTCTAAATGCATTCATGCTAAGAAATAACATTTCTTGTTTAGAAGACAGGATGTAGGTTGAAGGCAGGATGGAGGGGGAGAGTAACAAAGGAGACATCTTGATGGGGGGAGTATTTTTGGGTTAGGAAGAAACCTGGTGCCAGGGAAACCTCCAGGAACCCACAAGGATGACCCCGACTAAGACTCCTAGCAATGGTGGAGAGGGTACCTGAACTGGCCATCTACTGTTAGCAGACTGGTGACTTCCCCAATTGTCGTTAGAGATACTTTATCCAGTAACCTATGGAAGAAGAGGCAGAGATCCACAGACAAGCACTACTTGAACTCCGAGAGTCGTACAGAAGAAAGGGGTGAAGGATTGTACAAGTCAGGGGTGTCATGATGGGAGAACCCGCAGAGACAGCAGACCTGAACTCACCAGAGCTCACAGACACCAAACCAACTCTAAGGGAGCCTGTATGGGACTGACCTAGACCCTCTGCATGTATGTGACAGCTGTGTAGCCTGGTCCCTTAGTAAGACTTATAACTGGGAACAGGATCTCCCCCTGGTGCTGACTTTTGATAACCTGCTCCTCAGGCTGGATTACCTGGCCCCGCCTTGATATAAGGGGAGGAGTTTTGTCCTGCCTCAGCTTGACAAGCCATGCTTTGTGGGAGGCCTGCCCCTTTCTGAATGAAGCATGGAGATGGAGAGGGAGAAGATGGGGATGAGGGTGGATGGGAAAGGGGAGGGAACAGGAAGAGAGGAGGGAGAGAAAACTGGTTGCTAGGTAAAATAAATGTAGAATGTTATTTATTTATTTATTTTTTATTTTTATTTTTATTTTTTTTTGGTTTTTCGAGACAGGGTTTCTCTGTGGTTTTGGAGCCTGTCCTGGAACTAGCTCTGTAGACCAGGCTGGTCTCGAACTCACAGAGATCCGCCTGCCTCTGCCTCCCGAGTGCTGGGATTAAAGGCGTGCGCCACCACCGCCCGGCCTTAGAATGTTATTTAAATAAAAAATAAAACAAGCTATTATTAAAAGTCATGTTTACTTCTAAATGTAGGCCTAAGGTGGATATAACCAGCTGTGTGAACAATTTCTGAGCTGTGGAAATTGTGGAACTTGTAAGAACTGTCAGGGAATGATATATAGGGTGGTCTCTTCGGAAAATGTTACTAATTTGGCTTCTGATAAAGGCACTTGTTGGGAACCCTTCTCCCCGGCCTCCTTTGTTGTTTGTATCTTTATGGTACATTTGTTGGTAAGTCACTGTCTTACAATCAATGCATATGTAATACAAAGTATTTTTTTTTACATGAGGAATTGAGGATAAAGGAAAACAGAGACTCTGGAAAAAAAACTAAGATGAACTCAGAAATGAATGAAATAAACAAAACAGAAGAGGAGACTCCCGTTTCTTGGCCATGATACTGAAGTTAGCATCGTGGACTATTCTAACGCTAGGCTGCTAGGCCAAGAAGGAAAATAGTCTTCACTGTATCTCTCTGGCTGCATACAAGAGTAGTGAGGCCTTCATTAACCACCCCTCTGGAGTAGCAGCTGACTCCAGAAGCCAACCAGCTACTAAAGGTTCATCTATTTCTGGACAGGGTCTGGCTGCTGTCTCTTGTGGTGCTGGCTCTCCAGGTCACACCCACCCACTCCCTTGGCTACCAGCATGTTCTTCCACACTCTTCACAGAGTTTGCCTCGCATGCTATCATTTTTGTTCTCACATTGTGGTTTCTATCAAGAATATTCTCTCAGGCAAATGCTACTTCCTCTAGAATGTAAGCCTTCCTTGCTGTGCCTGTTACCTACTTCTCCCTTTACCCAGACCGTTGCTTATCTTTAGGATCCATAGCTCATTATGCTTATCGCCCTTGCCTAACTGTAAAGTTCTTTGGGGGAGGGGAGAGGTGTGCCTCATACTGTAATTAAACATCTCGAGTTGGTGCTCGATACTTGCTTCTTTGATTGATTGAATGAATGGCCTGTATTTAGTAAGGCTTGAGATTCTGTGTAAATTGCACAGGCTTGGCTTTCTTCCCAACTCCGAGTGAGCTATTCTTTCCGAGCCGCGTTTGATTTTAAAAACAGAATTAGGGGGCTATGAAAACAGCCTGCAATGAGTTATTCCAGCAGTCTCACTGTTTCTTAAGAGTGGGAGCGTTTCTTTTATGATGCTTTTCATTTACAGCATGGCCTTACAGCCAGCTCTTTTTCGAAACACAATCCCATTATTACAGCTGCCTTTTGCCTCAAACAACTTCCCATAACATTAGGGGTATAATATTGCAAGAATAGCTTCTGACAGAGAGGTTTCTACTTTGCAGTCGGGGGGATACAGGATGTCAAATTGCTTATCATTTCTGGATCTGAAGGGAAGTAGTTTGAAGATTTTTATTTTACCTATGTGCTTCCAGTCAACCATGGCATGGAAAACATATTTCCCTATCTAGGACAAGGAAATGGTTCAGATAATTCTCACACTTTACCGAAAACCAAACATGAAATAGAAATGATTTTGCTTCCTTTTTTTTTTTTTTGATGATCCAAAAAGAAAGAGAATATGTAGGAAGAAATAAAAGACTTATATTCATTTTGAAAATTTGTTGGTGAACTTTTAGAGAAAAATGCGCGTATGAGCTCTTACATATTCCAGAGTCTCAATACTGCAGGTCACACAAGGAAATTCAGAAATGTAGCAGAAGCTGGAAATATAAAAACCCAGTAAAAACTGGTTATCCCAGTAGAAAAAAAGCCCAATGAATGTGATGGCACCTTTGCTTCC
Source organism: Chionomys nivalis (assembly GCF_950005125.1). Lineage (NCBI taxonomy): Eukaryota > Metazoa > Chordata > Mammalia > Rodentia > Cricetidae > Chionomys > Chionomys nivalis. The sequence continues at coordinate 35,749,652 of NC_080101.1, forward strand.
TGTCTCTAATGGCAGAGGCAGCTCTGCCCTTTGGGTCCTTCACTTTAAGTGACCAATTCTCTACTTAGTTTCCTGGGATGAGCTGCTCTTTGTCTTCATGTCTAATACAGCAAAACTGGACTAACTGGCTATCACGAGAGGGTGAAATAAGTACCCAGGAACTCTGCTTAGTGGGCAACATGCATGTATGTGTGTTTGTGTGTGTGTGTTTATTAGTATATGTATGTGTGTGTTTATGTGTGCATTTATGAGTATGTGTGTATGTGTGCATATATGTGTGCACATGGGTTTGTATGTTTGTGTATGGATGTATGTGTATATGTGTTTGTATGTGTGTGTATGGATGTATGTGCATATGTGTTTGTATGTGTGGGTATGGATGTATGTGCATATGTGTTTGTATGTGTGTGTATGGGTGTATGTGTATATGTGTATGTGTGGGTATGGATGTATGTGTATATGTATGTGTGCGTATATGAGTGTGTGTTTATGAGTGTGTATGTTTCTGTGTATTTATGAGTGTGTATACGTGTATGTTTGTGTGTGTGGATGTGCATGAGATGCGGTTGGCATAGCAACAAGATGAAAAGGAAACAGACTTGGTGTTTCATCATACACTCTCTTGTGCTCTGCTTGCTCATATCCTTTGGATGATTATGAGTATCTTCATGATTTTCTCAGGTCTCATCCAGAAGTGTATCCTAAGGATCCAATGAGCCAGCAGCACATGAAGCACCACCGTGGGGCTCACAGAACACTGCTTCCTGCACTTCTCTATGCCCATGGGAAGACATCTGCTCTATCCTGCCCTGATTCTTTTTATGGGACTGGTCAAGGGAAGGAACGGAACCTTTAAGCTTGGCGATCAGTGGGAACACTGTTGTCTCTTAGGACACACCACGCTGACAGTCGCTCTTCTCCATTCCTATATGGTTATCTTAAGACAAATGTCTGCAGTGTAAACTGCCACTTAATGGCAGGAGTGGCTACTGGAAAATAGTTTTTAGAATGGTGGCACTGAATATTGTTTACATTTTGCACGACAAAAGGTAAACATAAGCATACAGTTCCTTATAATTGGCATTCAGTTTCCTACATGTTTCTGTGCTATGGCAATGTTAAAAATGCTGTAGACATCAGAGGCTTAAAAGAACAGCCATGAAGAATGAAGGAATAAATGTTTAAATGAGCCTTTCCTCTCTTTGTAAAAGAAGGATAACAACTCAGCCATGGCAGCAATTGCAACAGCACTTAGCTTTCATCCTTTAGTGTTTACTCTGAGCAAAGTCAGGAGCTCTTATCTGCTCTGCCTATAACAAGGTTAAAATGAGAAGCCCCAGGCTCTGGGACAACCTCAGTCATTTCCTTTCCCTGTCATGAGAGGTGGCCAGGGCACTGCTTTCCTCTGGGTCTATACTTTCTCCTCTGTATCTGATTTTTCCCCCCTGTTCTTCAGCTTTTGAGTTTATAAAGTAAAGGCCTAGTTCAAATAGGAAGAACTACTTTAATAGATAGGGGCTGCTGTGTAACAGGCAGGTGATTTCCATAATTGCCCTCTCATTTTCTATACCCCTCTTATTAGGGGTAACTCAATCCACCCTTGTGGGCTCCTCTGTATAGTTGCTTAGCCTCATGGTAGCAATGTTCCATGAGGTGTACTCCTGACCCAGGCCTGCTAGTTCTCGCACAGGAGTGTGGTTCTAACGACTCTTCTCCTCTCTGTAGATGGACTTTTCTACACTGACAGCTCCCCAAACTGACACAGAGATTTATTATTAATTATGAAATCCTGGCCTTAGCTTAGGCTTGTTTCTAACTAGGTCCTATAACTTAAATCAACCCATATTTTTATTACTTTACCTTCTACCATGTGGCTTTTACCTCTCTTCCATTTGGTGTGTCTAATTTGTTCTTCATCTGACTGGCTTCTCCGGCTTTCTTCTTCCCTGCATTCTCTCTGCCCAGAAATCCTGCCTGACTGTTGGCCGTTCAGTTTTTTATTGAACCAATCAGAATGACACATCCTTATGGTGAACAAGGAGATTATTCCACAGTACCTCTCTTCCTTTTCCTCACTGTCTTCCCAGGCCAGATTGACCCAGTTTATTAGGTGTGTGTCTTCTTAGTCAGTGTTCCATTTCAGTGAAGAGACGCCATGATCATAGCGACTCTTATAAAGGAAAGCATTTAATTTGGGCTGGCCTACAGTTTCAGTTCTAGTACATTGTCATCATAGTGGGAGGCATGACTGCAGGCAGGCAGACATGGCACTGGAGAAGTAACTAAGAGTTCTACAACCTGATTGAAAAGCACCAGGGAGAGATAGATAGATAGATAGAGAGAGAGAGAGAGAGAGAGAGAGAGAGAGAGAGAGAGAGAGAGAACTGGGTCTATCTTGAGCATTTGAAACCACAAAGCCCACACCCGGTAAGACACTTCCTCCAACAAGGCCACACCTCCAAATCCCTGTCAAGTTAGCACTACCACCTAATGACCAAGCATTCAAATTTATGAGCCTATGAGGGCCATTCTTATTAAGCCACCACAGCATACATAATGGACACACATTCTCAGTTCTGCCACAGGACTCCCTTACATGTAACTGCTGGTCTCTCTTTCTTGCACAGCCCTGCATGGTCCTGATGTAGATCTATGGTTAGATGTCATGGTTTACTAATGATGGCATAGCAACAGGATGGGAACAGAACAGACTTGGTGTTTCATCATACACTCTCTTGTGCTCTTCTCTGCTCATATCCTCTGGATGACTGTGGGTATCTTCATGCTCTTCAGGTCTCATTTCCAGAAGTGTATCCTAAGGATCCAATGAGCCAGCAGCACATGAAGCACCACCGTGGGGCTCACAGAGCACTGCTTCCTGTACTTCCCTATGCCCATGGGAAGACATCTGCTATATCCTGCCCTGATTCTTTTTATGGGACTGGTCAAGGGAAGGAACGGAACCTTTAAGCTTGGCGATCAGTGGGAACACTGTTGTCTCTTAGGACACACCACGCTGACAGTCGCTCTTCTCCATTCCTATATGGTTATCTTAAGACAAATGTCTGCAGTGTAAACTGCCACTTAATGGCAGGAGTGGCTACTGGAAAATAGTTTTTAGAATGGTGGCACTGAATATTGTTTATATTTTGCACGACAAAAGCTAGGCGGTGGTTGCACACGCCTTTAGTCCCAGCACTTGGGAGGCAGAGGCAGGCGGATCTCTGTGAGTTCGAGGCCAGCCTGGTTTACAAGAGGTAGTTCCAGGACAGGAACCAAAAGCTATGGAGAAACCCTGTCTCGAAAAGAAGAAGAAGAAAAAGAAGAAGAAGAAGAAGAAGAAGAAGAAGAAGAAGAAGAAGAAGAAGAAGAAGAAGAAGAAGAAGAAGAAGAAAACTTAGAAAGGTGTCAGGGAAACATTGTAATGATAAGCAAGCAAGAGACAGCTACTTGATGACTACAGAAGAACCCAGAAGAGCTTCTCATTGCAGGTTCACTGACTGTATGCATGTAAGTGTGAGTATGTGTGAGCCACAGCATGTGTGTGTAGAGTTTAGGACAATTTCTTTTGGTACTTTTTTATTGAAAATATTTGTTTCATAAAATATAGTCTGATCATGCTTTTCCCCTCTCTCACCTCCTTCCACAAATTCCTACCCACCTACTCATCCACCCAATGACATGCCCTTTCTCTTTCTTTCTTTAAAAAAGACAGACAACACACACACACACACGGTAGGATCAAAAATAAGTAAGAGAGAAGGACAAAAACGGCTAAAGAAACCTATATGAAGCAAAAATTTCTAGAAAACTAAGATTCAGTTCATTTTATGTTGGACACCTGTGACTGTCCCAATGACTTGTAGCACACTTTGGGTTTGTTAGAACCCTTACATTGGCTTCCAGAGGAAGTATGACTAAAGACATGGATGTGACTTTTCTTGGCTTAGGTGAAAGCATGTCTCCTCAACAAAATTAATAAAAAATATTAAGTCTTGAAGGTGACTATCACATGCTATATCACTGATAAAGATGATAGATCACAGATAAAAAATAGACAATCAGAGCAAATAACAGAAACAAAAATCAAGAACAAATGGTGACCAAAGCCAGGGCTTTTGTGAAAGAATTGTCACTAGACTGGCAGTCAGCTTTTCACTGACAACATAGGGCAGATATAAGCTACAAGCCCAGAGAGAGGAGGAGAGGCAAGGAAAGGAAAGGTGAAACCTGAAAGTCATAATGCTATGAGAAGCTGGAAATGGCATCATAAAACATGGGAGGAAAGCAAAAATAATGACTGCAGGCTGGGCTGGAACCAGGAGAACTCAGGGTACTGGAGACAGCTATATGGAAAAAATAGAACTGAAATCCAGGAGTAGAGAAAACACTACCAGGAAGGTGGGAGGAAGCTGAGCAGCTCACACTGTGGTGGTTTGAACAGGGATGCCCCCCACATGCTCTGATGTTTGTGTGCTTGGTCACCCAGAGAGTGGCACTGTTTGAAAAGGATTAGGAGGTGTGGCCTTGTTGGAGCAGGTGCGGTTTTGTTAGAGGAAATATGTCACTAAGAATGGGCTTTGAGCTTTCAAAAGTCCATGCCAGGCTCCGTGGCTCAGTCTTCCTGTTTCCTGTGGATCTATTGTAGCACACTTAGCTACTCCTCCAGAACCATGGCTACCTGCATGCCACCATGCTCCCCAATGTGATGCTAATGTACTAAACCTCTGAGAGTAAGCAATCCTCAACTGAAAGCTTTCTTTTATAAGAGTTTCTTTGGTCATGTTTGTTTCTTCACAGCAATAAAATAGTGACTAAGACACACACACACACACACACACACAATCTCTGTACTTGGAAGGTAGATAGGAGTTAAAGGCCAGCTTCAGTTATATAAAGAGGTTTAGACCAGCCTGGGCTACATTAACCCAGCACATAACCAGTCTCTCTCTCTGTCTTTCTCTCCCCCACCCACACACAGAGGGGGTGATAGGAGATGTTGGTAGGAGTCACCTTTGCTGCTATAATCAAAGCTGCAACAATGCTCCTAGCTCACAAATAAAAATGTTTATCAGTAAAGATACCAAGAAATTATATCTTACCATTTGTGGGATACCTTTTGTTTTATAGACACCACTAAGTTGTTGCCTAAAGTACGGGTGAAGCTCTCAGAGCTGAGAATATGGAATTACATGACATTGACCCCCCCCTTTTCAGAATTAGCCATGGAATTGGCATCACATCACCATTTTAATTTAGATTCCTTGCCAGGGAGAAAGATCAAGTGGTTCTTTGTTCACCAATACCGTTTTCTTTTGTCGGCATCACCTCCTCCTGGCCTTTGCCACCCTCTGTTCTGTGCTCTCCTCACTTCTACTCTGTGTGTAGGAGTTCTGACACCTAGCATCAGTCTGTGGCTTGTCTCCATTCTCTGGCTCTATATTTGGAAGTTCCAATTATTTTTCCATTTTATGTATTTTTTTTGAGAATTTCATACATATTTTTATTATATTTTCCCCCAGCTCCTAGATTCTTCTCCATCTCCCTACCCAGTGGACTGCCTTCATATTCTTTCTCTGTCTTGTGAAAACCTCAAACTCCAAAAAAGAAACAAACAAAATGAAAACAAAACATACTAGAAAATGGTTTATGTTGGCCGGCTATTGCACATGGGGCCTTCCCTGGCCTGTGGTTGCTATACTCAGTGTTACCCCATTGAAAAAAACATTTTCCCTCTCTCAGCAGTTACCAATTAGAAATAGCTTCATGGCTAGGGAAGAAACTTCTAGCCCACTTCCTTTCTTTAGATCTTGGATGTTTTTCCAGCTGGAACTGGTGCAGTTCTTGTCACTGTTACTGTGAGCTTATTCGTGCATCTGTCCTGTTGTGCCTGGAAGATGCTGTTTCTTTGGGGTCACCTCTGGCTCTCGCAGTCCTTCCACCCCATCTTCCACATACATCACTGGGCCTTGAGGAGAGAAGTAGCCTTGGACAGCAAGCCCTGTCTTAGCCCCTTGTAGCGTGTAGTTCTTAATGCTCCCTGTAGTATGCCCTGGAGATGTAGCATCCTGTCAGGGAGAGATGAGCACAGCAGCCTGGACTCTGTTCCAGCCCTTTTCTAGAAGCAAACTGCCCTTCAGTGTTTAACACCAGCAAGTCACATTGGTCAGTGTGGATGCCTTTCCAGCTAGCTCTGCTGCAAGTATGGGGTGAACAGTGGAGAGTCCCCACTCCCACAGCTTTCTTAGATCTCAAAAGATCTGCTCACAAAGAGCCCAAGTTCTTGATGGCCCTTGCTGCCAATTTGCTAGCAAGAAACCCACTTCACGTAACTCAGGGCAGCAGCAAGTCTGTGTGGTCATTGGTCTGTCTGTTTTGTGACTCCCTAGACAGATTTAGCTAAACTGAAAACTGATCTATAGCCAGCTCCGTGGAACCAATTTCCATAGAAACCTATTTCATGCATCTATTATGACCTTTTTTTTTTCTGTTTGGATAGAGCATCGAATTTTGGTTTGGAAAAGAAATTGCATTCCTTCTTTGAGTTAACTTTGCTATTATTATTTGATTTTTCTGCTATATGTGAATTTTAACTATGAGTTTTCCTAATTCCATTTCAAAATCCCACTGGCAGTGTTATGAATCTACATAGAGCATTGCTGGGAAAAAGTCATGTCTTTCTGGAGACCTCCCATCCATCAACACAACATATCTCTACCTGTTCAAGTTTCTTACTGATATTTCTCAAAAAACATGTAGTATCTTTATCAAATCCTTTTATGCCTTTCATTGGGTATACGTAGTGTAACACACAGCTGTGAAAGACTCAAAGTAGATACTTTTTCGCAAATACTATGCTTTTGTTTTTCTAATTGATTATTGGTGATGTAGGGCATGGTAGCATCAGGGGTCAGTGAACGGTTCAAGAGTTCCAAGAGGCAGCTACAAAGGGTGCCCTTTGCTAATGCTTCAGTGCTGGTTTGGCTATCTGGAGTAGCTCCACCATGTTATCCTTGAAGTTGTACACTGAAGATGAAGTATGATGGAAATTTGGAGCAAACACTCAGAACTGAGGCAGCTCCCGGGGCCTCACTCCACTGTTCTGCCTCCTCAGGGAAGCTTCTTGACCCTTGTAACCTTACCCTTGCTGCCATGGTTGGTGCTCTTCAGCCACCAAAGTGCTCAGATGTGGGGGTCAGCATGCCCTCTTTAGGTGCAGAATTGCTCATCAGGACTTAGGTATATCTAAATCTTGTCACACCAGCATTTTTATAATAATTACATTATTTGCAATACATTTATAATATAATGGTTATAATAATACATAGCATATATTAATATAACAACATATAATAGTCAATATTTAATGTATAATTGTCTGATATATCAGGCAAAGTGTGAAATCACAGTGGGTCAAAACATCAGAAGAGCCCATGAAACCACTATCAAAAGAAATGAAAAACTTCTTGTTCTGATCATGGAGCAAGGGACCCACATTTTCATGGTGTGTTTTCTATTCAAATTACATACCTCGCGCTTTTTCAGTGTTGGAGACAATTAGGACCTGTGTATATTGATCTTTTCACAGATCTGTCTCTTCTCAATCACAATTCTCTGTTCCAGTGGGTATGTTCAATTTCGGTACATATTTTAGGATGAAATTTTGTTAGCCATTTGAAAGCACCTCCTGGAGCCAAATGCCTTGGCAATGATTTGTGCATCTAAACACATCAAAACATGATAAAATTTAGACATTTTATAAAACCCTACTAGTTCAGAGATGTGCATAGCTCAGACACAGGGATCAAAGAGATTGTTCAAAGGTAGCGATGTGGGGCTGTGACTGTTCTGGGTTCATGTAGAACCCACATGCTTTTCCACAGACAAGGACAAAAGTGAAATCCGTGCTCAAAAACTGCTGCTCCATGGAGCACGTTCATCAGACATCTCCTGCAGCCCTGCCTTTCTCGGCTGCATCCTGAGACGTAATGAGAGATTAATGAGCTACTGATGAGAACATATTTGTATGCTCTTGCATAATGGTACTATTAAGAACAGTACATGTTGTTACCACTCAGTGTTAGAAAATGAAATTTGGAAGAACACAAAGCATATTTAATACATGGTCTCCTAGTTCTTAACAGAAGGTTCAGAGAAAACCCATTTTATTGAGCTAAGTGTTTTTGCCAGTATTCTTTGTACATGTTTGGTATTCCAAAGTGTCGTATCAAAATACAGCTTCCTTCACCCCAGAGCTCTATGGGGGGAGCTGTAGGTGAATACATAGCACAGGTCACAGCCAGAGACTGAGAACAGTGCATGTGGCCTCATTCTTGACCTCATCTCAAAGCCCATTATAGACCTTTCTGGAGACTGTTCGTTCTAAAAATCAAAGGAGTCAGGGTGAATTTTGATTCCCAAGAACAAGAATATGCCTTCACCCCCTTTTCTCTCCCCTCCCTTTCACTCCTCTCCCCTGCTTTGCCTTCCCTCTCCTTTCCTCATTCATGATTGAAGAGAATCCTTTTCCCCTTTATTATTAAACGTTCCTTTGACATACTGATTATCACAGCTTGGATGCATTGCTGATTCTATGCAGCTACATTCTGGAGATTTAGACAATTCTTTGCTTCAATCCAAAAAATACAAATTTATTGTCTGATATCAGGAATTTCACAACGAAACCTTTAGTGATGAAAATTTTAAATAAAAAAGCACCAAGACAAAGACAAGACAGGTCAGAGTTATTGAAGAAAGAAGACCCTTATTTCACAGTGCTGCCCAATCCTCAAGACGAGTAGGCATTGCGCTGGCCTCCATCCTCTTTTAAAGTTAGTTTCAAAGTGGTTCTGAGAAGAACATTGGAGGCAGAGGTGGACGACTCATGACATTTGTCCACGGAGTACAAAGAACAGCTTGGCAAACTCACAGCAGTTCCTTCCTTGTGACTATGAATACTCACCGTTGTGTGTTTCTAGAATCACACCGTACGTGTGGGCTGCTGTGTGTATTCTGTAACTCATTAGGCAACTTCAACCTTGCAGGGAAACACGGCAATTAGAGTGCACAGAGCGAGCACAACAGCGTGGATACTTCCCTGCTCTCCTGACGTGGAGAGATTCAGAAGTCATTACAAACTTTAACCCATTCAGTGATGTAATTGTTTTAACTTCATGTTTATAGCCTGATATACGCTAGTACTCTGTCTTGAACCGTGAGCCCTCATCAGCTTAACAGAACGTGCGAGGTACAACCTTCTAAAAATACTGAGCACATCTCCGGCCCAAGTATAAAGTAGGTCAGGGCATTGGTGATTTGATTTGGTTCTTTAAGTGATAGCTCATTTTCTTAGTCTTTCAATGTGTATCATTTTATCTTTCTTGTGTGCAGAGAAAGTTGGATTGGTGTGCAGCACACAAGCAAGAACTAGATGTGTAAATACTTACATATGTACTTACATTAATGAGTATTTTTAATTTAAATTGTTATTATTTTAAAGAATTTCATACATGACAGTTATATTCATATCATTCCCACTCTTTTCTCTTGCCCCTCCAACTCCTCCCATGCCCTCTACTTTCTTTCAAATTTCTCACTGTTCTATGATTACATAGGATTACATCACTATTCTATGATAAGAAAAAAGGACTAAAAATAATTTTTCACCAGACCAGAATATATAATCTCCAGATTCAGATATATACCACAACACACACACACACATCACACACACAGACTCATACCACCCCCACCGCCATCATCAGATCTTTCATATAAAAAAACCTAAGACAAAAGAAGTCAATATCAAGAATTTTTTCATATATATATACATATATATATATATGAGTTGCTAACATACAGAATTTTTCATATATATATATATATATATATATATATGAGTTGCTAACATTCAGGTCTGTCTGTTTAAGTATTGGAAGAACAATATTTGGAATAATATTTCCAATTTAAAAGAAGAAAATCACTATTTTTCATGTACAAAAATATTGACTAGGGATAAGCAGGCTTAGTTTTTGGTCTTACTGTGTCTTGTTTTGCTCAGTAGGAAGATAAGTTAAAATTAGACCATTTTCCTTTATAAACCTATAATTCCAATTGACTTAACAGTTTGCCAAGATGCAGTAGCCTTTTCGATATTTCCAACTCTGACTGACCAGGCTGTAATTTGCAATACAGCTAGCATCTATCCTAGATTCTTGGCCACAGATATCTCAGTAAAGGAATAATGAGAAAATAATATAGGCTCTACATGGGTCAGTACCTTTAAATGTACTTCTTGGTCAATAAATTTCATGAGCTCCCTCTGACTTACTGGGCAAAAGAAAACAACGGCTATGGACTAGAGAACTGACAAAAACAAAGCCTAAACAAATTTGGGTGGGGGGGTCAATGGTCTAGAAATTATCCCAGAAACCACACTTTGTCATACACAATTCTCCAGGCAGAAATATAAAGTTCTCAGTGCATTTGTAAGGCAAAGAACATAAGTGACCTAAGATGGAGACAATGAATGATCAGAACATTGGAAAAAAAATCACAGGCATAAAATAAATTAGAGGAATCAGAGGGCGAAGCGACATTTTTAAGTGGGAGGTTCTCAGACAGGGCGAGTGAAACTCGCCAAAAACAGAGCTTAGGACGTATAACTGGAAATAACAAATGCCTCTAAATTTATTTGTTTCAATTAATTAGTAGCCCAGAATTAACTTGCTGATTTTTATGGCATGGACACATTGCAAACTTGGCCCTCTTGGACTCAGGGTGATCCTAATTCCTGTGGGTCAGCACAGTGGTCTCAGCTTTTCCACTGTGATTTAGAATGCAATAAAGAGAGAAAGCACTGAACTATTTCATTGATGATCATGGATTTACAAGAGATTAAATTTGGCTTGTCTTAATTACGTTAACAGGGGAGATAAAATATAACTTAAAAGTGGTATCTTAGAGACGCAGCTTTAACGCATGGTGTCTTCTCTGTATTCATATTGGAAAAACAGCTGAATGGTAAGTGGAGAAGTTATTAATTTTCTAGTATAACATCTGGGAAAGTGTGAACAGATAGTTATAATAGAAGTGACAAAATTAAGGAAGACAGAAGTAAATCAGTACTAAAAAATAATTCTTTTAACCAGATCAGAATATTTAATCTCCAGATTCAAATATATATCACAACACACAGACACACTCACACACACACACAACTACCACCACTGCCATTTCTGCTGCTGCCACCACCACCGCCGCCACCACTGCTGCCCCCATCATCTTCTGATCTTTAATATAAATTCTAAGAGAAGAAAGTCATCATCAAGAATTTTTTTCTCTTACCGTTTTTTTGAAAATCAATATTAGATTGCATTGAATTTAGGAAAAAATCATTAGACTCGAAGAAAGGTATTTTATAAACTAGCAGTTAAGATCTCTGTACCAAATAACATGGCACCAACATTAGGAGAACACACAGGTGAGAAGAGACTGAAAAGGTAACGCACAGACTGTTCAAAGGAAGAAAATTTGTTCATTCAGTAACCGGTCAACTTGACAGGAAGTATAAGCATAGGAGACCTTGATCTCAAAATAAGCAGGGTAAATCTAATGAACAGATATTAGATACTAAATTGTTAAAAGAAAGGAAAAGGGTTTCTTTAAGGGCTCAAGAAATATCAACAAAATTAAAGACACCAGTGACAGAACAATCTTAAAGTTGTCTTAGCTCACATAACTGCTCCTGGCTTGACAGAGAAGAGTCCCACAACAACTCATACTTACCCAGCTGGACTATATTGCAGCAAATGTCATCTAAATGTATTGCTTAGCTCACAGGGAAGTTAAGAAAAGTCTGTCTGATGTGGGAGTGTCATCTATCTGTTGCTTTCATTGGTTAATTAATAAAGAAACTGCTTGGCCTTTGATAGGCCAGCCCTTAGGTGGGTGGAGTACACAGAATAGAATTCTGGGAGAAAGAAAGCCGAGTCAGGCAGTCACCATGATTCTCCCACCCGACACAGATGCAGGTTAAGATCTTTCCTGGTAAGCCTCATCTCGTGGGGCTACACAGATTATTAGAAATGGGTTAATTGAGATGTGAGAATTAGCCTATAAGAGGCTACAGATAACGGGCCAGGCAGTGTTTAAAAGAAGACAGTTTCCATGTAATTATTTCGGGTAAAGCTAGCCAGTGGCCGGGAGCTGAGCTGTGGGAAGCGGCCGGCAGCTCTCACTACAATCTGTCAAAACTGGAAAACGTGAACAAAAGCAAAAATTATGCAGCCGTGTGAACACAGGCACAGAGGATGGTGGTGTGCCAGGGGACAAAGGTGGAATTGTAGAGATGAATCTCCATTTCCAGCCGAGGCAGGAGGGTTTGCTGCATCTACCTGGAGCACATTCCTAGGGCCAGCACACAAGACCGCCTGTAAGTCAGTGAAAGGACAGACAGTAAAATCCCAATACGGGGAGGGAACTGACAAGAAGCAATTAAGCTAAAGCTGGAAGAGGGTGAAAACCCAAACAAGTCTATACTATGACTACTAAAATTACAGTGTTCTTTTAAAAAGGTCACGTATGAGTAAAATATAAAACCAACAAAATTGGAACTGAATATTGATGGCATTGTATTTTATAAGTTATGGGGTATAGTGTGTGCTTCAAGAAATATTTTATATTAATAGGTTTATATACTTCTACTATGTAATAGAAAATATTTAAAAGTTGATGAACTACATTTCCTTTGTTAGAAGTAAGGTTGTTTCCACTGGGCAGTGGTGGCACACACCTTTAATCCCATCACGCAGGAAGAAGAGGCAGGCGATCTCTGTGGGTTCGTGGTCAGCCTGGTCTGCAGAGCGAGTTCTAGTACAGCCAAGGCTACACTCAGAAACCCTCTTGGAAAAAAAAAAAAAACCAAAAAGAAAAGTAAGGTTATTTCCAAGTAATCATAAGATAAACCAAATGGAAAAATGGAAAGAAGATTTTTCTTTTTTTTAAAATGAGCTGGCAAATGAAGGTACAATATAGTGAAACAGTGTCTTTTGAAAAGACAGCCTCCATTGTGACACATTCTCCTGTGGGACACATCTCCAGTGGAACACATTCTCCCGTGAGACACGCCCTCTAGGAGGACACACCCTCTAGCAGGAAGTAGCTTCTAGTGAGATACAGCCTCTAGGGTGACACATTCTCCAAGGAGACATAGCCTCCAGTAGGACATACCACAACTTTGAAAGAAGAAAAGGTATGAACCAGGGGAGAAGACAGGGTAGAGCTAAGATATATTATGACATTAAGCAGAATTTGTTATTTTCATAAAAAAGTTGTTAGTATATGGGGAAACTCCTGGAAAAATATAAAATGTATTAAAAACCAACAACGATGAAAAATAAACATTTAAAATATCTTTAATCACTAAATAACAATTAGTATTTTATTGCTTCTGTAAAGAATATGATAGGCCAATATAGTTTTCTAGGAGAATTCCCCCAGGAACACTCCTTCACTAATCAAATTAAAGTAATCTTCTCTGACTAGTGCCAGCAACCAATGTTGAGGGTCTCACAATGTTGGGAGCATAAAGTCCAACATTCATTGAAGGCTGAAGGTGTGGGTCACACACAGACGGTGATAAACAGGAGTGGTGGACCATGTGCTGGACTCAACAAATGAGGTTTCAAAGTGTCTCAAAGATGCTCCAACAGATTGCCTTATTGTTGCTGGCCGTGACTGGTTTCTCTTTTTGTAATTCTTTCGTCTTATGCTTAGTTTTTATGAATCATGAGAAGAGAAAGGGTATCTTATGATCTTTAAGAGAAAATGATCTGAGTATTTGGTAAGTATGCTTTCTGCTGAAGACTTGAAGTACTGTCATCAGATTGTCTTAATCTGATTTAAGAAGCAGGTGCAGTGTGAAGGTGCACTGAATTGAAACAAATTTTTATTTATTTTGTCTCAAAAAAGGTTAAAATGATTTTTCTAGCTTTTTTCTTAATGTGAAGCATGTTCAGTGATAAATGGTGTTGACATGAAAATCCAGTTTATCAATTTCAGCTTTAAATCTTTTAATTCTTACACTAACACACACAATAATATGTATCACTGTGACATTTTCATACACGTGTGCAGCTTTTAGGGTTCAAAATTAATTTTATCTTTTATGAATCATATTTTTGGTATCACACAGACCTCTTTTCTGACTCAAGGCCGTGGAGTTGTTCTTCAGCATTTTCTTCTAAGCATTCACAGTTTTTCACTTGGCATTTAGCTCCATAATCTGTTTGGAGCAAATTTTGTATAAAATTGGAAGTTTGGATTGAATTTTCTCTTATGGGTATCAATAGCTAACCATTCTGGCAGTGCAGTGGAAGGGCTGGTCTACCTTCTATCCCTGCAGTCCAGAGGGAGAGCTGGTCTACCTTCTATCCTGGCAGTACAGAGGGAGGGCTGGTCTACTTTCTCTTATTCAGAGTATCATGAAGGACTGGTCCACCTTCTGTCAGCTCACAGCAGAGTTTAGCAACCCCTTTCCTTGCCAGTTTCCCACTGGAGATATGTATTTCTCTTAACACCAACTCTGCCAGTTGTCTTTGTACCTTGAAATCCATTTCTCAACTTGGGACAGTTATTACCCAGAATTTCTATTGGCTTAAAAATAATAACATCTTCCAGCATCTTCTTTTTTTTTAAAATTTATTTATTTATTAAAGATTTCTGCCTCTTCCCCACCACCACCTCCCATTTCCCCCCCTCCCCCAATCAAGTCCCCCTCCCTCGTCATCCCCAAGAGCAATCAGGGTTCCCTGCCCTGTGGGAAGTCCAAGGACCACCCACCTCCATCCTGGTCTTGTAAGGTGAGTATCCAAACTGCCTAGGCTCCCACAAAACCAGTATGTGCAGTAGGATCAAAAACCGATTGTTATTGTTCTTGAGTTCTCAGTAGTCCTCATTGTCTGCTATGTTCAGCGAGTCTGGTTTTATCCCATGCTTTTTCAGACCCAGGCCAGCTGGCCTTGGTGAGTTCCTGATAGAACATCCCCATTGTCTCAGTGTGTGGGTGCCCCCTTTGCGGTCCTGAGTTCCTTGCTCGTGCTCTCTCTCTCCTTCTGCTCCTGATTTGGACCTTGAGATTTCAGTCCTGTGCTCCAATGTGGGTCTCTGTCTCTGTCTCCTAGCATCTTCTTAAGGAGGCTCCATACATAGCAGTGATGCAGAAATCAAATTTGGACAGAGGCACTGATAATACAATTCATACTGCTCTGGACTATTTATCTTCAATTTCACTTAAACTTAAGTGTTGTGGTCACAATCTTATTTTAAAATATAGTTTTATTTGAGATTTCCTTCACCAAAACTAAATAATATAATCATAAAAAGGTGGTAAGAACAATGGACTAAATAACACTTGATTTTAAAATTAACCCGAAGGTTAAGTCAGCTCCATGAAAAATTCTCAAGTGACTTATCAAGACCAACATAAAACATTGCTAATGTACATATCAACAATGCTTAATAGAAATAACTGTATTGTCCTTGGGAGTGAATGACTTTTTCTGAGCTGTCCTCTCTTCTCCTAAAGATTCATTCATCTAAAGATTTTGTCCCAACCTGGGTCCTGATGCTTAAAATCTTTCTTGAGTAAGCTCAAAGTCCACAGGAGGGTGGAAATTAAGAAATAATTATAATATAGGATTAGTTTAAGTAAATCAGAAACAACGGCACAGCAGACACGTGCACATGAAGCCTGGCAATGCCGTGAACACCCATAATGCTGGAATACA
The DNA here is from genome assembly GCF_950005125.1 of Chionomys nivalis. Lineage (NCBI taxonomy): Eukaryota > Metazoa > Chordata > Mammalia > Rodentia > Cricetidae > Chionomys > Chionomys nivalis. Next base: position 35,765,440 of record NC_080101.1, read on the forward strand.
CCTCTGCCTGCTGGGATTGGGGACAATTTGAGATCTGAAGACACAGACTTCTGTGTGGTAGAGAGGAAAGTGGAGATATAGAAGTGCTCTCCTTGCATGGAAAGATAGTGAGAGATGTATACATTTTACTCAGCATTTTCAAAAATAATTTCAGGTTTCGTTTGGAATTCTAAAGACAGTACCCCCCTTTCCTCACCCCAGCTCCTCTCATGCATCCCTTCCCTCTCTCTCAAGTTTATAGCCTTAAGGCACACACATTCAAAGCGTCACATAACTTTTCCAGTTTATCATTGACCCAGAGCAGCAATAAGAGTGGACAATGGCAAATTTTGTCTAGAAAATGCTTTTAGAATTAAAAATTGGAGTCAGCCTATGAGAAAGGGAAGTATGTTACTGCCGGAGTCTGAGGAGAAAGCTTCTCCACAGTGTGATGACGGGTCTTTGATCATAAGGTTTGTCTTTAGGACTAACGCTCACGTCTCTTCCTTCTTCAGTGATGATCAAGGGCTTTCTTCGTTCAGTGTAAGGCACTGGTGCCGAACGTGCCCTAGTGTGCAAGAGAGCTGTCAGTCACATGCTTCGACAATGAATGGCAGAAGGATTCTAAAGGGAAATCAAGTCAGAGCCCCTTTGGGAATGTCACAGTCAGGCAGTACCTGTGAAAACCAGAGGTTCGTTGACAACTCAAATGGTTAGATTTCACGTTTTTGCTTCTAATCAAAGATAAAGCTCTTGACAGAAGGGGAGGCCGCCCTGGCTGCAGCTCATGTGAGTGTTTACGTGACACAGTGAAAAGGAACAGGGTGATTACAGAGGCCTGCTCTAACTGATCCTAACAGGAAAAGTGCCCTTTATCCAGATGTTAACAGTCCTGACCTCCATTGGTTTTTGATCTCATTCAATCTGGCAGAGAAAATAAACTCCAGGTTATAGTGTACGTAAGAGTCTTTTTAGTTTTTCATTCTCTCTCTCTCTCTCTCTCTCTCTCTCTCTCTCTCTCTCTGTGTGTGTGTGTGTGTGTGTGTGTGTGTGAAGTCTGTCTTTTCTCAGTTGTGCATATCACTGAGTTCACGCACAGAAAGCCTGCTGATTGACAGTGCTTCAACAAAGGCAGATTCAGTTTGCGGCTGATAAGAAGCAAAGTCATCCATGCCGTGTTTACAAAGTAGGCAAGGAGCGTGGAAAAACAGCGATAAAAGAGCTAATCTTAGTGTTTTACTGGATGAGAGGACGGCGCTTTTGTGTTTGCTCTAAGGTGAGCAGACATACCGCCCCCTCCCACTTGGTTCTGTGGCAGAGAAACAATTTCCAGACTCCCCGACGTGTCACAGATTACAGAGGACACAGGAATGCTGGAAGGGTTTCCCACTGCGGAGTCCCACACTGTACACCAGAGATGGCTATTGCTCTATGTGTTGCGACCCACGCCACGTCAGCCACAGTTTAAACTTTTTGATGTTTCTGAAAGAGAAAATATTGGGGGTGGCAGGCTAATTCTTGGGTGTTCAGTTTCTCAAAAATGCTTCAATGTTTAGCTGTGCTGGGAATAAAGTTGGAAATCCCTTTGTGACAGCTGAGAGCAGGATGAAGGTTCTGACATTGGGAAAGGGTGGGGAAGGGAGTATTCTGGGGTATGACACTTAAGTTGTAGCCATAGAGGACGAGAAATCATAGTGATGACTTTGTATGTCAGAGCTTTTCTGGCCATAGCTGCAACATGTTCGGTTTTTCTGGAGCGATCACCCGTGAGGGCACAGCCCTGGTTTTCAGTCTCCTGACTGTGACATGTGTTTAGTGCCGATCAGAACAGGCTCCCGGGGTGACAGCCATGTGTCTATTTCAAGACTCATTCGCTCGATCATTTTGCTCATTGACTGCTGTGTTCTTCCAAATTTCACACTGAGTAGCTGGAGCGACTAAGGGAGCCCAGCACTGATGCCACCTCAGGGGTTTTCCATCTTACACAGAAGAAGCAAAAGCAGGCAAATAGCTGGAAAACACAATACGCATGGTCTCCTACATGTGCTTGCAGAATACAGTAGTCCTGGTTTCTTAGTTCAGGACCCTTCCCAGCAGAGAATTGTTAGTTACAGCTGGAGGAGGGGGCTGGGATCCGGCGAGCAGATTAGCTATGGCCCTGCTTCTCCGGCTCTCACAAAGACATGGACCAGATAGGACTTTAGTTAGCTTTTATGGTGTGGTATTTACTAAAGAAGCAAGTAATGCTAGGCATTCTCACAAACAGTACGAATAATAAATGAGTACATAGATAGTCTTGAGACTCACTGGGAACTGTCATTTCTGGCTATTTGGATAGAATGTACAAGATTATCCACTCCCAGCATACATGATTCCTATGAATGCACATCTGTAAGACCAGCTTTGGGCAGTCTTAACCAGACCTCAGGTAGATATGGCAATCTTCTTCCAGACTCGGGGTACTTGGGGTAGCGCCACCTTATGGTACACATGCAGAACTACATGGGACTACATTGGAGAGATCGCAGCCATGGAACACCCGCAAGTTTGTATTAGATGTTAAAGAGAATAGAGTGTTACAGAGGACGAAAGGCAGGGATGTGGTTACTGAAACAGGGTTTAAGAGATCGCTCTGGCTACAGCTACCTATAAATATGTCTAAGATCATGCCTTTGAAATGTGCTCCTAATAGCTGTTTTTGTTTTTTTAATGTTTTGTCCTCTTTTCTTGCATCAGCTCATTTGGTAGTCTTCATCAGTGTCTGAGTAGCTAAACGTAAAGACCTGCAATAAACGCACATTGCATGGGCAAAGGATTTCCTATAGAGTTTCTTGTAAAGCTGAATTTACCCAGAGCACAGATTGAAGCCAAAAGATGAGACTGCCATTAATTATGACTTGAATTGACTTGGTTTTCTTTCAGAGACTCTAGGACTGTTTTCTCTGCACTAAATGGACCATTTCTATAAAGGGAAAAGGGTGAGGGAGGAAGGAAGCAGAGGAGAAAGAGGGGAAGGAGGCGGGAGGGAAGAGGTTCCTTTGGTGACAGGTACCTGAATCTTATTCAGTTGTCGATGGAAATATGTTGAATGATTACCCAGGAAGGAGATGGGAACACAGGAAGACCATAAGAGGAAGAGAGTCAGGCTCTACAATGAGTGCGAGTCTGAGAACACAAGGACTTGGTCTTCTTGTATCTCCCTGCTGTGTACTGGGTATTAGTTTCATTCTTTGTGACCTCAGCAAGAAGATTTTCTATTCTTGTTTATTGGAGCAGCTTGTCTTTTTGCTTTAAACATCCACAAGTATTAGACAAGTCCAGCTTTTGGGGGTGAGCATTGGATTTCCATATTTAAGTGTGACATCTGTAAAAATCATCAGCTGTGGCTTCAAGCAGGCCCGAGTTCCCTGTCATTGTGTCAGGTCTGGAAGAGCAGGCTCTGCTTCTGAGAGAGATCAGAGCATGAAGTGTGTCCATGGGAGACAACTGGACTCCTAGCATTCCAAGTCTGTACAGCTGTTTTCCCAAGCTCAGTGGCTACCAATTCTTTTCCTACGTTTTCTTTCTAAATTCACAATTCTGAGACGAATAGATTGATGTAGTCATTATAAATTTTCAATTTGACATATTAAAAACGGAATTTCTATCACTAAAATACAATCTATTTGCTGATTTATTGCCTGACATCTCTGGAAAGTTTGAAGACTCCAAGTTTCAGCTTCACCTAGATCCTGCGGATCTGATAATTTGAGCAGGAGTTTGTTCCTATCTGTTGCAAGTGGTGTCCAACGGTGCCGCCTCTTTTGCCGAAGCTTTCTTTCTTAGACTAGCTTCTTGTACGTGGGGGCAAAGGTGGCCACCTCAAACTCCTATTAGGTTCCAACATTAAAATGCAAAATTAAAATAAAAATCAGCATTTCATTCCCATTTTCAAACTACTGATTTGAGTTTTGTTAGAAACAGAAATTATTTTGAGTGTTCTGCATTGTTGGTAAGTATTGCTAAGACAGCAATGAGAAAAATGTGAATTCTGAGACAGAGTAATACAATGCCAGACACCATACAGTGCATAGTAACTAAAAATACATTGTCTAAGGCATCTTGACCTGCTTATGTTCACTATGCGCAGCAAGAAAACTCATTTAAAAATTTCCTTGCCTAGATATATCATTATTTTCCTGAATGCTGAATTATTAAAATTTATATTCAGCAGCTTTCAGAAGATTTTATGTGTAATATTCCCTGTCCTCATGGACTAGAATTTGTATTCTTCACTTGTAGTCTATAAAGATTGCCTAATACTGAGAGAGATGGATTGAAAGATATTGATGTTATCAGTGAGAGGCAGATAGGAGGCTAAGTAAGAATTGACAGTTGTCTAATTTAGAGGTGGCAGAGGCCTAAACTATGTGATGGAAATAGAAACACCCCTCCCTCTCTCACACACACATCAGTTTTGGATAATGTTTTTATTGCATTTTCCTTGTTTCAATATTTTTTTTGTTTGTAGGTCATGAAGTAACTAGCGAAAATACTTCTATACAGTTGATTTAGAAAATCTCTTCTCTTTTTTGAGACAGGATTCATCTGGCTGTGTAGTCTAGGCTGTCTTCAAGTTCACAATCCTCCTGTCTCATCTTTGCATATGCTGGGATAGCACGTATGAGCCCCCACACCACAGCATACAGAGGGGAATCCCACATCATACCCTCTGCTTTGGACCTATAGAAGGGCAAAATTTAGTTAAGCAGGGAAAACTAAACTGAATGCTGGGGTTGGGTTTTTGTAGTAGCAAAGGTGGGGGTGAGGGATTTCTAAGGTTCAGGACCCCTAATTGACTGACATCTGTCTAGAAGTGCCCCAGTGACAAGCAATGGGTGTGTGCTTGCAGGTGATCTTATCTACAATGGTTGGAATATTAGGAATTTTCTTCGGATGGTCTGTTTCCGGGTGCTGCCTGGGCAGTCTCAGTTTGTGGTCTCTCTTGGGACCAGGGTAAACTATTTAGACTCGGCCTCTATTGAGCTTGTCATGGCTGGGTCCTACATGCTCACTCACTGGCTGAATAATAAAGAAAAGAGACAGAAGCTGAAGCTGGAAGGAGATCTTTACCAGAAACTCTGCATCTTGGCGAAGCATTTGAGGGCCGTTGGATTCATGATCTTTCCCCCAAAGAGATAAAATTTTTGAAGAAGAAAGATGAAGTAGAGATAGGAAAGATCAAGGCGAGGGCTGAATGACTGTCCGTATGGTCAGATAGTGAGAATGGCCTTCAAGGTCCGTTATAACACTAGCATTGATTAGGTAGAGAGGAGATGAAGGCCAAGTGTGACGAATAAAGAGCTGACATGGAGGTGAGAGACTGCGCTAGGTCAGCACCCTCTTTTAGCTTTGCAGCTTTCAGCTTCCATCACTACTTGACGATGCTCAGGCTCGTCACAGGGAACAGAGGTCAGTCCCATGGAGAGGATTTATCGCAAAGGTTAAATGTAATGAGAAATGAAGAGACACAGGAATTGACTGCCCACAGCCAGATCCAGGTGACCTGACACATTCCCTGAGAAGTAAGTGCCACTCATGGAGGCAGTTCAGGGGGACTGGGCTTATCCATTGCTCCCTGTTCTCTGTTTCCTGCCTGTCCCTACCTCTGTCTCCTGTGACTCTGAGAGCTTATGCATGTCACCTCACTTTCCACAGACCCTTCCCACTCGTTCTGCTCTGTCATCTTTGGTCTTTGGGCAAACTTGACAGGAGAGAAGATTCTTAGGGCAGATTGGATACAACTGTGTGTTTCCTGACATCTTCCTATTGTTTTAACAGGGAATGCCACAGGCCAACCTTGCAGGACTGCCTTAGATTCAGATAATAAGCCTTGGTTAGGCTCCTAGAAGAGTTGATAGCATCTCAGAACTAAAAGATCATCACTAGGGATGATGGGCACTCTAATCAGGAGCTGGTGAGCACGGCAGGCACCCAAGTTTCATTCCACTTTCTGCTTCTCAGTGCAAAATCATCAGAATGACCACCTTGTGACAGGCATTTTAAACACATTATTTCTGACTCTGAGAACAACCTTATCATGCAAGCATTATATTTCCCACTTTTACTTCTAATATTACCAGTCAGCAAATGGATAAGTTGCAATTTAAATTCAGTCTACATTTTCTTCAATGCCAGTGTCAAGAGTTTCTTTTTTTAACACATAGATCTTCAAGAGTGTGAATGAAACCACGATAGCAGAGGAAGTCTATTTATTTTAAAAGGTCAAAATAATTTTGATAGAACATAGGGCATGTGCGATTCATTCACCCATCAATTAATCCATAAATACTTTTGCATGGATGCTTTGTACAAGACACTAAGGGATGAGTAGACATCGTATTTCCAGACACTTACCCAAATGGCTTAATATAAAAGAAGATCAATTGTACTGTTTTTTTTTTTGTTGGTTTTTTTTTTGTTTTTTTTGCAATCAGAATGTCTGGATGCAGCTAGGAAAATATGTGCTTATGTTAAAGAACTGCTTAATAACGAAGGAACTTCAGATAATGGAATCCTATCGGGGGGAATGCTCAAGTAAAATGTCCTATGCAAACCATGGGACAGGAAGAGAAAAATGATGTTACCTTATCTCGTAGAGTTCAGGAAAAATGATGTCCCCAAACAATGTGTCAAGTGTAGCAGGAGCCTCAAGTGAATACACATGAGAGAAATAAAGCTATCGTCCCAAACAATGCTGCTGTGTCGTGAAGGAATAAGGAGACCAAACAGTTCATATGACAGCTATTGTAGATGTCTTGTCATTTTACCAATTTTTTTCCTAACGCCAAGGAAAATGGTATAGATGGCTAAAGACCCATAGATTTGCAGGCACCCAGGCAGTGTGTTCATCTAGCTGCCAATGAAAATCGTGGTTATCCTTGGCCCGTGAGCAGAAGCCAATAGAGAAGCAGGTGTCTCCTGAAGAAGCCCCATGTGGTAAGGAGTTTTCAAAATAACTTAAAGAATCCTCTTCGCTTTTTAAAGTGGCAAAGAAAACGACTGTATGCCCGTGAAGGATAAATGGCCAATTGTGGCTATAAATTGAAGCAGTTTAGAGAAATGGGCTGTTCAGAGATCTTTTGCTGTGGCCAGATAGCTTCTCCTTAGACACTGACACTATGTAAGCACCCAAACATGCACGCCATGGTAGCCTCATGTCCACTGGCTCCCTTCTCAACTGAAAACTGCCCTCCCTCTTCTCTTGAGGCCTCAAAGAGGCCGCAGGATGAGGCAGGCTGCAGATTACTCCCCTTGCAGTCCCAGGCTGGTTGCAATCTACTATTTTACAGAACAAGGAAAAGGCCCACAGCTTGAAGGCACTTGGTGGGTTTTTTCCCCCCAGCAAACATATGGTTCAAACCCTATGAACCATAGGCTTTTCTGGTCTGTTTTTTCTTAGGAACGCTGTCATTTACTTATCTTGTGGGGGTTGCCAGGGAGTTAATAATACTTTATTGTGACAGAAGATGAAGAAGAGAGATCCAAGGATTGTAAGGAACATAACCTATGGCCTTTGGTTTGTGCCACCGCAAGGTCACAAGAAATAAGGAAATGAGTGACTGGGCTGATTTTGCTCAGGATTTTGCCTGATGCATACTGAAACCTTGAATGGTTTGCGCTGTGGGCAGGGCTGGGGCTTTGCCCCTACCCCCTGTCTGTGGCTCAAGCACAAAACATTCTGTGGGGAGGATAATGAAGAAAACCACTCGACCCCTGTGATGCTGAGCCAGGTACCCTTCAAATTCAGAATTTCCTCAGACAAAGTGGCCTCCTTTTGTGGCCTTGGAGAAAGTGTGAGCAAGGATGACTAACAGTGTGAGCATGGGTGCTACAGCTGATTCTGGACACCAAACAGTTGACGTGGAGAAAAGCCGTTTCTTCAGGAAATGTGATTCATTCTTCTCTCCCTTCTATTTACAGCAGTGGTGAGATAATTGAAATTAAGAAGCAGCCATTGCAGCTTAACTCTGTCTGTCCCCCACATTTATGCTCATCAATCCCGAGCCTATGTTTGATAAAGACACACTAGTGGCCTAGGGACCCCGTCTAGTCTAATCATCGCATGTTATAGAGACTTCTGTGACCGGAGAACAGCACAGTCTACCCGACTTGTAAAAAAGCCTGCTCTATCAAGGCCAAAAGCGCCGTGCAGGACTGGAAACATAATTAGCCCCTTTGATACATTCTCGAGCAAATTGGCAGTTCAGAAAGCCCAAGTGTTTGCTAATAACAAGCGCCCAACTGCCCCGTAAAACTGGAGAAGTGGTGTTTGCTGTCTATCTCAAGAACTGGAAATGAAAATCTTAATGACACAGGAAATGCTCTTCAAAGGCCAAGGAGTCTCAGTGAGCGATGAGAGGATCAATCAGTCTTAAAAAGGAGTTTCCTAAGAGTAAGAGAGAAGGGATGTCATGAGCATGGATATGTATTTCAAAAGGATGAATGAAACCCAGAAATAGTGCTAATTTCACTTTGAAGTATATAATGAAACCCCTCAAGCACCCAGACTTCGACACCCCTTCCTCAAAATGACCAAAATTTCCATTTTTGAGCATTTATCTTTCTGCCTTTTTCCGTTCCCCGAGTCTTAACAGAATTTGAAAGGAGCAGCTAATAGATGAAGTATACTTCAGGTTTGTGGAATGGATTGGATCAGAAGGGAACTGATAAGATGATATTGGAAAAGCAGGTAGGGGGTTGAGGAGCTGCTGAGCGCTAAACTGTATGGGTTGAATTGATTCCCTGGGAGCAGAGCTGCTGTCCCAGGGCTATTCCAGCTAATGGGAGGAAAGCACTCTCTGCTCTCATCAGTGTGCATGCCTCTCTAGGGACTGGTTACCAGCCAAGCCAGGGGTGATCAGAGGGGAGATAAGGCCAATTAAGAATTCAGACTGGGGTGCAGGAAACTAGCGCCAGGGCCAATTCCAGGAGGATAGAGGAGAAATGAGAAGGTGGGTCACTGTCAGCATTCTAGGTGGAATACAAATATAGGATTTAAACCCATGTGGGAGAAATTCATTTTAGTGGGAGACAGGATCAAAGGAGGTTTCCAAGGCAAGGCAGAGGGGCAGAATAGCTGAGTAGACGCTTGTCATTAAAGCCTGACTCCAGTCAGTGTGTATCCATCCTTCTGTGTTCTTGGAACCTTTTGTGACGTTAGAAATTTTAGTGCTGTACTTGTAGGAACTAAGAGACTCAAGACAAAACTAAGCAATTGAGCAATAATTTCGGCACAATCATGGCTACAATGACATAGCTGTAAGGGCCGGGTGTGGTGTAATAGCTCCAATGGCTGAGAGCGGAGGGGTCTGTAGTGAGGGATCAGGAGATCCAGAAATCGTGCAGGGAACAATTCTGTATCTGTCAATTATGTTTTAAATAAACGCTGATTGGTCAGTAGCCAGGCAAGAAGTATAGGCAGACAACCAGACAGGAAGTAGAGGCGGGGCAATGAGAACAGCAGTATTCTGGGAAGAAGGAAGCTCTTTCCCCAGTTCTGCCCAGATCACGGAAGATGCAGGATGTGACTTGCCCTGCTGAAAAAGGTAGTGAGCCATGTGGCTAACATAGATAAGAAAAATGGGTTAACCACAGAGAAACCCTGTCTCGAAAAAACCAAAAAAAAAAAAAATGGGTTAATATAAGCCACAAGAGCTAATAAGAAGCCTGAGCTAATGGGCCAATCAGTTTTATAACTTATGTAGAACTTCTGTGTCATTCTTTGGGACCTAATGACTATGGGAACTGGACAGGACAGAAACCCAAGCAAGCAGGCCCTCATGCTACACAGAAGCAGCTCCACAATTGAGGTTGAAGATGAACTGCTTGTCCACTAACCATTGTTATGATGTTTGTTTAGCAACAGCAATGATCATATTCTGCACCTGAGACTGAGGAAGAAGAGGCAGGACAACTTTAGAGGCCACAGTCAGACACTTATGCAAGCTCCCAGCTCTGCTGTCCGGTTCACTTGTACTCTCGCTGTCACTGTTGATGCCTCCCTGCCCTGATTTCATTCCTCTGCACCCCAACGGCCAAGCGCTCCCTTGGCGTAGTTTGCACACGCCCCTTCTTGGACAGCAGAGTGCTGTGTTTTACTTACTTGTAGCAAGCAGTGGCCTTGCTTTTGCTAACCACAAAGAATGCCCTGTTCTATGCAGTTTTCTTTCTTGAGAACTACTCTTCGAGGTAGGCAACAGGGCTTTTCAAAATCATTTTGCACACAAGGAAGCTAACGACGAAGAAAATGCATCGCTTTTCGCACGTGACTCCTAACTTTCTGTTCTAACACAGCAGTTCTCATGGGTACCTATCAGAACTGCCTGGCATCTTGGCAGGCCATTGCCTCTGCTTCCGGAACGTCCCTTTCAGCAGATCTGGGCAGAGGCCTGAGAATTTGGATTTCCCCTTGAGAGCGGAACTCGTGCTTTGAGAAACAACAGTAACATCTCCTTCAAAACCCACATTGGGCTTCCCCACCAAACCACATGGAAATACATATGCATGCTGCTAAAATGAAAACCTAACACTTTGGGGAGAAATTGAAAGTTACTTCCGCATAAGTCAAGGCCTAAATTAGGTACAGGCCCAGCGAGCGCTGGGTTTGATGAGTTCTCCAGCAGCTATAGGGGCTTTGTGGTGAGCCCTGTCTTTCTCGCCATGCCTAGGGCATATAACTTCATTACTACATGGCCTAACTGCGGGATTTATTGTTGTCATTTAAAATCAAATACTTCTCTGCATACTAAAACAAAGTTAAAAGTGACCACCTGGAAATGGTTGTGGTTTGTCAATGGGCAGGCCTTTGGTATAATGTTTGTTTGTTTGTGAGGTTTTGAAAATTGCTTTGGGAAGCCCTAGGGCAGAGGCTTTACTTAATTAAAATATTTTAAATCAAACTCAGAAACTTCAGTTCACAAAGCCCCAGGGTTCAGCCAGCAATTGTAAGTAACTCGAATGGAATAGGATAAATAGAATAATATGGGGTATAACTTTTTTTTTGTTCTTATTTCTATTTGATGTGTTGAAGTAATTAGGCCGCAGGAATAGGGCCTGAAAATCTTTAGTTGACTATTAGAATTTAGAGGCTGGTCATTAACTGCTCACAACTGGCTTAGTGACTCAGAGGAGGTGACGTAGAGTTGGGAATTGTGTTTCCAGGGTGCGCAGGGAAGAAAGGATTACCGGTTCAAGGAACCTTAGGAATTATAGTCTGTTCTCCTGGAGATACATGATCTCTATTTGCTTAGGAGAGGCGCTCAGAAGCTCTGTCATAAAGCTAACTGCTGGATCTTATTGAAAGCAGGTTTTCCACTTCTGCAAACGCTGGGACCACAGGGCTCGTTAGCTCGTTAGCATCCCCCCCCCCCGCCATGCCACCCATTAATAATTTTTCTTTTTCTTTTCTTTCTTTTTTTTCTTTCTTTCTTTCTTTCTTTTTTTACAATCTATTGAAACTAAAAAAACTTGAGGAAACAGGAGTTTTGTTTCCATACACTGAGCGACAATGGGTGTGTATTGTGCAGTGTGCCCTGCTTTGTTTCCAGCTGTTTTCTATATTGCTAAGGAAGAGCCCAGCAGCACGTGAACAGTGTGACATGACCACAACAAGCTTTCGGAGTTAGTGGTAGGCCAAACTCAGTAGCCATAGAACTAAGGACTAACTAAAAGGAAGATCAGGGTAGCGCGAAGATTAAAAATTAAATTACCTCGAACTGATCACTTGATTCCTTGACAGCAGTCTGTCAAGGCTCAGGGATGCTGCTCCAATGCCCGAGGAGGGGTATTTGTCATTGAAGCAGCTCTCTTTTATCTGTAGATGCCACCTAGATGGTGCCAAAAACCACTTGCTTGCTCCGCCCAATGGATGCTTTCCTCTGTGAAAGTACTAATTTGCTTAGCAAATTCACTTTTCCCAGGTACAGGAAAGTAATCTTCAGCCACTTTTCCCCTAGCTAGAGGAAAAGTAAACGTTAACCTAACCATTTTTTCTAATTATCACACAGTTTGAATTAATGGGGTCCAAATTAATTAAGGTTTTATTATAGCTTCATCCTTAGGAGACAAGGTTTCATTTCCCTCTTTTGAGGTATTTTCCACCTGAATCAAGAGAAGATTAACTTTTCTGCTCTCAGTGCTTGAAGTCAAAGGGTTTTAGCTTCTGGGGGCAGAGAAACATTCTTCCTATGAGGAAATGGTGGGTTGTGTATTGTTGGGGGGGGGCCTGTTACTATAATTAGGAAAGCACCCTAGGTGATTCAGATAGGATTTTGCCCCTTCTTGAGAATTTTGGCATTAAGCCTTTGATTAAAACCTTGTACCCCTCAGGCAACAGTGGGATTGGGGCAGGAAGTGCCTTAGAGACCTTGACAGGACTCCAACTAAGACCGAGCTCTGCTGCTGGGGAGTTTTCTCACAAGAGGTCAGCTAAGACAGCAGAACCGGAAGGAGAGCCAACTGGCCAGCCAGCTTAAGACAGAAAATTGGCATAAGCGTCATAGAATTGGTAGCTGTTTGTGCCAAGCATTCAACATTGAGTGCCAATAACCCAGGAGGAAGGAAGCAAAAGGCCTCCCCACAACAGATCATGTCTCTGATGTAAATGGAAGAAAAGTCTCATTTAATCTGTTTGATGCTGCACCTTTGGATGGTAGGGAAAAGAAAACCATACTGAGTATCTTCCCGTTGTTCCTCCCATCTTGGCTGCAGTGCTCTCGAATCTATGATAAAGACATATGCTTGCTGGTTTGCACATACTGCTGCAGAAGCTCAATAACCTGAGGAGACATGGAACGTGGAGACATGACGAGACCATTCCAAGGAACTCCCTGTATAACTGGAATGCTGAGAGTTGATATTGAAAGAGTTACCATGCTCATTGTGTAGGTCCCTTTGACTCTTTATCTTTTGAAGGTTTAGATCACGTAAACACGTGGAAATGATAAGTCATATGCACAATTTTTCTTGTGATTTGCAAGCAAAATGTTAAAACTGGGCAAGCTGCATGTTTTCTTAGGCATTATTACACTGTCCCTTGTAGGATTTTTAAACAAAACCTTTGGGGTAATAACTGGTCCTTTCCTAATGTATGTTCTGATTTGGAACCCATTAGAGTTCCTAGTTAAATGTATCTCTATTTCATATCCTTTAACTGGTTTTCATACTGAACACTCTTCCATCTACTCTTTAAATACATGAACTTAGAGGTAGGGCATTGATTAAAGGTTAAGACTGAGAATAGTACATGCTCCATGACTCTTATGTGAGGTGTCTGCTTCCTCACAGTTCTTGGAGGATCCAGTTAGCTCTCCAAGTTTCAGTTCCTTTCTCTGTTGATAGGATCTTCTTCTCAAGCTGTCTCTGTTTCCTGGATGACTTGGTGTGAGCAACTCCTCAGTTCACTTCCTCTCTGTTTTAGAAGTGATATTGATGCAGCGTGGTGCCCAGCATAGACCCTGCCACTCTTAGCGCATGTCCTCCAGACATGATCTAACTGTGTGGGAAAGGAACACATTCATTTTGAACAATCTAACTTATCTTCTTGATGTTCTTGATACAGATACACAACTTTTTAAGGGAGTGCTTCTCCCTGAGTCTCAGGCTTCTTTAAACATCATATAAATAAGAATTAGAAGCAGAAGTCTGCTAGTGAGCCCATGTGCAGGATGCCTGTGCCAAATATGTCAGGGAAGGCGATGTCATACCTAAAGCACCACTCCCTCAGACACAGATTTATGAAACACGCCATTGCTCTGCTTCTCATGATAGGCTGCATCATGTTATATGAACTAGCCTTGGCTCTCCACCAGAACAAGGAAATTCTAACTCCCTTTTGGTGAGGTAACACAATCAATCGTCGTCGTTTTATCTTTTCTTGAATTCCATACTTCAATACATTGACTCATAATTCATTTGAGGCTTATGGGAAGTTTTAAGTTTTAGATATGAAATATTCAATTCCAAGTAGATAAGGCAGAAGAAAAATTAACCTGACTCCTATAACCCCTTAATTCAAGGCTAAAAGAGGGCCTTTCACATGGTCCAGAAACACCTGTTCCTGGAACAGTTCTAGTTCTTGATCCAAGGCACCTGTGGTAGTTTAAATGTAATTGATCCCCATAATCGCCTAGGGAGTGGTGCTATTAGGAGATGTGGCTTTGGTGGAGTGGGTATGGCCTTGTTGGAGGACGTGTGTCACTGTGGGGGTGGACTTTGTGGTTTCCTGTGCTCAGGGTACCACGCAGTGTCTCAGTTGCCTGCAACATGCAGAACTCTCAGTTACTTCAACAACACCATGCCTGCCTGCACTCTGCCAAGATGAGAATGGACTGAACCTCTGAAATAGTAAACAAGATGCCACGGTGAGATGCCATGGTCATAGTTCTCTTCACAGCAACAGAAACCCTAACTGAGACAGCACCAGAAGCAGAGATAGTCTCCCTGCGGACTCAAAACCCAAAATGGATAAACTGAAGATTTTACATCTTTCTTCCAGATCACTAAACTGTAATAGAAATATGACTCCAGAACAAAGATAGGAAAGCTGTTGAGATAATTGCACACAGAATTTGGAGTTAATTTCATGCAACCAAAAGAATGAGCAAAGGAGGTGGGGAGCAGGGAGGGAGGCAAAAAACTGTGAATGAGTGAGCCCGTGCTTAGGAGACAGTGAGAAGACAAATGTAGTGAAGGACTTGGCACAAGTGAGTGGAATCGTGAGCAGCACTTGCGCCATGTCTCCCTTAGCTTTGCTATGTGGCAACAGCAGCACTTTACAAGGGACCAGAAGAAATGTGACTTCACATTAGTCCCTTTGAGCTCTCAGGGCACAGCTTCAACTAACCTGTGCCAAATAAGTAGAGAAAGCTATGAAAATAAATACATAATAGTCCTAGCATTCTCCCTAAAATGGAATACAGCACACTAACCAAATAGACCCTACATCTAAAATGCACTTCAGATATTATTTAGGCCATTTTTTGGATAACTTTTCCTTCCAGGAACAGCAGATAATGGCGAATTCAGTAGGACATGGTAAAATGATTTCATCAGGAGCAATAAAGGGTAGAGTGGAAACTTGATTACATTCTGATTTATTCCGTTCATTCGCATTCTGGCCCATTTGTTCCGGCAAATGTACGTTCCTCAATTCAGAAATTTCTGTAAAGGTGATTTGGTTACAGATAAAAAGGCATTATGTTTAGGTAGCACACCGCTCCAACCCTGCTCTCTGCCGGGCCTTGTGTCATCTGTGAGGCTTTTCTGCCCTTGTACTATTGTGTTCCGAAGCTGAATTTTTTTTTTTTTATCAAGAAAAAGATACAGGGGATGGAAGAAAGTTACAGGCCCAGTGGCCGTTGATTTGATTTATCGTTACTTAAAATAGTAAGCTGGCTGGCTGACAACCCCCAATATCCCCAAAGGTAATACATGATTTGATATTTTATCTGTATGTGTGAAAGAGGCATGAGTCCTTAATGCTTATCAGTCAGTCACCCTCGTGAGGATGGGAGTCTTCACCTCGCTACAGGAAGGGAGCTTCATTCCCATTGTCCTCAACATGGTAGAAGAGAAGGCCCCAGGACTGTTGCAGAGGGGAAGCCAAGGGGCATCCATTACTCCTTTAACAGATATGGCTGTGCATAGAGAGTCAGGCTAAGGCTCTGGAAAAAAAAGCCAAGGACTGACTCACTCAGGAAAATCAACCCTGAGCAATCTTGTGTGGGTGACAAGTGCTTCGTGGGTGGGAAGTGCTCTATTCGAGAAAGAGAATAGGAGATGGAAGAGGAAGACGTGTTCTCAGTGAGCCAGAGAGGCTTTAGAAGCTAAGCACTGTCAGCAAAGAAAAAGTATGGAGACAGACAGCGAGTAGGAGAGAAGCCTGTGGGTGTGAATGGGGAGCAGGACCCACACTGTGCCAGGGCCCAGAAGCTACGGGCTGAAGGAGTGGAAAGCACTGTGACATTATTTCCCCTCTGAAGCATTTTAAACACAGCATTGAGTCATCAGTTTTTCTTAAAATAATATTCTGATTATGTTATGTCCAACGTTCTGGATTTTTTTGTGTTATTTCTAAGTCCTTTGAGGGGGAAAATAATCTCATTATATGAGTCTCATGCCATGGCACAAATTCTCTCAAATTGGGAACTGACTTTATTATCTAATCTAGAGAAAGCCATTAGACTTTTATATGGAGACAGAAATTCATATTATAGTAAGTAAAGTTGTAAAAAGATAATCAATTTATAAAGAACTGCTTGTTACAGAAGCTTTTAAAAGCAGCCCTTTCTAGCATTTTAATATTTATTCTGGAAAGTTTAAATGTAGTTTTGATAGGATAATAATGTACTCATTTGGCCAGCTTTCCTAATTTCCAATGCTGTAATTTTTCTCATCTGCTTTGTTTAATCTTAGGAATCCAATAAGCAATTTAAGAATAGAGATATAAAGACTCATTATTCTATATGGACCCACTAGAAAGTCAATAAGCAATCGACTCACTGAGCCCTCTGAGATATGATATTTTTAAATTCAGTAATGTGAAAGGGAAGAATTTATTGGAAGTTAAATCAGTTTAATTCAAGTTCCTTTGGACAGTGTGACAAAGATATGCTGCTACCATTGTCGTCTCCTAACTCTGTCTGCAAGAGGAATTCCATCATCTGCTCAAATTATCAAAGCGAAGATAATCTCTCCCTTCTTCCAGGCTGTCTTTCTCCCCACACATATGTGCATTTACTTATAAATGTTAGTAATACACACACAGGCATACACATACTCAGTTGAGCAAGCTACATCACGTATTATCCCCCCTCCCTCACACAAAGTGCTAACTTTGGTGTTCACCACACTATGGGAAGGGATCAATCTGGGTCATCACTGGGTTTTTCTTCCAGAGGAGGTTGACAAGAAAGCCCTGTATTTTATTTGCAGTGGTATGGAACCCTTTGCTCAAGCCCAATGCCGGTCACACTGATGTTGCCATGGTTCTTAGAATCTAAGATTTCTAAACCCACTTTCCTTGGGGCAAAGCAAAGCAATTGCTTTCTGAAGTTCTGAGGTCTTTTGGAGATACACTGAGGAAAGAAATGCAGATTCTATTACAATTTTCAGTTCCCTACCTGATTCTGGAAACTATTTGAGCATTTAAGTATTTGCAACCAAAAGCAGAGCCTAGTGATATGCAATGTTCTCCAAAGCTCTCCTTTTGACATTAGTACCCAAACACAGTGCATGGACAGGCATTCTCTGACTTGGAAAATAAAAGCAAAATTAGTAAAAACAAAATAAAAAGACTTTGGTATTACGTTATCATATATGTATTTATTTTCATCTAGTTAGTGAACTTGTTTTATGAAATCACATATGTTGTGATATGGATGTAATTGATGATAATTAAAATAATGACTGAAAAGCCACTGAGAACTACTGAACATCTGCATGTTTGCCAGATGCCGGCCAAGAAATTTACATGATTTCCATGCGTTATTCATTTGTCCCGTACACCTCACAACATAGATACTACTGTCTCTCCTTTACGAGCCAAGCAGTTATAATTCAAGAGGCTAAGTAGTGCGCTCAAAGGTTCACATATTTCATGTGCAAGGCTGAGTTTGCTGTGTCTCCCAAGTTCTCCAGAGGACCCAGTGCTCTTCCTCTGCATGTCCTGTGGGAATCGCTATGCTTTGGAAGCTATGGAACTATTAACAAAGATAAACTTCCCTCTGTCAGCTCCAAAGTCTCAGAAGAGAACCAGAGAGGGAGCTGCTAGCCTCACGACCCAAGCTTTGGGGATGCAATCTTCCACTAGGGGTTGGTGCAGGTGGCTCGGACATGAAATTGAATCGAGAATAAAATCAACTTTAAAGACTGATTACACCGTTGGCATTCAAACATGAGCTCTAAGTGGGTCTGCTGCTGACATGGAACCAAATGCATTATTTATACTTTAACCTTTCCCCTTCTATTTCTGGCCTAAGTCTAGGGCAGGTTCAAGGGCATAAATTAGTTTTAAAATGGGAAGCCTCAATTATGAATTTGCTTTCTAGAAAAAAATGCTCTACTTAATTTGCTAGAATTTTTCTCTTTAGACTAATGAATGAAAAGGGAAATTTAAAAAAGCAATAGCCTGATTTTACTTATGACAATGAAAACTAATTGTCTCTCTTGTTGTGTTGGCACCTGTGTTGGCTAGCTTTATGTCAACTTGACACAAACTAGAGTCATCTGAGAAAAAGGAATGGCACTTGAGAAAATGTCTCCATAAGATCTGGCTATTGGCAAGCCTGTAGGTCATTTCCTAATTAGTGATTGATGTGGGAAGGTCCAGCCAACTGTGGGCTTATAGTCCTGGGTGATATAAGAAAGCCATGAGGAGCAAGCCAACAATCAGCTCCCCTTCATGACCTCTGCATCAGCTCCTGCATCCAGGTTCCTGCCCTGTTTGAGTTCCTGCACTATGTTCTTCAATGATGAACAGTGATGTGAAAGTATAAGCCAAATAACCTCTTTCCTCCCTAAGCTGTTGATAGCCGTGGTGTTTTCCTAACTAAGACAATACCTAAATATCTTTGAAAGCTTTCAATTTTTTTCTGAACGTAATAGGTGTATATGTATTCATTTGTGTACAACTGATTGAACCACTCATTCAGGATTGTGAATTATGTTACAATAACCCATTGTTTTGCAGTTATGACTATTTCTGACCGCACTGTTATAATGTGGTATGCATCTTGGATCTTCTGAGACTTGGCCTGAGTTTTGTCATGGGGAGGCATGGGACCAGCAGGAACCAGCTTTGGCTGGTGCTTCACCTCTCAGCACAGACTTGACCACCTCCAGCAGCACCTTCCTGTCCTCACTCTGGTGGGATGGAGTCAATAGGGGCCTCTCGCTATTCTCAGCCAGAAGAAATGAAGGGTGAGGCTCCTGGATGGGAGGCAACTGATGTGGGATTCCCCTCTGTATGCTGTGATTAACACTAATGAATAAAGAAACTGCTTTGAACCTATAGAAGGGAAGAACTTAGTTATGTGGGGAAACTAAACTGAATGCTGCAAGA
This sequence comes from Chionomys nivalis, assembly GCF_950005125.1. Lineage (NCBI taxonomy): Eukaryota > Metazoa > Chordata > Mammalia > Rodentia > Cricetidae > Chionomys > Chionomys nivalis. The sequence continues at coordinate 35,784,521 of NC_080101.1, forward strand.
AAGGAGGTGGAGTCAGAGAGAAGACAAGAGAGGAGCCCACCAGAGACAGATGCTGGAACTTTAACGGGTAAGCCACAGCCACATGGCAATACACAGATTAATGGAGATGCATTAAATTCAGATGTAAAAATTAGCCAATAAGAAGCTAGAGCTAATGGGTCAAGCAGTGATTTAATTAATACAGTTTCTGTGTGATTATATCAGGGCTGAGCATCCAGGAACCAACAAGCAGCCTCTCCTCCAACAGGCAACTCTTAACATTCTTTCACTGTAGAGTTGACTTCTGTCCTCTCAAGCGTTTGACAGCATTCCTTGTACTCCACTGAAATGAGAATAGCTACAGAGAAGTCATTTCACGTAGCCCAAACCCCAAACCTCTGCTAGGGAATCTGATGTAGTTTAGGTAAGGCTCCATGAGGGACAGGGGAGGTCATTTATTCACCCACACACATGGCTGTTCTGGATCAGCCATTGTAAGTATGTGGATGTGATGTCTATTCAGGCAGGTGTGGTTGTTGCCAAGGAGGGACTTCTTGATTTTGGTCCATTTAACAAAGCTATGATGCTACCAAGTGTGTGTTTGTGTAGCAGAACTTTGCAAATGACCTCTTCTGTGCTATTGACTCAGCTCCTGAATGTCCTTCACATTTTTCTCTGTGCTGGAGACAGCACACACTAGGCAAGGAGTCCTCTACTTAGCTACAGCCTGACATTTAAATACATTCATATTGCCTTAAGCAGACTTTGTGTTGTGAGTATTTCTGCTACCTCTGATAAAACTTTGCACAAGCCTTCTAAGCAGAAATTTCTTCCAGTTTGGATACACAGGAGGAATTTGCTTAGAAATTATTTTCTCCCCTGTTTCTTTTCTTAATAATTTGTAATGCAAGTTCTAACACGAAATTAAAATTCTTTTATAATTTCATTATCTGGGTAGTGGTTTTTGCAGTCTGCTGAGGATCCGATGGTGAAGTACAGCGCAGCGCACAAAATAATTCTTGTTTTAATACATTGCTATGGCTCTCAGAGGAGCTCAGCGCAGCTCAGTTCATCATTAGACTCTATATTACTCAGGTTTCCAAGTCTTTAATTCAAAATGAAAATTAAACAATATTCATTTTGCCAAGCAGTTCATAGAGACATTGGTTTTAAAAACCCTATATTTTTCAATTAGAAAGGCCATTGCTGGAGCCATATCTAGTTTTTCTAATTGTTTAGAACCCAAACACTGGAAGCCAGAAGACCTTTAGGGAGTGGACTCAGCCCCAGAGTGCACATTACAGTCCACACCATTACTTCTGATGGGTACTAGTTAAAACCTTATGAAACCACTAAGCACAGGATCAAACAAAATCCACCCCCAGTGAGTTTTGAGGAGGTTCAAAACGCGTTTTTAGCTTGTACATAAATTAAAAAACGAGCATTTTTAACTAGGCATAATTACAGTGTTTAGCCTGATTTAGATCAGGCCGGTTTGCATTCACTTTTCATAAAGCCGCAGGGCACTGTGAAGAACCAGGCACCTCTGAAAAGTGGGACCAAATTTCAGTCGTGTACGTTTGTGGAACATGTGGATTTAAGCACGCTGGTCCTCAGTTTACTCATTTGTGAAAAGGAGACAACCGCTTTGCTCCATAGGGTTCTCAGAAGGATGAGACAAAGCAGAGATGAAAGCCCCGAGCGTGCGACTTGGCAAGGAGTGGCTTCTACTACGTTTTCCTTTTTTTACCTATACATTATTCAAAATGGGACGAAGCAGGAGAGCATGAAAGTGCAGCCTCTTGCATTTTGCTGCAGGAATCCAGACATTGGCTTTATAAAATCCCACCAAGCTCTCTGAACTGATATTTCTATTGCATTAACAAAGGAGAAAAATGAGAGAATTTTTTTTCTTCTTTCTCCGGCCCATTACGTTTTTGATTCCTTTTTGTGTTCACTCCCTTGCAGTGTATTTAAGTGGGAATCACTTCAAGCTCTCGAATCACCCTCCAAAAGCTTTGCTAAATCCCACATTTTTGGTTTCACTCCTGATACTGTACTGTGCCTCCTCCCTTTGAAGTCTTTGAAGTGTCCACATTGTAGGCGGAACCTGTCACGGAGCCCAAACTGGTGGTTTTCTCTGCACAAACCCATTTAAAGCTGGGACGGGTGAACTGAAGCGCACTGTGAGAAGGGGTGGCGTTCACTTCCCTTTCTTGACCCCCCACCCCTCTCCGCTCTTAGACTCTTCAAACACTCCTGCCAGAGTCACAGACATATCAAAGGCTGCTCTTCTATGGCTTCAGTGACACTGTGCCTGGAAGTGACTGCTTCCCGGACCATCGCTGCTCACTGCCGTGGGGAGTGAACTGAAGAGGCACACTGCAGGGCTAACCTCAAATTCCTTCACCAGAGAGAGGCCTGGATCAGAGGAAGAGAATGATGCAAGACATCCAGAACAAGCCCTTTAGATCCCTGACTTATGGAAGACTTATTATAATCTGATTATGAATTGTGTTTTTGTAGCTTTGTAGATATCTACCTTTAAACATTACATAGAATTATTTGATTGTGTGTGTGCTGCTGGTAACAGAACCCAGGGCTTACACATTCTAGACAAACCTTCCAGTATGGGCCTCATCCCTCTTTGGTAGTTTTAAAGATAAATATTCATAGTAACATGCCATAGGGTTTTGTGAAAGAAGAAAAAGTGGTTAAGTAGTGAAGTTAAGAGTAGCCTAACAACGGCCCTTTCCCAGTGACTAGCCGTTTGACGTCAGGAAGTCATTCAGTTACTCAGTTGGAGCATCAGTTAAGTGAGATCAGATAGAAGGTTTTTAAGTTTTTCCTATTGTGATTTGTAGAGAATCATAGATATCTATGTAAAGAAATTAAACCTGAAATAAATTAATTCATATAAAGTACTCAGAACAGTGTAAAGAATACTAGGACCACTGATTTGCTCTTAGTGTTACCATCATTTTTCAAATGCATATCGTTCTGCTTATGTTTTCAAAGATTCATTTTATTTTATTCGGTTATTCATTTTTTTTTAGTTATTTGTATATGTGTGTGGGGGGATATGTGTACATGTGTGGGGCCACCCTCTGAGGTCAGAAGCATCAGATCCTCTGGAGCTGAAGTTATAAGAGTTTGTAAACTACCTGCTGTGGGTGCTGAGGACTGGACTAGAGAGACAGTGGCAGCTAAACTCTTAGGCGATGAGCCATCTCCAGTTCACACCTTTGTGATACATCAGTTACACTGCTGTGTCATATAGTGTTGTTTAAATATGTTGTAATAGGCTTTTCTATTCTTAAGTCGATCAACATTCGTTTCTTCTAATGATAGGCATCAATAATAAGAAGCATGGGTTTAAAAATACGTGTTGAATATATTCTGTGAAAGTATCTGCAGATGGACACTCAGACAAGGAATCACAGATGATGAACACAATACAATCTTACTTCTATTGCTGGTGGGTGTGAAGTGGGTGTGAATGGCATCTTCTTGGTTACACTTTATGATCAGTTGGGCTCAGAGCCTTTTCTCCTGACCCTTGGTCATTTCTAATTCCTCTTCAGTTCTGAGCCTCTGCCTGTCTTCTGCAGTGCTTTTCTTTTCTCAGTTATTTGAAGGGACTCTTTCAATAGTTAGGGTTATTACTTATATGTAACTGTATCTATGGACTGTAAACATCTGCTCCAGGTGTGACTTAACTTTTAATTTTGACTACACCGGGTATTTTGAAAACATCCTATATTTTGTAAATAGTTCACTTAGTGATTGTGTCTTTGAGGTTTGGACTTTGTGTACTTTGTCTAGAAACTTCTTGTTTCAAGTGAGTAAAGGCATGTGACTCTACTTTCTTTGATAACCGTGAAAGTTCTGACTTGTATGAAATGAATTTTAGTCAGATTTGCTGATGATTTAAAATATTTCTATAGTAGTCCCCTAGATCAGCAACTATATTTCTATAGTAGTCCCCTAGATCAGCAACTATATTTCTATAGTAGTCCCCTAGATCAGCAACTGTCTCAGGAATGACTTCTGTGTAGTCTGTGCAGTGGATGTGCAAGGCCAGGGCTGCCATAAAAAGGCCTAGGTAAGACTTTCCTGAGTTCTCTACTCTGCTTGATTCCTGCATGGATAGGCCTTGAATTTAGGCCATGTTGCAAGGGAGCATTAAGTAGATCTTAAGATATTAGGAAGGCCTTTTTCACATTTTTCTTCTTAAAAGCATCCTGTCTACTCATGAGATTTTGTTCTTTTATACATCAAGCTCCACAAAGTTTCTGTTAGCATCTTACCACATGCCATGGTTATACAGGTCAACTTGGAAGGAGCCAATGCCTATATAATTCTATGCCCTCTATGTCATAACTGATATGCAATGGTTATCTCTTCAGGTAGTATTTTATACCTTCAGTTGTTTTCTTTGTATTTGATAAGAATTATTTTAAAAAGTCACTAATTTTCACTATGATTTTTATTGTGAAGAAACTAAATTTTTATTGTAACTTATTTTTTACTTTGTGTTCAGCTCTATATTCACTGTATATTGTATTCTGATGTATAAGGACATTTTTGATACAAGTATAGATTGAACACTAAAAGTATTCCCTTCCAAATAGTCTAACTTTCTTTTTTCTCTCTTTCCAATTAGCCCCCTTTCTTTTCCTGGGCAGTTCTGTTTCTAGTTTTATATCATGTATACACACTACTTTTAAATTATTATGTAAAGACTAGAACTCATATATAAAGAACCATATACAACATTTTTTCTGTGTGATATTAGCTTACTTTATATTTATATGATTATCTCCAGTTGTGGATGCTATTTTAAATGGAGGTTATCCCCACTTAAAACTTTTGATTTGTTTATGATGACATGCAATGGTGCAATATTTTTATTTGACTTGGCTTTATTTAAAGTTTAATGAAAGAACATAGAGTTAGTAAATATTGTCACGGTGTCAAATTCAAGCTATCACAGATTTTCAGAGGAATATAGAAAGAAAAGATAGCTCAGCAAGCAGAACTTTAAAGAGCATCATAGTTCTTTTGTACAGAGAAAGATTTCACCAAATGTTATGTTGGCTCTAAGATTTGCTAAGATCATGAAGTCACAACTAGAAAGGAAAATATGAAGACATGTCAGTGAAGTACCAACATTCCATGGTAAATGAAATTAAACATTACAATGTATAACATGCACATAAATTTATGAAAAAATGTTTTATCATTTATTAAAGAAAAATAATTTGAAAGATATCTCATCACACACTTGCAAACTAAAAATTTTTCAAACTTACCATTACCAATTGAGAATTAAATTAAATTGAAGGTATTTAGTAAGATGGCAGATTTTATTTTTGTACATTAAAGTATTAACTAATTTAGATTCAAATTTCACTGAACCTACAGTAAAGTTTTAAAGCTCCATTTAATCTTAGATCCCCTTCAGGTTTTGTGTTTGTGTCTTTCTTTGATTTTCTTATCTTTTTGTGCCTTTGAGGATGTGTAATATAACGTTGACCACAGTAGAATAAGAAGTTTCTTGTCTTTTGCCTGAGGTCATATTAATACTAATGTTGCCATGTATTGTTGATTGGTGCTGACTTTCCACTGATGTCTTCAATAATGTAAAGGGCATTTCTGTTCAATAGAGTAACACATTTTTAACAGTTGAATTTTGCTCTTTGAGTCAACTAGCTATTCGTTTAGTTTTTGTGAATTTTGCCAATGTAGCATCTTTCACTGATGAATTATTTTGGTATATGTGTTATCCTTTGATTACCTTCATATTAGAATATGCCTGGGTCTGAAGAGGTAGGGAAAGGCTACAACAGTGACTCAGAGAGAAGAAGGATGCCTGCCTGTTTGGCCATAATTATGGTCATGTGATGGGAGCATACTTCAAGTCTAAGTTTCCAGACGAAGCATGAAGGTTCTTGTTTCAAAACAATGATCTGCCCAATGAAAGATTTTTTTCCTTAGGGCTTCCTTGGAAGTTAAATTCTCCAGGTAAATTTTTAATTAATTCTGTTTCTGAAAAGTTTGTTGAAATACTCACTAGATATATATTGTGCAGATTAGCCTACTGTGAGTTACAAAGAATTAGACCTAAATATATTTGAAATGAATTCATTTTGAAACTGTTCAAATTGATGTAGTATTTTAGAATGCTAAACTGTCCTGTACTACATTGACTATTCTTTGACATGTGCATGGAAAATGAGATATTAGAGGCAGGGAGATATCTGGCTATGAAAAAATAACAGTAGGAACACATTTAACCTCCCTAGCAGTGACTCTTTAAGAAATGAATCATTAGAAAAACAATTAGCCATTTCTCCTCACTCATAACTCACATCCATTTCTTGCCTTCAAACTTTCCTCTTCCTCCAGTATTTAGGCCTTTTTGTTCTTTTTTATATTGTATGTACATGTACATTTGTTTTATATTGTATGTACATGTACATTTGTTTGCATGTATACATGTATTTGTCTAGATTCCAAATATTAGGGGGAATGTAGTTTTTTCTTTCTAAAATTGTTCAAAACATTAACCTCACTGAATATTTTGGTGTGTGATGTTTTTATTTGCAAATTTTTATAATGAAGTTTATAATTATATTTGGGCTTTATAACTTTCTAAATGTATGAGCTTAAACAATTATTTACTCTCTCTCTATTTTCTATTCCTTGTCTGTGAAATGGGTACTGGACATTTCATGATGATTGACTACATTAAAATATCTAAAACTCTTAGAACCATTTCTGGCTAATTAAATGCATCTGACAAGCATTGTTTCTGAATTTTTGTTTGTCTCTCATACTGCATAAGCACTTTTTACAGAGACGCATACTGGGATACAGAGATGCACGGTGGCTAAGGAACACTGCTGAGATCACAGAATGGACACTGGAGACAGAAGGGTGTTAGAAGACAGAGCCAGAAGCAGGTGGCCTCTTCCCACTCCCCACATGGGTAGCCATGCTGTTCCTTGTGACAGGAGGTGCCAGTTAATATTAAAACATATTCATTCTGTAAGTGTGCTGGTGATTATGCTCACTATTAGTTTGTAATTTTCCTAAAAGTTGCAGCGTCAACAACACAAGGAATTTGGATTAAATTTTTGCTTTAAGCAGGCTTAACTAGTTATAAATAGTGAATAATTTCAAGTATCCTGTTCCCCATCTTTTCTGGGTGACAAGACATCACTGCTCTGATGCAACCCACTAAACTATGTATGCAGATTCACCAGCCCAGGGCCAGGAGCTGGAGACAAAGAGCACAGATTGGGCCCCCTGCTCTGCTGTGACTTGATGCAGCTGCTTCCTTCCTTTCTCTTGCTTCCCTGTCTGGCTTCTATCAGTATCCTTTGTCACAAAGCTCTATTCTCATTTTTCTTCGTGTCTCAATATTTGATAATCTATGCTACATTATACACAGTTATTTTGAGTCCAATTTATTACTACACATTACTAAATAATATTTATGTTGGCTTACAGAATAAAACATTAAAAATCAATAAGCCAAGCAAAATCCAAACAGAGATAAGTATTTTAAGTCAGTGAGTATATTTTTGCTTGATAAAAACGCAAATAAAAACATATGGTTTTAGATAAGTATTCTTTTTTTATTAATTAATTAATTAAATTATTAAAGATTTCTGCCTCTTCCCCGCCACCACCTCCCATTCCCCCCCACTCCCCGAATCAAGTCTTCCTCCCTCCTCAGCCCAAAGAGCAAGCAGGTTTCCCTGCCCTGTGGGAGGTCCAAGGACCACCCACCTCCATCCAGTCTAGTAAGGTGAGCATCCAAACTACTTAGGCTCCCACAAAGCCATTACGTGCAATAGGATCAAGAACCCATTGCCATTGTTCTTCAGTTCTCAGTAGTCCTCATTGTCCGTTATGTTCTCTTTTAAGATGAGTTAATAAAGGTATTATTGCCGTGAGAGTATGTATGTTTTTAGACTCCATTAGTGTTCATGGGGTTTCCAGGTCAAAGAAATTAGGCTGCTTCTCCTTGTTCAGTGTGCCCTTGGTCATACATCAGAATGTGTGCTGACATCAGGACATCAGGTGCTGGGAGGTACCAGAATGTAAGGGCCGTGACTGATAAGGCTGGGGAACGATTATTTTGGGAACGACCACATGAAATGTGTCCACACTGCTCCAGTTTCCATGCTGGAAAGAGGCCCCAGGTGAGAGCAGCAATTGAGAAGCTTCTCTCCAGGGACTGGGAGTTTGTTTCCTGTTAGCTCGCGCTGCCTGAGCATCACAGAGGTCCTGGGACCAAAAAATCATTCAAAATAAGAAGAAAGACAAGAGCATTGCTAGAGAACCTGGATGTTGAATGAAGTGCAAGGAATGTTGGGGTTGCCCATAAACTGTTTTGCTCAGTAAACTATTCAAAACTTATGAATTCCTCAATGTGATAATAATTTTATTAATCTAATAGCAAGTGTACTGCATGTCATGCCACTTACAATGATTTTGAAATGTTCTCACGATCTAATAAAGTGACTCAGTTTCTTTCAAGGTAGGAAGTCCCTCTGAGAACTGCAGAGAACACTGCCACAGGTTCGACGAGACGTAGCTGCACCAAGAGTGATCCAGGGGCCTGTTTATACATGACGGGTTGGTCAATACTGTCTCAGTAAGCAAAAGTAAACACCATCATTTCAGTGACAATTTAATATAGTATAAATGTATTTTAATCTTTATAAAAGCAGATATTAACATTGAGAAATATAAGTTCTTTGTAATTTGTTTCCTGTTATAAATAATCAAGTAATCAAGCTCTGCAGGCATCCTTATAGGCATGTATAGTTTTTCTTCTTCTTCTTCTTCTTCTTCTTCTTCTTCTTCTTCTTCTTCTTCTTCTTCTTCTTCTTCTTCTTCTTCTTCTTCTTCTTCTTCTTCTTCTCTTCTTTGTGTTTAGGTTACTGTTTCAGCAGCGGAGTTAGCAAAATGCATCATTCAAGGTGTCTCTGCAGATTACCTGGTTCAGAGTTTTCCTTAGCTTATCTTCCTATCAACACTCAATACGCCTCTCTCCTCCAGAGATTCATCTGTCTTTTAAGATCTTGCCAGCTGGATATGCTTGACATGCAATCTTCCCATTGTTTTAATTGTATTTCTTGATTACTTGTGAGGATCAATACATTTTGTTAGGTTCATTGATTATTCTGGCTTGGTTTTTAGATTGCCCACTCTTCTAATGGATGCTTCCATTTCAGTTTAGTTTAGAGAAAACCACAATAGAAAGTGTCTGAGTGCCACTCAAATGAGGTTAGATTTCTCCCTGTTGACCACAGACGCTGGCTTTGAGTGTTTTTATTTTCAGCATCCAGCATTTATATCTCGGTGTGGAAGGGCAACACGGAGTCTTCCAGAGTGGCTTTGTCTGTGTGTGGATATGTGCAGGAGAGGGACAGTAGAGTCCCAGCCAGAAGCTCTGACAAGCTTCCTTAACCCCTGAGTGGGTCAGGGAGAGTACAATGACTTGTGGGATGTCCACTGTGGGTGTGTCCAGGCCCCCCATCTGTAGGCATTTGCAGCTGTGGATTCCCACCCAGCTTCCATTTCTTCCTCTTCCCTTGCTTCACTCCTCTGTCCTTTCAATTTCCCTTCAAAACACCCCCCCAAACAATTTTCCTACCAATCCCTTTCTCATGATCAGACTTTGTGAATGCAATTGAGGACAAACACTTCACTCATTCAGGGTATTTTCTCTGTGTCTAAAACTGGAAATATTTACCACAGTTGTTTTCATTATTTTCCTTTGAAAATGTGAGCATCGTTATGTAGTTTGTCTATGGACTGATTTTTTTCCCTCTGTGCTTAACTCCTGTATTTCTTACATGTTTATTCGGTTTACTGCCTATATTATGAACATGTATTTCTCTTTCTTTGTTTTCCAATGGAAATCCTTAGATTTTTCTCTATTTATGCTGCATCGAGAGGGAGTTTCTTAGGTGAAAGTTTGCTGAGTTTTCATCAGATTTGAGAAATTGTCAGCTATTATCTCTTCAAGTAATTTTCTACCCCTTCACAATTCTCATCGTATAACTTAGATTGCTTAATCCTGTTTCACAGATGCGTGATGCCCTCTTCCCTTCAGGAATATCTTTTCTTAAGCCCTACTTTGTAGTTCATGCTTATGATTACAGCATCACCTGGGCTCAGATAGGGAACCTACAATGAGATTAAAGCTAGCCTGGGCTACACATTGAGTCTTTTTCTATAGAATGAGACACACACTGTCTTTCATACTTGATTTTGAAAAGTCTACATGATTTTAGGTTTCACAGTTCATTGATCCTCTCTCTCTGTGTGTGTGTGTATGTGTAAAAGGTGTGTCTATGTGCACATACATGTGTGCAGATCAGAGGTCAACACTGGGTGTCTTTTTCAATTACTCTCTGTAAATGGAGACTGCGTTTTCATTTCCCAGCTGCCCAGACCTGAATAATCACACAGAAACTATATTAATTGCAACACTGTTTGGCCAATGACTCAGGCATATTCCTAGCTAGCTCTTACATCATAAATTAACCCATTTCTGTTATTTTGTGTTTTACCATGAGACTGGTTGTTTCTTATCTCTTGCTTCTTGGGAAGCTATACGTCATCTTCCTCCTTCAGCAGCTACATGGTGTCATCTTCCTCCTTCAGTGGCTACATGGCGTCTCCTTGATTCTTCTCAATATATCTCTTCTAGTCTGGCTGTATTCTGCCCCGCCATAGGCCCAAGCAGCTTTATTCATTAACCACTAAGAGCAACACATATACAGAAGGACATCCCACATCAGCTCTCCACCTTTTGGCAGGGGCAAGCCCCTCACTGAAACTCAGCTTCTCTTGAATAGGCTGGCTGAACAATGAGTTCCAGCAATCAGCCTGTCTCTACCCAACTTCCCGTTTTCTCCAATGTAGGTGCAGATGAATGCTGCTGTAGTGGCTTGTTTGTAGGTATTGAACTCAGGTCCTCATGCTTGTGAAACAGACATTTTACCAGCGAAGCCATCTCCTCAGCTTCTCTTTGATGTTTCCTATTTCTACACAGTCTGCTAATTTTATCCCCCTTCATGTTAAATACTGCATTTTCACTCTTCAGACATTGTAATTACTGTTTATTAGTATTATTTTTTAATTCTTTTTTATTTTATTATACTTTTAATTTTAATTTTTGTGTTTTAAAAGTATTTTTGTTTCTTTTTTTTTTTGGTGGTGTTTTTTTGAGACAGGGTTTCTCTGTGCAATAGCCATGGCTATCCTGAAGCTAACTTTTGTAGACCAGGCTAGCCTCAAACTCATAGAGATCTGCCTGCCTCTGCCTCCTTAGTGCTGGGATTAAAGGCGTGCGCCACCACCACCTGCCAGATTTTTATTTCTCTTTGCCTGTTTTCACCTATTCTCTAACATATTAATCAACTTGTAAATTTTCTTGATGCCTATGTCATTTAGTTTTATCAGTCCTATAATTTCTATGTCAGTTTCCATTGGTGGCTTTTAATTATAGGTTTTGATGACATGTTTGTTCTCCTCTGCATGTCTTGTAATATTCAGCAGTATCATAATTTGGATGTCAAACATTGTTAATTTTGATGGGATGATATGCACTGTAAGGTTTACACTGTTGTTTTTTGAAATTTGAAAAATAAATTATTTATCTAAAATTGCATTATCCATGGTGTAGTTAAGTTTTGTGGACTGAATAGATTAAGTTTCCATCAGAGTACACAACGGCCCATTCCAAAGCAGCCTATTCTATGCTGGCTCTAATTTGGCCATCACCATGGTGACAACGAGAATTTCAGGACTTAGGTCTGTAGTAGGTGAAGACAAAACTACTCTTTACTCCGTAGTAGGAGTGAGGCTCCCTTTTGGGGTTCCTCTCTGTCCTTGAGCAGGTTTCTCACGTCACTGCAGAGTGCTCAGCCAAGCATCGTATGGGTCAGTGGAACTCTTGTTGCCTGCCTGCATCCTCTTTCCTCCTACTCTGCGCAGCACATGATAGGTGCTTTGACTTTTCCAAGCTGTAATCTGTCTTCTCAGTTCAGTGAGCAGCTGCCTCCTGTTCAGGTTTCTTCTCTGTGTTACAACCTGTGGACTCTGTGCAGAACCTGGATCTCTAAAGGGCATTTTCTTCTCTCCCTTCTCTCAGAACTGCATCCTTGTGCTCCCCTTAGGACGGAGTGAAACGCTTGTTTCATTCATATTGTCCTGCTTCTCAGTTGCTTACTATGGCAAGACAAATGCAGCTCTGGTTACTCTATGTTTTGCTAGGATCAACTGTCCTTGGTGACATTTGGCACCCTTCTCTTCTTTAGTTCAACATTTTGGCTGCTGGTAGGACAGAAGAAGAAAGGCCAGTAACTCATGAGGGGCCATAGGTGGGAGAAGAGATGGGGAAGTGTGAGCAGGGGTCAGCGACTCATCGGAGCTTACATGGGAGAATGCATGTGGGAAGTGTGAGCAGGGATGGTTTTAAACAGGGGTTGTGTAGCGGCTCCCCAATAATGACTGTTCTTGGAATAATCACTGGACCTCATTATGTTTGTATGTCCTGTCCTTAGCCTGCTACCTGTGCTTATTAAAGGTTTCTAGGTGACACCATCAACCTGGGAAGAGAGGGGCTGACGTGTCCCTCGGGACTCCTTAAGAGATATTCGAATCACAGGAATAGCAACTTCTGCTATTCTCTCAGCATCAAGTTAACGAGAAATTTTTCTTTGCTCTATTCCAAACATTTCATTTTCTGCCTCTCTTCACAAGTAAGAGACGTTACAGGTTGAAGAGCTGGCTAATGATTCCGTTCCACATCACTGAACTACCTCAGAGGGAACGAAAATGCTGCAAATTGTGATTACTTATCCAAAGAGTATATGGACTTGTACAAATACATTTTCAGTACCTGGATGAATCTGTGGATACAGTCATGACTTTAATCTCCTTTCTGGTCTCAGTAAGAAGTCTGCTGGCATGTTCTACATTACCCATACAAGAAGGTACCTGGAGACTGTGAAGACTATGACTTTGGGGGCTGACCCACTGGTAGAAAGAAAAAAATTATACAGTATTTTCATCAAAAATTTAAAGTAACCCCTTAGAAATCACATATACAGAGGCATCTATAGAGCAGAAGCACATAGGTTAGTAAATTACGGAGGGAATATGTATGTTTCCATGACCTTGTCAACAAGTATGACACTGCTAAGATCTGACAGGACCCAGGGCATGCCTTGGTCATTACTAACTGCTCCCTCTCCTACAAACTCTGAGTTGTGAGATAACTACATGCAAATTAAAAATATCATATCACAAACACTGCAGGTATGAACAACAAAATCTACTTTGCGTGTTTTGAACCTTTATTACATTAGCCTCTAGAATTAAAGCCATAGTGTGTGCCTAATTCTGCAAGATTCATCTAGCCTGTGCACAGTTTACTCTTTATAGCAGCTCATGATGCTGCGTCCCTGGCTGCCAGGGCTTCTTTGTTCATTTTACTACCACTACATACTTGGGTAGTATCATTTTGATCTTATACGAATAATGTTAGGATGAAAGTTTCTAAACATATGTCCAAAATGCTTTCTCTGGGGTAGACAGCTAGTTATCTAAAGTGTATACTATGATTGGACTGTGCTTGTTTTAATTTGTATTCCCAGTTAACTGTCGTGGCCAAAAGCCTTTTAATATGTTTGCTGGCATTTGGCACTCCTATATTAACATGCATTTTCAAATGTGTTGCTATTTCAGAGTTGTGTGTGCATTTGGAATATAAGCCTTTGCCTGAATGGTTGGTTGAGATTATTTCTAGTCTGTATACTGTAATATTATCTCTCTTATTTTGTGTGTATATACAAGTGTGTGTGTGTGTTTGATAAATCGAAATTCCTTGTATTCTGTGGTTAAACCACTCAATCTTGTCTATAATGATTGGAGAGTCTTGTCACTAGACACTTTTTCTACCCTAAAGTTTTACAGATATTCTATTATTATAACAATGCTTAATAGCCTTGCCTTTAGTTTTAGGTCTTTATTCCACTTGGGGTTGATTTTTGTGTGTGGTTTGGAATAATGGTCTAATTTAGTATTTTTCCCATATGAGCATGAAACTGCCCTAATTCCTTTTTTTTTTTTAAAGTAAGACTTACAGGTTGTCAAACTGCTTTCCAAATACCTGTGTTTACTCATGGAATAGTGCTATGTCCAGCCCCCCAAAGAGAAGCGATAGCAGGTGTTGTTAATGTAGAAACCACACTTGGCTGAGTGTGATAGTGGAGTGTTTGACTTTCAGTGAGGCTCAGGGAATATTATGAAAGTGGAGGGGGAAGGAAATGTAAGAGTAAGAAGATGAGCTATGGGCTCTGAAATCGTGCAGCATGACACGGCCCTTGCATTCAGGAACTCACCACATCAGTTGCTTCTCTGCACAACATCATCACAAAATTGGGTCATCAGCACTTCAGCCTGGGTGGGGGAGGGGTCCATGAAGGCCCACCTCTCATATATAAATCACACATACAACCACGAGCATCAAGGGACTTTTGGCAGTGAATGTCTGTTGCTAGAGAGAGTATCGTTTTCTTCAGTAGTTTAACCACTGGTAAGTTGCCCTTTCTCCTGTGTAACCTCTTACCCATGCTTTAGAGACCCAAAGGTGAAATGGAGACCTGTTTTAAGGGTTTTCTCAAGAGAAGGAGGGACAGTATTCTAGTCACTCTTCTGTTGCTATGAGGAGACACCATGACCAAGACAATTCTTATAAAAGTATGTATTTAACTGGGGGCTTGCTTACAACTTCTGAGGTTTCCATTATTCTCATGGTGGTGAGTATAACAGTATGCATGGCACTGTAGCTATAGCTGAGCTCCCAATCTACAGAGAGGGGGGGAGAGGGACGGAGTGAGGGAGGGAGGGAGGAAGAGAGAGAGAGAGAGAGAGAGAGAGAGAGAGAGAGAGAGAGAGAGGAGAGACTGGACTTAGCATGGGTTTCCATAATCTCAAAGACCCCCTCCCAGTGAGATGCTTCTTTCAACAAGGCCATACTTCGTAATCCTTCTAATCCTTCCAAACAGTATTTTCCTCTGCTGAATAAGCATTCAAGTATATGACCCTTTGGGGTCTATTCTCATTCAAACCTCCACAGGCACTAAAGAAGAAGGATGGGAAGCAGGGCAGTGGTGGTACAAGCCTTAATCCCAGCACTTGGGAGGCAGAGGCAGGAGGATCTCTGTGAGTTCAAGGCCAGCCTGGTATACAAGAGCTAGTTCCAGGACAGACTCCAAAGCTTCAGAGAAACCCTATCTCAAAAATAACATCAACCCACCCCCCAAAAAGGAGGATGGTAGTATATTTCCCTCTTCTCTTTACTTATAGATATGTGTTTATACTTACATCACATCTTCTTTGTGCATACTTCAAGTGAAAGATGCACATAGGAAGCATTTTATACTTTCCTGGTAAAACATTTAATCACATACATTGGTTCCATGTCTAGTAAACTATAATTGACGTCCAGTAAGACTATTATTTGTCTTGCCATCTACTGTCTCCCAGTGTTAATAAAGGTATATCTAGCTTCTTCCTCTTGGTGTCTGCATTCTGTCCCTGGTTCTGTCATCTTCTTTTCAAAGCTTGAAGGTTTTCAAGACTCTATTTTTTAAAAAAATATTTTTCTTGAATAGCGTATAGTTAGAGTGTGAAGTGGTTTATTTACCACATTCTAAAGCATTTAGTTGATTTATATTTTATTTATATAATATTCATGCTCATATTTCGTATGATTACATGAAATATTTGTACTTATGCTATTTGTTGGAGTACATATTCCACTTTTTATTTTATGCCTTCCATTTATATCCTTGCTGAATGTTTCACTTGTTTACTTTCTTTCTCAAACTAATTTTCTATTCTTCCCATGTCTTCCCATAACTGTTTGAAATTTATGTACTCTGTTTCTTTTCTGTTAAGTGATTATTCTAGTAATTAAAAATGCATTCTTGACTTCCCAATGTTTAAATTTAATTGCGTACTAAATTGAATTGTATGCTAAATTTAATTGTAAACAAAGCAACTTAAACTACTCTAATTCCATTTCCTCTTCTGACGTACATTACAGTTTTGTATTTTGACTTTAGCCCTTTTATCTTTAGTAAGATGATTTCTGCACTCAGGGTCTTCTTTGTTCTTGCTTCTCAGAGGCTGCGTCTGTGCTTGTCTTCCTTATATTTGAAGTGCTTGCTTTAGAATTTCCTTCAGTGCCCATGTGCTACCAATTTATTCTCTCACTATTTTCGTATGCAAATGTCACTGTTTTGCCAATGCGTGTGAAAGGTGAACTGTGGGTGCCAGAACAGACATCAGTCTAATCTCCCATGGGTTCTACTGTTGCTCTGTGGCAATTGGGTGCCAGAGTTGTCAGAGGAGCAATTCTATGTTGCAAGGCGAACTTTTTAAGTCTCTGGATGCTGACAAGACTTACTGTTTGGCTTTAACATGAACTTCACTGTGATGTGTGCATAGATGAATATTTCTCAAACGAATCTTGCTGACAATGTGTTGATTTTCATTGATATGTAGTATAGTCCTCTCTCTCTCTCTGTGTGTGTGTTTCTCTCTCTCTCTGTTTCTCTCTCTCTCTCTCTCTCTGTTTCTCTCTCTCTCTCTCTCTCTGTTTCTCTCTCTCTCTCTCTGTTTCTCTCTCTCTCCTCTCTCTCTCTCTCTCTCTCTCTCTCTCTCTCTCTCTCTCTCTCTCTCTCTCTCTCTCTCTCTCTCCAGAAGCAAGAAGATAACCTCTGGTGGTGTCATTCCTCGAAAGCTGTGCATTTTTTTTTATAGAGGCTTTCTCACTGGTCTGGAATTTGCTAAGACTGCTGCTGAGCCCTAAGTATTCCTGCTAGCATTAGACCATAACTTTTAGTACTCGTGGGAAGATATTCTTTGGGTGTTGTTGTCTTGAAATAGAAAAATTATAGCTGAGCTTCTACCTGAGGAAGACAACACATAAGCCCTAATCTTCCCAAGGATATAAGCTGTTAATGGTTTTTGAAGGAAGAGTGTTCTTCAGTAGGACTTGTGTTCCTGTAGGTAACCCTCACCTATGCTTCTAAGAAGCCCCTAAAAAGTGTGTTGATTTATCAAGTTACACCTAGTGGAATTGTTATTTTGGTCTATCACTGGTACACTGGCTAAGATGAATAGGTATTACAGGTGTTTGCTCACATATTTCCAGGAAAGTATAATTCATAAGCACTTGGTTTTTTTATTTTGTTTTGTTTGTTTTTGTTTTTTGAGACAGGGTCTCTTCATGTAACAGTCCTGACTATACTGGAAGTTGCTTTGTAGACCAGGCTGGCCTCTGCCTCCCAAGTGCTGGGATTAAAGGTGTGCACCACCACCTCCCAAACAGAAACACTTTTAACATTAAATGACATAGGCAGGCCATCTGATTAAAGGACAAGTAGCACAAGCAAGACAGTGATGAAACGCATAACAATTAAGTGTTGTTTTGATTAGTCTACAAAAAATAGTTTATGTGAAAGTATTACCTATTATTGAGATCTAAGCTCATGTCCTCTAGAAGGTATGTGTAAGCCATTACTAGCTGAGCTATTTCTCCATCCCCAGTTATTCTGTGTCTTAGTTAGGATTTTTTGCATTGATAAAGCTCCATGACCAAAAGCAACTTGGGAAAGAAAGGGTTTATTTCATCTTACAGTTTAAGTCTATCATCCAGGGAAGGAGCAAGAACTCAAGTCACTTACCTCGTGGCAGAAACTGATGCTCTGGCAACGGAGGAGTGCTGTCTCCTGACTTCTTCCTCATCCGGGACCACCAGGTCAGGGGTAGCACTTCCCACACTGAACTGGGCTTACCAACAACCAGCAGTCCAGGGGTGGCACTTCCCGCAGTGAGCTGGGCCCTCCCACTTCAATAATTCATCGAGAAAATATACCACAGACCTGCCCACCAGCCAATCTGTTAAGAACATTTTCTCATTTGAGGTCTCTTATTCCTAATTGACTCTAGCTTGTGTCAAGCTGACATAAAACTAGCTTGCACTATTACCCTCTTCTCTACCTGATACCCAAACACACGGCTATTCAATTAGAACTGTTCCTTTTGCATTTGTCCCTACGATGGCACGGTAATATAACTATCACTATATAAAACAGTCTAACTTTTAGAAGTCCCACAGTCTTTAAAAATTCAAACACTTCAAAAGTTCAGTCCCTTTAAACTAGCCAAAGCCTCTCTAAAATACAGACTCTCCACAACTCCAAAGTCTCTTTAAAATTTCAAAGCCTTTCAACTGTGGGCGCCTATAAAAAATATGTTAAGTACTTTCTTATTCCAGCAAGAACTAGGACACAGTCACAATCTGAACAAAGTCAAACCAGACTCCCACAGTGGGAACAACTCAGTGTCCAATGTCTGAGATTCACTCACAATATTCTGGTCTCCAAAGGGCTGTGACAGGCTCACTTTTCTGGTTCTACCACACATAGCGCAAGCAGCTTTTCTCCTAGAGTGAGGCCTGCTCTACTTCAGGGATACTGTCGTCCTCGCTGGTCATCCCATGAGCACCCCTACAATGTTGAGCTACCCTGCTACAGCTGGGCTTCATCTTCACCAAGAGCCTGTCTTAGGCTCTCTTCATGGACTCTGACCCTGCCACGTGGTGCCAAGCCTCCAATTCTCTCTATTCTCCCTTCAGTTCTGGAGTTTCCAGATTAACTTGAGCTGCACCTTCAACAACTGGCCTCTTAGGATGCTAAACCTCAGCTGTTCTCCGTGACCCTTTGTTTCTTGAAAACCAGTAGCAACTAGACCCTTTGGATCTTGAAAACCAGTAGCAACTAGATGACTCTGACATTATCATGTTCAGCTACCTGGGTGAGGTGTAGCCTTGGTCCCTTCTAGACCATGGGTTCTGTGTGCTGACCCCGAGGATTTACTCTCGGTAAATGACTCTGATCTTTTCTTAAACACTATTAATTTCTCAGCCTCACATGACTGGCGCCTATTGTCCTGGCAAAGCCATGATTCACTTTAGTGGTTCTGGTCTCTTGTTAATCAGAGCCAGCCAGCCCTTGAGCACCAGCGAACCATAACCGCAGATTCTTAGTTCAAAATATCACATAAATATTTCTGGTAAAGACTTTGCTTCCCTTGAAAGTTCACAATCCAAGTCTTCATCATTTGCGCTGCTCACAGAATTAGCCGTGTGAACACCAGGGCTATTCCAGCTAAAAGTTCCAAAGCCCTTCCACATTCCTCCTCAAAACATATTCCCAGAACTGTCAAGGCAACATCTGACTCCTGGTACCAATTTCTGTCTGTCTTAGTTAGGGTTTCTATTGTTGTGATAAAGCATCATGATGAAAAAAAATAACATAACTTGAGTTCATTTCATTTTATAATGCGAGTTCATCATCCCAGGATGTCAGGGCAGAAACTTAGCAGGATTCTAGGGGAAGGAACTGGAGCAGAGGAGTTTTGCTTACTGCCATGCTCTCCATGGCTTGCTCAGCTCCTCTTATAGCACCCAAGATCACTTTCCCAGGGGTAGCACCACCCACAGTAGACGGGGGTCTTCCAGAACATTTATTATCAGTCAAGAAAATGTACCATGGGCCGGTCCACTGACGGTACTTTCTCATTTGAGGCTATCCGCCTCACAATGACTCTTGCTTGTGTCAAGTCGACATAGAATTAGTTAGTACATTTGTTTTATAATAAACTACTCCAAATTCACTAGCTTAAAGCAGCAACTGTATATTATCTTACAATTTCTGAAAGTCAGAAGTCTACGAATGGCTTCGTTGGGCCGCTGTGGTAAAGGGTCTCACACAGGGCTGCAGGCAAGCACTTGAACAGGGACACTTTTATTTACATTTCATCTTGGACTGAGAGAACTCAGCCTTGGTTGCAGGCAGAAGGTGTCTGGTTAAGGGGCTGGCAGGTTTGTCATGAGATTTAGTTCTGCCACAGCTGATGGGTAGTCTGTACTTATTGCCTAGCTATAACTCTGAAATAGAAAGTGGCTGCTCAGTGTTGGTTGGCCAATGAATGGAGACAAATTTGTCAAACTTATAAAAGAGACAAAGAACATTTTTAACTTTTTGTTAGTTTGATTTGTCACTCTTAGGTTATTAATATTCATCTTAGAAAACCTTACTGTGATTGCACACTGGGAATACTAATGATAAGAGACAGGTTTCTTAGGAATTACTTTTCATAAAAAATACATACATTGCCTCTTTTGTCTCTACCTTATCCCTAGTATGCAGCGATGAAAGGCCAGTCAAATGTTCTACATGAGTAACCAGACACTCTAGAGCTGAGAAATGAGGCAAAAACAAATTTTGTCAGCAGTACTTTCTCCTCTTTTATCGACATCTTCTAGGTAACATAATGAACTCAAGACCCAACTCAAACTTTTTGGTATATGTAAATAAAACGTCTCCGGGGGCCAGAGAGTCCTGTGTATCTCCAACTGCCTTCGAGCTCCGGAGTTCTGGTCTTTGTCTCTTCTGACATGTAAATATTCAGAAAGTCAGCTCTGCAGTTGCCCTTAGCACTATCTTAGGTGCCTATCCATCCAGGGACCGAGCTGCTTGGCTTTCTAGAGATAAGGACATGTTTCTTATCATGCGCATCAGAGCAATTTGGAGACGTGCTGCTGCAGATAATCTTTACACATGGGGGAACGTTTCTGTGAGACGGGAAATCAAACATTTCCTCTGGAGACTTGCTAACAAACCTCACTGGGAAAATGAGTTTCTTCCCTTGTGGCATCTTTCTCCCTGCCTGAAGAATGACTTCTCTCCTGCACTGGCTTAAAATATGTGCTTTGAAATAGGTACTGTTCCTTGTCCCTGCACAGTTTCGTGTGTGTGTGTGTGTGTGTGTGTGTATAGAAGAGTTTACCCTTTTCTAATGGTAAATGGCAGTGAAATAATTTTTTTCCTTCTGGAATTTGTAAAGAGAATGGAATGCTCACAGGAACACCAGAAAGTACTTTTTGTGGTCAAAGACATGTTTGGTTTTCTTGAATTCCAAGTCAGTCATAGTGTAAATAGTTTCCTTCCTAAAATGCTAACTGTCCATTACTTATAATTCCAGAATCTCATTGCACTTGTTAACTTTTTGCTGGAACAGTGGGATGCTGTGTGACAAGCAAGACCAGAGCACTTACTGGCTTATAAATTAAACAAATGTTTAATGCCTAGAATTTGGTTGGCGTTCTGTTCATTTCCTTTCAAACGAACACAAGGTACATCCATCTTGGAAGAGTGATGCTCGGCTGAGGAGTTCTAGGCCATTATGGCCTAGGGGCAGGTCTGTGGGGGGCATTTTCTTCATTATTGATTGATCTGAGAGGGACTGGTCCACTGTGGGGAAAGCCATCCCTTGGCAGGTAGGTCTGGATTATGTTAAACAAGCAGGTTGGGCAAGTCAAGTAGATCCAGTCAGTAAGTAGTGTTCCTCTGTGGCCTCTGTTTCAGTCCGTGCCTCCATCTTCCTCCCTTGCATTCCTGCCCTGACTTCCCACCACGATGAACTATCAGCTATAAGGTTAGATGAATGCTGCCCTCTCCAAGTTCCTCTTGGTCAAGGTGTTTATCAGAGCCGGAAAGAGGACTAGGATGACTCTTTTTTTTTTTTTTTTTAAAAATTTATTTATTTATTATGTATACAACATTCTGCCTCCATGGATGCCTGCAGGCCAGAGGACTCCAGATCTCATTACAGATGGTTGTGAGCCACCATGTGGTTGCTGGGAATTGAACTCAGGTCCTCCGGAAGAACAGTCACTGCTCTTAACCGCTGAGCCATCTCTCCAGCCCCCTAGGATGACTCTTGAGTTTGGCTGGAGTCATCTGAGTTTAGTTTCAGCCTGAGGTTAGGTTTAGTATCCTCCATATAGTTTCTTGTTCTAGAAAGAGTTAACTACTTGTGACATGTTACGCTTGTGGCAGACAGCAGAGAAACAAAAGCAGAAACAGACAAGAACAACGTTTCTTAAAGTCTTGCCACAAAATACCACACTGTCATGATTCTCTGCTTTGACTGGGCAGAGAGGGCATCTCCTGAAGAAAAGTGCTCTCCCCCCACCACAGGAAGTAATTGAGTCAAGTAAAGAACATCTAAAAAACTGCTTCTTCCACACTTAAGGAATACTAGAGGAATACTAGTTAAGGAATACTAGAGGAATACAGGTTAAGGAATACTAGAGGTCTTCTAACTCAAGACACAGGAGGCATCTGGAATTGGACTTTGCTGTTTATAATACATGACAAAGAAATATGAGAAAGGTGACTAGGAATTCTTCAAGGGTGTGTTTTCCCTTCCTCAGCCTGATGATCTCAGGGAAAGCCTAAGTCTGAGGGGGCATGTGTTTCCCAGGCTTATTTTATTCCAGATGCAGCTATGTGGTTGATTTTCACAAAGTAGCCCGAGCACAAATGAGCAACACCCCCGTTTTGAAATGTGGAAGTGTCTGCTCTCCTTGTCCTAGCCAGAAGTGGAGGATAATGAGAACCCAGAAGGAGATGGGCTCTCTTACAAACAAGAGATGAGCAGGCTCTCTTCAGGGAGAGGATAGACAAAAAGGGCTTGTTTTCATCCTGAAGCAATGTTTGAATCAGGAATGTATCGAAAGTCATTCAGACCTTGATCTTGGTCTCTGAATGCGGATAGAGATAACAGTGGTTTTGTGGCATTATACATGAGCTGCAGGTACAGGAATGGCTTATAATTCATGTACAATAAAAGTCTACTACTGTAACTGAACTTATTTCTGTCTAGGTCAGGTTAGGGATCCAGCTTCTGAGAACAGGATGCTCCCAGGACTAGACAGAGAGTCCAAGCCTTAAAGCCTAGAAATAATCGAAGAAGGCATTTTTGCAATGAGAATGGGATGAGGAGAATGAAGTTCGAAACACAGAGATCTAGATCTAGTTGTGTACATCCATAGGGCTTTTAAATGACAGAATCCAGAACTTACCCTGGCAGCATCTTACTTGAAAAAAATTTAAGCAGAAATTCTATCCTTTCCTTTCCAGATTCCCAAGACACTAAATAAAAGTAAAAGGGAGCCATTCATGTTTGTGAGCAATCTTGTTGACCTTGTTTTGGCTTTGAGCATCATAAAAGAAAGCAAGAAAGACAACATACCTTTGTAATTTAAAAAAAAGACAGTCATAGGCTAACACTTGGGCGAAGTCTGAGAGTAGCAGCTCAGACCTGTGTTAACACAGCCATTGGCTCTGGCTCTGGCTCTAAGAGGAAGCCCATGCCTGCTTCCTGAAGACAGCCCTGTTTTGAGGCTTCAGACCACATAGTGTGAGCCATTTATTAAAGGCAGATGGGAGCCACAGGCCTCTTTGTGCCAGGGAGGCTCTTAGACACAAGAAGGACTGAGTTCTACTTGGAGATCAATTAGGCAAAGTTAAAAATTCCTTTGAGAGACCATATGGACTCTCTGAACCATATCCAAATATCTAAGGCTCTCCAGCATTAAGGATGTTTAGTGCTGTCTTTCCCATTGTCTTTGTCTCCATTTGGTTTTTCCTTATTACTGTCAGTTATCACACCATAAGTTAGACTTTCTGAAATAATTCTTTATTTTGTTTCATCTGGGAGAACTGCTTCTCAGTGTAGGCTGCAAAGGCTACGTGTATGGTGTGTGTGTGTGTGGTGGGGGAGGGCTGTGCATTCATTCCAATTCTAGAACTCTCCGAATGACGAGCCAAAGCTAAACAGCAGGAGTTTACTAAAAAAAGACTCAATGAAATGAGTTTCCAAGCACAGTTGTACAGGGTATTCCTCATTTTACTTATGGTAAAACTGGGTCAGATCTGAGCTTCTCATGCAATTTTGGAGGTCTCTTAAGGATGTAAATTCAGAACGTATACTTCCGCTTTATCCTAGCCTAGTGGTCACGAGTCCCTAAGCAGCTCACTAGGTATAATGACGTCATATATTGATCTGTGGAAGCAGAAGAAAAGTTAAGTTAAAAAGTTCTTACCTCTTGAGTCCATTTCTGAATAGCATATACTGAAGTCAACATCTTCCGAATTGTTAGTGATAATTGTTTAAAAAATTGCCTTAAGGATTTCAATGTAAAAGATCCCATTTGAACATAAGCCACAAGCTGTATTGAAGTTTGTCACGTAATGCTTTTTATATGTGATATTTATGTAAAAGTAGAATAAAGTGGCTAAGGAGGAAATGAGCTTCCTACTCGGTCATTCAAAGGACGTGGGTTTTACTGTCTTGATTAAATATTTACATTTACATTTCTTTGGGAATGGACACTTGGTTAGAAGATAAGAAAAATTCATTTTAAAATGTGAGAGTTCTCTGAAGACCCCCTTTCCCTAGTGACCCGTGGTCCTCACGTCCCTTTCCCCTTCAGTGCTGAAATATTTTTTACTGTTGTGGTACTAAAACAGACATATTGGGAATTACCCTGATTAAAGAGGGGCAATTGGGACAAATCTCAACTCAAGGTTTTGGAACGCAGTTTGGGGGACCTATGAGTACAGATTTGTATCTTCTGTTGACTCCTCGGGCGACACAATTTAGTATACCCATAAACCAAATACTGGGCACCAGGAACCAGTTATCTACCAACAGTCAGTTAACGGCACTCGCAGTCCTTGTCGGAATAAAGCAGAAATAAACCATGATATGAAAAGATGATGGACAATTGTTATCCTGATGACCACAGGGGCACAGGAGTCTTTCAAGGTTATGTCTCCACAGAATGAGTCCTGTGAGCCTTTAGATAAAATTACCTATAGTTTTTCTTTCTGTCAATCTCGGGGGCTTTATAATGACTGAAGTTGGAAGGAACAGATATCAATGGTGATTAGGATGACACTGGGTTGGATGTTTGAAAGAATGACTTGAATGGAGGAGACCAAGGGCGTTGAGAAACAACCGTGTACCGGCAAAATAAACATGTGAAGAGAGGGCTGGCTTTGTGCTAACAGAAATCTCTAGCTATTGATCAGTGTGATAGTTGTAAATTTCTTAGCTGATTACAATCAGCATGGCTTTCCCCAAAGAACAATAATGGCTTCAATTGAAAAGTCTATAAACAAGTTGGTTTGGACGTTTAAACATGGCTCTCAGCTATGCAAATAATGAAGTTATGTCTTTCAAAAACCAAACCGAGTGAGCCATTATCCTTCCCTTTGCTGCCTTATTTTCTCAGCTGTTCAGCTCACACCACAGACACTTAGAGTCAAGTTTTGTTGTTGAAATCTTTTTTGTTATCCTACAAAGAAAATTAATTTTATAGTTTTTTTTTTCATTGTCTCCT
This sequence comes from Chionomys nivalis, assembly GCF_950005125.1. Classification (NCBI taxonomy): domain Eukaryota; kingdom Metazoa; phylum Chordata; class Mammalia; order Rodentia; family Cricetidae; genus Chionomys; species Chionomys nivalis. The sequence continues at coordinate 35,809,866 of NC_080101.1, forward strand.
GTCAAGCTCATCTTAAGATAAGGATGGTACTATGTAAGATTTCCTTTTGTCACGTGAGACTAATTGATCTCATTCATTACGTTAAAACCTATATGGGCTATGAGACCAACAAGATAATGCATTTTGAACACTAGTGTAATTGCTAATGGGAGCTAATGCGAGTAAACTGCCTGTACCTCCAGTGTTTCATCATGATGGATAGGATGTACTTTAGTGCGGGGAAAGCTGGAAGAAGCTACAGCATCAGTGAGGGGCGCACTCAGAGATGAAGAGAAAGAAGATGGAATGGAACTTAAATGAAATACTTCATTTTACGGTTAACTTTTCTGAAGCTTAGTGTTTGTCCAACATGTTGAGTTGGAATAAATTGCTAGCTCATGACCACACTGCTTTTAATGGCCTTTGCATCATTTGGAAGAAGCATATTTGTTTTGAGCATTCCCACCCAGGGGAATGCTGTTCCAGTGGAGTCAAGGTCCAGAGAAACTGATGGCTTACAACTTATAATTGAAAGGATTTACTCTCCACTGTGCAGTGACAAACCTTGGATGCCAATTTTAAAATAGTGGGTGGTTTGTATATTCAACCAGACAGAGAAACAGATGCAGGAGTTTCTATGCCTAAATGTTAAAAAAAAATGTATGTGTGAGGATTGACAAGGGACACCAGAGTGAGAAGTGTTTGTGTCCAATATGGGGAATGAATATTCAGATAAGTTTGTGAGTGTTAGCAATCTCCTTCGATAGCCAGAAAGACAAAACAAAATAACAACAACAAAACACTGACCACTTTACATGAGGTGATCATTAGTAACAACTGATTATTTCAGAATAAATGTAGGAACCAGACGTGTGATCTCCATAGACAACATGAGCCAACCTTTGTGGGCATAGAATCCCAACCTTGGGGACTATTTGGATTTAATAACTCATCTGTGCGTTTTAATGGAGGGAACTACAGGGTCTGGGTAAGATTCCATGTCTCGAAAATATCAATGTCCTAATTTTGTTCCTGTTGTCGTGTAATGTATCTGGGCTAAAGCAACTCAGGAAAGAGAAAAGGATTATTTTAGCTCAGAGCTCCAAGCCACAGTCCTTGGTATCAGAGAAGTCAAGGGTCCAGCGTGAAACAGCTAGTCATTTCACACCTACAGTTGGAAGCGGAGAGGCAGAAATGCATGCTTGGAACGGCTAGTGACTTCACACCCACATTCGGAAGCGGAGAGGCAGAAATGCACGCCGGCCTTTTTCAGCCAGCTTGCTTGCACTGTTCTTTTATCATTCAGTCCCCAGACCCAAAGAATGAAACCAGTCACTTTGAGGGTGGGTCTCCCATACCAATAAACATGCTGCAGCTAACATGATCTGGAAAATTCTCACTCATAATCATTTCCCAGGTAATTCTTGGTTTGGTCACATTAACAGTTAAAACTAGCCATCACAGATAGAGTGAATTCTAGATTGAAGGTGAAGCTAAGATTATCTCATGGATATTGTGATTTAACTTTCTAACTTGTCGATCTTATTATCTAAAGTAAGTTTGTTTTATTGTTTTTATTGAGTTATATATTCCTCCCTCCCCTTCCTTCCCTCCCCTATCCCCTTATATTTTCTCTTGTGACCCCCCCGCACTCCCACACACACTCCAAATTGACTCAGGAGATCTTAATTTTCACCTTCCTGTGTAGATTCATGTATGTCTCTCAGGGTGCTCTTTGTTGTCTAGTTTCTCTGGAGTTGTGGACTGTAGGCTGCTTTTTCTTTGCTTTATGTCTAAAAGCCACTTTTGAGGGAACACGTAATATATTTGTCTTTCTGGGTCTCGGTACCTCACTCAATATTTTTTTTTGTCTAGATTCATCCATTTGCCTGCAAATTTCAAGATGTCATTATTTTCTACCACTGTGTAGTACTCCATTGTGTAAATGCACCACATTCTATTCATCTATTCTTCAGCTGAGGGGCATCTAGGTTGTTTCCAGGTTCTGGCTATTACAAACAATGCTGCTATCTATGAACGTAGCTGAGCACATGTCCGTGTGGTTTGATTGAGCATCCTTTGGGTATATACCCAATAGTGGTATTGCTGAATCTTGAGGTAGATTGTTTCATAGTTTTCTGAGAAATCGCCACACTGATTTCCAAAGCAGCTATACAAGTTTGCACTCCCACCAGCAATGCAGGAGTATTCCCCTTATCCCACACCCTCTCCAGCATAAGCTGTCGTCAGTGATTTTGATCTTGGTCATTCTGACAGGTGTAAGATGGAATCTCAGAGTTGTTTTGGTTTGCATTTCTCTGATGGCTAAGGGTATTGAGCATTTCCTTAAGTGTCTTTCAGCCATTTTAGATTCCTCTGTTGGGAGTTTCCTCTGTTTAGGTCTGTACTCCATTTTTTACTGAATTATTTGTTCTTTGGATGTCAAGTTTCTTGAGTTCTTTTATATTTTGGAGATCCGTTCTCCATCTGATGTGGAGTTGGTGAAGATCTTTTCTCAATCTGTAGGCTACCATTTTGTTTTGTTGACCATGTCTTTGCTTTACAGAAACTTCTCAGTTTCAGGAGGTCCCATTTATTAATTGTTTCTCTCAGTGTCTGTGCTGCTGGGGTTATATTTAAGAAGTGGTCTCCTGTGCCAATGTGTTCAAGCGTACTACCCATTTTCTCTTCTATGAGGTTCAGTGTGGTTGGTTTTATGTTGAGGTCTTTGATCCATGTGGACTTAAATTTTGTGCATAATAATAGATATGGATCTATTTGCATTTGCCTACATGTTGTTGTTATGTGAGCACAATTGGTTGAATATGCTCTATTTTTCCTGTTTTTTTTGTTTTGTTTTTACCTTCTTTGTCAAAAATCAAGTGTTTATAGGTGTGTGAATTGATATCTGGGTCTTCGATTTGATTCCATTGGTTCTCCTGTCTGTTTTTTTGCCAATACCAGGCTGTTTTCAATACTGTTAGCTCTTTAGTAGAGTCCCAGGATAACGAAAACAATCCTGTACAACAAAAAAACTTCTAGAGGCATCACAAAAGTAAGTTCTTAAGAAGCAGAAAAAAAAATCCCAGTTGACATCTCTGCAGGTCAGCATGGACAGCAGCAGTATTTGGCTTAAGGCTCTGATAAAGATATGTAGGAAACAAAAATTGCAAGGAGAGGGACTGGGGATACAGCAGTTGATAAAATGCAAGCACCGGGACCCATGTTTGATCCTTACAACCCACATAGTGAAAGGCTGTGTGGTGATGTGCACTTGTAATACCTACCTACTTGGTGAATTCCAGATATCTCCAAAAAGGGGTTGGTGGATGGTTAGCATTAGAGCAAGGAAATCCAGAGTTTTCTTTTGACTTCTCCATGTGTGCTTGCAGAGAGAGAGAGAAAGAGAGAGAGTGAGAATATCAATTCTGTCATGTAGAGAAGACACCTGGCCTGTCTTTTCATTGTTGTTTCCTGGGGTGACTCGATATAAGCTCCAGTTAACGAACATGGGGCTACCAGATTTGATGTTTGCCCTGTTGAGTTTTAGTTTCGCTGAGGTACAATACTTCCCCACTAAGTCACAGTTCCTCCCTTTAGCATAGTAATAAGTATTTGGTGCCATTATGTGTATGAAGTATTTAATTTAAGTTTATTTTACAGGGTATCATAATTAATGGATTGTCTTGGGTCCCAGAAGAGACTTTGAACTTTTAAACAGTGCCAAGATTGTAGAAGACCATGGGGACTTCTGAAATTGGACTAAATGCATTTTGAAGCATGAGGTAGCCATGAGACTCTAGGCCGCGGGGTGGTTTGTGGTGATTTGCGTGAGAAAGGTCTTTCATGGTCACACATATGTGAGCACTTGGTCTGTAATTGGAGGCAATGTTCCGGGAGGTTTAGGAGATGTAGCTTTGCTGGAAGAAATAAATCACTAGAGGTGGGCTTTGAGGGCTTGGAGCCTCAGCTCACTTCCTACTTGTTCTCTCTGTTTCCTTTACATGGTGAAACTCGCCAGTTTCTCCTTGTGCTGCCATGCTACACTTGCCTTTCTTTGCTATGATGGACTCAATCTCTTTGGAACTCTAAGTTGCAATAAATTCTTCTGTTAGTTGTTTTTGGACATAGTATTTTATTACGGCCACAGATAAGTAACTACTACATTCCATGATATAAAGAAAATAGCCTAATGTACAGTGAAGTTCTCTGCGTTTTAAGAGGAAATGATATGGGGTACAGGGTTCTGCCTACACTTAAAGTGATTTAAGATGGTGCTTTCAGGTACAGATTATCTCAGTTAAGGCTGAGATAGAATTATTCTCCTTCCCCCGTCTTTGTGTAAGTGCCTGTGTGTGTATAAGTTTATGTGTGTGTAGGTACATGTGTGTGGGTGCACATGTCTATGTGTGGAAGTCGAATTTCCACATCACAGTGCTTTCTGAATCACTTTCCACCTTGTTGAGACAGGTTAGACTGGCTGGGACCCTTCTTTATTCCCTCCACCTCCACCCCCTTCCCCAGCCAGCGCTGGATTTATTTATAGGCCCTTGTGGCTGTGCCTGGGTTTGTTACTTGGGGTGTAGTAATTGAACCTGTGTCCTCCTGCTTGCCTGGCAAGCATTTTGCCAATGAAATCACATTCCCGGCCTTACTTCTATTTCTTTTACTTCTGCTTGTAGAGGGATTGGTGTGGAATGGTGTTTTCATGCCTTAGTAATGTTAATTTGCTAAATCTAAATTTTTACTGCTGCAGAGTCATTCTTGGCCCTTCAAGTTTTTCTCTTGACTTGCTTTTCTTCCTGGTAAGCATCTATATGTGACTGAATTGTGCTTCTCCAAAGTACATTGCCCTGGTTTGTTTTTTAAGTCCGCTTGGCACAAGCTAGAGAAATTAGAGAAGAGAGAGCTTCAATTACAGGAGAAGTTTCTATAAGATCAGCCTATGTGCAAGTCTGAAGGGCATGTTCTTAATTAGTGATTGATTTGAGAGAAAGCAGTCCATTGAGTGCAAACCTGCTCCTGGGCTGGTGATTCTGGAGATATAAGAAAGCAGATCGCGCAAACCATGAGGAGCAAGCCCATAAGCATCACTCTTCTCTGACCTCTGCATCAGCTCCTGCCTCCACATTCCTGGCTTGAGTCTCTTCCCTGACTTTCCTCAGTGATAGACTGTTGTCTGAAACTGTAAGCCAAATAAATTCTTCCCTCTCCAAGTCTTCCCTCTCCAAGTGGTGTTTTGGGTGATGTTTTATCACAGCTGTAGAAACCCTAAAAGATGTGTGCTCACTAGAACACCACACACAGGCTCTTTCCTGGTTTCCTAAGTGTTGGAGTTGGGATGAAACCCTGTAGTTTTAGAAAGGTTTCTAAATCTCATGAGCAATCTCTTAAAGAGACAGAAAACAAACCACAGTGATATGGAGAAAGTAATGCACAGGTTGGAGGCTGTTTATGAGCCAAGGAACTCCGAACACATGGAGCCTAATACAGAGAGTTCTCCCCAGAGCCTCTCCAAGAGAAGGGCCTCTGTTGACACCCTAATGCCTTTAGAACTATGAGAAAATATCCCTATTGTTTGAAGCCAAATATCCCTATTGTTTATTATTCTTTGTGTGTGTGTGTGTGTGTGTGTGTGTGTGTGTATGGAGAACAGGGCCAGTGTGGTTTATCAGCCAGTAGTCAGAACAGCCATGGGCTGTGCCTTGGGGAAGAGGCCTCAGTGGTATTTGCGTCCAGCTGGTTCCTATTTCTGTCTGCCAAAGCTGTCTCAGACACAAACAAGACTATAGAGCCGCTACATTTTAGAGAAGTCACATTCTTTTAAGCCGTAATACACAGAAAAATCAATTATAGTCTAAATTCCCTTTCCCCTGTCTAACCGACTGACTCATAGTTTTGTGAAAACACACTAGACGTACTTAAGATTCCATTATTTCTGGTAACAGATAAGAATTAAAATCATAATCCAAAATCATTTTTTTTTTTAGCAAGACTTTCTCAAGGCATTTTTCAAGCATACAGGTCTGCTCTGTCCTGGTTAGCTCTAGGAACTCCGAGGTAGCAGGACAAGGAATGTGGAATCCATACTGTCATTTTCTCCAATTTCTGTTGCAGAATTTCAGAGTGTCCTTTGGGCATCTCCATTTCATTCCGTAATGAGTCCTGGGGATAGGAACCAAGCGATGGGACTGCCCTGCCAGGCAGGAGAGGAAGAATGGATTTCACCCCCATAGGACATCGCCGCTTTCATCTTAACTCTCCTGCTCCAGTTCTCCGTCATAGTCACCCTTTATTTTTAAGAAAGGATTGAATAAAACTTAGTGCTCCTTTTTCTCCTGCGCAGGGTTAACTCATTCTCATTTTCATTTTCAGGTTTTAGATTTCCTGCTCTTAAGTTTGTTGGCAGGTTATAATGAAGTGCTTTGAATTATGATGATTTAGGGTTTTAGGCCATTTGGGGTAAATTATTAGTGTGAAAGATAGAAGAAAAGAAAGCCTGCCATTTATTTTTATTTTTGTTAACTCCCTATGAAGCACTTCATGAGTAAATGTTAGGACAAAAGAGAAAAGGCAAAGAAATTTGCATTTAATAGCTCATGTTCGAGCTTTCAGAAATAGCTCCGTACCCTTATTTTTTTATTTTTTTATTTTTTGTTTCCTTCCTTTTGTAGGCACTGATTGCTGTCACACTGTTAGGCTGGCCCCAGAATTCCCTTAAATGAGTGGTTTCGCATTCTGTTTTACTTGACGATGAAAGAGAAGCCAGCTTTAGGTACTGGTGCCCTGACCATAGGCAGTCACATCTTCATAATATAATCTTTTTGTAAGTAGTAAATTTGCTAGTCACTTTTAATCTGAGCACATATGGAAGCATGTCTATTTTTTTTTATTGGGGTATATTCATTGTACAAAATGTTGGGCTGCAAAGAGACAAATTCTCTCAGTCATATAATTTATTCTTAATCATATTTACCTTTCCCCTTTCTTCTCCAGGTCTCCATTTTGCTTACATGTAAGGTGTGTGTGTGTGTGTGTGTTTGTATGTGTGTTCTAGGATTCATTAACAGGAACAGGACAAACATTCTATACATGTCTTCCTGAGTCTGGCTTGTTTCCTTGGATAGAGTCCTCAGATTCATCCATTTTTAGCAAATGACTTCCCTCAGATTCATCTGCTGTGGGACACTCAGGCCAATTCCTTACCTTGGCTTATGATAGTGCAACAATAAACCAAGATATGAAGTTATCTTTGTAGAGTGTTGAGGATGGAGAGTGAGTCCTTTGGGTACACACAGATGTGGCACAGCTGAGTCATGTATAAGTTCCATTTTTAGTTTTTGAGGCACCTCCAAGTAGAGTTCCGCAAAGACTGAAGGAAATTCCATTCCCACCAGCAGGGATTCTCTTTTCTCCCATCCTCAGCCACATTTGTTCTTAGTTACTTTGTGAAAGCCCTTCAGACTGGGGTGATAAAGCTCTTCATCTCCTTGTAGTTTTAATTTGTGTCTCCCTGTGGACTTAGGGCTGGAGAGATGGCTCAGCAGTTAAGAAGAACAATGGGTGCTCTTCCCAAGATCCTGAGTTCAATCCCCAGCAACCACATGGTGGCTTGCAACCATCTGTAATTAGATCGGGTGTCCTCTTGTGGAAGTGACCTGGTCAGTCTTCCTCATCAACTTAGATCATGAAACTCAGTATGGACAAGTTCAACAGAACTGCTATATATGGGATGCTTCAGGATTGCTAAGGCACAAGTTTCATTTTTTCCCCACTGTGGACTCAGCATGAACCACTTCTTCACCCTGGTTTGTTGTTTCCCTGACTCAGTTTTCTCTCCCTATGGACAGTGATGTAGTTGTTGATAGATTATTCAAGAGAATTTCCAGCAGATTCTAAACTCTGCTTCGTCTCCATTTTATATATCTTACAGGTCACCAATGACAGCTAATTCTACCTTTTAGATGTCACACAGGCCATGACTCTCTTCAGTTCTGGAGTACGTTTCTCGGTTTGAATCCTATGGTCTTTTGGATACTTCAGCAACAACACCTGTCTAACAACTAATCTCTGTAGCCTGAACCCTTGCTAGGATTGTATAGCCACAGACGTGTCTGTGGGGTCTCACACTACTGGGATCTTTCCCTTCTCCACTGTGAGATACTTTATTTAAAAGTTGATTTTGCGGAGAGATGTCAGGGTTTCCTAGAGTTGTCAATATTCCCGAGCAGGGTTGGTCCATGTACACTTATGTTTGTCCACCTAGACCTACTGTATTATGTTGCTTTACCCACTTGGGATATAGATTTCTGTTGTCCTGGTAATTACATGCCACATTCTACTTAAACAAATAATGGATACACATTCTATTAGTGGAAAAGAAGAGGATACTGCATGTTTTTTTGTCACCAATTTTCAAACTTTTAAAAAATGCCAATTACTTAAACCTTTCTACCTTGATCTTGAGAGAGGAGAAAAATGCTGAGATTTTTGTTTGGAATAACACTGCACAATCTCTTAGAGTTTAGCCTGGATGTCCGAATAAAAGTCCCAAGAATAGTTTCTGAAATTAGAAAAGCAAGGTGAGCTGTCTACCCAAATGGACCTCTTCTGTAAGTTCTGCGGAGTAATCTTTTGTTGTCACAAAATATGAAGAGGGGATCATGTTTTGCACTGGGGACTTAAAATTTCTAGCTCTGTGTGGGTAAGAGCATATTAATTTTTGATGGACTAATACTTTCAATTTCCACTTTCCCTTGGCAGAGATAACCTCTAGTTAGATGGGTCTATATGTTTAATGTAAATGTGTCCTTTAAAAAGAAGAGAATAAAATTATGGGCTACATCGAGTTCTACAGTTTTCTAAAATTCAGACTGTTTGCAGGGAGAATGCTGACTTTTTCCTCAGAGGTTGTTCTTAGCTAGCTGCATGACCTTGAATACAGTATCTTCTCTAGACCCAAGGGAAGGAGAAAAAGGATCTTGCAGCTCAACCCTTGGACTGTGGCACAATGGTATTAGAACAAACCTAGAAGCAGTCAACTAAAGGAGAGAGGTAATAACAGAGACAGAAAAATTCTAAAATGGCAGAAATCAAACCAGAAGGGTATATGGCACAGATTTTGAAGTCTCGTAATAAGCAGGGAACCAGTGTGTTTGAAAAATACTATACTTCTAGGCTTGATTTCAATAAAACTCACACCATATTTCCTTCTTTTGAAATTAATGATTTATTTTCATACTAGGCAATAATTTCAGTTTTAGAAAAGGAGATAGTTTTAAAGAGTAGACACACACACACATACACAAGTCAATATCATCCTAAATTGTTATAAATTATATACTTAAAAGTCTACCATTACAGTGTCATAAACATGAAAACTCAAACTGAAGTGTGTGGCCCTGTGTAGGTAAGACAATGCATTAAGTGAAAAAATAATGAAATTCCAGTAGTCTCTTTATTTATAACTTTTCCTGATATCTTGAAAGTTAACTTTCTGAATCATAATAATATATAATACTGCACACAACGATCTATATAAATGATATACACAAATGAAGAAGATAGAATTAAAAGTTCTGCATTGATAGGGCTATGCAGATGAGCTGAAAAAAATTCTTGAAAAATAATTGCACTCAAAGGCTTTTCCTATTTCTGATGTCTTGCTATAAATTATTTCTGGATATTTCTTTCTGTCCAGTTTCCCTATTCATATTTATTATACAAGTTAATAAACAGTGCATGAAACTTTAGAATATATGAAAATGCATAAAATGGAATACATGGTATAATACCCATGTTTTATCACATAATTTTAGGAATTAAAACATTCCCACAAATATTGCTGATGACTATTTGTTGGGGAATTAAATGAATTCCAGTTAAATACTTTAAAAATCTTTACCAGAATATTTTCAAGAAATATAAGGCTGTCTGATATTTAAGCTTGTGATTTATAGACATATGTTGTTGGTTGTTTTTATACTCTTTTACTCTTTGGAGGGGCCACCCAAATCCAAAATAAATCACACAATACTTATTCTTTCTTATGAAGGCTCAGCCTTGCTTGGCTTATTTCTAGCCAGCTTTTCTTAACTTACATTATCCAGTCCACCTTTTGCCTCTGGGCTTTTACCTTTCTCTATACCTTTCTTTCCTTCTCACTCTTTGGTTTCCTATGTAGATGAGTGACTGGTCCTTCGAGTCCCCTTCTCCTTTTGCTCCCTCATCTCTTCAGATTACTCTTCCTATATATTGTCTTTTCCTGCCAGCTCTGCCTATCCTTTCTCCTGCTTAACTATTGGCTGTTCATCTCTTTATTAGGCCAATCAGGTGTTTTAGACAGAGAAAGTAACACAGCTCCACGGAGTTCGACAAATGCAGCATAAAAAAATGCAGCACATCTTTGCATCTTTAAACAAATATTCCACAGCATAAATGAATGTAACACATCTTAAATTAATATCCCACAGCAGGCAAACTAACTACTTTAAAATATATCATTATGTCATTCCTTAAGTAATGATACACAAGTTACACACACACACACACACACACACACACACACTGCATTTTCACATTTTCACCTCCTATCATCCTCTCTCAACTCCCCATCTCCCCTGCCATATTCTTTCCCCAAACCGGCCTCTTTGGGCGCTCTCTCTTATGTTTTACCCACAGTCCCTCAGTGAGTGGTGGTGCCTTATGGGACCCTTCCCTATGCCTGATGAGACTCATCTTGCACAGGCTCTGTGCAACTACAGCTTCCGTGAGTTGGAGAGCGCTGTGGCTGTGCCATAGTCAGAAGTGTATCTCGGCACTCTTCAGTCTCCGGTACTTACATTCGTTCTGTTCCTCTCTCTTCGATGTTCCGGAACCTTGGGGTGTGTTTGTATGCTTGTGATGACTGTTCCTTGTAGGAATGTGTACTCCACAGTCACGCGTTTGCCACAGTTAGGCCAATTGTAAATCTCTGTGTTGACTGCCACCAAAGCAAATTTCTCTGATGGAGGTCGAGCACAATATTCCAGCATGTTTTTAGAAAACCTTTGCGTGTGGTTCCCGGGTGAGCAAGGCTTCTAGCTGTTGTGTTGTGGTTTTGGGATGTTGCTGACCTTCAGCATCTTGCTTTCTGGGTATAATCAAGATGTTTTGGTAGGAGAGAGCAATTTCTCAGAATGACTTTCTCGTGCACTTTTCAGATCTAGAAAGGAGGATTCCATTTTCATTCTCCTTTACTTATACATATATTTAATGCAATAAATATTTAAGTGATTCGAATGTACAAAAGACTGTGGTAGATATAATCTGCATCTTCAGCATAACCTATTTCCTTGCATTTTACTTTTGAAATGTCTTGATTTGCTACTTTCCACGGACTTTGCTATGCTTCTTATTAGCATCTTATATGCATGAAATTTATCTTGTGAGCACTCTTGGGTATTTGATGCATTTAAAACTTGACTGACTGCAACACTTTGGAGACACATATTCTGAGGTTATTCCTGTAACCCTGATGGACTGGATATTCATAAGGATGAGGGGAGCCAATAGGATGAGAGAAAAGCCAAACATTAAGGTAATTTCAAATATTAAACTTAAAGTTCTTTTTTTCAGATAAATACTCAAAATGTTGAAAACACATTATTAAATACAATAAAGTTTGTTCACTTAATAATTCTAAACAATACTGATTTTTAACCATTATACTTCAGTTATATCTTATTACTGAGTGAAACAAACCGGACATGTTTTCATGTTTAGTTAGAAAGAGAACTCATTCTCGCTTTTCTGAAATTATTATTTGGATAGTTGCATGATATTCTAGGTGTGCATTTCTCATATTCATTTCCTAATTGGACAGGGGATGACATTAAGCACCACTGTTCCTTCATCTTGCTGATAAAGTTACCGAGTCTTCAGAAGCAGAAGCACAGTTTGGAGGATGCTGGGAGATAAGCGTGCACAGCCCAGATGCATTCTCTTTTTCTCCTGTGTTTTTGAAACTAGTTATATCTATCATCTCAGAAAAACAATAAAATTTGCAAACAAGTATCAAATGAATATGTAAGGAGATTTAGGAAATAATTATGTATCTTAATTTAGCATTTTATTTATTCTGTTTACGAACTATGCTATTGTTCTAGTTAGCTATAACTGTTAACTTGACAGACCTAGAGTCATTTGAGAAAGGAGTCTCAATTGTGAAATTTCCCACACCAGACTGGTGTGTGTGCATGTCTGTGGGTAATGGTCTTGATTATTAATTGGTATAAGAGGGCTTGGCCCATTGTGTGCGCCCCTTCCCTGGTCAGGTGATCCTGGTTAGGAAAGCTAACTGAGAATAAGCCCGTATGTGAATAAGGCAGCAAGCAGTGGTTCCTGTGTTTTCTTCTTCAAGTTCCTGCCCTGATTTACCTCAGTGATAGAGTATGACCTGGAGTATAGTCAAATCAACTCTTTCTTCCTTCAAGTTGCTTTTGGCCATGGTGTTTGTCAATGTCACAGAAAGGAAAGTAGAACAGACAGTGACATTAAGTCTATTATATTATAGTCATATATACATTTGGAAATAACATTTCCAAATTGCATACATTTCCCAAATGCATACATTTAGATATCTGGAGGGAAAATTTTCTGCCGTGAATAAGTATGTGAAACCCACGTACATTTTAGAAATATCGTCATAATTTCCATGAATTTCCCTCTATTAGGAAAGTTTTATTTGGGGGTATATTTGCTCCTGGAAAATAAGACTGCTAAGGTTGAAGGTCTGAATACTTCTGAAATCTTGTCCTCAGCCTTGGACTACACACTCTTTCTTTTTATTTCATAGTAGAACACAACGGGTACCTTGCAGACTTGTCTTTCTCTTTGACCTCATTTCTTGCCTCTATATCCATTAGTAGAAATTGGGGAAAGATGTGATTCCTTTACCATGAAACAGTCCTTTTCTTATAGAAGTAGTAGTTTAGCATCTTTTACCAGAAATATAACTTCACGTTGAAAATGTTCCACTTCAAATTCTCCCTATGTTAACTATACAGATTTCCTAATTAAACATTGTTTCACAACTATCAAATTAGCATAATGTAACCCACAAATATGTACAAATATTGTGTCAATTTAAAAAAATTCACCATTTCTCTGAAAGAGATATTGTATATCTAACTCAATTGAAATTAAAGAATTTTGGGGCATGTTGATTAAAAATATACAGAAATTGAGATGCGTTTCTTCAGATACTGTGTATATTTGGTAGCTGTTTACAACGATATTGCTAAAATACTGAAATGTTGCTTCTGTGACATCAGTTTTCTTTCCTTTGCTTTTGTTTCTTGAATTTTATATTTCACTATTTATTGTATGTTTTCTCTAATCATTGGAGATATATAAAACTATCCTTACAATGTGAAGAATTGAGATATTTTATGTAAATTATTCTTCATATCAAGCAGCCCTGGTATCTAGAGTTGGTTCCCAACAACTTTTACAACATGCACTGTTAAAGGCAGTACCACCTTTGTGCAAAAATAATATTTAAGAGATTTAAAGTAAGTCAACCTAAAATATTTGAACTTGATATTGAATGCTCCATTTATTTACTGCTTATTTTGGTTAATTCCATGACTGATAGTCTCATGGGATCATAAGACTTGACGAACGTTCATTTGTAACTGATTTACTTTTTAGCTTCTTCAGGCCAACACATTTTCTCAATCATCACCTTAAAATATGTAACTATTATCAAACACATATCTTTTTAGCCTCTAAGTTCACATTTTCATGAAAATTGCAGGAACAAAAGCTAAAGGGGAGAAAGTAATCAAGAGACTCTTAAGTAGTTTAGAATTAGACCCTGGGCATATTGGTCACTGTTTATTTTCATGGTTATGGGATCCTTGTCTCAGTCAATGTAGTGAAAAATCCAATACCTTTAGGCAGTTGGCCCAACTTTGATTTTTAGGCATTTTGATTTATAAATTGAATTCTATATAACCTTTACAGGATTCCCAACTCCATTATCATGTTATTACTTTTGTAATGTGTTTTGAGCACTGCCAATGTGTTCAGAATTGAAAAGCATATTAAAGTGGGCCTATTCCCACAATGGTTTAAACATTTTAGCTGAACTTTTTATTTTTCCACCTTCGCACATTTTGAAAATGTGACTGTATATTATTTCCCCCCAATAGATAAAAGTCCCTTTCAAAGCAAGTGTTATATGAGAACTCTTGTTTCTTGTGTTGTTAGACTCCAGATGACTCTCAACAGCCTGTGGGTAGACTAAGATCACAGCAATCCCACTGTCATGGCTTTCAAAACATTGGTGGCAAATTTTAAAACATGGTCTTCAAAGGGTCTTCACTCTATAGAAAGCACCCATGTTTGCTTGCAGAAATCTACATTTTCTTGTTGACCTAAGTCACTATTCAGTGCTGTGTCTGCCTGACTGCATCATGACTTTCTCAAGATATAGATGCCAGCAGCCAGCACGAACATCTTTCTCTTTGCAGAACTCCTCTCAACAGTTTGTTAATCACAACTGCTGATGCTCCAAGCTGTTCATTTCCAGAGAAGCACCCAGCAGTCACCTTCAGGTGATGATCATTTTATCTTTAGCTCATGAATCACTGAATCTTTATCTTGCTCCAAGGACTGCAAGACTATGCCTGAGATTTTGACTATATAATAACAGATTCAAGATATCCAGGGCTTAGTTATAATTTATATGTCATTCACTTAACTAAGAGGCATGAGATTTTATACTGATTTTAAGTTTCCTTTTGTCATACCAGACTTGTCAAATTTGGCTAAACTCACACTTAGGTTTCACCTAGAACCATTTAAGTTGATTTGAAAAACTAGCATTTTGAAATTGACTACGGCCCCAATTTGTCTCGTCTTTATTCTTCTTCTGGGTGTCAATAAATGTAGATGTAAGTTTTTAGTCTATCACACCATAGGAGCAAGAAAATGATAAAACAGAATTGTTGCTAATCATTATTTCATAGCTTAAAAGTTGGGTTGATGATGTTTGATTCCCTTGAGCAAAGCTAAAATACAAAGAAGAACTTTATCGTTTCCATTGTCTCTAATAAACCACTGAGCCATGCTTGACCTTTGTTCAGCAATTAGTTGAAATAGCCCAAAGCATGTTCTAGCCTTGAGTTGTTATACTTGGGATGGATGGTAGAGTCATACCTGTGATTAATGAGAATGATCCTGGTAATTACGGTTCAGCATTTGTTCATACTCTGATGCTAAAATGATACTTAAGATCTCGATGTTGCTTTTACCCATAAATATTAATCACGTCTTCAGCCTTGTCAGATACTTGTAAATGAATGATGTTTGATGGTAGCTGCCGAAATTTGAGAGAACTATTGAGGCATAGTTAAGTAATTTGAGAAGTAATGATCAGCTGAAAAATAAATTTTAATTAGTCCTCAATTGCTGAAAAATTGATAATGGGAAGGAAATTTACTTAGCAATAAAATATTATTTAATTTATGGTGAGAAATATTTATTTTTAAACCAATTTGCCTTTAAACATTTTATTTATTGGCAATGTCCACATGATAATAGTTCTAAATTGCTGCCAAATAACTCAAGGAGACACAAATGAACAGAATTAATGTACAAATTAAGGGCCAGAAAAATTAATAAATATTTGAGAAAAACATATAAATACAACTTTTGAAAGGTTGTATTGAAATTTTCCAGTCTCTTCAGCCCTATTATATGCATCGTGTATTTTAATCAGGAGACATAACTTTCAGAGTCAGGCTTCTTTTGTGGTCCATCATGCCCAAGATGCACAGAAATCATCCTCTACATGACCACTGAACACAAACCAAAGGCATACATGACTCAGGAATGTCTAAAAACTTTGATGTATCAGATTTTTGAATTGAGTGTAAAAAGTCACAGTGGCAGGACCTTCTTCGGAGGCTTATACTTATTAATGGGTCAGCACTATAGGGCGCAGAAGTAAGTCTGTAAGAAGCATCCTTTTGAGAACGATGAGGAAGACACTGTCTAGTCCTTGTCTCTGCTGATGGTTTCTGGAGATCTTCGGCATTTTTGGCATATAGAGTTCTCAGTCTGATTTCTCCACTTCCTTCTTCTCATATTGTTCTGCCCATGTGTGGGTCTGTTTCTAAATTCCATCATTTTTTATTTTCATAAGGATGTTAACCATTCTAGACCCATTCATAGCTTAATGGTTCATTTTAATGATTCCCTGTAGAAACTTTATTGCCAAGTTAGGTTACATTCCCATTTCCTGGGAATTAATACTTCAGCATAGTTTTGAGGGAATGGAAAAACTGAAACCCTAATGCATTTTCTGATGATAGAAAGACCATGATGGAAGTATTTTATTTTAGTAACCCTGAACAGGAATAAGATCTCAAACAAACCAACAAGAATACATTGTCCATGGTCCTAAGAAACTTTTATCCATCGAGCCTGCAATCAGCACTTACTGTACCCAAACATGGAGCACATGCTGGGGTACAGTGGAGAACAGACAATGAGACTTTCTTGGCCTTTTCCACTTGATAGTTGTAGATGGATGTCCAAAACAGACTTTAAAAAATACTGAGTTATAATTATGCACAGAATCTCTAACCTAAAATGCCTTTAGACGTGGAAAACAATTTGTGAACTTGTTAGATAAAAGGACTCCAGGAGTAACTGCCAGTGAGATTAAGCTTCAGTGTGAGCATTGCAGGAGGTGTAGAGGGCTGGGGTGATGGGAGAATGTGTGAAGCGATAGCCCTTCAGACTGCTGTTGTGTGCTTTAGTTATGTGTTCTGATGCCTCTGATATGAGACACTGCCATTGTACATGTGAGTTGTTTGTCTGAAAGGGTTGGTGCACGTGGCCTTGCTCTGTGCTTACAACTCAGCCTTGAGGGGAGAGCACGCCTGCCCCCCGTGGAACACAACAGTTGTAGTTACCAGTCACAGCAAGAAGGGAACCAGCTGGCCTCCATTTAATGTTGCAGGAGTGAAGAGAATATGTTCTAGGCAGCTTGGTAATAGGGGTTGGAAAGGTTGTGGAAGGTATAGTAGGCCTTCTTTATCAAGAAAGCAAGGCCCCTGTGTCAGAAACCAAAGTTCTCTTTTATAAATATGGCCTGTAACCAACATCTAATCACGCTGAAGAGTTGAAACATTTCTTATGGATGTAGGGCTCAATGTATTGCTTGCACATCATAAACTCTAAATTCTTGTATTTTTCACCTCTTCATCAAAAATATTCATCAATAAAATCTGCGTGGTGATTTTATTTCCTTTATCTTACTGATGTGCTAATGTAAAAATTGTGGGAAATATCTAGTTGCTGTTTTTACATTTGCTCAAATTCACTTCTTTAACGAAGGTTCAGTGTTTCTCTATCTGCTTCTCAGCATCTCCTTAATCCTCTTTATCATTACCCACACCCCTCACTCAGCAAGTACTCCATTTCAGTGGTGTAAGAAGAACCAGCGCCTCTATCGATTCTCTTCTGATAAAGACAGAAGAACACTGAATCATGACTCCATGCTTCCTGTCTATATGAGTGCTGTCTGTATTTCCCAGGGCTTCAGGAGGAGAACAACTTGCTCTGAAAATTGTTGCACTCAACTGTTTTTGATGGAATTTGAATATAATTTTTTAAACAAAATGTTAGTACAAATCTGTTGAAAACTGTATTTTACTTACAGCCCCTGCCAGCCAGAATCCACCGCAGCTAACAACAGAAATGGGCTAGGTTTGTTAGCAATGATTTGTTGAAGCCTGAGCACCTCATACGATGATTGCAGACCCAGAGACAGAGAAGATGCTGGTGATGCTGACACACAGATCTAGTAGGTAACCCTCACTTTGACAATGTCCAGACATGATGTGTATAGCAAGAGGTAACCGAAATATCTGCAGATACGCAAAAGGAACACATATATAATTATAATGTAATAATATATAAAATAACATATATAATTAAAAGATAAAACACACATTGCAAAGTTGAACTGCGTTCAGGGTTTCTAGGCGCTTCATTAAAAAAAGTGGACTTTTAAAATCAGATAAAATATGACAAGAGGGGATGTGAGCTGTGGGCTGGGAAGGGTAAGACATGACGATCGTGAGGAAGAAGTCACGGGGTGTCTGAGCCCTTCATGTGTGGACTGAGAGGGTCTCCAGTAAAAAGGAAGGTGCCATCAACTGCAAGGTCAAAATGCCATCACTGTCAGTTTCCACACTCTCGAGACTGGAAGGCAGCTAAGCATGTTCTCATCTGGCAGTGGTGGGGTAGGGAGGAGGAGAGGAGGACAGGAAAGGGGAGGGGGCTAGCAAATGCTTACCCAGCAAAGACCAATATCCTAATTACAGTCCTGGATAGCCCAATGGGGACTATTTGTCCCAGCAATTTGCATGGGCCTTACACGGCTGTGAGTGTGGGATGCTACCTTTTGGACCTCTGCCAACATTCCCTCCTAAGTCAGCATCTGTCTCCACGATTTTTTTTTCAAACCAGAATGACTCCATTTCTCTTCTAAGCCAGACTTCGGCAGGTGCCAATAATTAGCAAGGCATTCCTCATCTTCGCTGACGGGATGACTGAAATGAGGGCCATGATGGGATGTAGATGCTGGGAAAGTCCTCCAGACAAAAGAGGTGGGGTTTTTGTTATTGTTGTTGTTGTTTGTTTGCTTGTTTTAACACTTCGATGACCACAGATGTAGTAAAAATACAACCACACCTTGCTGGTTTGTTCCTTAGGAACAGTCACCAGGCCCAACCTAAAACCCTATTATAGTCATTGAGCATGCAATGGGCAGCCTGCTTCTTAAGTTCAAGTACTTATATACCTCTCCCTGTCTAAGACTTCCAAGTTTACATAAAACATGTTTGCACAGCAGTCATAGTGTTGACCAGTTCTTTCAGAGGTCACCTAATGGTTAGCATAACTTATGTGAAGCATATACTCTGGTTTTTCTTATTTCATATCTTTTATTGGTGAGAATACTTATCACATACATTTTAGACCTTTGGATATAGTTTTAGATCTTCTGTCCATTTTATTTAAATTTATGGAAGTTCCTAGTTATTTTCAAAATCAATTATTTGCTTTTCCAACCAATTATGAGAGCTTTAGCTCAGTATATCACATTTTATACATGACCTGTATAGGTAAAGAATGAGCATTAGTGGCTGGAGCATTTTGACCTTTAAGGGCACTGTATGCAAGTAGTGCACAGATATACATGCAGGCAAAACACTCATATGCACAAGATAAAAACAAGTAAGTCCTTTAGAATAAGCACTGATTTGGATGCATATTTTTTTTTACACTTAAACTTTGGCATCTTATTTAATGGCACAAAGCAAATCTTTTCCTTTTAGAAATTTTCTGTGTATTTCCATTTAGAATTTCCCCTTTCAGGTTTACTTAATCATCATATATTTTACATTGAATCGGTCTTTTTTAAATTTTTATTGAACTTTACTTTTTTTTTCTGCTCCCCTTCCTACCTCTCCTCTCCCCTTCAACCCTCTCCCAAGGTCCCCATGCTCCCAATTTACTCAGGAGATCTTGTCTTTTTCTACTTCCCATGTAGATTAGATCTATGTATGTTTCTCTTTGGGTCCTCATTTTTTGTCTTGGTTTTCTGGGATTGTGATTTGTGGATCTGGGTTACCTCACTCAAAGTGTTGTTTTCTAGCTCCTTCCATTTGCCAGCAAAATTCAAGATGCTGTTATTTTTTCTGCGGTGTAGTACTCCATTGTGTAAATGTATCACATTTTCCTTATCCATTCTTTGGTCAAAGGGCGTTTAGGTTAAAAATAGGCCCATATCTATCACCATGCACAAAACTCAGGTCCAAATGGATCAAAGACCTCAACAAAAAGCCAGCCACACTAAAACTTATAGAAGAGAAAGTGGGAAGTACACTTGAACTCATTGGCGCAGGAGATCACTTTCTAACCCCAGTAGTAAGACACTGAGAGAAGCAATTAATAAATGGGACCCCTTGAAACTAAAAAGCTTCTGTAAAGTGAAGGACATGGTCAATAAGACAAAACAACAGCCTACAGAATAGGAAAAGATATTCACTAACCCCACAACAGACAGAGGTATGATCTCCAAAATATACAAAGAACTCAAGAAATGGATCATCAAAAGAACACATAATCCAATAAAAAATGGAGTACAGACCTAAACAGAGAACTCCCAACAGAGGAATCTAAAATGGCTGAAAGACACTTAAGGAAATGTTCAACATCCTTAGTCATCAGAGAAATGCAAATCAAAACAACTCTGAGAGTCCATCTTACACCTGTAAGAATGGCCAGGATCAAAACCACTGATGACAACTTATGCTGGAGAGGTTGTGGGGAAAAAGGAACACTTCTGCATTGCTGGTGGGAATGCAAGCTAGTACAGCCCCTTTGGATGTCAGTGTGGTGATTTCTCAGAAAATTAGGGAAAAAACCTCCCTCAAGACACACTTTTGAGTATATATCCAAACGATGCTCAACCATGCCACAAGCACGTATGCTCAACTACGTTCATAGCAGCTCTGTTTGTCATAGCCAGAAACTGGAAACAGTCATTTTTTTTTTAACTTCTATAGTGTATACCCTTCTGATTTGTGATGTATCCTGTTGTTTGCAACACTTGGATGGGATTATTTTATTATATTTGTAATATTCTTAACTTCTTTTGTGTGAACTTGGCTTAGCACTTTATTGTTATTATTTTAGTGTATTTCAGGCACTCTGAAGAATGCCTTGGTCTTTTGTTAGGTGAGCTATATTTTTGCTTATTTTTCAGAACTGACTTCCCTTTCCACATGTTTTTCTTTTCCATGTGAATTTTAATGGTTTAGTTGTTTACTCAGAGATTTCCTATGGATTGTAGTTAGGCCTCAATTTATTGATTAATTTTGATCCAATATTTATATAACTGACAAGCATAATATTTGTCCTTTTCAGGAATTTGGAGTTTTAAAATTTTCTTTAAATGCATAGGGAATATATTTTCTTGGTTATAATGCAAAGATAGATTTGTTTATATGTTCATAACGGCTAATTTTCTACTCGGTTATTATTGATATACAAGAAAGTTACTGGGTTGTATCAAATTGATTTTTGTCTGGAAGTTATTGATTCTTTGGAGATTTTTAATGCCCATAATCAGATCATCTGTAACCAATAACAATTTTGCCTCTTTATACTAGATAATTTAAAATATTGATTTAAAAATATTTGCCTTGCTCTAATTTTAAAGGCGATGTTTCTTCATTTTATGTGATGTTTGCCATGCATTTGGCTTGCAACGATTTTCAAATTAAAAAGGTTATCTCAACTCCTTTGTATCATAAATATGCCATGATAAAGTTCAATATTCTCTCTGTGTGTGCTATGTATAGGTGTACATACGCATGGATATACATGTGCTGAAGCTCATGTGTGTGTGAGGAGATCGGAACAAGGTTTCAGGTGTTTTCTTCTACAGCAGTGGTTTTCCACCTTCCCAATGCTGTGACCCTTTATAATGTTATGTTGTGGTGAGCCCCAAGCATAATTCTTTTTCGTAAGTGTAACTTTGCTACTGTTAGGAATAGTGATGTGAATATCTGTGTTTTGTAATGGTCTTAGGCGACCCTTGTAAAAGGGTTATTTAACCCTCAAAGGGGTCATGACCCACAGGTTGAGAACCACCGTTCTGTAACGTACCACATCATTGCCTTCATCAAGGATTGCTGGGTGGGAGGCTGTCTGGATACACCTGTCTCTGTCCCTCCCTGCAGTGCTTGCGTTACAGTCCTAGGAACTGTACCTTCCTTTGTGTGTAGAATCTGGTGATTCCATCTCATGTCCTCAAGCTCGCTAGTGAAAGCTGTTACCACTGAAATATCTCAGCTCGAAAGTTCAGTGTTCTTACTGAGAACTTTACAGGACCTTTACTTAATTCATTTATATGAGAAATTATATGTATATATTTATTAGTATCAAGCCAAGTTTGAAAGCGAGAAAAGCATACTTAATCATGATTTATGATTTTAACATTTGTTTTTAATTTCTAGGTAAATGTTTATATAGTTTTCTTCTTCTATGCTTATAAAACAAGTATGACTCTTGCTTCTATGGTCTCTGCATGGATTTAAAATACAGCGTGTATTGTAATTTTAAAAGCTTCCCATCTGTTTCTGTCTGGAACAGTTAGTACAATAAGATTATTAAAAATAAGGAACAAATGTCTTCCATGGGCATCTGAACTTAGAAATTAGAGAATCTTTAATTAGCTTTAATTCTTGTGGAGGAAGATGTCTTTGTTTATTTATGCAACAATAAATTTAACTGTGTTTTATCTTATGGTTTCCTCCACATGTCTTATAAAATATTTGAATTTATTTCTTTTTCTGACTGAGTACTACCAAGACCTGTTTTTGTATTTGTTTAATGTATTTTTAAGTGTGTGTGTGTGCATGTGCGAATGTGTACACATATACACATATGAGTTCAGGTAACAACAGAGGCCAGAAGTATATGGTATCCTTGGAGCTAGAGTTACAATCAGTTGTGAACCACTGGACATGGGTGCTGGGAATTGAATTGCAGCTATCCCTCCAGCCCATCCCAGAAGGTCTTTAAAGAGCTTTTTGCAGGCCTTTCTGTTCCTGAGACATTACACTGCTAAGACAATGTTCACCGTAGAGAAGCACAGTGATGTGTTATGAAATTTCAGGCTCAAAATTCTATTCTTTCCATTTTGAGAATATTGATTTTATATTCAGCATTTCTTTGAGAAACTTGAAGTCATATTGAGCCATCGTTTTTTTAAGACACTATGTTCTCCATGAAGATTTTTATACTTTTCCTTCTTTGAAATTATTGTTTGACTTACTTTTTTCCTTTAGCACGAGATTATCAACTTTCCTCCCCAAACATTCCTTTTCTTTTCTTTACTTTGTCTTGTTTGGGTGGGAGCAGAAAACTATACTTACGATTTCACTCAAGCTAAGAATGCAGCCTGCCAGTGAGCTACGAATTAACAAATTGTTCTTTTATGAAGCATTCCTACTTTAAATATGATAGCAACTTTTCTATTTTCTGTAACTTTATTTTTCTTTCAAAACAGTATCATTCATATCTGCTTGCTTTCTGGTGCCTTCTAAGAGTGTTTTGTGGCTGTTTGGTATAGCTCGCTGTTCAATCTTTGAATACAATTTTTCTTCTCTTCATTTTGTTTATCAAATCTTTCTTTTTAATGTTGCATTTTCAACATCAGCATTTTCTATTCATCCCACTTAGAAAAATGCTTTTCATTCAGCATGCAATTTCTGCTAACACTTGACACTCAAGTTTCCAAAGTCATTTTTTGTTAATTTAAAATTCATTATTGAGTATTAATTCTACTTCCTTTAACAGAGTTTGTTCAATTAGTTTTCTTTTTAGAAATATATGTTCAGACACTCAATGTTCTTCATTTTCCATTCATGGTTTCTAGATGTAGTGTGGGCCATTTGTATGGATTTCTCTTTGCAGGTTCTCTTGGGCACACTGAAGTTTCTCCATGTGTATGGTTCTCTACATGTGTGTTTTGGAACATGAGGCTGAGTGGGCTATGCCTTGGGAAGAGAACCTCTACTTATCAAAAGACTAGACTGTTCTAAATTTGCTGTACCCAGAAAACCACTTGAACTTCAGAGAACTTTCTTGATTCACTCATTGACACTCTTGTTTATCTGAGTTCCCTATAATCAGTGTGCAATGTGGGTGGAGAAAAGGACTAGAGTATCTGTAGGCAAAGGTTGCTATCTGAATCCTGTACTGCCAGTTAGGGCATTGTTCTGATAGTTTTTGTTTGTACCAGTATGCTACTTTGCTTTGCTTGAAAACTAGTCAGCAATCCATTGGAAGACGCTGAAGTTCAGCTAAAATTATTGTCCTTCACACAGTTTCCCCAAATCATCTTATGCTTTTGTTCATTACACTTTTCTGTTTTCCTATAATTTACTAGTGCTTTAAGATGCTGTACTCTCAAAATTAGCATCATGCTCAACCCTGTGAGCATTAGGCTTGGGTGAAGGGGGAATCCCAGTTGCCTATACTTCTTGACCCTTTTGTCAAGGGCTCCTCCTTTCATTTTCTTCACCAACTCACTGGTGGTGGCAATGTTGGCTTCTGATGAGACTTGTTTGTTTATGTCTCAGGCATCCTTCTTTGGTTATGGCTGAGCAGCGTGATTACTGGAAGCTGATGTGTGGCTCTTTTCATTATCATATCTCCATACTTCATGTTTGTTGCCTGTCTCCCAAACTCCTCCAAAGGAGCTACTTCCCCAGATTTTAAACTGATTTTACATTCAGCATAGTGATTTGAGGATTCATGGATTGAATAATAATTTCAGCTGCTTCAAATTCATAAATCAGTATTACTAAGGTATATCTGAAGAACGAGATACTTCCACTGCAAATCAAACCGACAATGTGGTCCTCAGGATCATCCTGAAATATGTATGAGAACCAATCACTTAGGAACAAATATTCTGGCTGATAATAGACAGGCAGGCAAACGCAGCCCCTGATAAAGATAAATAACCTGTACTCAGGGAGATTTTTTGCATCATTAAACATGGTGAGCATATTAGCTAGCAGGGGGTGGAGTCGAGTCCCCAAAGAGATAAATCTAAATTATGTGCGCTGCAGTGATCACAACGGTAATGCACCATCTTGGCTAACTAGCTGACATCAATGGGGAAGGGAATTTCAGATTTAAATGAACCAAACTAAAAAGCATTTCAGTGCACATACAGATTAACTGGAGCATATTCATGAACTTCTCAGCCCTATTATGCCTCCTCTTTTTGAGTAGTGCCAAGTACAAAGAGCTTAGAATTTCCCTGTCAAATCCTGCATCTCTGTTTCTTCTTTTCACTTTCTTATGCAGTGTGATTAATTACTCCCCAATTTGCTCTCCATTAATCTCCCTCCCACACAGTTGTATCAGTACTTGCCAAAAAAATCTCTTTTTTAATGTGTGACTAAGATGGATAATATAAGTTTAGTGACACTTCTTTCATTCTTAATGCTGCACATTTGAAATATGGAAAATTCGAGATTTGAAGTTTAGCAGTGCTATTAGTCGCTTTAGAAGAAACATATTTTTGATACCACCATCAACTTAAAAACTCCCAGAAAGCTCTGCGATGAACAACTTTGGCTTTTTTCTTCTGTTATTTGTGATGGACTTTTTTGAGTTACAAGGTTCCCATAATCACTCAGGGTCACAGGAAGTGTTCCCTAAGTTCTGTTTCCTTTGTGGTACTGGAAATCTGTGGGACCATGTGGAGCATCAGAAGGTGATGCCCAGCTCATATGGGCAAAGAGCCTGTGTTTAGAGTTAAGTATTTCTGTTAGGTACTTAATTTGGATCCTACTAGATTCCCAGACATGTATGATCTTACGGTCATTCCTTTGAGTAGGGACATGACAATGTAGCTAGCCTTCATAACAAGATCTCTCTTGCAATATCTGGCCTCCCACCATATTCTCTTCTAAGTAATCAAATCACATATTTTGAAACACACCAAGAGTTACTGATACTTTCAGTAGAATGATAAAGAGATTTTTTTTTTCTGCAAAAAATATGCAAGGAAACATGTCTGGTTTGGAGAAAATGGGATAGAAATTAGCAAATGGAGTTTTGACAATGCTGACCCACAACTCAAAGATGACTTACTTTGCACACACATATACTTATTTATTAACTAGCTTCTGGATTCTTGTTTCTTTTGTTACTTTCTTTGTGGATGTATTTCTGCTTGCTAGTTCTCATTTCCTGAGCATGTGAGCTTTAAATGGAAATATCACCATGCCTTTTGTCTCTTTGGAACTTGTGCAATGGATTCATAGGGGACCCAGGGCTCTGTCATGACTGGTTTATGGCTCTATTGTCTTGCACGGGGAATTTTTCCTTTGCTCACATCCAACGCTTCTTTTGTGTGGTGGCGAGATTTTCCATTTAACCATTATTTTCTGGGGTCCAGCTTTCCTGGAGGAAAATCTGCTGTTGTATTCCTTGACTGATTGGTACTGAAACCTTGTTAGAGCCAAGGAGAATCTATCTGATGATTGTGCTTCCAGGGGGCCAGCCACTAAAGACTAGAGATAACGTCCATCATTCCATCTTGGTGAACTGGAGGATGCTGTGAGTATCCTATAGTGTACAAGACAGACATAATAAAGACTTGTCTCCCAGAGCAGGCACAGGTCTAGCTTTCCACACTGTGCTCATCTATCTGAACCAGTGTAGAAAGTTCCAATTTCTGGTCTGATATTTCATTCTAAATTAGTTTTCTTCTCAAAGGTTGCTGTTTGATTCTCCAGATAAACCAAAGAATACTTTGATTAGTCTATGTTTATAGACTTTAAGGGTCTTAGAGATTTCCTTACTTGCTTCAAACAATGCTTGAATAAACCCAAGGTTTATGTATGAGGATGTATCTGTTGAACAGATATCTACAGATTTAAGGTCTATGCATGTGCATTTTAAGTTTTGGTAAGATTGTCTTGTAGCCATATAGAATATAGTAATAATAGCCATATAGAATATTGTAATAATCTGTTTTTTTCCAAAAATGGGAGGGTAATGTCCTTACTCAAGTTTGCAGTCAACCCAGCAGGTCCAAAGTCAACCTCAAGGGATGGAAAGGAATGAAGCTTCCTATACACTGCCAAACATACTACATCCTACCACAATGGTCGGGGAGTGCCCTGCTCTAGCTTTCCCCCCCTTTCATTCATGAACTATTTATCAAAGGCCCTGGTAGCATTTCATCATCCTTCCAACAAGCATCCTCCAAACATGTGGACATTTCATTGTGTGGCCTCTTTGCCACTGCCATACTTCATCTAGACAACGATTGTTCCAGACTGTGTAATAAAATATTCTAGTAAGATGCAGGCGTGAGAAAGAAGACATCCTTCTGTCAATGGTTTATTTGAATCATAGAACTCACCACCTTTGTTTGGGTCTCTCAACTCTTTTTCACATCAGAGAAGTCTCCTGTTCCTTTGAATCCTTGATGCTGACTACTAGATATCAGACTGGCTGTCCTAGGGAGAAAGACACCCACCGTCTCCATTTCTCTGCTCACTTCCTTAGCTTGTTCATCTATCCTCAGTAGACAAACAGCAGCTGGCATCCGACGAGATGGGAGCTTGGCATGTTAACCAATACATCCTCCACTTCATACTGTAGCTAAGCAAGAGGCGCCGAGCCTGCTCTGTCCTCTGTGGAAAGCCTGGCCGGCAGGGTCCGCGTCCTTCACTCTGTTGTAAAGGTCTCCATTTGACTTTCAACAGATGACTTTGTCTGGTTGGCAGTGCTTGAATGAAGAATTTTAGGAGGGGCTGAAGAACAGTGATTTTAAAATCTCGACGTTTTGTTCCATAGTTATTAGTAGAATTTTTCAGTAAAAGATTCTAATTAGGAATAATTGATTTCCCTGATGTCAGAAAGGTAGGATAATTACTTATCCTCATGTGCCTATTTTCAGAACAAGGATTTAGAGACCCAGTTATTTCCAGTGGTATTCGTAGTTTTGGTTACATTTTTTATTCCTTACTTTTTGATGGGGCTGTCCGGATGAGCTCTTGAGTAAGCTTATTAAATGTTTGCTCACTATTTGCATTCATATTCTTTTAAGCTCAAATGGCCACATATTTCCCATTCACGTTGGCTCCTGTCTCTCTGACGTGGTCCATTTAGTCCTTAATAGTTTCGTTGCTTTCTAATATAACCAGATGTCTTAGGTATACCTTGTCTAGTCTCTTCCCCAGACATGGTGCAGAATATTATTCATTACAATGTTTGGTATTTTATCCCCTATTGGGAAGATTAGCATATTTTAAGACAAGTTAAGACTTTTTTTTTCCCAACTGAGTATTTGTCTATTTTCACTTACAGAGTGTTGAGTTTTCTTTTAATCAATTTATAGAAATTTTGTTGAGAGGAGAAAAATTAGCTTTTGCCTATATTATGAATTTTAGATGTTAGCCAAATATTCAAATATTGTTGCTTACGATTTGACTATTTAATATGGATTATCAAAATGTTTATCTTTTTATTTTATGTCATCTGAATCCTAATCATATTGAACTCTTGTTTTCTCAATTTTGACATATCAAAAGTACATTTTCTAATATTTTGAAAGTTTCTTTAAACAATTTTTAATCTTTAAACAAATTTTGATCATATTGAATTTATTCTTATATTATGTACAAGATGTGAATCCAATTAACTTTCCCCATATACAAGTATATCTTTATACAATTGGTTAAATAATCTATTCTTTCTTTATTGATCTGAAATATCAAAAATTTCAAAGAGATCCTTAACAAATTTCTATTCCAATCCACTGAGTTGTTTGTATTTTCATGAGATGGTAGTGTTTTAGTCTATAATAGGGCTTGAGTTTTAGCTTGAGAGGAGTTGATATGGTACTGTTTACACACGCACACACACACACACATATATATACATATATTTTATTTTTATTATTTATTTTTGCAAACTTTTTTATTGTTTCTATTGAGCTATATATTTTTCTCCTCTCCTCTCCTCTCCTTTGATCCCCTATGATCCCCGCACTACCAATTTACTCAGAAGATCTTGCCTTCTCCTATTTCCATATGTCCATCCATTTATGTCTCTCTTAATGTCCTCTTTGTTGTCTAGGTTCTCTGGGGTTATGAATTGTAGGCTGGTTTTTCTTTGCTTTACATCTAAAAGCCACTTATGAGTGAATATATTTGTCTTTCCGGGTCTGGGTTACCTCACTCAATATGTTGTTTTCTAGATTCTTCCATTTGCCTGCCAATTTCAAGATGTCATCATTTTTTCCTGTTGTTTGGTACACCATTGTGTAAATGTACCACATTGTTTCCAGATTCTGGAATAACTAATAAGACTGGTATGTACATATCTGAGCACATGTTCTTGTGGTATGATTGAGCATCCTTTGGATATAAACCCAAAAGTGGTATTTCTGGGTCTTGAGGTAGGTTGTTTCCTAATTTTCTGAGAAATCACCATACTGTTTACCAGTTTGCACTTCCAGCAGCAGTGGAGGACTGTTCCCTTTACCCCACATCCTCTCCAGCATAAGTTGTCATCAGTGGTTTTGATCTTGGCCATTCTTATGAAATCTCAGAGTTGTTTTTATTTGCATTTCTCTGATGGCTAAGGATGTTGAACATTTCCTTAAGTATCTTTTGTCCCTTGAAGGTTTATCTATTGAGAGTTTTCTGTTTAGGTTTGCACCCTATTTTTTTATTGGATTATTTATTTTGTTGCCCAATTTCTTTAGTTCTTTGTATATTTTGGAGATCCATCTTCTGTCCAGTGTGGGGTATATAGTCTTACTTATATATTATCTATTATATTTTATTTTCTTATTTATATAACCACAGTATGATAATTCACTCTGATTGTTCGACATTTCTTTCTTTTCTTGATATTTTTTTTTTGATACGAAATTTTTCTATGTAGCCCTGACTGTCCTGGAACTTTGTCTGTAGACCAGGCTGGCCTAGAACTCAGAGAGCTGCCTTCCTCTGTCTCCTGCCTGCTGAGGTTAAAGATGTGTAACTTCACTGCCTCCTGGCTTCAAACTTTGTTTTTTTTTCAAAGTATTATTCACATGGAGAACATAGAACACTTCCTTTGGGGGCATTACTTGTAGTATAGGTTCTGTTGCTCTTGCAAGTAAAATGTAACAAAATAAGGTGAAACAAATGAATTGACCTTGTGTAACTATCACTCAGAAGCAATTGGCTCTGTGCTGCCACTGATGTTTGGTATTTTTGGAGACTCCGGTTTTCCCATCTTGTAGGACATTCTTCTGTTTTTGTCATGAAAGCCAGTGCACTATCATACCAGCCATTTCCCAGACTCTTGGTAAGTAAAGAGGGGCATTCTATGTGACTGATCTATGCTGTAATGGCTGTAGAGTTATGCTCATGCCTCAGCTTCTCATGCGCTATGGCTATATGTCCAACTGAGGTCTGGATTCTATAAGGCAACAATCGGGGCTTCTTCCATGTTACTTTTGATAAGTTTTACTGGGACACAAAAGAGATACATGCCATGGATATTTACAGAAAAAATTCGGATATGAAAGTGTCAAGTTAGGCATCCATGAGACAGAAGTACTAAGCAATTCAACATAGCTGAAGGAGAGAGAGAGAGAGAGACTATAACATGTGGAGCAATAAAAATCTATTGGAAAAGTCATCTTTTTATTTGCTATTAAAATATTTTTCTATTATA
Source organism: Chionomys nivalis (assembly GCF_950005125.1). Classification (NCBI taxonomy): domain Eukaryota; kingdom Metazoa; phylum Chordata; class Mammalia; order Rodentia; family Cricetidae; genus Chionomys; species Chionomys nivalis. The sequence goes on from NC_080101.1 coordinate 35,840,181, forward strand.
CTTTTAAAAGATTATTGTCATATGAAGTTTCTTTTCTGCCATTTTTGCCAAATAATCTCCTTATTGAATTACTTCATTTCATATTAGAGTTTATTTTTTATTATCAAGTTTAAAAACCATTGATGATTTCATTATATACATCTTTATAATTTTTAGCTTACTTATGTATTTGTATTGTCTAAATACTTTGGCCAATAACTTCAGAAGAATTTTTATTAGTAGTGGAGATAAAAGATAATTGCATTATGTTTTTGAATCTATGTTAAATATTTTCCTGTGATACAAGTCATAGTTTGAACAAGAACATCTCTCATAAGCTGAAGTCCTTGAACACTGGGCCCCTGTTTGGAGGAGCTTGTTTCGGGAGGTTTAAGAGGTGTGGTCTTGTTAGAGGAAGTCGGTGATTGACAGCGGGCTTTGAGGGTGTAAAGGCTCATGTCATTTCCCGTATTTCTGCTTCCTACTGATGGTTGCTGGTGAGGCTCTCAGCTTCCTGTTCCTGACATTATGCCTACATCTTGCTGCCATGGCTCTGCTCTGCTCAGGGACTCTTATCTTTCTGGAACCAGAATCCAAAATAAACTCTCTCTTTTCCTGAAGTTGTCTTTGGTCAAGGTGCTTATCACAGCAAAAGAAGTAACCACTGCACACGTAGCATTTGCCTTTTGGAAGCCCTCGTTTCCCTTTCGTGGCTATGATTAAGATACCTTGATAAAAAGCCATTTAAGGGATAAAGGGTTTATTTTTCTCACAGTTTCTGGTTGCAACAGATCACTGTGGGGAAGTCACAGCAACAAGAGCTTGAGACAGCTGGTACCATCACATCCACAGTCGAGACCAGAGGAAGAGTGCATGGATGCTTCCTTCATCCTCCACTAACTTTCTTTACTCTTCTACTGTCCAAAGTCCCAAATCGGGAATGGTGTTGCCGATTTGGGGGCTGTGTGTTCCTCTATCAGTTAAGGCGATGAAGATTGTCCCGCAGGCCAATCTGATCTAGGCAATCCCTTATTGATACTTTCTTCTCTGGTGATTCTGCACTGTGTCAAGTTGTCAATTAAACGTTGACACGACACCTTTATCCCTTGTCACCTTGACACAGAAAGGTGTTGTTTTAAACCGTCTCCTTCCCACTTTTGTCCCTGAAGTCTCATGTTTAACTATTAATAAAAGATATAGTCCAAGGCTCAAAATGTTTCCAAATCTTTAAAAATCCCGACATATTAAAAGCTTGAAGTTTCTTAACTGGGCCTATCAGACTAAAACATTACATAATTCTATATTATAATGGCAGCAAATTAGCATTCTCATTTCAAATGAATGAATGGTAGCATCACAAGGAGCGTCGAAACAAAACCAGAAGCTAGAAGGGAAAACGCCAAATCTTGCAGCTATGATGTTCAACTTCTGGGGGCTCAGGATACAATCTTCTGAGATGCTTTAAAGCACTTGTGGTAAGCTCCGTCTCACCAACCCTTCTACCTGCAGTGTCCATAACTTCTCTCTTAGACTTAGGACATCTCCACCTATTCCTATCACTTGTATTCGGGGGACATCTCATAGTCCTGACATCTCCAATAATTTCACCATTGTAACTGAGGCTTCACGTTCACAAATATCTCCTTAGGGCCTCTTTGCAGGGTTTTCAGCTCTGCTGCATCATGCCTAGGCTCAGCTATTCAACTTTACATCTGCTTTTGCCTCCAGAACCAGTGCTACATGGTGATGCTTACACTCCAAACTCTGCCAGCTTAAGAAGTATCTCCCTGCCCTCGGAGGAGAACTGTATCTGATTCTGAGGACTGAGCCCAAGCAAGCACTTTCCCATTGTTCCAATGAAGCAGACAGTATCACATAATTGGTGCTGATCTCACTCTGAATTACAGCTGCTTCTTGAACATCGGTCTGAACGCTCTTGGTCTTCAACTTTCCTTTACAAAACCAATCTATTTGGGGTCTTTAACCTTCACTTGGCTTCTCAGGAAGAGGTCAGAATAAAGACAAATTCTTGACTTAAAAAAAATCACTAGATGTCCCTATTCTAGTTCTTAATAAAGGCCTGTTGCCCTCCTAAGCACATCCACGCTCCACTTCTACATCCTGCCACAGTTCTTATTTCTGAGCTTCCATCAGAATGGCCCACTAATTTCTGCTTCCAGGATTCAATGAATTTCCCAGCCTAATGTACTGGTTCTTCTATATTATTTCCATAAAAAAATAAAAAGGAAATGACAACAAGCAAGCAGAAATATATCCACAAAGAAAGCAACAGCAGAAACAAGAATTCATGAAGCTGGTTAATAAATAAATATATATGTATGTGAATTAAGTACTTCAAGGCTTAAAAGCCACACAGTCATGTTTATCATAGCAAAAGCCTTACTTTTCTAGTACCAACTTCCATCCTGGGTTGTTGTCTCTATTTTTTTTTTTTTTTGGCATGATAAAATACCGTGACAACTTAGGATAGAACGAGTTTGTTCATAGTTCCAAGTTATAGTCCAGCACTGTGGGCAAAATCACGGCAGCAGGAGCTTGAGACACCTGGTCACACCACATCCAGAGTTGAGAGCAGGTGACACATGCATGCTGAGTATTCCTGTGATCCAGAGCCCCTTACCAGTGTATGGTGCCGCCCGCTTTCAGACTACGTCATCCCCAATCAATTATAGTCATGAAGACAGCTTTCCTTCATCATAATACAAAACCACAGATTGCTTTAGACAATGAGAAGTGGTTATCATACAGGTAGAATCACATATAGTCATAGATTAACATATTATGTACATATTCTAACATCAGGAAAATGCATAGATGTTTCCATTTTGTTAAGAGTTTTGGTTCTGAAGCTGGAGAATGACTTAGTGGTTAAGAGCATCAACTATTCTAGCAGAGGACCATGGGTTGAATCCCAGCACCCACATAGTGGGGCTCATGATGGTCTGTAACTGCAGTTCCAAGGAATCCAGCACCCTCTTTTGGCCTCCACAGGCACTGCACACATGTGGTACACACACACACACCCATATATGAAGGCAAAACACCCATACACATAAAATAAAAAAGATTAAAATTAAAAAAGAGTTTCTTTTCTATCAAGGTAAAACATTACATTTTACTAGATGGGTTTTTATTTTTCATGGCATCAGTTTTTACAGCAAATCTATTCTTATGGAAGATAATAAAAACACAGAGTTTCTTTTGGCTCCTCTAACAAACCATGCTTCAATATATCAAAGCATATATATGTATTAATTTTTGTGTTGTGTAATAAATGCTTTATGATGTTTGCCATCATGCTTTGCTACATAAAAGTCTTTTTGCTTATTTCTGTGTTCTGTAGTATTTATTTAGAATATTAATTCATTTTATTCTAAAATTATTTTTAAATATTTTTCTATATATTGAGGAATTTTAAATTATATTATAGTTTTCCAGTTTTCCATTTTTTTGTAGTACTTTCAGTGAACATTTTTTTTTTTTGCCAATGAATTTGTTTCTGAAGTTTTTGATGTTCCTCTGTGGTCAACAGATGAGAAAGGACAAATGGAATCCCCTTTTGAGATTCTTAGTCTCATTACTGAAAGAATTTAAATATGGACTCAGACTAAAGTCGAAGGCTAATTTCATTAGAGTTTAAAAGACAACTCCCAGGTCAGGCCAGCTACCTGGAAAGGAATATGGAAGAAAGAAGGGAGAAAGTCATTTAAGCTAGCATGGAAGTAACACACTATTTCTGAACAACTCAGAAAAACAGGCCACCTTACAAAGCTGCATGTGTCTTATAACCAACTGTGCTGGGAGTGAGGATCCCGGGAAAGAAAAGTACAGTGTCTTACTAAAGGATTCATTATTCTGCCCATCTCTCTAGCATGGCTTAAAGTGAGCCCACTTTCCAATGGGTGGTCCTTCGTCCAGGTCAGTGTCCCTGTCTAAATGGAAGGTGAGACTCAGCCCAGGCTGAGAATCTATTCGTTCTGCTGGAACGTCTTCCTTAATAGGCTTTTATTGCTTCCTCTAAAAGACTGAATATATTGAGCCCTAGAAATGTTTTGGTGCATAACATATTCTCTCTCTTTCCAGAAAATCAGGTATTTTATCTTTTTCAAATTCATTTATTGAAAGTCATTAGAATCTTGTGTCTGACAACATTTTTGTATAATTATTCCTGTTTGTTATGTGTTTCAGTTATTTCTTGACTATTTTATGATGTATCAGTTCTGGCCCTGTCTCTCTGTGCCTCTTGTTTTGTATGTTTATACTTGTCTACAGCCAGCTACTTATTAGTTTTGATGTATTTCTAAGTCACATTATTTTAGGTATCTTTCTTGATATAGAATTTAGCTGTGACTTGCTTTTCTAGTCTGATCTGAGAGTCTATTTTAATAAGTAAGTTTATCTCATTTGCATTTTTATTTGAAATGAATATCTTCTGCATTTACATTTGGGCTCATACATTATAGTATTCTTCCTGAGAGATGGTAGCTCATCTTTATAACTTCCAACAGATGCAGACACTACTATGAGATATGTCTAGGAAGATGTCCCGAGTCTCCAGTTCTAAAAGATCTGCCCATTTCTCTCCTGAGCTCTCCATCACCAGATACGTCACACAATCACACGTCACTCCATCACACGTCACACAGTCACACGTCACGCCATCACATGTCACACAATCACATGTCACACCATCACACGTCACACAGTCACATGTCACACTATCATATGTCACACCATCACACGTCATGCAAACACATCATACCATCACATGTCACACAAACATATCACACAATCACATGTCACCTAATCACAGGTCACACCATCACACATCACACAAACACATCACACAATCGCACACCACACCATCACATGTCACACTCTTTTCTCACTGTGATCCTCATGTTGGTTTGGATCCTAGCCTGACTCTTAAATAGACCCAAGGCCACACGTATTCATATGGATTTTCCTTTTATCACTTTGCTGGCAGAACTTGCCTTCTATCTAGCTCAGTTTCAAAAGTAGGTTTGCAAAGGCTGTGTCTTTTCATTCAACTTGGAAAGTCTTTGCGTAGGAGTATAAATGAATGAAGCATTCCTCTTTGACTACTGTGAGAGAATTAGTCACTTCCTTCAGTGTTCTTAGGGAGAAGTCTAATATAAGTCAAGTTTCTTCCTTTTTTTTCTTTTCTTTTTTGTAGGTGTCAGTGTTTTCTGTATATAACATCTTTTCTACCTAAGATTGTTCCTGCTGGACATCCTGTCACTTTATTAAGAAATAGCTTTGAGTTATTTACTCTGTCTGTTTTTCTGTTTTCTGAGATCTTTTATGTCTATATTTTATAACTTTACTTTAAAATTTTTTTTCTCTCATACATTAAATCATGACCAAAGTTTCCCGTCCATCTATGTCTCCCAATCCTTCCCCCTCCCAAACCTGTCCTCTCTGCCAGACTCACTCCTCCTCCATTTCCCTTAAAAAAAAAGTGGGGGTGGAGAGATGGTTCAGATATTAAGAGCACAGACCGCTCTTCCAGAGGACCTGAGTTCAATTTCCAACAATCACATGGTAGCTCACAACCATCTACAATGAGACCTGATGCCCTCTTCTGGCCTGAAGGTATACATGCAGGTAGAACACTGTATACATAATAAATAAATCTTTTTTTAAAAAAATATAAATTTCTCGGGGATATCCACCAAATATAACAGAACATAAAACAGTAAGATAGGTACAAACTCTCATATCAAGGCTGAACAAAGCAACCCTGTAAGAGAAAAAAGCTCTCAGGAGCAAGCAAAAGAATCAGAGACACCTCCACTCCCTCTGTTGGGAGTCCCACAAGAACGTCAAGCTACAAAACCATAAGTTATATGCAGAGGATTAGTTCAGACCCATACAGGGTCCATGTTTGTTGTTTCAGTCTCTGTGAGACCCTATAAGCCCTGCTTAGTTGATTCTGTGGGCTATGTTCTCCTGGAGTTCTCTACCCCTTGGGCCCCTACAATCCCTCCCCCCCCTTCTTCCGGGGAATTCTCCTGGCTTCACCTAATGTTGGCTGGGAACCTTTGCATCTGCTCCTATAAGCTCCTGGATGACACCCCTCTGATGACAATTGAACTAGGCAGTATATGAATATAGCAGAGAAAATCATTAGAAATCATTTTTGTTTGTTTGTTTTGTTTTTGCCAGTTTTGTTTGGTTCTATCCTGAGTCTCCGGGATATCCTGTCTCTGGCTCCCGGCTAATTAGGAAGCATCAGTCTGGGTTCCCTCTGATTGGATCAGTCACTGGTTGGCCACTCCTACAAGTTTGCTACACCTTTATCCCTTTACATCTTGCAGAAAGGACAAATTGTAGGGCAAAGGCTTTGTGGCTGGGTTAATGTCCCAGTCCTACTGTGAGGATCCTTGCCTAGTTATAGAAGATGACTAGTTTGGGCTTCTTATTACACCCATTACTAGGAGACTTTGCTAGGGTCACTCACATAGATTCTAAGGAGTTTCCACCACAGTTTCTATGCTGCTACTCCCAAGTGCCTCCAATTTCGGTCATCTCACCCAGTTCTCTCCCCCATCCCTCCCACTCACATTTGATTCCTCCTGTTTCTATATCCATGCACCCCAAGTCCATCCACAAACTATATTTCCCCTTGCCAGGAAGATCCACGCATACCCCCTTGAGCCCTCCTTGTTTCTTAGCCCCTCTGGGTATGTGGACTGTAGATGTGGTTGTTCTTTACCTTATAGCTAAAATCTAATAATGAGTGAGTACATACCAGGTTTGTCTTTCTGGGTCTGGCTTACCTCATTCAAGATGATCTTTTTTTAGTTCCATCCATTTCCCTGCAAATTTCATGATATCATCATTTTTAACAATTGAATAATACTCCATTGTAAAAATGTACCATGTTTTCTTTATCCATTCTTTGGTAGAGGGCTATCTAGGTTGTTTCCAGTTTTTGACTGTTACAAATAAAGCTTCTGTGACTATAGCTGAGCAAGTGTTTTTGTGGTGGGATGGAGTATTCTTTGGATATATTACCAAAAGTTATAGCTTGGTTTTGAGGCAGATTCCCAATTTTCTGAGAAACCACTGTAATGATTTCCATAGTAGTTATACTAGTTTGAACTCTGACCGTCAATGGAGGAGTGTTCCTCTTGCTCCACATTCTTGCTAGCATAAACTTTCCCTTTGTGTTTTTGATCTTAGCCATTCTGATAGGTGTAAGATAGAATCTTAAGGTAGTTTTGATTTGCCTTTCTCTGATGACTAGGGATGTTGAACATTTTTTAAGTCATTTGATATTACTCTGTTAAGAAAGAAAAGAATTCTCTGTTTAGATCTGTACCCTATTTTTTTAAAAAATTGGATTATTTAATTCACTGATGTCTAGTTTCTTTAGTTCTTTATATATTTAGATATTAGCCTTCTGTTGGATGTGAGAGGTGGAGTTGGTAAAAATCTTTTCCCATACTGTAGGTTGCCATTTTGTCCTGTTGACAGTGTCCTTTGCCTTACAGAAGCTTTTCAGTTTTATGAGAGCCCATTTATTGATTGGTGTTCTTAGTGCCTGTGCTATCAGTGTTTTGTTCAGGAATTTGTCTCCTGTACCAATGAATTCAAGGGTATCCTCCACTTTCTCTTCTATTATGTTCAGTGTATTGGTTTTTTGTTGAGGTCTTTGATCCAGTGGGACTTGAGTTTTGTGCAGTGTGGCAGGTATGGATCTATTTGCATTCTATATTCTGACATCCAGTTAGGCCACCACCATTTGTTGAATATGTTTCCTTTTCTCCATTGTATAGTTTTGGTTTCAAAAATCAAGTGGACAGAGGTGTGTGGATTTATGGCTATGTCTTAGGTTCTACTGCATTGGTCAATGCATCTGTTTCTATGCCAACACCATGTTGTTTTTAGTACTATAGCTCTTTATTAGAGCTTAAGAACAGGGATAGTGATACCTCTGACAGTTCTTTTATGGCACAGGATTTTTGTTAGCTATCCTGAGATTTTTTTGTTCTTCCATATGAAGTTGAATATTGCCCTTTCAAGGTCTGTAAAGGGTTGTGTTAAAACTTTGATGGGGATTCCATTAAATCTTTATATTACTTCTGGTAGGATAGTCATTTTTACTATGTTTAACCTATTCTTCCATGAGCAAGGGAGATCTTTCCATCTTCTGATAACTTCTTAAGTTTATTTCTTCAAAAATTGAAGTTTTTATCATATAAGTCTTTCACTTGCTTAGTTAGAGTTACCCCATGATATTTTCTATCATTTGTGACTATTGTAAAGGGTGTTGTTTGCTTGGTTTATTTCTATTTGTCATCTGTTTATAACAGGGGTACTGATTCTTTTACTTACTCTTGTATCCAGCCCCTTCGCTAAAGGTGTTTATCAGCTGTAGGAGTTCCCTGCTAGAAATATTGAGTCATTTATGTATACTATTACATGATCTCACATGATCTGCACATAACGATACTTTGACTTCTTCCATTCCAATTTGCATCCCCTTGACTTCCTTCAATTGTCTTAATGTTCCTTCTAGAACTTAAACTACTATAAAAAATAGATATGGAGAGAATGGACAGCCTTATCTTGTTCCAGATTTTAGTAGAATTGTTTGATTTTCTCTACATTTAATTTGATGTTGTCTATCAGCTTGCTGTAAATAGCCTTTATTATATATAAGTATGTACCATGTATACCTAATCTCTTTAAGACTTTGATGATGAAGGGGTCTTTGATTATTTTAATGTTTATCAGTATATAATCAAATGAGCATGTGTTTTTTTTCTTTCAGTTTGTTTATATGGTGTTTATATTTTGCAATGTCCTTTGTGTTTCTATTCTGTTCAGTAAGTATTGACATTAACTTTTTAATTTTTTTTTGGAAGTCTGGTAGAATTCTCCTCTAAAACTGTCTGGTCCTCAGATTTTTTTTTTTGGTTGGGCGCCTTTTAATGACTGCTTTTATTTCCTTAGGGGATACAGGTTCAATTAAATTGTCTATCCGATCTTGATTAACTTGGTAAGTGGTATCAATTGAGAAAGTTATCTATTTCTATTAGATTTTTAATTCTGTGGAGTATGGGTTTTTGAAAATATGACTTAATGATTCTTTACATTTCCTTGGTGATTGTTGTTATGTTCCCCTTTTCAATTTTGATTTTGTTAATTTGAATATTTCCCCCTTTTAGTTAGTCTGAATTTCCTAAATGAGCTATTTGTTTTACTGCTTCTTTGCATTGTTCCTTGTGTTTCTATGTTTCTATTTTGCTCATTTCATCAATCAGTTTGTTTATTTCCTGTTGACTACGCCTCTTGGATGAGCTTGCTTCTTTTTGTGTAGTGTTAAATTGCTAGTTCGAGATCTCTCTTGTCACGCACCCCCACCCCTGCACTCTATGCTCTAGAATCCAGTTCGCGAGCTTCGGGCAAGGGGCTGGAGGTTGAGAATGCACACGTAGAGACAGACCAACACATGGACCTCCAATCGCTGGTACTAAAGTCCATCTTTAGTAGCACCATGGAGGCTTAAATACCCAACAGTCAATGGCCAACAGGTGAAAATCCCATCCTCTGATCCTATAGGGAAGGCACAGCTTTTAGTAACTCCAATTAGATGGTTCTAGCAGGGAAGAGCAGCTGAAGGCCAGGACTCAATTAGTCCCAAAACTCTCTGATGAAGAGTTTCTTTATGAAGTTTTCTTTATGAAGGCACTTAGTGTTATGAATTTTCCTCTTAGCACAGCTTTCATTGTGTCCCATGAGTTTAGGGATGGTGTGCATTCATTTTCATTGAATTCTAGAAATTTATTTATCTTTATATTTATTTCTATATATTTATATTTATTAATTTATTTCTATATTTCTTCCTTGACCCAGCAGTCATTCAATAGAGTTGTCCAGTTTCCTTGAGTTTGTAGGCTTTCTGTTGTTGTTGAAATCCAACATTAATCTATGGTAGTCTAATAGAATTTCTGGGGTTATTTCAACTTTATTGTAACTGCTAAGATTTACTTTGTGACTGAGAATGTGGTCAGTATTGGAGAGGGCTCCATGAGGTATTGAGAGGAATGTATATTCTTTTGTGTTCAGGTAAAAATTCTGTAGATATCTGTTAGGTCCATTTGGTTCATAACTTCTGTTAGCTGTAGTATTTCTGTTTTGTGTTTATCTGGATGACCTGTTCATTGGTGAAAGTGAGACACTGAAGTCTCCCACTATCAGTGTGTGAGGGTAGATATGTGATTTAAGTTGTACTAGTGTTTCCTTTACAAACATGGGTTCCCTTGTGTTTGGAGCATGGCTGTTAAGAACTGAAAGGTCATTTTGGTGTCTCTTTCATTTGATGACATGTTCTTCTTTGTCTCTTTTGATTAGTATTGGTTTGAAGTCTATTTTTGTTAGATATTAGAATGGCTACACCAGCTTGCTTCTTAGGTCCGTTGCCTGGAAAATCTTTTACCAGCCATCTACTCTGAGGTAATATCGATCTTCAATATTGAGGTGTGTTTCTTGTATGCAGCAGAAGAATAGATCTTGCTTCTGCATCCATTCTGTTAGTCTGTGTTTTTATTGGGTTATCGAGTCCATTGATATTGAGAGGCATCAATGACAAATTGTTGTTAATTCTTGCTATTTTGTTGCTGTGGTATGCTGGGCAGGCTCTGAGGCAGTGCTGCAGGAGGTGGCGCTTTTCTAGGGTTCTGGGTTCCAATGTGGGCTCTGGTAAAGCAGAAGGCTTCTGCCAAATTTGCAGGCTATGATACGGTGAGGAGGAGAGAGAATTTTGGGGAAAAGGTCAGGTGGGCTCTGAGAGAGTTTTAGAGGTCTTTGTGTGTGTGTGTGTGTGTCGGGGGGGGTTGCCTGAGGTTCTGGGTTCCTGTGTGGTCTCTGGGAAAGCAGGGGTTTTCCATTGGAGTTGTGGACCAGGATCTGTATTTTATGATTTTCAATCCATTAATTTTTTGGTTGTTTCCTTAAACTTCATTCTTAAGTACTTACCCTCTTCAATTAAGTTTTAAAGTTTTTCTTCAAACTTCTAAAGATTTCCTCATGATGTATTTGGATGTTTTGTCTGCATGTCCATCTACACGTGTTGACATCAGATCTTATGGAACCACAGTTAGAGATGGTTGTGGAGCTTCCATGAAGGTGCTGGGATTTGAACTCAGGATCTCTGGAAAAGCAAGCAGTGTTCTTAACCACTGAGCCATCTCTCTAGCCTTCTTTAGTTATGTTTCATTCTTGTGTTTTGTGCTCTCCTTGCTCATTTCTGTATTAAACTTTTCACCAGATTCCCTTTGAGTTCTGTTTATTTTACTTTACTCAGCTTGCCATCCGAATCAAGTGCCTTAAAAAAATCATTCTTCCTATGTGTTCATGGATTGTGAGCGTCCTTTGTGTCTCTTCTGGGTCAGATTTTCATTGTTCTCTTTGTGCATACTGTGTCCCCATTGCCACACCAAACAAGAGCAGACTTGTGTACCGCACTCCTTTTTTTTTTTTTTTTTTTTACACAGGCTTTGTCTTCTGTGTGCTCTTTAGTGAGCAAACTTTACTATTCCTTTTGGAACAAGGCTAAAAGTGGCATTTTAATTTGCTCAATGATAGAATGCTAGCTGTGTGTGTGTGTGTGTGTGTGTGGTGTTGTGTAATGTGATGTGGTGTGTGAAGGAAATGGAGACTACATCTTCTGCACAGGCCCAGATTTAACCACAAAGCCTGCACCAACTTCATGTTCTGCATGGTGAAAACCATGATAAAGTGTTGCCCTCATCTCTAGTCCGCCTCACTATTGAAGATGCTTTGTTCTTCCTTTGTTTGCTTTTTCAGTCTTTATAAGATGTTTGTGGCATCCTCACTGACTGCTTGCCTGCCTACCTAGTGTCCCTCCAAGTCCCCCGACACCTTTCTTAAGGCCTGTGTGCTTTGCCGAGTCCTCCCTTTTCTGTGCTGTAGATTTGTTTTTAACTTACTGCACGAAGGTGATTCTCCAGAGAAGAATGGAAAACACCCAATCTTATGTACTTTTTCTAACTCCTCGGCCCTATTTTAAGTCGTCTATATTTCCCTCAACATTTCCCTGATACAGGGATATTTTCTCTCATCCCCCATTTTCTGTCACAGAGACTCCTTGAAACTCTTGCGCTCTTAGTTTCTTCTGCCTCTACTATATTTCCCTTGGCCTTTTATTATGGTGACAGACTGAAAACTCCCCTGGCTCTCATCACTTCGGAAGCCCTCATAGCAGTGTATAGGTCACAGTACAGCACAAGGGTTGACTTAATCTGAATCTCATTACAACTTCTTGTTTTTATCTAAAGGAAGAAAATAACTACTGTCTAGATTAAATTTTGAAATTGCTTAATAATTGCAAGTTATGTATGCTGAGATTTTTATGCTAAATTCTACGGATAGAAATGCGATGAGTATTTCTTTGTGTTTGAAATATTATTCATTGAGTGAGGTAGAATGAAAACCAGTCAAATGTACGTAAAGTGAAAAGTATACCACAGTCCCACATAGCAAAGTAAATCTCATGAATGCTATTAAACTTAGAGCCACTCGCTTATATAAAAATATAGGGAACTCCTAACCGCTCGTTGCTGTGTTTGGAATTAGAATCATATCCTTCTGTTACATCCCCCTAAAGACCACACCTCTTAAAATCAGGTGGTTTTCTGGTTTATGTCTTTGCATGAAGCTATGGGAAATAATATGTGTGGTGGTAATGAAGCCACATTAAAAAGAATACCGGTACATGATGATCACAACTTAGAGCAACGTTTTGTTTTTTGTTTTTCTAGATAGGGTTTTTCTGTGTAGCTCTGGCTGTCCTGGAACTCACTTTGTAGACCAAGATGGTCTCAAACTCAAAAAGATCCGCCTGCCTCTGCCTACTGCTTACCGGGATTAAAGGCGTGCATCGCCATGCCCAGCTGTGTTTTATCATAGTATTTCAACCCATTAAGGTTTTTTCAGATCAAATTTACCATTAGTTTCTGTTTATATTTTGGTATGGTTTTTTCTTCATAACTATGTTCTTTGGTTACTTTTATTATCCATTTTTACCTGGATATTTTTCTTCACGGGTCAATTCATACATTAAACTTGAAGCAACTTACATTCTACTTTTCCCGATACTGTGATTTAATAAGCTTTTGGTGATGATGATGATGATGATGATGATGATGATGATGATGATGATGAGACTTTTGTCTTCTCACCTATCTCTGCTCTGTGTCTTCCCACTCTCTATGGACCCACAGCTGTTGCCAGACTCTGCATTACTCAAATTTGCATGTCTCTCTAGTTCTGCTGGTGGCTGCTGCCATGATTTCCCTACAGTGGTGGTTCTGTTTTCAGGAGAGAAAGGCTTGCAACCTATTTGACACATTTTAAAACAGCACTCCTTTAGCTGCCTGGGGTCATCTGGAAAAGTCCGAAGATTCAGGTATCATTCAAATCTCTTCATCTAGATGGTTTCCATGATCCTATTGCTATAAGGGCACAGCCATTGCTTGCCTCCTGGGGTCTGCTGTAAAGCTGGTAACCTTGCAGCTATCAGGGCAAAGAGTTACTATGTTTCTAATTTAAGTCCTAGAAAGCATTAACTCCACATCCCTGGGACTGTGTAAGCAAAAACAGAGTGCTAACACATGGCACAAACAACCAACTTTATGAACCATGGAACTCTGAGACCTGAGCCTGAAGATGGAAGATAACCTCAATAAAGAATTATGTGAAAACTGTTCCATGAAAGTCATTTTTTTGTTACAGAAGCAATAACACCTTTCCATCAACTTTGTACAAGAATTTTTAATAACTTTAGTAGATGTTAGTAAATCACGTTGACCCTCAAGGTCTCTACATGGCCACAAATAAACATGCGCAGATGAACTACATTGTTGTTTTTTGACTCTTTTGTGCAAACAATTACATACCAGGTCAGACCAGGGCACAATTTATACTGTTTGCTCACCAATTTATTCCTAAAACCTGTGGCCGCTTATTAATGCATACATTCAAGGGAACATGCCACTTAGAGCTGCTGGCTCTAGCCATCAAAGACTGGGATCTTTGCATCTCTCTCCTTTTTAACAACAGGGGTTTAGATAGTCCATAACCTACAAGCTCGTTTTAAAAATCATGATTTAACTAGAAGGCTTTAATTTGTCATATAAATTTATGTCAAGATTGCTATAAAACTGTATGGAAGAATTTTAAAAGGGTCTTGTAAATAAGTTTTTTTCCATTTATTATGGCTTCAGCTAACTCATTTGATTCCTTTCTACTTAGTTTTCTTTAACTTTCAATTTTTGTAGATTTTAGTAGTGCAAACCTTGTCAGATTTCAAATACTGCTTATCACTCTCCAAATATTATTTAATTTCAAGATTTGATATTTCAGAGTACATGATTTTAAATGAAGATGGAATGTTAAGAACTACTACTTGGATTAGATGCAGATACACTTATGTGATGGTCTTTCATTTGAATTACAGACACCTTGTTTGGCTGGTAAGACATTACCTAAATGGTCTACACAAAGAAGGAAGAGTAATTTTAATCTGACATGCTGAAGACAAATGATGCTTTAATACTATCTATATCTAGTGGGCCCTCAAGAGGCATGGATGTGTAGCCAGAGTCATCTTTAAGAATTCAGGAACAGTTTTAAACCTTTCTGTGGAAAAGTCTACAGTCATTTTTAAGTTTGATTATCAAGTTAGGGAGCAACTAGACTTGATCAATGTGTTTGCAAATGTTATAAGGCACCAGAACCAGTGTCTTGTGTGTCTTTCCTCACCCTTTAATCTCTCCACAGTACACAACTTTCTGGGGTTCAAATTAAGAATCTGTATGGGAAGCCTCAGAGGTATGTCTGTATATCACACTATGAGAGAAGGCAAGGTTTGTTTCCAATTCCCTTTTTTGTTATTTCCTACCTTTATAAATTATTGAAGGCACCATATTCTTTCAACTTATATTTTATGTAAGTCTCAAATGGTATCATAAATACTGTATGCATAGATATATATTCCTGTATTAGCTGAAAAAAATGAGGCTGCCACTACAGTTCAGTTTAATGAATTTCTTAAGCTCCTTCTTAATTCTATTTCATGGTAGCTTTGCATTTCATGGAGTTGAAAGCACAACTTGTAATTGCTAATATCTGAAATTAATATAAGTAAACCAGAAACGTCAATGCTGCTTTTTTTGGCTTATAATTGATTCATATATAGACAGTATCACCTACATGTTGTGTGTTTCCCTAGTATGCCCTTACTGGTATGTTTATATCAATTCATTTAAAATAGTGAGTCGCTGGTCTAGTTGTTTATTATTCTGCTAGAGCTATTAGCAACATGTTCCTTCATCTGTTTTATCACTTGCATGGTTTGCCAGAGCCGCAAGTGCTGCGGATTACTCAGTTGTGTCTTAACCAGCTTTGCTCTTTTCCCAAGCAAGAGGGACCGGATCTATTTCCCTTTCCAGGAAGGTAGCTGTCTGGAGGCCCACATGGTCCCTGCAGACAGCTTTGGAGGGGGGTGATGGGCTTCCCTGACTCTCCTGCATATGAAGATGCAGGCATTTATTCCTGTGCTTTCTGGGAAAACAGTTTGGATCAAAAAGAACTTCCCAGGGAGCCATTAAGAGAGCTTGTTTTTGCCTATCACGGGTCCCTAAGCATATTGATAGGAACTCAAAGAAAAGATATGTATTTTAATTTTTGTCTTCAAAGCTTTGAGATCATGGAAGCTAAAAATAAATTGGGAGTAGTCAGGGATAAGAGTAAATTTCCAGGTGTGTGTGTCTGCACGGAGGGATGCTTGCTGACAATCTTCTGATAGATTGCCTGGGGTAAGATATGATGTCATGCATTATAGTGTCTTTCTGAGAGAACAGAGTCAAGGAATGTAGGTCTCTTCTCTCTTTGAACATAAAGTGCCTGCTCCTTCACTGATTAGTCTAGTTCTTCTGTTAGTATGGCTCAGTTCATTTGAATTTGGCAAGTCTTTATGAGCGGAAAATAATTAGGAAGAGTCAATCAAAGTTAGCCAGATCTAAACTAAATGTATAGTTTATGAAACAAAAGCCCCAAGAAAGTCATTGCAAAAAAAAAAAATCAGGACCTCAATATTTCATATGAAAGAGGGACTCAGGAACCTTACTGACCACCTCTGAAGTGTGGATTGATAAATTCAGAGAAAAGGGGTAGTTGGTTCCTCAGTTGTATACCTGCTAGCTATCCCATGAGGCTCCAACACATAGTCCTAGTCTAACAGGCACACAGATGGCCCCAGTTAAGCTAAATGGGTCACATAATAAAACCAAAACTCATGAACCAGAAGGTAGGAGGTAGAAGGATAGGATTGATGGGAACAGGAGGAAGGAAGATAAGGAGATGGGAGAGAGCTCTGGCTAGTGATTAAGGGTGCTTTTTGTCCTTGCAGAGGACTTGAGTTCAGTTCCCAGCACCCATGTCAGGCAACTTCCAACCACCTGTACCTACAGATCCAGGAGACGGATGCCCTCTCCTAGCCTCTGTAGGCCCTGCATGTAGGCACACAGAAACAGACATAGGACAGACAGACAGACACATAAACATACACACAATTAATAGTAAAATAAATCTTTAAAAATAAAAAGGAAGAGTATGAGTATTAGTCAGGGTTCTCTAAAGTAACAACTCAAATAATGGCCAATGACTCCCCCCCCCACTCTCTCTCTATCTATATGTGTATATATACATACATACAAACATATAAAACCCAAAAGTTGCCCAGTTCATGGGTCTGGTTGTCTTAGCTGGTCTTCAGTATTTGCTGGAGTTCTGAGGGACTAGGTTCTAATGCCAGTGAAGTAAGGGACTTGCTAGCAAGTCAGAGACAAGCAGGCAAAAGCAAAAGCTCCCTTCTTCCATGTCCTTATATAGGCTTCTAGCAGAAAGCTTGGCCCAGATTAAAGTTGTGTCTTCCTGCCTCAAGATCTGAATTAAAAGTGTGTCTTTTCCTAGATTGGAAGAGCTGAAATAAAAGTGTTTTCCTAACTCAAATACCCAGATTAGAAGTGTATCTTCTACTTCAAATTAAGCAAAAACATCCCTTACAGTGTGCCCTCCAATTTTGAAGTTTTAGTTTTAGATGCAGTAAGGTTGAACAGTCAAAAACAGCTGCAATATCTAAGGATAACTCAGATGTGTTATTTATGCATATGAGATTGCACAAGAACCAACATAACACAAGATTTACTGTTGAGAACTTCTACACAGATGATGGCTACTGAGTTTCACTCCCTAAGCGACCATTAGCTCTATCTGTGAAGAGACTGGCCGACCTTGACCTGAGCAGGAGAGTAGGTGAATGGGGCTGCAAAATTGGCATATGAGAAAAACTCTCTGGGCATGAGAAAAGCTGCCACCTAGAAAGGCTGACTAGAACTGACAGGAGACACTGGCACTTCAAAGTCTCTGCTGGTGACTTGTGACATCTTAATATAAAAGTTATTCCTTCTGGTTGGAGATTTTGTCTGAGAAAGCCAGTGCTTACTCAAATGACTATAAACCCTACACCTGTGGCATTATTGCCTTTGTTCTTTAAATAATGTTGAAGTTTTAACTACTAAAGCTTCCCCTTGCTCTAGCCTTCCCCTCTTCAAAGCATGCAATTTCACTTCAAAATATAATAGAATATAATACAATAAGATAAAACAAAAACTGACACATTGGGATAGGGCAAAATAAACAACCAGAAGGAAAGGAGTCCAAGAGAAGGCACAAAAACAGAGACTCACTCATTTACATACTCGGGAATCCCATAAAAAGCTGTACTGGAAGTCATAATAAATATGCAGAAGACCTGGTACAGACTCATGCAGGCACTGTTCATAGCTTATTCATATGAACTTTGATCATGCTGATTTAGAAGGACTTGTTTTCTTGGGGTCCTCCAACCCCTCTGGCTCTTGCATTCTTTTGAACACATCTCATTTAGGATGTGTAGGGATATTTTATTTGTGTTTTAATAAATAAAGTTTGCCCAAGGATCAGAGTGCAAAACTAAGCCACTAGAGGCCAGGGAATGGTGCACACACCTTTAATCCCAAGACCTGGGAGACAGAAGCAGATGAATCTCGTTGAGTTCAAAGTTATCCTGGGCTACACAAGATGAATCCAGAAACAGATCCAGGTGGTGGAGGCTCACACCTATAGTCCCAGTGTTTGAGAGTCACACACATTTAATCCAAGCACTAGGGAGATGGAGCCAGAAACGATATGGCTGGGTGGAGAGAGGAATATAAAGGGGAAGAGGCAGGAACTCACTGTAGTGTGGAGTCTGAGGTTTGGTGGAGACACAGTGCAGCTAGGCAGTCTGAGGATCACCCCTTCAGTCTGAGCATTGGTAGAGGAAAAAGGTCTCTCCAGTGGTTTATTGCTCTGCTTCTCTGATCTTCAGCTTTAACCCCAGTATCTTTCTGGGTATTTATTATTCATGCTGTAGGATGAGTGTTCCAAGATCTCTCAAAATCTCCACATAACGTCTGGTTGTGCGTCTTTATTTGTTCCCATCTCCTGCAGAAAGAAACTTCTAAGATGATGGTTAAGCAAGAAATTGATCTATGAGTCTAGCAGATGGTCGATAGGAGCCACTCTATTTCTCTGACTTTTGTTTGTTTTGGACAGTGGTATTTGTTTTTACCCTATGTTCTCAGATATGAGTTCCACTCTTGGAATGGGCCTTAAGTCAAACCAGATATTGGTTGCTTACTCCCATAAGCTTTGTGGCACCATTGCACTAACATGTCTTGCAGGCACTACCCCATTGTAGGCCCAGTGGTTTATGGCTGGGTGGATGGTAGCATGTAGAGTACCTTCCTTTACCAAAGAGGCTAGAGTGTGTCTTCAGCAACAGGGCCTTGCCATCAGTTTACGGAGAGCAACTGTACTCTTGGCAATAGCCTGGGTTGTTTGGAGATTTCCGTGGGTGCCTTTTAGTCAAAAGTTCATTTAGATATAACTTATTACCAGCGTCAGAAGCTTCAATGGTTGATAAGAGATACCTAGGGCTCTGTCTCCTACATTATTTAAACCAATTTCATTTAGATTGCCTTCATATGTTTACATATTTTAGGAAGATTCTACTGTATTAGGTATTCATGCTACCTCTCAGATTTGCACTTAATTTTGTCTCATCCCATATTTCCTTCCTCATACCCCTTCTCTCCAACTTCAAACTTGATCCTTCCTTTCCAGCCTCCCTCATTCATCCAATAATTATCTATTCAATTTCCCTTTTCTAAAGAGATTGGTCTTTCCTCCACAGTCCCTTATTCTATGCATAACCTCTATGATTATGTGGACTGTGGCTAGGTTATCATTGACTTAAGTGTTAATATTCATATACAAGCTTGTGAATACTTACCATATTTCTCCTTTTTCATCAGGGATAACTCACTCAGGATGATTTTTTTTCTAGTTCCATCCAATTACATGAGGATTTCATTTTTATTTAATTAGTGACTGCATTGTATAAATATACCACATTTTCTTTATCCTTTCTTCTGTTTAAGAAACATTTAGGCTGCTTCTAATCTCTGGATATTATAATTAGAACAACAATGAACATAGCTGACTAATAACAATGAACATGGTGTCTCTGTGGCAGGATGGAGCATCCTTTGGGTATATACCCAAAAGTGGAATAGCTGGATCTTGAGGTAGATCAATTCCCAGCTTCCTGCCAAACTGCCGTACTGATTTCCATTGTGGCTGTAGAACTTTGCACTCCCACCAGAAATGAATACATGTTCTCCTTACTCCACATCCTTACCAGCATAATATCATTTGTTTTACTGATATTAGCCATTCTGACAGATGTAAGATGAAATCTCAAAGTAGTTTTGATTTTTATTTCCCTGAGGGCTAGTGAGGTGGAATTGTTGTGAGTTTCTCTCTACTTATGTTGTTGTTGGCTATGGGCTTGTTGCTAGCAACCTTTATCATGTTGAGGTATGTTCCTTTATTCCCTAAGCTCTTGAGGACCTTGATCATGAAGGGGTGTTGGATTTTATATGATGGATAACATTTATTGATTTATGTGTGTTGAACTATCCCTGAGTCACTGGGGTAAGGCCTACTTGATCATGGAAAAAGATCTTTTTGATGTGTTCTTAGATTTGGTTTGTAAGTTTATTTAGTATTTTTGTATGTATGTTTATATTCATATTTATCTGTGATTCTCTTTCTGTGTTGGGACTTTCTGTGGTTTGGGTATCAGAGTAACTATTGCCATGAAATGAATTAGGCAATGTTCCTTTTGTTTCTACTTTGTGGAATAGTTTGAGGAGTATTGGCATTAACTCTTCTTTGAGTTGGATCTGATAGAATTATGCATTCAAACTCCCTGATACTGGGCCTTTTTTTTTGGTTGGGAGATTTTTGGTGGTTGGATCTCTTTCACTAGTGGTTATAGGTCTGTTAAAATCACCTGTTTGATCTTGACTTTACTTTGTATGTGATGCCTGTTGTGAAAATAATATACTTGTTTTAGATTTTCCAATTTGGTGGAGTACAGTTTTTTAAAGTATAATCTTATGACTCTCTAAATTTCTTTAATGTCTGTTGTATGTTCCTCTTTTATTATCTAATTTTGTTAATTTGGATATTATTTCTCTGTCTTTTGATTTATTTGGATAAGGTTTTGTCACTCTTGTTGATTTTCTCAAAGAACTAACTCTTCATGTTATTGATTCTTTGCAGTATTTCTTGTTTGTTTCAATTTTATGAATTTCAGTCCCAAGTCTTATAATTTTTTGCTCCTTACTTCTTTTGGATGTGATCTATTCTTTTTGTTATAGAATTTTCTCATTTTTTTTCAGGTGTGTATGAGTTCTCTTTAATTTTATTTAATTAATTTTTAATGTAGGTACACAGTGCTATGAGCTTGCCTCTTAGAACCATCTTCATTGTGTCTCATATGTTTGGTTATGGTGTGTATTCATTTTCATTCAATTCTAGGAAATCTTTAAGTTCTCTCTTAACCCATCTTTTTTTCATTTGGTAGTGGTTGTTCAATTTCAATGAGTTTATAAGCTTTCTATTTATTCTGTTTTTGATGATATCTAGTGTTGATCTATGGTGGTCAGATAGGATGGTGGTGTTATTTTAATTTTCTTGTATCTGTTGAAACTTGGTTTGTATTGAATTGTTGTCAGTTTTGGAAAAGTTCTTTGAGATGCTGAGAAGAAAGCATATTCTTTTGTGTTTGAATGAATGTTCTTTAAGTATCTGTTAGGTCCATTTTACTTACAAAGCTTTATTTTCTGGTACAGTCTATGTGGTATTCCTTGTGCTACTTGAAACTTGATAGACCCCTCTATAAAGAGCTACAGGCCATCAATGGCTACTGAGAGAGGGTGAGCTAGTCTTCTCCCTTATAGTTTACACAGTCTCAAGTGGTCAGCCTTAAACACATGTATGTAAGAAGAAAATAATGATCTCAGTAGCAGTGTGTGTGTGTGTGTGTGTGTATGAAACAATAATAATTTAAAAAGAAGTCATGGGTTTGACTGCGTTGGGTACACATGGGGGAAGAGTGGAAATGATCTAAATACAGTACTTATATCTGACATTCTCAAAAACAGAAAAAATATCAAAAACAAAAACAAAGTTCTGGGAAGATGGCTGAGTAAGGAAAGTGCTTGCTAAGTTCAGATCCCAGTACCCACAGGAAAAACCAGTAGCCAGACACTTGCCTATTAACCCTCGGTGGTCAGTCAGTCTAACCAAACTGGCAAGTTTCAGGTTCAATTGTCTTCCAAAAAAAAAAAAAAAAAAAAACGTAACAGAAGTCACCTGACATTGACCTCTGCCTCCCATGCATACATGTATACATACCAGCACACACACACATATACAAGCATGTGTGCATCCATGTATACATTAAAAACTATCAAAAACCTCAAACAACCAAAGAGAAGCACGTTAAGGAAAAGACAAAAGATATGCATACATTTTCAAAAGAGTTTTGTTTAGGAGGAGCCACGGCAGTGGTCTTGCTTCTACATTTGTACCCCCAAACCTTACTCTTTATTATGAATTCTTCCTTGCCATTTCACTTCTGTAAGTGCCTGTGCTTCCTCTCCATCGGCATGAGGAGTTAAGTCAGGCCAATTGGAGGGGCCACAGCAAAACTGAGGCTGTGACAATTTTATTGAGAGCAATCAAACTTTTTATGCCTTCATGGGAAACAGAATATAATGGCAATTACCGGGCTCAATACAGTTATGGTTTCTAGGATACAATCCATGCAGGGTACAGAAGATTAATGTCTAAAACCAATTGTCCTGTCAAGCTTGCATCTTTCCTTGACTTCTAAGGAAACATACAGAGAAACACATGTAGCCTGAACACATCACTGCCTGCGGGAATGCATCAGTCTCTCAGGACCTGAAAGGCACACTGTACCCTAGGAACCATGGACTCTAACTTGAAAAACCCATGATGCATGCTTCTCAAGGTAAGTAGGCCAGGCCAACTCCATGGTTCATTTATCATGACTGGCAGGAATGTCCTTACCTATCTTCTTGTCAGCATATCTGAACATCTATGGATTCAGATGCTTTTATTCCTGTGGGTCTTTGGAGCCCTGCCTTTCTGAGATGCTTACACCCTCCAGTCCAAAGAGACCAGAGTGATCTCTTGTATAAAAACTCACAGTGGAGCGAGCTCTGCTCCCGTGAATCTTCTAAGAGTTGTGGGAATGCACAGGCCTTGGGTTCAAGGCAGATGTTAAGTTCAAAGGAGCCAACTGTTGCTTTGTCTGTAAAATGGGAATGATGCTTCAGTGTTGCTCCTGAAGCTGCTTTTGTGTGAAAGCAGTGGTAACATTCACAGGGTTGAGAAAGCATTAGGTCATAGCCTAACCTGTCACCCACTGAATGGTGCTCAGAGGGAATCAAACAGGCCAGCAGCACCCTGGTAACCTGATTTCCTGCATTTTTGCCAGACGATAACATATTTATGAAGATTCATTGTGCTTTGAAAGTAGGATTTCATCATTTTTCAGTTTCTCTCTTCTCTGATTTCTGTCTCTGACTTATCAATGTGCTTTCATAACCAATAGATAGTTTGGGGCTGTCAGATCCACTAAGGAGCAATTTCTCAATCATCAGGAGTTATACAAGACACATACAAAAGTCTTAGGGGAGATAAAAGAGCAGAAAGTTTGGGGCTCTCCTTTCAGCACTTTGTAACATTACTGGAAACTTTGGGAGTGTATCTTACAATCCTTTGAGGTTGAAGGATTAGAGAACTCTATGTGTTTCTAATTCTACCTGGTCCTTTTAAGTTCTGTTGTCGATGCTTCTAACATTTGACACTCCATACACTTGGTTTATCTCTACCTTGCCAGCCAAAATTACTCTGGGAAGGAAACAGAAATATTTACTTAGAGATGTTCTGGACTTTAACTAGCACTGTAGCCAACATCAACAGGGAGTGTTCTGGTTTTTAAACATGCTTGAGGAACCTCGCAATCAGCTTGCAAAATGACTTATGTTCAGAAACGAACGGCACAAAGAAATCATGCCCAGAGAAAGGCCATGTGCTGAGTCTACTGGCTAAGCGTCTTTCTCAGTTTTGCGGATTTGTGGTCTAGGTAGTGTATAAAGCAAAATATGCAAATTTGTTATAGTTCCAGGTAATCCCAAACCCCAGTGATTTACATCAGTAAAGACTTAGTTCTTGCTCATGCTTCATGGTCATTTAGATTAGGGGTGAGCAGCAGGAATTCTTCTGGGCTATGGCTAACATTAGAGAAGGATCATGATGCACCACACCCATATCTTAATGCTTCTACCAAGGAGCAACACACCACCTTTGCCTATGTTTTATCAGCTAGCAAGGCTGGAGATCAATTTCAACATCAAAGGGAGAGGCAATACTTCTTATTTCCCAAGGAGAGCACCTAGTATTCTCAAAATTAATAAAATTAACTAGCACTTATTTTTTTTCTGCTTTAGGATTTTCTTTTAAATGCTGATTTTAACTGAGCATATCATTTTTTAATGAGCTGTGTCCCCAAAGACAAGATCCAGTGAATTGCAACTCTCACTGTAGAACAAACGACTTCTATTAGACTGCTTAAGTTTCCACACCAAAGCACTACAGGCTGGGTAGCTGAAATGGTAACACTTTATCCCAGCACAGAGGCTAGGAGATTCAGGGGAAAGCATGGCTAGGCTCTCATTGTGCTGCTGGGAGCGGCTTCTTCTCATAGCTTCTGTGAGCTCAGAGAAGGACTGAGCAAGCTCTCTGGGATGTCTTCATAACAGGGCGAGAGCATCCTGAGGGCCTGACTCTTACAACCTCATTTTACTCTAGTTCCCTCCAAAGGATCGATTTCCAAAGGCCATCACATGGCTGATTTGGATTTCAACATATGCCTTTTGGGAATATACAGAATCCAGTCCTTCAACGCCCACGCCCACCATCAGCAAACAACCTTGCCTGGGAAGCCCTAATGTCAAAGTTCTATTTTTTACTTTATTCTCAGTGGACATGAGCCTTGGAATTCTTTGATTCACTGCTGGGACTCCCGATATTTCCAGGGTGTTCCTGGACATAATTCAGCTGTCATGTCCCAGCTTGGTGTTCCCTGTTTCTTCTTTGACTTGACAATGGCTCACCCCTTTCCCAGAGCCAAGCCTCTCATATGATCATACCTCAGCGGTAGAGCGAGTGAAAACCTCTTCCTTTCATCATAGATAACTCTCTGTTCTTGTCCCGTTTTTGTGCCCTGCAATTTATCGCTGATTGCCTTCCTTGCTTCTCTCTGTTGTCGTCATGTCACAGAACCCCAGTTAATTTCATAGGGAGAATTAATTATTTTTATGGATGGCTGCCATGCTTGTCTTCTGTTTCCTTTCATCATTCCTGTCCTTTTGTCTAGACAAAACAGTCATTTACAGTTACTTATAGGCTCCGGTTCTCCTGCTGGACTTCTGTTAGCCTTCCCTTTGTCACCTTCTGATGATTTTATGCCTCTGTTGGAAGCACATTGGAGACAAGCCAATAAGCTTGGGATGAAAATCGGGGTCCAAACTCCTCCCCATGCCTGGGAAATGCTGCCGAGTCTGCTTTGGCTTTCTGTCCATGCCCACCCTGTTCTCATCCTCATTTCTTCTGCCTGGCTTTCTCTCTGCCGTGGAAAAGCTAAAATCCTTATACTTCTGGCCCTGGCCTTTGCTCCTCTCTCATCTGCAGGATTATCTTCTGATGGTTCGTGATGTCCTTTTCTCTTCAATGCGACCTCCCCGAGCCTCCTAAGAGTTCCAGGTCTCCTGTAGTTTCAGGTTTCTCGCCAACCGGATCACATCCTTTCAAACAAAATAGCAACCAATAACCTGTTTGCACTTTTGTCTCCCTTATTAGAATATGAAATAAGGACAGAAGTCCCACGTTCAGCGTGGCTGTGCTCATCCACCTCACGTAGCGCCTGACAAGGTGGTGTGATTTCCTAAGCTAATGGCTATCGAGTTACAATTTGTTTTCTTATAAATTTTATCTGGAAAACCTAGTTTGGATCTCTGGCATCTTGCAGAAGACACTCAATATTCTTTTTATGTGAAAATTTATTAAATATTTAAGGATATTTTACAACTTAGTATGTATTTTTTTCCTCTAAGTTTAATATTCACGGTTCCCTTGGTTACGATACAGACAGGCAATGTGTGCTTTTTACCTTCACCACGTGTTCACTAGGTATTTGGTTAAAGTTATTACTCATCTCCTTTTGACATTTGGTCCTTCACCCAATGTCACTCTCTTCTGAAGGATAACGGAATAGTTTATGCCTTGAGAAATGACTGCAGTTGAGTGGGAAAGTCTCCCAGACACACTCTTTCCTACAGATGACAAGCTGCACCTGTTCATTTTCCAGTTTTATTGGTTAAATAGATAATGGGGGCATAGGAGAAAAATGTCCTCTCCTTTTTCCAGAGTTTGCCTCTAATTGTCCATTTAGGTATTAGTGAAGAGAAGGGTTGTTAATCTGTTGCTGGTAATTAAGAAACTACTTAGTTCATACTTATTAGTGAGTGTAGTCACTGTACTTGAGAACGCATGATTTTACCTGCTCTCTTGAACTTTTTCTTCCATTCATATTGACTCTTCAACTGCATCCCTACGTCTTTTGTTTCTCCTCCTCTGTCTCCATATGCATGCTGTTGGGTTAGTGAAATCAGATATACTCCTAAGACCGGGAAGCCCATCATTTTATGTTGTGTGAAGAATAGAGTATCCCATGAGTATCCTGGTCCCATGTGGATTGTGACCCCTCCTAACTTCACTTGAACCTTTGAAGCAGTATGTTCAATGAAAAAGAAAAATCACATATTCTTGTTGTTGAGTTCTGATATATAACTTTCCAATTCTGCCATCAGAATGTGAAAATCCATAGAAGATCTTGTTTACCAGAACAAGATTGGAGGTGGTGCTTGTGTTTAGGCTGTTAGACTTGCTCTGTGTAGCAACATCTAATACACTGCTCTGTGT
This sequence comes from Chionomys nivalis, assembly GCF_950005125.1. Taxonomy (NCBI): domain Eukaryota; kingdom Metazoa; phylum Chordata; class Mammalia; order Rodentia; family Cricetidae; genus Chionomys; species Chionomys nivalis. The sequence goes on from NC_080101.1 coordinate 35,866,746, forward strand.
TCAAACCTTGCACATGAGAAGCACTCTTCTTCAATCTATCCGCCTTTAGCTGGATCAGAGTCTCTGTGTTGAAAGAAACTATTCATTTCAATATTGATTCATTTTCTTACAAATCCATACTATATAGATTGAGTCTAATACATTATGCAGCAAACCCTGAGCTATTTGAAATCAATTGGAAAGACTGAATATCTCCTTAGAATTTTTTTTTTTTGATAATGAGGTTTATGCTATCTTCTTTGGACTGTTAGTGAGAAATTCTAAGTTAAATTTGAGGAAACTCATAGGTAAAAGTGTCTACATCCTGTTTGGGTTGTTTATTCGACTCCTCCTAGATTTCCTGATTCTGCATTCTTGATGGAATGATGCCAATGTTCTCAACTCAAGTTTACATATGGAAATTAATAAATATGTGTATGTGCCTGTATCTAAAATAGTAGCAATTTTCTTTTACACTACGAATTTTGGGAATTTTAAGTGGAAGTATGGTTCTAATGAATTTTAAGTTAATCAGAATGCACTTGCTGGTGATATTTGACAGAGACATGTAAGAAACACATAAAGAATTTGCTTTATTATATTCCTTGTATATTCGAACCTTCATTGATGAACTTAGAAGAAGCAGATTAATACTATCAATTTAGTCACTCATAGATTGTTGGGTAATTGTCATGCGCCTCTGACAGGTCACCTAGTTTATTTTTGCAGTGATAATATTTGGGATATATATATATATATATATATATATATATATATATATATATGACAGTATCTCACTTCTCATTGGTCCTTATTGAGACATAGTGAAGACCCCTTCATAATGTCGGCATTCTTTTGTTCTGAACAACCAAGCAGTTAAAAGAACTCACTGTGTGCTACATTTGGTTTTAGGCACTGAAGGTGTATAAATGACTAAGACGGAGTTATAAGCAGACCACAGCTGTGTGCCTTTAAGCCATCATGTGAAATAGTAAAATGAGCATTATTCATGTTGCTATGAAGAAATAAGCCTGTGGTTTTAGACTTTCTGCCATATTGTGATGGTATAGGGAGAAAGGGAATTGGAAATGCAAACGGTATTGGGTAAGGAGAGCGGCATATTTAGACTGAAGTGATTTCTTTAGATTAGCAATCTCCTTTGGACTGAGGGCATACTTTATTTTTAATGTTAGACCTGCTGGTGAACAGATGAGCCTACTTAGCTATTCATGGATGCATTTTGCAGTTTAAATATTTGTGTTGACCAGTGGCAGTGTTCACAATAAGAAGTAGTAAACAAAGATGTACCATTGCACTTCCATTGCGTTCAAAGAAAGGGGTAAATTAATTCAACAAATTAAAAATATTTCAGGCTCAGGTTATGCTGTTCCTTATCACATGATAGGGATAATTTAAGAACACAGTTATCACAACTGCTAGAAAAGTTAAATGTTAGCAATTACTGAAAATTTAAAAGTATAAAGTTGATTCTGCATAAAGGTGCATGCTCTCTAGTCTGAAGTAGATAGCTGTCATGATATATTTATAACCAGTGGGAAAGGCAAACACTGAAACAATGTGCATATTGGGGTCTTAGTTCAGTTAAAATATGTAATATATAGAATTATGTAAATAAAGGATTAATTTTAACATTGAGGAAAATCTCAAATTTCACTGTTTATTAAAATTGACTGGAAATATGTGTTTTTCTCTTTTCTCTCTGTGTGTGAGCCATATTAAAACTGTATTGAAATCTATACATCAAATTAAGTTTAATCTAGGTGGCATAACTGTTGCAGCTCATGCTTATGCATCATTTCATTTTATCAGATTTTGAATAATAAAAAAGTACTGGTTTTCAATATGAAAAAAATTAGTCATCTATTTTTTTAATTATGGTATGTTCCTTTAATGAAAAACCATAAACCAGGCAGTGGTCGTTTATTCCTTTAATCCCAGTATTCAGGAGGCAGAGGCAAGGAGATCTCTACGAGCTTAAGGCAAGGAAAATAGGCCTGTGGTTCATAGGTCCTCAGCAGTTCATAGAAGTATTTAAAGACAGCACAAAGTTATCACCTGGAGGACAATACTGAAGCCTTGACCAGTGAAAGGATTGCAATGGATACAGAATGACCCAAAGTCCTGGAACTGGCATGAATGGATGAGTTGCATTGCTGATATGTAGCAACAAGCACATGTCGTGTTAGGCAATGTACAGCCAAGAGATTTTTCAATTTACACGTTCCGTCGTTTCCCTCTACTCTGTTGTGGTCGGTAAGAGGATCAAGTCAGGGAAGTGTGATATTTTCTGACCATCTTAAAATAGTTGTCACTTAATTAAGCACTTCAATTTCAAGGGTCCTTGCACAATGTGCCAGACAGTGTAAATAGTATTCTGGAGCCTATTTAGAATCAACATTTAAAACGGTGACAGCACAGTATCATCCATCTGTATTATGCTTTCCCAGACCTAGGAAGAGCTTTCTCTCACAGACGTGAACCCCTGTGATTAAAATATTGCAATGGCGGAGATGATGAAGAATTTTCGGATGTGTTCTTAGAAACCATTGAGGAGATTTTTATTCTCAAAGTTTATTTAACACCACTCGTTCAAAAATTATGTAGGTAACACAGTCTCGCTGATGGCGAGTGAGGTAGGAGCTGCTATTTGGGGAACCGGTGAAGGAGAAATCCAAGGTCAGCTTGCTTTTCCTATTGATCATGTATTCTTGGGTACCCTGGCAAAAAGCCAACCTCCTCTTGAATTTCAGCCAGCGAACTAGGGAGGGACCGTGTGCCCAGGAGGCAGGGTAGCATTTCTAGCAGGTGGGGCTAGCAGACATGTTCGAAGTTCAGGAAGAGCTGGCACATGGAAGCCTCCCCCTTCACGACAACAAGTGCTTTTAGCTCACCTCATGTCTCTCACAAAGATTTTATGTGCACTGAGATACTTTGCCTTGCATCCAGCCGCTGAACTCTGCCAAGAGAGAAGGAATTGAAACATTAATCTCATCTTATTACCAAACGTAATTTGTTCCCTCTCATTCTGTCTGAATGCCTGATTCTCGCCGTGTTCCCCTGGCATAATGAGTTTCTTAACCTAGAGTTTCAATAAAAATCCTCCGTAATTTACTTTTATCTTCGAATTTGTCATAAAAAGGCAGTGACAAGGCACAGCCCAAGGTGGTGTAGAGTGAGCTGCCTTGATCTGTTTGTATAGATGGAGATGCACTCCAGGTCTCAGGTGGGAATGCTGACTTGCTTCTTTGTTCCCTCAAAAGAACATCTATCAGTTCCAACAAGGTTTTAGAGTCGGGAAATGGGTAGAAGTCTTTTTGCCCATAGGAGTTGAGAAATTCTGCCATTTGAAAATTTGCTCATCTCTGTTAGTCTGGTTGTTTATTTCATTTGGTGGAAGTCTGATGCTAACATTTAAACAACTAAGAAAATCATGGAGGAGAGGAGGCGCTCACATATGTTCTTCTGAGATGGCACAGCGCGAATACTATTTTTAGGATAATAAGCTCAGTGGTTAAAGTGTCATGCACTGAAGATTAAGTACTGGAGGAAATTAATCGGGAGACGAGCAGAGGGTTATGAGGAAGAAATCTCAGTCTCTCATTAGTGGAGTCAATCAAGAATTTTCAAGGAACGGTTTTTATCCCTGGCATAATCTTGGGGTCCCTATCTTAAACTTCAGGGAATTCTTTAACATTTGTTATATTTATATCCTTTCTTAATTAAAGATCTCAAGTCTTGAAGGATACAAAATTAGAAGCATCTCCGAGGTTCTTGGCACCCATGGGAAGTTTTAGTGTTTCAACTGGGTCTGAGTGCTTTCACTCTCGAGGACCCCTTGACATGGAGTCTGTCAAGTGAGATAGATCAGCGACTGTCGCTCGGTATGTGTTTAGTGAGAACGAAGGCAAAAGGGAAGAGAAAAACATAAAATGGACATACAACCAGTACAATGATGGCTGTCAAGGAAAGACCAAGGTGGGAGGGTGTGGAGAGGAGCCACCAGCAACAGATGATGACCCAGGCCCAGAGGACTTTCTTTCCTTCATTGTCTACAGGAGGACTTTATTCTGCCTGACTTCCTTTCTTTGCAATGAATATTTCTAAACTATTCCTAGGGACTTCAAAACAGATTAAATTTGTTTGTTACTGAGAAACACATGGGTGATTGTGAAGAAACTGTCGAACCACCCTGAGTAAATTATGTTGTGCTTACTTAAAATGTTTTCAAGACTTCCCTGCTGTCTTTATAGCATCTCTACCCCTCCTTCAACCCCTCCAACTCCTTCCAAGTCTCCCCTTAAAGTTCATGACCTCTTCTTCAGTTATTACACACACACACACACACACACCACTTATAAATACAGCCTGCTGAATCCATCCAGTGTTTCTCATAGTCTATGTGTGTGAAGTTGATGGCTTTAGCCTGGATAACCCATCAGGGCTCATCCCTAGAGAAGACTGTCAATCTCTTTCAACACCATTGATTGACTGTAACCCTTCAGGTAGGGTAGAATTAGCTGTGAGATTTCCCTTACTCTTTTGGCCTGTCCATTGATGGCATCATCATGAATCTTATTTAGATAACTCTATTTTTGAGATGTCATGGATGCACCTTCTCTGCCACAAATAGAAGACATTATCTCACAGTAGATATCCTGGCCCTCTGCCTCTTAACATACCCTCAGGGGTTCAATAGTGACATTTACAACTTGAGGGTAACCAACAGCCATCTAATTGGACTATAGGCCCACTGAGCTTGGGGCTGTAAACTCAGACAGTTACGGCCAGCGAGGCCATAGAACTGAGAGAGACACTTACTGCTGTCTCTTTCCTAAATCAGCAGAACTTCCATCTGGGTCTGAATACTTATCCTTATACCAACAGATTAGTGGAGCACTCACTCCTTATCAGTGAGGTGACCATTGCGGAAAGCCACAACTTTTCAAAATAAATAGATACCTTGAATGTGAGGGTGGCCAAAGCCAGCGGATACATCTGCAATACAATCCCTACACCAAAGGCTCCGGGAACATTCCAGGAGAGGAGGTGCAGAGACAGCTCCCTGTTTACCTATGTGACTCGTTCAAATCAATTCTGTCTTTCAGAATTCACCGATGGAACCCAGAGTGAGAAAAATATGAAAGCTAATTAAAAATAAGGGTAGTTCAGGGCAGGAGAAGGACAGAACGGTGAGGATGGTTGACATGCCTTTGCCTTGCACTATTCTCCAGCTCATCCATCCACCAAACAGGAAACCATCTTCTCCATTGTCATGGAAGAAGACAGTGAATAGAGAGAGCATGCGCTAGGCTTAGCTGTTCTTTTTGAGCCTGGTATTATTTGCAATTTTTCCTTTCAGGCAGGTACTCTTGATTTTCTCACTGAAAATTAATAGCTGCTATTCCTAATGCCTGCGGGCCAAGTTTTCTCCGTACAGTACTGCAATTTCTCAGCATTTCACAGCCAATTCCCTATTACTTGAAAATTCATAGCAATGTGTCTTTCAGTTTTCTTCTGTCTGAGGTAAAATAGTCATTATATACTGTCAGGAAAATTATCTGAAATATAGAAATAAGCAAAGGAGAATATTGGGAATCCTCTCGGAGCAGAGAGGAACATTGCTTTTTGCTTTGAGGGATGGTGAAATGGGCTGGCAGAGGTTAAACTGTATGTTTGAGTTGATCAGATAAGTCCCTGGTTTATGTTCGGGGCTCTGGTGAACATTTGCCAGTTTTGTGTCTAAGTCAACAACCTAATATAGTGTACGTATCTATGTATTTGTTCATGAAGGCAATCTTCTTAAGTAAATTTGGGCTGGCTTTATCTGCTCGCTGGTTTCATTGTATGCTTGTCCAAATGATATGATTTTACCAGTTTGAAAATCACTCTTTGACAATATATAGCATAAAAGAGTAGCCTTTTTGGGAATCAGAAATTTATATGTCAAATTGTTAATCTGATTCTGTAGAGTTTTAAGCATATGTGTTTACATTTTAATTTATTTATGGCAATTATGCTGGAAGTGACTTACTTTCCTTATCTGAAGATTGCAGCTGGGGTCCTAGGATTCAACAAAGACTAAATGTCATTTAAAAGAAATTGCAAATTATAAAGTGGAATCGAACTTATGCCATAGAGTGGCTAGTCTTGTTTCTTGTTAAATTTTGTGAATTTTTAGCTCACTGAGCTATAATAACTGTAGGAAAACAACAAAATTAGGAGAACCAAACTTAGAATAATTGAACAAAAATTGAACAAACTTTTGTAGACATGAGAGAACCAATGTCTATCCTCATAGCCAAAGAAACACACAAGTTATTTAAACAAGCCAAGTGCTGTGAATAAGCTCCGTGGTATTTCTTTTCATCAAAAGTCTACCTGCAGCGGGACTGGATATTCGCGTGGCAAAAGACATTGGAGAGGCCCATTGTCAGCAGCAGTCAACCTGGTCCTGAAAATGAGCACTCCTGGCCTTCACCGAGCTCTGGCCACATTCTGGACACAGACTTAAAAACTGCTGTGGTGAGAACTGTTAGGAAGAAAGGGTTGAGTGTGCACAGCAATTAAAGGCCGTCACCAGAGGCTCACCATTCAGGTGGCCCGTGTTCAGCAAACATTCCTCCATGACCACGCAGAAGACGAGATGGAGCACTCCTCTCCCCACCTGCCCCTCCCTACCTGTGAAATCGATTTCCCCTTCCCAGGGAAATCCATGCGCTCCCTCTTCAGCCCTCCTTGTTACTTAACCTCTCTGGATCTGTGGATTGTAGCATAATTAACCTTTGCCTAACAGCTACTATCCACTTTTAAGTGAGTATATGCCATGTTTTCCTTTCTGGCTCTAGGTTACCTTACTTGGGATCAGGCACAGGGGTGGTGGAGGGAAATGACTGGAACTGGGGGACATTTGAGGGGGTGACATGGAAATCTAGTGTAATGGAAACTCCCTAGAATCTACAAGGGTGATTCTAGTGAAGACTTCTTGTAACGGATAATAAGCAGCCTGAACTGGGCATTTTCTATTACCAGGCAAGGCTTTCAGTGATGGGACTGGGACATCCACCCAGTCACAAAACCTTCAACCTATAGTTTGTCCTGCTTGCAAGATGTGCTGGGGGTAATGTGCAGAACTTGTAAAAGTGGCCAACCAATGAATGGCCAAGTTTGAGGCCCATGCCATGAGAGGGAATCCATGTCTGGCACTGCCTAGATGGCTAGGAACCAGAGGCTAGAAAACCCAAAGATCTAGGGTAGAACCAAACATGACTGGCAAAAAAAAAAAAAAAAAATCAATGAAATGATCCCTAATGATATTCTGCTGTACTCACAGATTGATATCTAGCCCAATCATCATCAGAGAGGCTTCACCCAGCAACTGTTGGAAGCAGATACAGATACCCACAGCCAAACTTTAGGCAGAGCTTGGGGAAACCCATGGGGGGGGGGGAATTGTAGGAGCCAGAGGTTTGAAGGACACCAGAAGAACACGGCCCACAAAATCAACTAAGCAGGGCCCATAGGGGCTCACAGAGACTGAAACAACAACCAGGAAGCAATTATGGGTCCGAGCTAGGTCCTATGAATAAATGTTACATTTGTGAATTTTGTGAATCTTGTTTTTCTTGTGGCGGTGGGGATGGGGCTGTCTCTGACTCTTTTGCCTGCTCTTGTGACCCTTTTCCTCCTATTGGGTTGTCCCACCCAGCTTTGATATGAGGATATTTTCTAAGTCTTATTGTAAGTTGTTATGCTGTGATTATTTTATATCACTGGGAGGCTTGGCGAAACAGAAGGTGAGTGGGTCTGGGGGAGAGGAAAGGTTAGAGAGAGGGACCAGGAGGAATGGAGGGAAGGGAGACTGGAGTTGAGATGTAATATAGAGAAAAATTTACAAAAAGAATTCCTTCAGCATTAGCATATTTATGCCTCAGGCCCTTCCTCTGCATTCTTGATAGGCAGGAATCTCACCACCTGTTCAGGTTATAAAGCAGACGTGCTAATGAACCCTGTAGGAGGAGACATGGACTCGAAGCATCATGCCTGCCTGGGATGACTGTATATTCAATAGAGCAATGTGCACTGTAGGGGGTGGGTGACTCGGGGCAGTTGATTCCTAGGGCTGAGGTGGAGCACAGCTCACCTATCATAGAAAGAGAAGTGTGGCTCCTTTCAGTTACTTCTGAGTGCAGAGCAGCTGGATGGCCTGCACCAATTAGTAGCCCCGTGCATGCAGGACAGCACCCTCAGTGGTGGCTTTGGGGTCATGCTAGATTCTTAAGGTCACCAAGATGAGGTTTTGGCTCATTATTTAGGAATATGGATATGTTCAGGGGATGGAGTCTTTGGAATCCAATGAACGTTGCGTCATCTGGGCTGAGACCCACGTTACTCAAAATCCTGTAAAAGTGGCTTCCAGGTGCTGCCTGTCCCCTCACAGCAGGAAAGGGGAGGAGAATGTCATTTTTTTCTTCTGATTTTGTTGGTGTCCCAAAGCCACAGATACCAGGTAATCTACTTAGAATCAGGTTAGGACTCTCAACCTCTCCCCCACAAAAAAATCTTTAAATCATGTATATTCTGTAGATCAAGGACTCAACATGGATTCTGCAGTGGTCAAGACCAGCAGATGTCAGGTTATCTGTAACAACAGCAGAAGCATCCCTCCTTCCCAGCTGGGCTCTGCCACAACTGAGACTTCTTGTTCTCTGTATTTGACTTTCTAGAACTTTCTATGAGCGCCTGTAGCCAGCTGATTACAGTTCAGTGAGGTAATACTTGGTCTTTAATACTGGTCTTTCCTAATTTGTTCTTGTTGATTAGTATCAAAAGTGTGGTTGGAGACCCCTTCCCCCCACGTAAGACAGCGATTGACTTTGGGTCAGTGGTGCTCCACCTTCCTAAAGCTGGGACCCTTTAATACAGTTCCTCATGTTGTGGTGACTGCAAACCGTAAAATTATCTTCATTGTTATTTCATAGCTGTAATTTTGCTACTGTTGTGAATCGTAATGTTTTCTGATGTTCTTGGGTGACCCTTGTGAAAAGGTCATTCAACATCCCCACCCTCAAATGGTGTAGTAACCTACAGGTGGAGAAACATTACTTTAGGCACAGACTGCTTTCAGCCCCCCCTCCCCCCCCCAGTGTAACTGACACAGCTCCTCACTGGGGTTAGGGAAAAGTTACTTGCTTCACATAGTAAGCCATACTCAGCACGATTTCCTAAGTTTCTGTGGAGTATTTACCCTTCAAATGTGAAAAGGAAATACAAGTAACTTAGAAACTCCTCTAAAGCCAAATTAGAGAGGAACTTCCCAGCCATTAAAAGGGTATCATTCTGTGATTTGAGTAATCAAGGTGATAGGCAAAATAAGCAGGGACGTCTCATATTTTCTTTCCACAATTACGTGATTTAAAAAAAAAATGTCTGCTAAATTTTCCAAGGTCACACAGGATTTTGATTTTAAAATATTGTGGGTTATGCCGGCGGAGTCCTCCCCTGATGGACGGAGCAGAGCGTGCAAATGGAGAGGCTGAAGCCAGGCAGATTATTAAGCATAAAATGTGGTCCTGGCTTCCTTTGGAGATTTCCAGCGCCAAGCAGTGGTGCCAGGAGACTTTCGTGAGAAAAGACAGACATTCCCATCAGGTGACACGCCAGCACACTTCACCTTGCTGTTCCCACTTTCATTTTCTGCAAGGCAGAATTCCCAACAAGAACTTGGTGATGTGTGTCCCTGGAGACAAAGTCAAGCCCATCAGTTTTGATTTCCAGTTGTGAACAAATAAGCTGGTGTTTCCAAGCAATTAACACCGGTATGCTTTGATTCCAACGTGCGAGCTGAGTAGCGGTGCGATTAGGTCAAAGTTCCGTGTTTGTGTCTAAAGGTACGGGAACCTCAGAACGCCCCTTTAAAACTGGGGCGAATGTTGATAACAAAGACTGAAAATAAATGAGAACGTGCTCTTGTATGAAGGGAGGAGGTCGCCCTTCACTCTTCTCCAAAGAAATTAGAAAGTATTCCAAAGACAATGAATAAACAGTGGGCAGGAAAGGGCTTTGTCTCCCTGGTAAGCAGACGCCTTTTGTTCTTAAGTCATAGTACTGCAGAGTTTGATGGGATTGCTGGCTTTCCTTGGGATTTCATGAAGCTTTTCCATATTACTAACACATTTTTGGATCAGGTACAGCTTAGAAGGGTGTCAATGAGGAAAATCTGAGCTCAATAAAAGGTACTGATAGAGGGAGAGATTCTCTCATATACATGAAACAATAAGACAAACCAGTGAGTAAATTTGAGAAAATTCCCTCCCTAATTTTGTTGCCCAATCTAAAGCGTGAGTAGGCTTGTCTTTGGACAAGTTGAGGTTGGGGAGAGGAGTGGACAGAGACAACGAGAGTGAAGAGGGGCAGAGAGATAATGTGCAAGAATTTGAGCATATAATAGACTTGACTGCCAGCATTGCTGTTAGTCATGGGGGACCCCTCGGCTGGGCTGTTTCATACATTAAACCACACTCCATGCACGGCTGAAATGGAGAAATAATAGTTCTTAACTTACAAGGATTTTTGAAGACGGACTGAAATAGCTCTAAGAATTCCCTGAGCACATTGCCTAGCAAGGGCTCGATAGTGGTTGATGTTTTAACTGAGCTTTCTGCCATCCTCATCATAGAAGAGAAGTTCTCTGATGAATTTAAATCCAGTGCTTGTTCGTCTCTTGGTTGTGAGTCTGAAGTGCTTGCTGGAACCGCAGGTTAAGATTTGGGCTGCACGGCAAGGATGTGAGAAGTTGCCTGAAAGGTAAATTTGTCCGGCTGAGCTCACACCCTTAAGGTCCTCAACTTTGCCAGTTCATCTGCTAGGCTGCTGCAAAGCCGTGGTCTGTCTTTGGAAACAAGGTTTCATGTCTTCCCAGCTTTCTTTAGCTTTCTATCCTGGGTAAGCCCCACAGGATAGTTGCTTTATGAGAAACGCAGGGGTCATTTGATAAATTCTGAGCCCTGATGCTTCTAGCAAGCTGCACTGCCATGTGGTGAACCAGCTTCCTGATGTAAGAGGAATATTACCTTCTCTTTGCCCGGATCGGCGAGGATAAAGTGCTCTAATGGACTTAAAGCGCAGGACCCAAGTGCTAACCACATGTCAGCTTCCTGTGTCTTCTACGAAACGGAACAAACAGCAGCCACAGACCCTAACACAGGCCTAGCAAATTCTCAAGAATTCATGTCATGCGGGAGCTTGTCCTGACAGATAGTTTAGGAGGAAAAACATGTCAACATTTGCTCATGTCTATTTTCTCTTAAAAATGTATACCTGCCAGGCTTAGGGGTAAATAGCTTTGCTGACAGAAAAAAAAAAATCACTCTGACTTTAAGGATGAACAATACTTCAATCTCAATGAAAAATAATGCACCATGGGATCTGGGAATCTGTTTTATTGTCATTAAATTGGAGGAATCACCAAGATTATTATATTAAACACTATCCTTAGAAGTCTGGAAGACTATAAATCCTAAAAGCAATTTAGAGTTTCACAATGTTGACCATTTTCTGGCTTCTTTCTAGTTCTCTTCCTAGTGGCAGGCGGGGGGTGGGGGGAGCGGTTTGCAGGATCAACACCGTGGCTCGATTAGCAGCAGACAGCTTGGCTGCCTCTCTGGGCATCTGCAGCTTTGACGGAATTCTTGACCTACTTCTGAATTCATGCTTTTTTCCCCCAGTAAGTTCAACCTTCAGCGATTATCTTAGCTGCAGATATTTGCTCCAATAACTTCTCTCAAAGATGGAATGTGCTTGGCCAAACCTAACACACTCCAGCCACATGACTGCTTTCACATTTTAGGAGCACATCAATTACAGAAAGCCAAAAATGATATTGGTCTTAAAAATTAGGTGATGGTTTGTTTGTGTTTTAATCGGTGTTTGTATTTTGGAGGAAGTATGCTAAATAATTCTTCCATTGTTTCCTCATTAGCATTTCTTCAAATTAGATTTTTTTCTACCAGACTACCAAAATATAACAGGATGTAATTACTCATAAATTAAATGCTTTTTAAAAATTCATGTGTGTATACTTAAGAACAAAATATGCCTGTGATTAATAGAGCTATGTTTCAAGATTTAACACCCTTCTCAAGGGCTTTACTCTTAATTGGGTTCCCTTTGAAAGCTTTAACTTTAACATATACACATGTAAGAACCTACAAAAGGGATATTTGGGCTAAAAAGGATCATAGAGCTCAAGTTTTAATATCTACCCCTATGTGCTCTGAGCAACAATCAACCTCGCCCAAGGATACCATTTAGAAACAGAATCTTTTGGAAGTTGTGCTTTATATGAAATATAGAAAAGGAAAAGAAGTGAGAGTTACTGAGAGCATGGCATGTCTTGGACAGTATATTTTGTGTTGCTTTCTGCTTTAGTACAGTGAAGATATTTTGCAGTTTAGGTATCTTGACTTGTTTTAAGTCTCAGTGTGATGCAATGCAACATGGAGGATGAGGAAAGGTAGGAAGTGGTGGCTGGCGATCTAGACCTACGTAACTTCACAGGCACATGCTGTCTCTGGCTCATGAGGAAGGTGAAGGAGCTGTTTTTGTGTGCTGATCATTTTGTTCTAGTCTGCAAAGGAGTGTTGGTAAACTGAAATACTCTTAATGCATTTCCATTCTTTTCTGCCTGTGAAAACCTGCATTCACTGATCTGTTTTCTTATCAAATGTTTAACGAGTGCTTACCATCTGTGTGTGTTTACAGGTGACTGTCCCTCACAAACCCATGCAATGAGCTTGCTAGGTGGTGGATATGCAGAAGTGATCATGTTCTGACCACCCTGACCAAACCATGACTTTATCTCTTGAATAGTCATAATACGATAACACTATGCAGAGAGGATGAAAGTTGAAAGAAGAACCTGGATGTAGAAAATAGGTCATTGAAGATGTGCTGTGAGCAAGCTGTATCCTGTCTCCTGACTTGCTTTTGCTGCTCCCTGGCTACCACAGCTCACACATTCTTGCCACCCTGATATTCTGTCTTACCTATGTGAAAACAGGGGATTCAGCTGAACCAGGCCTGGGACCTCTGAGATTATGAACATAAATATATTTTTCTTTTTTTCAAATGTCTTCCTCTGGAACCACTCACAACAGTGGGAAAGTCTCACTACCGTGGTGTCCTTCAGGAGCAATTTCACAATATGGGATTTAGTGAACAGCATAGATAAATATTCTGACCAGACCTTCTAAGTTTTGCTGTGGGTGATGTTGAGTTTCTTATTCTACTGTGTGCACTTCACTTCTTAGGATCCCCAAAGTTTAGGTGACACATGGCTACAAAGAATAAAAACCACAAGTCCCAGCATGCCTAGCAACTTGACTAAAAAAACAAGGACATCTGGCTTAGTGTGACTGCTTCAAGGAAATGTCTTCCAAATGATGCTATTGAACTCTTTGCCGCCATTCCTGTCTCCTGCTTTGTGTTGCTCAGGATTCAGATACAATGGCCAGGACTTTCTCTTGGAAAACTGGGCCAGGATAGCAGAGTAGAAAGTTGAAAGGTTAACGGATGGCAGAAGACTTCCCAAACCAGTCAACACTATTTAGGAAAAGAGAAGCCAAGCTCTCCCCAGCGCAGCAAGCTGCAACAAACAGGAGATGGCTGAGATTGAACTTGCAGTTGGTTTGCTTGTTTCTCTTTGTTCACATTGCCTTTGTATATTCTCCTCTCATTATCACTGCCCTACCCCACCTTGCTTCTAGACTTCAGCACAGTTTTCTCTGAAAACATGCCTTGATTCCTAATCCAATGGTGCTTTAACTGCCTTCTATCAAAGCTATGGTTCTGCACATTTCATTTGCTGCTGTGCAAACCATTTCCAGTCCATAAAGAACTCGTTTTTACTAAATAGCATGCATATATATGTTCTTACTTATGCTATCAACATCTCATGTTTGATCAATGTCCTAAACAGTATCAAATATCAAATGTGGGTTAACAGAAGAAGACCCTAGTGTGTGGGGCACTACGTCTCGTTCTCCCATTTCACAGCAGATCATCTGACTGCAAGGAGGCTCCACTCAACTTCTCCATATTTACTGAATTGTGTACAAATTGTCTTCAACAGTGGGACTTTGCTATCAGTTGTGGAGAGCAACCTATAGTCTTGACAACACCCTGGGTTGTTTGGGGACTCCCATGGGAACTCCTTGGTCACAACTCAATTTTATGTAACCTAATCCTGGTCGTGGAACCTTCATTTGGTGACAATAGATGGCCAATTGGGGCTCTGTCTCCCACATTATTTGGTGATTTCATATATGTATATGTTTTAGACAGTTTCTATTGGGTTAAGTTTCTATAATACCACTCAAATGACCCCTAATTTTAGTTGTCTCTTTCCATACTCCCTCCTTTCCCTTCCCTGTCCCCTCACCCTTCCTGCTAGATTCTCCCTTGGAAGCCTATTTTCTTTCTAAGTAGAGACAGAGATGAGATGGATCTGAATTGGAGGGGATCTGGGGAGCAATTGGGAGGAGTAGAGGAAGGGAAACCGTAATCAGGATATACCATATGAAAAAATCTATTATATAAACATACATAATAGATTATATGTATACACACATATGTGTGTGTTGAGTATATTACATAATTGGTTATTGTAATTAGATGGGTAATTCTCCCGACATCAAATTTTTACCTATACAAAGAGCTTTATCTAACTCCAAAGTATGAAATATTCAAATCAAATATTTCACAATTGCTTATAAAGTGTTTAGAATTAAGTGTGAGTCAAATGTATTTACCAAGACACAATTCATATAATACATAAAGATAGCAACTGACAAAATATTGAAGGGTAAGAGCAAAAATAAAAAAGGAAAGCCAGGAAGGGCACTCATGAAAAGGAGAAAACTCTGTCTGGCAGAGAGAGAGAGTCCTGTGTGTACTACATCAATTTCTATGTGTTCATACGGTCATTAGTCCTGTAGTGTGTAGAAGTCTTTGCTTTCTTGGTGTCCTCCATCCTCTCCAGTTCTTTACACTTTTTCTGCCTCCTCTTCTGTGGGGTTCCCTGAACCCCACAATGATGTTAGGGAGGGAGACAATGGTGTTAGGAATTAATGTTCTGGGTCTCTTACTCTCTGCATAATATACGCCTGTGTGTCTCTGTATTTGTTTCCATCTGGTGTAGGATGAAGCTTCTCTGATGTTGGCTAAGAAAGACACTGATCATCAGTGGTAGCAGAATATAACTAGAAGTCATTGTATTATTATGTTCCTTTAGTAGAACAATAGTATTTGGTTTTACCCTATGTCCCTGAATTATCTAGTGTCAGTTGTTTGGTCATCATCCATGCAGTGATGGATATAGGTTCCACCTCATGGAGTGGGCCTTAAATTAAATCCTTTATTGGTCGTTTATTCTGGTAAACTTTGTGTCACAATAGCACTAGTGTATGTGTAGGCAAGACACCATTGTAGATCAAAGGGTTTGTAGCTGCTTTGGTGTTTACTTTTTTCCTTTCTAATGTGTAGAGTACCTGCCAGTACCAAAACCTACTAGCCTGTAGGGGTTTCCAGGTTAAATGAGTTGTATAGGTGTGGTCTTCAGCAATGGGGCCTTGCTGTCAGTTTGTGGAGAGTAACCTATAGCTTTGGTAATGCTAGTGTTGTTTGGAATTTCTTTTGGGACTCCTTTGACCATAAGTTGATTTGTATGTAACCAAATCCCAGTACTGAAAATTTCATTTGGTGACAAATGATGCCTATTTGGGGCTCTGTCTCCCCTGTTCTTTGGCAATTTTATTTATATTGCCTTCATCTGTGTTTATATTTTAGGAAGTTCCTTATTGTATTATATTTCTACTACTACTCAAATGACCCTAAATTTTAGCTGTCTCTCAGTATTCCTTCCTAATTCTCCTCTTCCATCCCTCTATCTGCTTGACCTTTCCATGCCAGCATAACTATCTATTCTATTTCCACTTCTTTCTCCCCCAGTCCTCTATTCTATACCTAACCTCTGTGGCTCTATGGATTGCAACTTGGTTGTCATTGACTTAACAGATGATATCCATCTGTAAACAAATACATACTGTCTTTGTCTTTCTCAATCTAGGTTACCTTACTCAGGATTTTTTTAGTTCCATCCATTTATGTATGAATTTCATGATTTAAATATTTAATTGCTAAGTAATATTCCATTGCATAATATTTTCTTCACTCATTCATCTGATGACAGAGACAGACATCTAGGTTGTTTCCAATTTCTGGCTATTATGAATAGAGTATTGATTAATATTGTTGAGCAAATATCTCCATAGTAGGATGAAGCATCATTTGAGTATATAGTCAAGAGTGGTATAGCATGATCTTGAGGTAGATCATTTTCCATTTTTCTGAGGAAATGCGACATTGATTTACATAGTGGTTATACAAGCCTAGAGTCCTGCCAGCATTGAACAAGTGTTCCCCTCCACATCTTTACTGGCATGAGCTGTGAAGATGTAATTTTAAAGTTGTTTTGCATTTCCTTAATCAATAGGGGTGTTGAACATTTTCTCTAAGGATTTGTCAGTCATTTGTGTCTTCTTTTGAAAATTCTGTTGATATGTATCACATTTTAAAATTGGATTGTTTTCTTAATATGCAGATTTTTGAGTTCTTTGTATATTTTGGATATTAGTCCTCTGTCTGATGTGAAGTTGGTAAATATCTTTTCCCATTCTTTAGGCTGATACTTTGTCCAAATCATGGTGTCCTCTTCCACATAGGTTTTCAATTCCTTGAGGTTCTATGTATTGATTTTTGCTCTTAGTGACTGTGCTAATTGTGTTCTCTTCAAAATGTCTCTTCCTGTGTTAGTGATTTCAAAACTATTCTCCACTTCCCCTTCTCTCACATTCAGTGTATCTGTCTTTTTGTTGATATCTTTGATCCAAATTGAGTTGAGCTTTGTGACAGGTGACACATATGGAATTATTTAGATTCTTATACATACAGCCATCCAGTTTCACCAGCATCAATTGTTGAAGATGCTGTCTTTTTATCCTGTGAGTATCTCTGCCTTCTTTACTCAAAAATTAGGTGTTCATATGTGTGTGAACTTAAGTCTGGGTCTTCAACTAAATTTAATTGATCAGTCCATCTGTTTTTGTGATATGACCACGCTGTTTTTATTACTGTAGCTCTGTAGTACAATTTGAAGTCAAAAGTGGTGTTATCTCCTGCAGTCCTTTTATTTTCAGGATTGTTTCAACTATTCTGTGGTTTTTGTGTTTCCATATAAACCTGAAAATTGTCTTTTCAAGATCTGTGACGAATTGTGCTGGAGTTATGGTGGGGATTGCACTGAATCTCTAGATTGCTTTTGATGTCATTTTTACTATATTAATCCTACTGATCCATGATCATGGGAGATCTTTCCATCTGCTAAAGTCACTTTCAGTACTTATTTTTTTAATCACAGTCTTTTACTTGCTTGGTTAGAGTTCCCCAAGATATATTATATTTTTGAGGCTATTATGAAGGGTGTTGTTTTCTTGATTTCTCTCTCAGTCCATTTATTTTTTGTGTATATGAAGGCAATTGCTTTTTGTAACTTAGTTTTGCATCCAGCCTCCTTACTGAATGTGTTTGTGAGCTGTAGGCATTTCCTGGTGAAATTTATGGTCACGTATGTATACTATCTTATTTTTAAATGTGTTTTATTTAAACATTAGTAGCCCTGAATCTTTCCTGTGCCTAGTGTTTTCATTGAAAAATTTAAATTATCCTTGTCAAGGTCAAAAATTATACTGATAATAGCTGATTAAATTTTCCAACATTTTCCCCGTTCTTTTAAAATAAACCTGGCTCCTTGCTTTGAGCTATGTGTTCTAACTTATGACCTAACTTGTTCTAACCGTGGCTGTTTTTACAGTCTCATGTCTTCCTCCATTTTCACACAAAGGATGCCCTAAAAGTTACAGCGTTACTCTTTTCTGCTCTCAGCCTCCCAATCACTTTCCCACTGAGGACTTTTCAGGCTTTCCTTCTAGCCTCTTCTTGTCCATTCCTACCCGTTTGTCACTATGAATACTCTTTTCAGTTTCTACTAATGAACTATAAACTTTGGTGTGGGATTACATGCAGTTTATTTTTTTAAACAATTAATATTATTATACCTTATCATTCTGTTTACTTCACATTGTGTTCTCATAAATGGAAAATTAATACACAGAAAGCATCACACAAGCTTAGAATAAAAGAAATAGATGTTTGACAAAAATCCATGTTATGTGAAATTCCATTATGAAATCTAGTTATTATATGGTCTCAAAGAACCATAGATTATTGGATCAAATAACTGGCATTAACTTGATCCATTTCTTTTTTTTTCTGCATGAGGAAGCTGAGCTGTAAAAAGACTCAACTTGTCAAAGGCCATGGAACACCTACCACAAAGCTGATCAGTCTGCTGAGTGACCTTTTATGGCCTGTTGATGCCTATACATGTCCCAATATGCTCACTTTTGAGTTCTTCACTATTAGTTACTGCATTATATATACCTTAAAAATGATCACAGGCTTAACAAGAAGCCTTTGTTTTCTACCATGTCTCCAACTCGCTTTCCTTCCCAGGGTTTAACGTCATACCATGATGATTCAGACACCCCTTGCATATAGTTTTTGTTAATATGATTTGGTGAAAAAATATTTTTCTCACAATAGGCTGCATTTTAAAGGTTGACCTTGGTATTGAAAAGGCCTTGCTTCTTTAAGTAGTATTCTGAGACCTTGTCTCCCTTTCTTCTCCTTCTATTCCCACCTTCCTCAGACTGGGTGTAGCTCCCTCTATAGAGGGAAACAAACCAAAAGGAAGGCTAGAAAAGCTTTGTGTATCTTTAAGTGAAATGAAGCATTGTAGGTGTGGCCAGTAAAAGAGGTAGGAATGCTTGAAGAGTGTGTAATGACTGGAAACTCCTTAGAAGGGACGTATAGCATTTCATACTGTAGACAACTCATGAAACCATTTATTGCTTAAAACCACTTTGAGCCTGAGAGAGTAACTTGTAAAGTTAGATAAAGTGATTATATTTACTCTGAGAAATAAAAGTGGACTAAGGATGATTGGGAGAGAGTGCTGTGTCTTAGAGACAGAACATCCTCCAACATGGATGAGTCTAAATAATGTCAAAATATGTGTAAAATAGTAAAGTGTCTAGAGCTATTTAATAGCTTTTAAACTTTTCATAAGTCCATTCTGGTTTTATTTAATGACCAGTTAGGGAAACCACTCTTACTGAAACATTAGGACATAGACTCATAAAATAAAGCACAGCTTCTTGGTGGATACAGTAATATTGCAAGGCTTGATGAGAATAAAGAGAGTCTAAATTAAACAATAATAATTGGGAAGCAGGATGTTTCCTGGGGATTAATGACATGCTAGATGGAGTTGATGGACCATGGTTGTTCTGTGGTCCATTAACCTCAGTTGATCATTAATTCCCAAGAAATACCTGATGGTGAGGTCATTACTACAATTATCACCTTAGAGAAGAGAAGGATTGGAGACTCCAGAGTGGTGAAGTTAAAAGGGTGGTAACTATTCCGTATAACATGAGTGTTTCACAACCCAGACGGTTAAAGTGAGCATTTCACAGATCAAAGGGCTATAAGGTCATTTGGATTCTCAGTTCCTAAAAGGGAAGGAAGAAGAAATTACCATTCTTTCTATAGATGTTTCGGGGATTGTAGGACAAAAGTTATGGCAGAAATGCACATAGTAATGACAAGGGTGTGGTTTGTTGTACAGCATTTGTTGAACATGTATAAGGCCCTAAGATGAAGATGTATACACACGCACATCACTAAAAACAGAAAAAATAGTAAATACTTCTTGTCTAAACTTTCTTTCCTCTTAAAGAACAATTTATATGTTGAAAGTACTTCTATTGATGAAAGATTTCCAACAATGGAAGAGATTTGGCAGGGTCTGAGTTTGGCATAGGTATTATCTAATTTACACCAGTTTTATTGAGTCAGACTAAATAAATAGGACAACTGAAGCTGGCTAGGAAGAGCCTGAGATGTCTTGAGTGCTTACATTCTCCAATTTTCCTTGAATATCGTGATGGGGGCATCAGTGTCTCTCAGTTCCAGTGGAGTCTTGGGGGTGAGGTAATACATACTTAAGGAACCAGATATTTTACAGTGAGGTCCTCCCATAAATAGTGAGAAAGTTTCTTAGGAAGATATGCAGCTTTTTTTGTGGGTGTAAGTGGAGCTTCCTAACTCAAATTATTGATGCTATTTATTTTGAGACTGACTCATTCTAGGTTCTGGGATTTGAATAAAACAAAAATTATTTAAATGGCAATCTCCCACTGTTTTAATTGAAAATCGACTTAAGAAAATCCTACAGGTGTCTGGTTCCCTGCTATCCTGCTGTGAGAGCCAGTGGTGCCAGAGGGTGGCTAGGATGCTGTTGATATTTCAAAGCCAAAGGTGTCTATGCCTAAATGGAATTTGAACTGAAAGATTAAAACTTAGACACAAAGGATGAAAATAGCATTCTTGAGTTTTCCATGTTGACTCATGTTCTAAATCATAAACTTTTGTGCTAATTTCTAATTTCTTAGCCACTTGCAACTGTCACATTCTTCAGCTCAATGATCTGTTCTTCCAACATTTGTCAGCCACTTCCCATGTGCCAGGAACTGTGCTCTGTGTTGGGAGTCTAACAATAAATAAGACACCGTTCCTGACTTCTAAGAATCACTCTCTCGGGGACACTGACATGAAAGAAGAGAAGAAAGCCCATGAGCAATTGAGATAAAAGAGGCAGACACACAAAAGGGAAGTGGTCCATCCCCATGAGAGATATCAAGAAAGCCAGGCAAGGCACCCTGGAAATCCTTGATCTGAAGGTAAAAGGATGAATGGGGGTTGTGTTTTGGCCCATACAGGATGTAGCTTTCTCCTTAAGAGCACTAGAGACCGAGCACATATGTGAAGGGCAATTAATTCAGTATGAACAGGAAAATGAAAAGGTGACTGGAGATGAGACTAAGTGTCAAAAGCTTTGGATCAAAAAAGGCTTTTTACAGATAATGACAGCAACTTTGGACTTCATGGTGGATTTACTGTAACATTACATTTTTAGTATGTCATGAGAGTAATTATTGATCAGATCAGAGTGGTTGTAACAGGGAGCAACTTGCTAAGAATGAACTAAAATGTGTTAAGCAGGAAGTGCTGTGCACATTTGTATGTATTTAGGACTGAGCTCCTGGGTGGAATAATTTACCAGAGGACTTCTCCTTAGAGAGTACTAATTCTCCTTTTCTCAGCAGCCATTAATTCAAGCAGATCTTCATCAAGAGTAGGTCCATATGATATCGAACCCATCCACATGCACACACTTCTGATGTTGTTTGTGCATGTCTCATTTAGGTACCTATACTGCTGAGACGTGAAGGGTGTAACTTCTTTCATGTCTAAGCATGTCTCCAGCAAATGTCCTAGTACCCTGGTTTCTGTTCCCTATTCCTTCATGGCTCCCGACTGTTAGATATAGTAGTTATGTTGTAGCTGTGTCATTTGGGGTTGTGCACCCTAAAGTCAGGTCTCTGGATTTTGACCAGTTGTGAATCTCTGTAGTAGACTTCATATACTATTAAAAGAAGCTTAATTGATGATTGATGAGAGCTAAGTTTATCTGTGTGCATTAGAGTAGTAGTTAGAACTCACAGTTAGAGATTATACTGGTTGGAAAAGGGAAAGCAGTAGCTTTTTGTCTGGCATGGCTTCGCGAGCCTTGAATAGTCACAGTGCCAGGGATTAATTCCCTCCTGTTAAGAGGATCTAAGTCCAATTAGACAAATTTTAGCAGTCCTATAATATAAGTGACACTATTACAATCATGGGTCTCCCTTACTAGGCCAGTCATCATTATGGTTGATAGGTATTACATCAGGGAGGACTATTAACTGCTTTCATCTCTTGGCAGCTTGCGTAACAACTTCTGATACTATGAAGGCCTAGTCCTCAGAGGAGGTTTCTGGTCAGTTACAGATCAGTTCTATCAATTGAGCCCAAAGTATGTGGTGTCTTCAGCAATAGGCTCTTTCCTTCAAAATCTGGAAAGCAACCAAGGTCAATGGAAATAACATATCATTTATGAAGTCTCTTGGATTTTCTGGACCAACAATTTGAAGGAATATTTCCAATGCCTGGCACTAGGTTTTTGTTTGTTTTTGTTTTCAGATGGTCTATAGTTCTTGGGAGGAGCCTTATTATCACAGTGACATTATGTCGTGTGTGTGTGTGTGTGTGTGTGTGTGTGTGTGTGTAGGCATTTCTGGAAGCTGACCTGGGAAGCAGTGAGCACAGCAGGGAACAGTCACTATAATAGAAGATCAAGGAAGATGGAGGGCCTGGGACCACTGCTGGTTTGAGCAGCAGGAAGATGCCATTTGACAAAATTGAGATGGGAGAAGAGGTTGCAGTTGCAAGCTGAGATAGAGGGAGAACATGAAGAGAACATGTGTTTTCTGTTATCCATATTGTTTCTTGGATATGGGTGAATAAAAAATAAACATGTGGAAATATTTGGTAGGATGCCGAATGTGTCTGTGCTACATTTTGAATATTTAAAGCAATGTGGTAGATAAAAATCAATGGGAAAACTACACCGAACAAAAAAGAAGGTTGAGAAAAAGGTTTTGAAGGACAGTATTTAGAAGGAAAATTATCATAATGAAGCGCAAAGGAGAGTTTGGAGAGAAAATACAGCAACGGATTCAGGAGACAAGTCTATATGCACAGAGAGAACCATGTAAGCTGACATCAAGAAGTAAAATTGTCCTCCACTTTTGAAAGTTGACTGGTCACTGGTGACTTAGTATATTCTCAAGAAAGTGGATAGAGAATGGCAGTGTGTCATCGTGCTGTGGGACAATGATCTTGTACTCTGTAAAGATTTGTCACTTGTATTGGATTAATAAGAAACTGACTGGCCAATAGCCAGGCAAGAAGTATAGGCAGGGAGACCAGGTTGGAAGTATAGGCAGGGCAACCAGAACAAGAGAATTCTGGGAAGAGGAAAGGCTCAGTCTATAGTTGTCACCCCGACCAAGAGGAAGAAAGATGAGAATGCCTCACTGATAAATGGTACCAAGCCAGGTAGCTAACATAGACAAGAATTATGGACAAATTTAAGATGAAAGAATTAGTTAATAAGAAAGTCTGAGCTACTAGGCCAACTAGTTTATAATTAATGTAGACCTCTTTGTGTTTCTTTGGAACTCAATGGCTGCAGGACTGGGCAGGACAGAAACCTCTGTCAACACCATAGTCTGGTACTGCTCAGTCTAACTTGCTGGCTAACAGTGTAATCATTTGTACTGCTCAATCTATCTTCCTGGCTAACCATGTAATCAAAACTGGAACCCAAAGCCTCCGACTCCAAGTCCTACTATATAACACATTTTCTTCCACATCACACTTTTTGCTCATGGCATCACTGTCTCACCACCTCCCAGTGCCCAGCAAAGTCCTGACTGATGAAGTGTTCTCTCCTAGCCTATGGCTCTTCCATCTCCTATGGAGATGTCCTTGTTACACTGAGTATTGAGAATTCCCTTTGCAGGGTCTCACTGCAGTCTTCAGGACCCAGCACAGCTGAGCAGGGCCTTCCCAAGACTCTGACTCTTTCAGCCATGACCCTGTATCATGTTTTAGTAATTCATCTAGTAAATACTTTGAGCACTTATTATGTGTGCTAAATGCTAAGCAATGGAATAGTCCTTGATCTCAAGAGAACAGTAACCTTACATTCCCATTTGGAAATCATTTTTGCTCTAATTTTGTTGCTATGGTTAAGAAAACTAAAGACCAGGACTAACAGCCCCATATAAGGCATTTGCTTAATAATTAATTGAAACTGGAAAAATTAGTTATCATAACATTTGTAAATTGTCTAATAGTTTCAGTTATAAATGTAAAAGACCCATGTCAGCTTTGGAATGTACAAGCACTATCTTATATTAAGATCGTCTCAAATTTAATCGTTCCTATATTTAACTATACTGTAAATATTTGGTGATGTTGCCTTTAATGCTCATCAAAAAAAAATTGATACAGAAGTGGCAAGACTATAAACTGTAAAACAGAAAGATCTTGTTTTATCTCCTATTTCCTTTGGGAAGACCCTCCATCGTTTCTTTGTCTCTCGTCAATAAAATGACAGTGTTGAACTTTATAACCCTTAAAATATCTCCTTGCTGTGAGATGTGCTGATTCAATTGCAGCCTAATGTCTACAGCAAAGAATAGGAATCAATACATGTATTTATTCTCCTGCAGTTCATCTACTGTTAACCTTCACCAAAGATAATTGCTCTTGCATGCTCTACAACACAGGATCTACCAGATTCCAAATAAATATTTCCTTTACTTCGATGAATGGATGGATGTGTCAGAACTCCATTTTATGTACATGCTAAGAATCAGCCACAGTTGCATCTCCTTTGACACTGGTTGTACCTAGTTGGCTGACATCTAACTCAACTCATGGTCAAACTAGCCACTTGCTTTCCTTACTTTTACTTTCAGAATAAACTGGGCATCCCATTTGCTTGTGGTTTTTTTTCTTTCTTTTTGTGGTTTTAAAACTCGGTCAAGCCTTTACCAAACCTGACAAAATTTTTCATACCTAATTACTCTGTTTTAAATTCCAACTGTCCTCTAAAATTCCTGGTACATTTTAGCAAATTGCTTGACTTTTCTTATCAATTTCTCATCTCTAATAATTTATCAATTTTTCTTCTTTAGAAGGCAAATGTCTTAGATACTGTTGTGCTTCTATGAAGAGACACCATGACTAGGACAACTTAGAAAGCATTTAAACCGGGTCACGAGTTTACAGCTTCGGAGAGCTCATTCATTGTCATTAGGGCAGGGAATGTGGCAGTGGGTAGACATGGTGCTGCGGCACTAGCTGAGAGGTTCACATCCTGTCCACAGGCAGGTGACAGAAAAGAGACAGAGAGAGAGAGACAGGGGGAAAGACAGAGAGAGAGATAGGGGGAGAGACAGAGAGAGACAGGGGGAAAGAGAGAGAGACAGAGGGGAGAGAGAGAGAGAGAGAGAGAGAGAGAGAGAGAGAGAGAGAGATACTGGGGTTGGAGCAGACTTTTGAAAGTTCAATCCCACCCCCAGTGACACACCTTCTCCAACAGGGCCACACCTCCTAGTCCTTTCCATTAACTTCCATTCCCTGATGAGTAAGCATCCAAATGTATGAGCCTAAGAGTGTCCTTCCCATTCAAACAGCCACAGCAAGCCCCCTTTCATGAGGCATCTCCATCTATATACCTTTAGTTCTGTTTCACTGTCTGCTTAGAACTTTACACATCTGTCCTTTAATTCTTTTCTTTAGCTCCCCAATGTGCCCGGCAACTGATGCTTCCCTTCAGCCTTCAAACATACTCAGATGCCCACATCCCAGAAAACCCCACCTGAGGCTCTATACCTCTCAGAGTCATGGATCCCGTTGCTCAATTTTATTTTTCTCATTTTTCTTTAAGTTGCTTTCTGGGACTGTTTATCCCTTGAGCCATTTTTTAACATGTCTTCACCCTCTGACTTAATTATTTTCTTGAAAATTATCAGGGCCTGACATCTGGATGACACATTCACTTGGTGTTCTTTTGGTGTTCTGAATAAAGTCAGAAACTGGCTTCCTTTGTCAGTTTGTGGGAAAGTCATTTCCAATCTAAATTTTATTTAAATTGTAGACTTACTAAGTTCTATTTTATTATTATTGGTTTATTATTATTGGGTGTATATATGTATTTTTCAGTAAGCATATGTGTGTGGGGTACACATGCACACATATGCATGTTGTATGAAAGCCAGAGACCCGCAGAGGTATCTCAGTTGTTCTTTGTCTTGTTTTTTGAGACAGTATTTTTCACTGAACATGGTGCTCACTGACTGACCTAGACTGACAGTCAGCAAGCTTTGGGGATCTGCTGCTCCAAGAATTAGGCTTATAGAAACACACTGCTCTGTCCAGATTTTATGTGGGGACTTGGGATGTGAATCCAGATTTTCAAACTTATGTAGTAAGCACCGTACTGACTTAACAATCCTGTGATATGTTAAAAGACAAAACAAAAACCCCAAAACTTACTATGGGGGCAGCAAGTTGGCTCAGTGACTACTGAAGCTTGATAACCTGAGTTTGATCCCTGGAAATGACATTGTGGGGAGACCAGACCCCTGAAGTTTGTCCTTGATCTCCATGCATGTCTCATGTACTCATTCAGCCTCACACACACACACACACACACACACACACACACACACACACACCACACCATCACTACACACATACCACACAAGTATGTGTACACCGTCACCACACACATACCATACAAATACATGCACACCATCACCACACACATACAAAATAAATACACACATGCAAACACAACACACAAATAAGACACACACCATACAAATGCATATACACATGACACAGAAATACCACACACATACAACATACAAATACACCCACACAGACACCCCCCCCACACACACACACTACATACTTATAAGAAAAAGTTCTTGAGGTAATATTGATAAGCTGTACATGTAAAAGATTTGCCACATACTGTTTGGATATCCATTAAGTTATGAAAATATCCCGCATAGATAAACAATATTTCCATCGCACCTCATCTCAATGGTTCCTTATTGCTCTTCATCTTCCCCTTCCTTTTCCCCATCACCAACAATCACTGATGTGCTTTTTGTGACCCTGTAAAATTTTTATGTAGTTGATGTATGTATCTCCTTTTAATCTGGATTCTTTTAGTCAGCTTAATTAGTTTGAGTTTGATCTGTATTATATGTATTGGAACAAGTTTCTTTTTCATTAACTTTCTCCATTGGTTTCTGCTTCATTAGTTGCTATTCTTTACTGTATCTTTGTCAACACTGATTTACTTTAATTTCCCCCTTTTTATTATTTATAAATTATTTTCTTATTATATATGTGTGTGACAGGCTTTTTTTGTGGACTATCAACCAGTTCCTAAATCACGACACGGAGACTTATTAGTTATAAATGTTTGACTTTAGATTATGCTTGTCCCACTAGCTCTTATAACTTAAACTAGCCTGTTTTTCTTCATCTACATTTTGCCTTGGGCCTTTTTACCGTTCTATCATTCCATATATCCTACTCCATGTCAGGGTATCTCTCTGACTGGCCCCAAATGTCTCCCTTTGTTTCTCCCTCATTCTCTCCTCCTGGAGTCTAGATTCCTCTACCTATTTAAGTCTGCCAGTCCCTCTACTGCCTAGCTATTGGCTATTCAGTTTTATATTAGCTCAAACAGGTACCTCAGGCAGGCAAGTTAAAACGGCAACACATCTTTACATGATTAAACAAATGCAATACCCCTCTACATAGTCAAGGTAATATTACACAACATATACGGTTGAAATTTGTTCTCTCCCCACTCCGCTACAATGTGTGTAATATGTGTGCTGATAAGTGTGCAGATATGCATGCCACTGGGGTGTGGAAGCTTCTGGGAGTTGTGTTTTTTCTTGTACTGTAGGTTGGAAAATCAAATTTAGGTTTTTAGTCTTACGCAGCAAGTAATTTTTTTCTGGGCCAATGTTTAATTATTTATTTAGGTTTTGTTGTTATTGTTATTGTTACTGTTAGTTCATTTGTTTCTTTGTTTGTTTTTTTGACATAAGATTTCACTATGTAGCTCAGTGTATCCAGTAATAGATTTCAGTTCTATGTAGCCCAGACATATGTGGATATCCTCCTGCCTCAACCTTCCAAATGGAATACAGTTCGATGGCACCATTCCCAGTTTTGGTTCCTTTCCTTTTTAATATTTATTTTTATTTTATATTTGCGAGTAATTTGCCTGTTTGTATGGATGTGTGTATGTATGCTGTGTGCATGCCTCATGTGAAAGTCAGAAAAGAACATCTGATCACTTTGATCTGAAGTTAGTGGTGGTGTAAGCTACCATGTGGTTTCTGAGAACAGAACACAGATCCTCTGCAAAGTCCCTAACCACTGAGCTACCTCTCCAGCCCCTTTTCTGACTTCTTAATGAGAAGTTAAGTAGAGTTTGGTACTGTAAATATCCATAAAAACACTAGTCTGCTGGTACATTGCTAATTTTGATATGCTGTGTGTTCATTTTATTCAGTGTATAATATTTTCCCTTTTTATTTCACTTTGACATATATATATTTCATAATTATACCATATAGGTTTTGAGGTTTCTAGGTACTTTTTGTTACTTATTTTAATTTATTTAGCGTATAGTCAAAAAAAAAAAAACAACTTCTGATTGACTCAAGTTACTTAGAATAATTAACATTTGTTATCTGGCCCAAAATGTCAGTTGATTTTGGTAGGTGCTACACATTCAAAGGAAAACAATATGTGTCATAGGTATTAAACATTCTATAACTTTCAATCATTATCAGATTGGCTTATAGTGTTGTTTAAAATGTATGCCTTTCCAGAACTTCCCCCTAGCTATTTCTAACATTGCTGCTTGAGGACAAGAACTCTGACACACTTGTACATTTGTTTGTTAAGCTTTATAAGTATGTAGCTCTTTAACTCTTTGTCAGATTTGGGAATTTCTCAACCAATATCTTCAGGGCAATCTTTTTTGCCCCATGCTTCTCTCATTTTGGGAGATGTAGTCACGCTCGGCTCTCCAGTCACTGAACATCGTCTTACGTTCCGCTGATGCTTGCCTCATTTTTTTTTTATCAGTAATTTCTTGTGCTTCATTTGGATCATTTTATGGCTATGTCTTCAAGTTCAGTGTTCCCTTCTTCTGAACTGTCACACTTCATTATTGCAGGCCGAGTTTTTACAAAGCAGACGTTATAATTTCTATTTCTAGCAATTCAAATTGGGGCCTTTTAAGTCTTTTATTTAGGATTCTCAGTCTTTCCCGTGAATTTGGCATATATCAACGCAGGCTGTAATGGCGGTTTTCACACTGCCTGTGTCATATCTAGATTCTTTTTGATTGGCCAGCTTACTTTTTTGCATACTTAACAATTTTTAATTTATGCCCGACACTGTGAATTCTGATCTGTTGTTTTCTAGAATTGCTCATGAGTTTTATACTTGAACACAGTTGGATGGTGTGGCTGAAGCTAACCTCAGGTTCCTGCTCTTCAGTTCTATCACATGCACTAGAGCATGCTCTTCTCCCTCTTGAAGCGAGGTCTCCTGGAGGTCTGTCACCCAAGCAGGGAACTATGACACTCTCACTGTGGCTACTGAGAGTGTGATTCCTGCTCACGCATGAGCTCTGGGAACTGTCCTTGACAGAGAGGAAAGGCTCTCTTTAGCTTTCTTTTTTTTTTTTTTCAGTCCTCTGTACTCAGCAAAGAGCACTGCATCCTTGCTCTGTATGTGTGCTTGTATACCCTGCATCCTTGCTCTGTGTGTCCTCTTGTATACCCTGCATCCTTGCTCTGTGTGTCCTCTTGTATACTCTGCATCCTTGCTCTGTATGTCTGCTTGTATACTCTACATCCTTGCTCTGTGTGTCTGCTTGTATACTCTGCATCCTTGCTCTGTGTGTCTGCTTGTATACTCTGCATCCTTGCTCTGTGTGTCTGCTTGTATACTCTGCATCCTTGCTCTGTGTGTCCGCTTGTACACTCTGCCCTGCAGATATCATGGCTCCTGACTTTCTTGGATTCTTTGCTTCATTTCATCACCTCAAGCAGTTCATGTATTTTGCTTAGATTTTCCTTCTCTGGGCACAATCAAAAAACACTGTCCAGAAAATAATCTCTGGCAAGCGGAGGTAAGGCTTGCCTCATGTGTTCTGTCTCTCACAGCATGTTTATCTTCATTGCTAAAATTTATATGTTCTGTGTGACATTTTAGGGACTTAAAAGGGAAGAAAAAATTTGGACCCTGTTTTTAGATCTTGGCTGTCTTGTTTTTCTTTTGTTGACTTGATGCTAGAGATGCTTATAGGTTTTGAATAGTCCTCAAAATTATAGTTATTTATTTAAATTTGCTTCTTTCCTCAGATGTTCAACTCTTAAGGGCCCACAGATTTTACTGTTTTTCTTAATATTTTTAGTAGTAATTCACAAAGGCTGAAATCTAAATATGGTAAAGGCATACACACGCACACAAATACACATATGTGTGTACATATATGTATATGCAATATATACATATATATAATGTGTAAATCCCTATATTGCATTTATAACTCTGTAATTCTCTATTTTATATAGCCAAGAGATGCTTGGTAAGAGATTTTTTGTAGTAACAAAAGGTTGATTAGGTTTTATTTCAGCAAAATGAGCAACAAGGTTGATGCTTAAAATGTAAAGGTGTTACCTGACCAGCCTTTACTCGTGCTGAATATTAATAAGCCTGTAAGTACGGTTGCTGAATATTAAAGAAGGAACACTGATTCCAAAACCCTGAAGGGAAAACTCCATAGCACATAAAAATATCTCATGTATAATTTTTATAATTTCGTTGCAAACCTAAAGTAGTATTTTGTGATTGCATTGCCAAATAAATGTGAACATTTACATTCCATAGTAAATATCCATGTCTTTCCTCCTCACAGCAGGAAGTCTCTCCCATCAGCTCTGGCTGCTTGCCCTAGCTTCAAGAAAGGTAAGGCTGAGAGAGTAAGCATAAACTTTGCTGACCTTAGTCCTGACCTCTAATCTGCTAAACAGTGAGGTAGAGGATTTCTCAGAACGTTAGCATTAGCAATGGCCGGGCTCCTTCCGTTGCTTTAATAACATTGTGTCTGTGTTTTTCTGCTTGAAGTGATGATAGCTTAGGGAAGGAGAATTAATTCCACATATTATCTACATAAAGGATAACGAGCAAAACTGGTTCCCCCTAGGAAGTTTCATTAAATTTGGGTATAAGCCAATTGACTTCAGATCGGTTCCCGACTCTTGGATGACTTTCAAACCTGGAGGACCTCAGAGGACAAGAAAGGGCACATCTGACTCTCAGGGCAGCAGACGCAGAAGGTTTCTGAGGACCCCTGTCACAGGAAGCCCCTTTCCTTCTGGAAAAGCAAACTGCTAGTGTGTGGACCATCAGGTGCAACATGGAATTTTTCCCCTAGCACAGCAATATGTCCACTGAGTAGTTTTAATTCAAGTAATTTATGCTTAAATCATTTCTTCTGTGGATCTGACTGTTCCTGGGGGGGGGGGGTTCAAGTAATGAAAATTACAAACAAGCGAATAAATAGTGAATTAGTAGAAACTCAGTTCCAATAAGGAGAGATATGTCTTTTTTTTTTTTTTCACAAGAAGGTTAAAGCAATGTCTTCCAAGTTGATTGTCAGCTTTGAAAAGCTGTCCTTGTTAAAGTCCCATTAGGAGTTGGCGCTAAAATCTCAGTGACTTGTTCAGAAACATTTAGAATACACAACTTTCATACAGATTTGGAATGTAATTAATTATTGTAAGTCTTTAAAAAAACCATTTGAAAGCTAATAGTAGTACACATTTTTTTTATCCCGGCACTTGAGAGGCAGAGGCAGGCAAATCTCATTTGTTCAAGGCATGGCTGGTCTACACGAGGAGTTCTAGGCAATCCCCGGTTATATAGTCAGACCCTGTCTCCAAAACCCAACCCCAAACTGAAAGAGATAAAAAGGGAAACCGTTTCTTTTTTTTTAAGACAGGATCTCAGGTTGTTGCCCCATCTGGGCTGGAACTTTCTATGTATACCAGGCTAGCTTTAAACAAACAGAAATCTCCCTGCCTCTGTCTCCTAATGCTGAGAATAAAGGAATGTGATACCATTCTTGGCTAACTTGCTTCATTTTGAAGATACCAGTTTATCAAAAGTATGTAGCAACTAAATTGTTTCACTAGGGAGCTGCTAATAGTTCTTGAAGCATGCATGAGCACATGTAGAGTTGTTATATAATGTGTTAACAGCCCAGACAGATGGGGAAATGCAAGCGTAAAATAATGTTGAGTTAGAGATTATCTCATTGCTGTCTGAATGCCCTTGCCCTGTAGTCAGACTGATGATTATCTTAAATATCACGAAAGAACCTTTGTCCAACAACAGATGGAAACAGAGGCAGAGAACCACATCGGAGCACTGGACTGAGCTCCCAAAATCCAGTTGAAGAGTGGAAGGAGTGAGAATATGAGCAAGGAGGTCAAGACAATGAGAGGTTTACCCACTGAAACAGTTTGCCTGAGCTAATGGAAGCTCACCAACTCCAACTGGACTGGGAGTGAATGACCATGGGATCAAACTAGTCCCTCTGTAGGGGGTTGACGGTTGGGGCAGACTGAAGGGCCACTGGCAGTGGCACTGGGATTTGTCTCCATTGCATGTACTGGCTTTTTGGGAACCTATTCTCTTTGGGTGTATACTTTGCTCAGCCTAGATGTAGAAGGGAGGGCCTTGAATTTGCCACAGGGCAGGGTGCTTTGTCCTCTTTTAGGATTGGAGGGGGAGGGGTAAAAGGGTGTGGGGAGACTGTCAGGAGCCATGTCCCCCCCAAAATTATTATAAGGATCATTGCCCTGAGAAGTTTGCAGAGGGCTCCACTTCCCAATTGTATTGAGAATTGTTTTATTGACAAAGCCTATCCCACACCCAAATTAACTGTTAATAGAGAGCTGTTAGCAGAACCCGCCTCACATTCCAATCTAGAGAACTAGGTGTGTCAACTCGTGACTTCCTGACCAAGGAATCGTGACCTGACCAATCTTAACCTCCTGGCCAACGACCTCGTGACCAGCGTGGACCACGTGGCAAGATCCCGTGCCCCAGCCCCCCAAGCTCCTCATCCAGGGGCTATATAAGCTGCAACCATGACTCTAATAAATGGAGGCTTCGACAAATCTGCCTAACCTCCTACTTCTCACCAGCCCATGTCTTTCAGGTGGTACCTCTCCGTGACCCTGGAATAACTGACCAGCCAGGCAGGTTACAGACCCTAGACAGAGTAACTCGCCAAGGCGGTCGACAGGAGACAGTGGGAGGAGGGGATGGAGTGGAAAATTGGATTGGTATTTTTTTAAAGTAATAAAATAAAAAAAGAAGGAAATAATCTTATTGCTGTCTGAACATTGGTGTCTTTCTAAAATCCCCACATTAAAATCCTCACTCCCAAAGGTAATCGTTTTAGGTAAAGAATAGGCTTGTTTCCATACTGAAGGCTAAGGAGCTACCATCCCCCTTCCCGGAGCTCAGCTTCGAAACAGCTTCACTAGATACTGAATCTGCTAGTGGCTTGATCTGTCTCACCTACAACGGTGAGCTAAATTTCTGTATGAGCTACCTAATTGATGTCATGTATTTTCCTTTCTACAAAGATTTGTCTTTTTCTTATTTTATGTGTCTGAGTTTTTTGCCTGCATGTATGTTCATGCATCACTTGCATGCGTGGTGCCTATGGAAGTCAGAAGAAGGAATATGATATCCAGAAACTGAAGTTACAAATGGTTGTTTTTGTTTTGTTAGGTCAATAGTAATGCAGTTTGTTTGTTCTAAGCTATCAACAATACTCTTGTAAATCAGTGTAAGCTACAGCATTAGGGCTCAGAGGAGGATTAAAAAAAATGAAACAGCAATATCAAAACAGAGGGTTTATAACCATTAAAACAACGTTGAAAAGACTTTTCTATGAGGAAAGTTGGATGCTGAAGCAACTGAACAAAGATGTAGGTACTTTTTATCTTTAGATTTTTACCTTTCTAGTCACTGGGACAAAAATTCCTGAGAGCAAAATGTAAATGGAGAAGTTGCATATAGTAGCTCACAGTTTCAGAGGATTTGGTCTGTGTTTGGTTGGCCTGATACACGTGGCAGACTATGCTAGTGACAGCACCATGCAGAAGAGTTTCTAGGAAAGCGTAGAGAAGCAGGCGGGAAGAAACCTGAAACAAAATGGACCAGTGGCTCATCCCAGTGGCTTATTTCTCTCAGAAAGTTTTCACTGCCCAAGTCTTCTATGACCTCCCCTAATAATGCCAATCAGGTGGGACCAAACTCTTAACACATGAGCCTAATGAAAGCATTGCATATTTCAATCATAACAATATTAAATCAAAAAACAAAGTGGAAAAATAAACCACTGAAGAAGGAAGCTTAGAAGAAATCCCACACTAGTTCAGAATTGAGTATAATAGAGGGTTAGTTATTTATGGGTAGATCACAATCCTCTCCTGGAACCGGGAATGGCAACAGAATCCCACAGCTGAAAGCAGGCTGGAAGCAAGCTTCACATCAGCATAAACAGTCTAAGAGGCTACGCCCAAGTGGGCAGGTAACTTAAAGACTACTGGTGGTACGAATTCCTACAGCAAACCACATATCCATAAAGTATGTTCTTAATATTTTCTAAGTTTCTTTTAAATTATTACTCTTAATATATTTCTTTAGTTACAAGATTAACAGGAATCAATTAAGGGAAAACATCATCTTAATCAATTACAATCTCCAGACTTCATCTTTTCAAAATATCTTCAAATTCCAAATTGGTGAAGCCAATATGAGTGAAGCCTTGTTGAATTTGTAATTGCAAAATAAATAACACAGCAAAGGGGTGTGAGTTTCTATAGACTTAGTCAAAGAAATGAGTACTTGAGCTAATATCCCATAATGGTTTTCAATTTATCATTACCATGTACTTAGTCCATTATGGTGATGGCAGATGAGACAGAATTTTGAAGCAGGACTTTAGGAAAATGAAATATGAGG
The DNA here is from genome assembly GCF_950005125.1 of Chionomys nivalis. Lineage (NCBI taxonomy): Eukaryota > Metazoa > Chordata > Mammalia > Rodentia > Cricetidae > Chionomys > Chionomys nivalis. The sequence continues at coordinate 35,901,540 of NC_080101.1, forward strand.
AAGATGACATGAGATGATGAGGAAACAATTCCCACCTAATAGATGATAACTGTTGATGTGATGCTGAAAATATTTGTCTACATCTTACATGTGATCCGCATGACAGGAGGCAGAGGTGAGCCAGAACAAGGATACTACATTTATTAGTCAGGAATCTTTAGGAAAACAGAATTAACAGAATGACTCTGTATATATGTAGAGAAAGGGAGTCTTTTAGAATGACTTAAGACTGTTGTCCAGCTCATCAGAGTAGCTGCCTATGAATGGAAAGTCCCAGAGGATCCAGAATGTCTCTGTCCACAAGGCTTGATATTTCAGCTGGTCTCCAGTATTTGCCAGAATCATGAAGAAGTAGGCTCTAATGTCAGCGAAGGGATGGACTTGCCAGTTATGGCAACAGCAGATTGACAAAGAGAGCAGCTTCCTTCTTCCAGGTCCTTATATAGCAGTGATTTTCAACATGTGGGCCATGACCCCTTTAGGTCACCTAAGACAACCAGAAAACACACATATTTACATTATGAGTCACAACATAGAAAAACTATGAAGTAGGAATAAAAATAATTTTATGGTTGGGGGTCACCACAACATGAGGAACTATATTAAAGGGTCATAGCATTAGGAAGGTTGGGAACCACTGTTAATATAGGGTACCAGCAGAAGCTGTGGCCCAGATTAGCTATGGGTCTTCCCATCTCAAAAGATCTGAATTAAAGGCGTGTCTTTACATCTCGAAGATCTGGGTTAGATGTGTATCCTCCCATTTGAAATGATTTAAATTCCTCACAGGTGTGCCCCATCATTTTTAGGTTTTAGTTAATTTCATATGTAGTCAAGGTGACAACCAAGAACAGTCATCACAGTACTTCCTACTCTTAAGTGCCCCCCCCCTTTTTTTTTGTTAGTAACACCACAAAAATAGCTACTATTTTGTTGCAGAATTATATTTTGGGTTAAATATTTTAATTTCAACACTTTTAGGTTAAAGAAACCACTGGAGATTAAATGACAAACGTCATTTTGTATGTGTGTGTACAGGCGAATGTGTGTTAGTGCATGTACAGAGTACATGTGGATGTGGAGCTCAAGGACTGCTGTACCGTGTCTTCCTCTATCATCCTTCCCTCATGTTTTGAGAGAGAGAATTTCACTAAACCTGGAGCTCACAGAGTTGGAAAGATTCATTGGTAAGTCATCCCCAGGGATCTTCCTGTTTTGGCATCTCCAGGGCTGGGATTAAATATGTGTACCATTTTACCCAGCTTTGGTGTGGGTGCTGGGGTTCTAAGCGCAGGCCTTTGTGTGTACCATCTTCATGTTGTAGGCTCACTGAGCAGTACTGTCCTTGATTTTCCTTCAAGTTTGCTCAGACCACCCTTGGGGAGAGGTGTGGTGGCTCTTTTATTATGAGGGAACTTACTCTGGCCTGGCTACCTAAAGCATGGGTTATAAACCTAGCGGTGCTTAGAGGGAGCTGGGATTCATGTTTCCGAAATGCCTGTACAACAGTCATGCAAACACATACCTCTCTTGCCGAAACCCTGAGGTGCAGTCTTGGGAGATAGTGGTGAGAAGAAAAACGATGTTGAAAATGATGGAATGGTTGCTATGACGGTTTCATTAAGTGTTTCTAGAATACCTGTTAAGGTTCCAAGCATACTTTACATTCTTTTGAAGGTAAAGATACATCAATCATGCTTACTAATGATAAAGTTTGCAAAGAAAGAAGGTGGGTATGAAATATGAAACCGTAGCTTACATGGAGAATAATTAGGGAAGGGCTCCCTGTGAGACTCACTTTGTTGACAAAGTAAGGAGGAAGTTGGGGAGATGATGTTTCCACCCAGAAGGTTGATACAAAAAATCCAAGGGTGGAGTGTGCTTGACTTGCTGTGAGAACAGCAGTAATGCCCATGTAATTGCAGAGAGATGGAGGCCAGAGAGACCAGAAAAGGTGGCGATGGGGTCTGGCTATGGGGTTTCATATGCCACTAAAATGACTTCGGCGTCTTGAACAGAACTTGGGCTGAACTTTTAACAATATCACCTTGGTTCCGTGGAGGTCAGAGAGAAGCAGAGAAACTCTTTGGAAGGCTTTGTCATAACGAAGGCTAGCACTCATGATTGGGTGCTAGTGATCAAGAAAGAGTGAAATGGGGCCCTGGAATGAGAGCCAGCATGATCTGCTGATGCCTAGAGCGTGCAAGGGAGGAGCGGCTCAAGGGCAATGCCAAGGCATTTGGTCTGTGCTGCGGAGAGCGCACAGCTGCCGTAAACAGGTATAAGGATGGGAAAGACAGTAAGAGATTAAGATTGTAGGCACGGCAGGCTTGTTAAACATCTGTACAACGTCCAGGAAGATGGAGAAAATGAGGCTGGGTCTAAGGAGATTGGCCTGGCGATGTAAATTAAGAGAATCAGCAGCTTGTCAATGTCTGCTCTAAAATACAGAGTGAGGTTGTGTACAGGGGACATAATGGCAGAAAAGAGTTGTGAGGGACGGAGAGTACTGGCAATTTGAACAGAAGGTTAGGGAAATAGAGAACCAAACAAGACAAAGGAGTGTCTAGTGAAATAAAGGGACAGTATTGAATAAACAGTGACCTGAAGTCAAAGGTGAAGAAAGAGAAACTGACCCGTGAAGTCCTGGCTTCTGGCACCTCTGACCACAACTTGTCTCTAAACCTGGGATCCATATTCTACAGCATTCTATAGTCAGGAGATCCTTAGGGAGATGTCTGGAGAGAGGATCAGTCAGGAATGAAGCTGCAGGTATGGTCTCTGAGTTGTGCACTAAACAATGCTCGGTCAGTTAGTTCCTAAGCCCTCTTCACCAGTGCCTTGAGGACTCTCAGCCATTTGCATAAGTCCACAAATTCGAGCGCTCTAGATTTTCCTTAAGGAAAGTCACCTCCTGCATTTGTCATACAGAGGGGATGGCAGCTTCGTCTAGGGATAAACATATTTTATTCATCTGGTATGCAAACTAAATGAAGGTCTGTTGCAAATGAAGATTTATGATAGGAGAAGGAACTGTGGTATGCTCTTGGGTCCAAGTGGGAATTGATTATCTGGGGCTATGCATTCTGGGTATGTACTGACTACCCATGCTGAGAATTAAAATTGAAAGTATTTTGCACTTATGGATTATCATGCTCATAACCTGAAGTGCTTTAATAAAAATTGTGGATATTATCATATCATGCAGCTATAAGAGAGGCATAAGAAACTTTCCCTAGGTCTAGAATGACAGCTCTAGTTGGCTCTCCTTGGATCCAGAAAACACTGGGATCGCAATATATTCATGGCTTCCTTCTACTCTGTTGCTTTCCACACAATCTATGTTGTTTGACCTGTAATATAGGGCTCAGCACCTTGGAACCTATCTCAAAATAGTTAGCATGCTGTGGGCATAATAACCAATCACAAATGGCTTTATGAGCTTTCTCATGTCCAATCCAAAAGAATGCTGTTCCGATTCAAAGGAAAGGGTATTTGCTTTGGGGTATGATGAGTAGAAAGTCTTCAAGATGGATGGAAACCTTATAAAAATTCTGAGATGTCAACTTGAACTTGTCATTGCAGAGTGAGAGACTGATGTCAGCATGAGGGAAGAAAGCTCTCAGTAGTGATGGCGCCGTAGGGAATGCCACCGCCCGCTATTCTCACTCTTTACAGTGCACACCTCTATGTTATTATCATTTTGGCAAAACTGTAATTTCTTATGTGGGGTTCAAGTATTGGAGACCTTGAAAAAAAGTAGAGTCAAGAAGATGGACAATCATTATCGGTGTTGGCTCATGGAGTTGTGGAAGCAAAAAGTATCACATTGTATGGCTTGTGAGCTGGAAAACCAGAAAAGCTGACAGTGGTCCAGAAGATGCAGGACTGGAGAGTCACTGGAATATGTCCCAATCTAAAACTGAAGACCTGAAAGCCAGAGTGCGGAGTGGAGCCAATGGGTACCTCAGTTTAAGCGGGGGATTGAGTCTGCTTCTGTGCATCTATTCTTTTCACACACCCCGCCCCATGACCTGGATGATGCCCACCCACCTTGGAGAGGGGCATCTGCTTTATTCAGTCCACTAACCAGAATTTTTCCTACACCCATTCTTTTTGACACATAGACATGCCTGTAAATAAAGATTTGTACATATTTGGGCTCTGCACACCAATCATCTCTTCCATTACTACTCATAAGAAATTAGACTTAGTTCTGGGAATTGCGAGTTTTCTTTTCTTTTTTTTTTTTTTTTAGTTATAACCTAGAATTGTTAATACATTTCTCAGAGTTATCTTCTAGGAATAAACTGAAATAGCATACAAGACAGTGCTTTGTAAAGCGTAAACACTATCCAGATAGATCATAGATGTCATTATTCAATTTTATCAAGTACAGCCATGCTGGAAGAAAGACAAAAGCAATAACAAACATTTCCTCTGGGTCTTTGCTTGTCTTGTGACCATGTTTGACCGAAGGGCCTGTTATATGTTGATATGATAACTTGGCAAAGGCTTGAGCCTTGTGCTTCTGTTGGACATGCCTGTCTCGTTACACTGTGCTGTATTCAGCTCAACTGCTAGCAGGCTTTGATGGAAGGCAAAACAGAATAAGGCCTGAGCCATATTCCTGATTGACCCAACGACTTTACAGCTAAACCCAGCCAGTTATGTTATTTTTCATCTCCTTCAAAGCAGGAAAGCAGATAGGTTGCTTTGTTATGACAGAGGACATGGACAAGCAACTAAATAATACAAACGACTTTAGCCAAGAGACTGAACAATACACCAGATTCTCTCCCAGAAATTGAGCACTTGGACGTCAAAGATTCAAAGAATGTCTCCTGGGGAGAGAAGAGTTTCCTGCCGGACTCCAGTTTGATCTGCAGCATTCCACATCAACCACTCCACTTTGCCTTTTAGGGAAGTAGATACACAGCATGCTATTTATTTTGTAAATAGATCTTTTAAAGGTGTCCAGGAAAGTCCTTTTAGTAACTCAAATGTTAATGTTCAATCCAATCAGCTAAGAGAGCCCCAAGGCTGTAAGTAACCTTTAAAAGGATGCACAGGATAACTTGTCTCCCATCCTCTTTAACTACCTACTTCACACCAGAAGGGAAAACCCAAAGAATATTATCTTCTTTTTCCTTTGCACTTTAAGTGCAGCCTGTATATAACGACAAGTCTTTTTAATTGGTGTATTTTCTCAGAGACCAGCAAAGCCTGTTCAGAGTAGATGGACGCCTGACATATTAAGGTGATCAGTATGAGTGAGGTATATGGTATATCTAAATAATCAGTTGGTCGGCAAGGTGTACAGAGTTCAGCTCTGCACATAATGTACTCCTTAAGCTACTGTAGGTCAGTTTAAAGACACCTGTCATAAGCTATGGATATTGTTCTACCAGGTTCTGGGCCAGTGCCTTCTCTTTGCACCTTTCTTCCAAGACATGGTAGTCCTGTGTGCTGAATATTCTTCTAACAATGACCCAGGAAAATACTTGCAGCACTAATGTAATGGTCTGTCCCATCCCTTTAAGAGACAAGCCCCCCAACTCCCACCTCTGGGCAAGTGGATCTTCCTTCCACTTCCAACCTGAGGCTCCTTCCTTTCTGTCTCTCTCCTGAAGAGGTAACTTCTGCTCTCTTTTTCTCCCCCTCTCTATTTCTCTCTATTTCTCTCTATGTCTCTCTATTTCTCTCTCTCTCTCTCTTCCCTCATCCCCCATCTCCCTCCCTCTCCTCTTTCCCCTTCCCTTCCATAACCCACTAAACAAATACCCACTTTCTCCGCATGACGTGCCTATCCAGCTGTCTCTCACCTGCTGTGGCTCCCTTGTGGGCTGATCTGCTGAGCACCCACAGTGGTTCCCCACCTGGGACACACTGCCCCTCGTGACTCGCTGGCTGCTGCCACCCCTTGGGGAATGGCGCCATTTTATTTTTACCATTACAGCTAGTCTATGCCAGAGGTCATAGGAAGGATGTTGGAAAAAGGAGGTGTGGAGGAAGGGGGTCCCACATAGTCACATTCCATCCTTCCTACTCCTCTGTGGCTGGGGCTTGTCCTTGAACAGGAGAAGGGAGTGCTTCCTCAACTCCAGCACAACAGAAATATCTTAAAGCGGCTTTGACCTTCATTCACACTGGCCTGCATAGGTCCGAGGATAGGCCTGAGACTCTGCATTTCTGATAGGCTAGTATTCATGCTGTGGGGGACACAGGAAACATGTTGAGAATCAGGGGATTTATTGGCCTGGGAGGCTCTTAAACATTCCAATTAGATTCTAGCTCCACTCACAGTGAAAGCACTAATATAATGGACAACAAAGAAATATTATCATTTACCAGCATTTCCATGGCCTGTCCCCTAGGAACTAGCATAAAACGATTTCATTATATTTATCAAGCCCTCTCCGCAAAACATATTGCTATAAAAAATCAGTTAAGCATTTGTGACCAAATAGAATAACTAAAGTGCCATAATTGTCTAAGGAATGATATACAAGGAGCTCACCAGTGCTATCTGGGTGCAAAAGATCTTTTAGCCCCTTTCATCCATCAAAGGTTTCCCTCTATAGACGTCAGCCAGGAGGTTATCGGTATCGTAAACACTATGCAAAGCTCTTTGGATCCTTTCTCTGGGACAGGTTGCCTCCATTGGCTATGTTATCAATCAGGGCATAAACCACAGCCTTAATGTTATCTGAATCTCAGAAGTTCACCCTGGCTCAGTAACTGTTGGGGGAACTGTGAGTCATGAGATTGCTTGAACACCGAGAGTATTGTGCTGTGAAGATTACAGAATCTTATTAGAAAAGGCTCTGGCCCAGATTTGCAGCAGTTAAAATCAGAGGATTTCTTCAGACACCTTAGGGAAGACGAGAAATGCTGGAACCTGTTTCTGTTTACTCATGTGCACTCCCAGGGTGCAGCGTCAGCCAGCAGGAGCTGCAGCAGATCTAACTTATTAGTGCGAATTTCCCCTTTGGGGCATTATTTAAAAATATTTGTACATATTTCAAATCCCTCAATCTGGTTTGTGGCAAATGGTTGCTTAAGCAGCTTCTTAATTATTTTGTTCCAGGTTTTGCAGAAGGAGTGTTGCAGATATTTGGCACAAAACTCAGGGTTTTCAAGCCTTTAACTACCTCCTCAATACATCAGGAAAGGAGAAAAATCAAGGGGTGTTAAATTATGACTCTCTTTGTGCAGTATGCACGAATAGAATTGATTGTGGACCTCAGTGCAGGGGAGAAATACTTGCACAGCTGCCTGGCAATAATTTTTATGTTTGTTAAAATTACATTCTCGCTATTTTGTCATAATACTCCAGAGTGAAGCCTGGGAAAGAATGACATGGTTGTAATAAGAGTAAATGGAGTAACTCTGCCAATCTCAGGTAATAAATTATCTCATGAACATGGAGATTAAATGTAAGCAGGATCATTTGAAATCAGTGGTAGATAAATATGAACAAATAAAAACAAGCGTTATTTTATGATGGAGTTAGGCAGAATCATTTAGTTGAGAAGATGAATGAGTTAGCTGCCCGGTTTAGGAAAGATTTTGTAGCGTTTTCATTCCCACTCTTGCGGTTGAGCTCACAGGCAGTCGGAGAGATGTGTACCCAGTGTGGGGTGGTTCAGCACTGTCCAGTTTGTGGGATGAAGATGTCCATGGCCCTAGGTAATCTGGTGCCATCATATAGTCAGTTTATTCCTGTAGTCTTGCTGAAGATTGGTGATATGGCTTCCTAATTTAAAACACTAAGCTGAGCATCCAGAGACACACCCAAGTCCCCACTCTCTGCTTTCCTAGCTCTCTAATTCGCACCATGTTGTATTACATTCCACATTATATGCCCATTCATGTGTGTGTTCACAGACACAAATATGTTCTCAGAGCGTAGGAAAGAATAGCAATGAGTGTGAGAAGGGCGCTTGGCATAGCGGGGCTCTCCTCTAAATGAATCAACCCACTAACAACATTGAGCTTCCCAACCTCTATTTTGTGGGCAAAGAAACAAAAGAAACAACAACAACAACAAAAAAAACCCCTTCACATTATTTTTCTGGATATCTGTGAACCAGAACTTAGAAAGAAACCCAAAGTTGGAATGAATGCAGAAAGTTGCATCTTCCTGAAAACCATTTCCTTGAACGATCCTCCAGAAAGACAGAGTGCTTTGCTTTCTGGTAAGTCAAATCACCATGGCAACATAAAATACAAATACATTGCGTGTGCATGTATGGGTGTGTGTGTTTGACACATATGCATACGTATTCCACATCATATGAACGCTTTGAAGACTGTCTTACTCAGAACTGTGACTTATGTATTCCATTTCAAGCTTCTTAGATAGAAAAAGAAAAGTAACACACCAACAAGGTTAAGTTGAAACAACACCAAGATAAATTTTTGCAATAAAATGGATAATCTTCACTTAGTTCATATCACTTTGTGGGCACTGATTTGGCAGTGAAAACAATAGATGTCAACACAGTTCAAGCTGCTTGAATCCACAGACTTCAGCTTCAGATAGGCGATCAACTGGTCCCTAGGAGATTGACAAGGAGGAGTTGTAATTCGCCATTCTGAACTGTGGACAGCATCTCTTATAGATACAGCTGTTCTTACAGTCTAATGACCAACGTGTTGAAACCATCACAACACAAAACAAGATATAAAACAAAAACTCAAAGAAGAGATTCTGCGGTGCAAATTGTTCAGTTCTATCAAGGAGCAACTCTAGGAAGAGTTGAAATGCCCAAAGTCACACGGCTGACAGGTGGTAGAGCTGAGATGAGAATCCTTGGCCCAGGGCAGGATAACCTTGTCACGGAGATTGCCACCCAAGGGAAGTTTCTTTTAAATTCCTCTTAAAAGTTTGTTGTTCCTGCCCTTCATTTCACAAATAGCACCGCACTTCTGCTAGTGGGTGTGAGGACAAAAGGGGCAGGACAGTGACCCAGGGGGTGTTTACTTTGCATGACGACAAACACTAGGGAGAATAACAGAGGATGAAGAACGTGCAAGAGTCAGGCAGGGTCTGAGCCAGGTCAAGATAAGGAAGGGGTTCTTGATGAAGCAGAATCTGGGTTTGTCCCAGAGGGTGAGAGGTGAGAGAGGAGCAGAAGGGAGCCCTGTGACTGTGCAGAAGAATGGAGCAAGGTTACACCTAGGTAGGGCTGATAGCTGAACAAGAGTGGGCCCTTTATCATTCCATACATGCAATGGTTGATATTGAACTGGTTCCAGCTTGGGACAAATAAGAATAACACTGTTATAAAAATTCAAATGCAGTTTTTGTGTGGAACAAAGAAAGAAAGAGAGCCCCAGTAGTCGAAGAGAGAAAATGAACAGAGGCCTGGGGGCCAGGAGGAAAGAGAATGGGTAAGATCCCAAAGGCTCCTGTAGGGTCTGGTGCAGACTCCAAAGAGCTACATTGACACTTACTGATTTTTTGTTTGTTTGTTTTTTGAGACAAGGTTTTTCTGTATCTCTTTAGCTTTGGAGCCTGTCCTGGAACTAGCTCTTGTACACCAGGCTGGCCTCAAACTCAGAGATCCACCTACCTGAGCCTCCCAAGTGCTGGAAACATTAAAGGCGTGTGCCACCAATCGCCCAGCCGAAATATCTATTCTTATCATCCACAGAATAAGAACAGTATTGGCAGAGGGAGAAACCTGAAGTTTTGGTATCTAGTTATCCCTTAGAATTTGGACTGAGGATTTCAGATCTATGGCACTGATCCCAGAAGAGACTCTGGGTAGCTTTACACTGGACAGGGAGGCAGGTACTCATTGTCGATCAGGTCCTATTTTCTAGGCCACCAGGGGCCCCCTTGCCACCTGTTGCCTAGGAACCGTAGTTGGACCCATCCCATCTCACTTTAAGTTTTGTTTAACAGGTTTGCTTGCTGACAGTCTTTGCTCTTGATTTTTAATTGATCTATGGGATCACTCAGTCAGTTCCTACACAAGAGAAGTCCTTGGCTCATAACCTTTCACTTTCGCAGTTTAGGCATCTGAAGACCAGGACTCTTGCTGCTGAATATGGGTTAGGGTTGGTTAGGGTTACTGTTGGGTTCAAGTTAAGCAAGAACCCCTTTAGACATCAGCTAGGCTGACCTTCCCTGGGTCCTTGGTCTGTGTTCCAGGCATTGGTATTCCTCAGTGCAGTTACAACTGACAGTGCTTTTCCCAGTCAAGCTCACAATTGCATTAACTAACCGGTCTCTGAACAGGGAGAAATGCAACCAGGCATCTCAGAAGAGAAGAGAGGAGGAGGAGGAGAAACTCGTTCCCTCTCCTCCGACTGTGAGTTTTGAAAAAAAGCCTTTTTTTTTTTTTTTTGTCAAATTAGAGTGTCAAGAGAATGGGGGTAGAAGAACTGCAAGGAGATACATTAGCTGTTACTAAATCACTGAAGAGGGTCCCCAGAGTAAGCCCTCTGAGGCATGTTGGGAGCCTGGGCTGAGTGCAAGAGCTGGCTCAAGCTACTGTCACCTAGTACTGCAAACTCTGTGAGACCAAGACTGAGTGACAATTCCTTTGTCTTCTTGCTTTCCAGAATAGATAGACACTTATTACTGCAATTTCTCTCATAGTACATTTCTCTCCTCCTCCTCCTCCTCCTCCTCCTCCTCCTCCTCCTCCTCCTCCTCCTCCTCCTTCCTTTCTCTCTCTCTCTCTCCCTCCCTCCCTCCCCTTTCTTGTTTGTTTTTGTAAAAGCTGGAGAGGAGAAATTACCTTGATCATCTCCCGATCAATCTGTGCTGAAGTGACCTTTACCAAAGACAGTCCCAGCAGCCCCAGTCCCACTCGGTGACAAAGCCAGGATAGAGGTGGCAGTTGTGGATGTGCTGAAAGCCACAGAAAATGCAACAGAGTCTCTTCAGGGCCCCCTTAAAGCTGCTGGGGTGGAGAACCCCACTCACGGTCTCCCATCCTTCCTGTCAGTGAAACCAGGCCACTAAGCAGATAAGAGAAATCCTCGAGATAAGAATCTAAGCATTTTTGGGAGCAGGCATCAGGGACTTGGTGAATTCTCAAAGCCTGTGCTGACTTTGGTGGGTGCAGGGGCACAGGATACATCCTTAACAGCTGGTGGTAAAGAAGCAGACCTTGGAGACAGGAGGGCACACCAGGATGGGGGCACCGAGGCAGGACACTAAGTTTGGAAGCATGTGCCACAGTTGAAGCAGAATCAGAGCTTGTCTTACCTTTCGCAGGGACTACAAGAGCTCAGTTGCTCCAGCTGAAGCAGCTAGCCAGGGGCTAGAAACCTTCCATTATTCTGGAAAATTGCAAGGGAGATTCACGTTCTTCAAATTAGCTTATTTTGGAAGTGTTGCATATCATGATTTCGAGTGACTATTGTTACTTGGTTGACTGGAACAGCTCGTTTGGGTACATTGTTTTAAGCAGTATGTTAGGCAGCCAGGGTTTGCACTAAGTACTGCTCAGGTTGGGGTCTCCCACTGCGTGGTCATGACCACCAGTCCTAATGGTTCTGCCCTCAAGAAGGGGAGGAAGAATCGTTTCTCCAGATCTGGGGGAAGGAAAGGATGGAGACGCTTTTCAGACACCCACGCTGAAACATACAAAGCTCTGGATTCCCGTGAGAAGGAAGGTGTGTGCATTTTTAGCTCAGTGTCTCCTGGCCTTGAGGGAACAAAGATCCCCAGTGCTGTAACTGTGGTAGATCTGAAACTGCATTTTCCGTCCATGGAAAGCACAGCTGCTGTTGAGAATCTTAGGAAGGAGGTTGAAGTGTTTTGCCCAGGGCTGGTCACCTTGCACCAGGAAGTTGATTTTCCCTTTCAGGGTTCTCAAGGCCCTCTGGAACACTGGCCGTGCAACAAGTCTCTCATTTCTTTTTGGGTCTAGCTCTAAAATCACAGCAAACCTGATTTAAACACCTATGGGGCGGCGCGGGGGGTGGGGGTGGGGCTTTCATTAAACGAAAGCTGATTTCTCATGTTTTTCTGCACACCCCGCCACCCACTGTGTTCCTTTTTCGTGAGGTTTTCAGAGATCGAAAGGTGTCTCTTACCCAGCTAAGCTTGGTTCGGTGTATTTCCTATGTGCACGTGAAACCCTTATTTGCTACCCATAGTGACGACACTTGCAGAGAAGCCAGGACATTCCCTGCAGTTCTGGGTTCAGAAAGCAGTGCCCAGGGACACGGATTGCTGGGTTTCAGGTGGTTGAGGTTTTCTGCCCCTCTAAAATGGGTCGTTGTACATCCAGCTCACGGCATAGGAATTTGGCAGAAGAGGAACACAGCTGAGCTCCCTCTGACTGCACCTCTGCTCCAGCTAGGCATGCTGGTTTTGTGGTTTGTCAGTTGGTTTTTATTAGAAGGAGATGGTAACATTTCTCCACTAGGTGGCGCTACATACTTTGTTCTCTGATGGATGCTTGTCTAAAAAATGCTTGGTATTTTTTGGGTGCGGACTTGTTAAAAGAGTAGGTGGCCTTCTTTGCCCTTCCCTTGCCGTGGGAAGTATGGACTTGGGAGGAAAAGTGTATGGAGAAGGGGTAGGCTGTCAGGATGGGAATCAGAGGGGTGACATTCTAGAATGTTCCTTCAACTCCCCAGAAAGCTGAAGGTGGTTAGAATGGCTTTGGACTAGGTTGGCTTGCTAAAGGCATAGAAAATGGGACTTTATTAATCCTGTTCTTAAATTTTATTAGTTTTGTCCTATGTTAAATAGACACTTGTTTTGTGTATGTTTGTGTGTGTGTGTGTGTGTGTGTGTGTGTGTGAGAGAGAGAGAGAGAGAGAGAGAGAGAGAGAGAGAGAGAGAGAGCGAGCGAGCAGTGGTAGTGGAACGAACTATACAGCTAACAACTTGGAGGTTAATTTCCTCACAAAGTATCACTTGTTGTTACTGTCTGTGACTTTATTTTTCATATTTTATTTAACTCAGACAATGCCTCCTGAGAGGTCACTTAATATTTTCATATTGAATGTGAAATCTTCTTGCCTTTGTTTCCCTTAATTTTTGAGCTGCCTGCCCCTTGGGTCCAAACATACCTCAGCCTCCTCCACCCTTGGTGTGGCAGGATATTTTCCCTGAAGCCATGTGCCTCATTCTCTACTGTGGGTCCCAATACCAGGTGGGTTTAATACCTACGCAGGTTACTTTCGTCAATTTGACCTAAATTAATCTCACCTGGGAGGAGGGGACCTCGAGTTAGGAATTGCCTTGAACAGTTTGGCTTGTGAGAAAGCCTGGGGAGTATTTTCTTGGATAATGATTGGTGTAGGAGGGCTCAACACTCTGTGGGAAGTGCATGCCCCGGCAGATGATCCTGGGGTGTGTAGGAAAGCAGGCTGAGAAAGTCATGAGGAACAAGCTAGTAAGCAGCGGTCCTCCATGGCAGACTTCAGTTCCTGCCTCGAGTCTAGGCTTCCCTTGTTGACTGATGGGCCTGCCTGTAAGCTAAATACAGTTGGTTTTAGTTGCTCATTTATCACATTGATGGACAGCAAATGAGATCATAAACTCCACAGCACCAGAAAGGGTGGGGAATCCTAGCTGAGCAACTTCTTCCCAAGTTGGGCGAGACAGAATAGCTGACACAGCCGTGGTGAAAATGACCTTCTGCACACCATGCCAACACGCCAACACACGGTGAGTGGTCCCACGTTTGCTGAATAGTATGTTCTCTGGGAGAGACACTGGCAGCCTAGTTGAACCGAGCCGCAGTGAGCAGAAAGCATTCCGTCACCAGCGATGTGACTATGGGAAGAACAGTATTCACGAATCAAGAGCATCTCACAGTGCTGACTTTCATTGATTGCTGTGACATCTTCTTTTGGGCTGAATCAAATGAAGCTGAGTCTATTTGGCCATTTTTTTTTAAATTAGAAATCTGGCAATCGTACATGGTTCAAGCTAATAAAACTTCTGTGTTTTAAACTGGGCACATGCTTAATGAAACTATTTTTCCAATATGTTTTTAATTCTGAGGAACTTCACTCCTGATTCCCTTGTTCACACACTGCACATCCCTCCAAATGGTGGGCAGATATTAAAATAATATATATAAGCCCGATGTTGGCACTGTTAAAATCTCAGTTTTATTCCCAGTCTGAGCCGATCCTTCATCTGTTTTCTCATTGGAAGAGTGACTCTCCTTCATTAGAAACAACTGGCAGATGTTCCCCGCTCAACTGGCTCTCCGCTTCTGCTGGGATGCTGGGCTGTGGTGTGCATATTCCACCTGCAGGACTGACTTGCCCACCCCCACTCCGGACCCAGAAAGAGCGTCCACTCCCTGCCATCCTTGGTCAGAGTGCCTAGGGTCTCTCAGCTACACCCGGCTTAGCACAGGCGGATGAAGTGGCTTTGATACCTGTACCTGACTCTCAAGTTAATATTCCCACTATGCGAGGAACAATGTGAAAGTCTTAGGAGAGCTTTTGGTTTAAGACAAAAATGAAGATCCATCAATGACACGACATAATGAGAAGGACAATCCCTTAGCATTTTAGAGTCACCCAGCCAGTTCCTCCTGAATGGTGGCTATTTGCTGGGAACCTCTGACCACTGACTCTTCACAGAAGGCGTTCGTCAAACTGTTCCTCACAGCTAGCATGCACTTTTGTGGTGGAGGAAAATTAGGAAAGACGGGAGGACTGTGACAGAGCATGCAAAGGAGGCTCCAGAGATGGCCTCTACACAGAATGAGTGTGCTTGGCCAATTTCATCTGCTTCAAAATTTGGCCTCATTTGACTATGTGCGTCAAGGGTGAGTTGGGTATATAGACATAAAATTTATACCAATATATCTGATTTATATTACATTTATTTGTGTGTGTATGTGTGTTTATATGTGTATAAACCCGTGCCTGCATACACATGCAGTGTGAAATGCCAAAGGACAGATTTTTGGAGTCAGTACTCTTTTTTTTTTTCCTCACCACTATACTAACGAGGAAATGTTTAATATACTCTGTATATTGTATATCGTATATGTATAATGTACTCTGTTTAATATATAAAT
The DNA here is from genome assembly GCF_950005125.1 of Chionomys nivalis. NCBI lineage: Eukaryota > Metazoa > Chordata > Mammalia > Rodentia > Cricetidae > Chionomys > Chionomys nivalis. Next base: position 35,916,566 of record NC_080101.1, read on the forward strand.
TCTGCAGCTGGAACTTAGGTCATCAGCCTTGGTAGTGAGTACCCTTATTTTCTGAGCCCCTATTGCCCAGCCCCAGGCCAAGATATTTCTGGAAATTTCTAAACAAGAGGAGACCGGTGCTATGGTCATGGCCACAGGTCAAACCCTCTGCTCAAGGGCTGAAGTCTGGACTTTCCACTGGGCTGTTTAAAGCCTCAGTTTTCCCATCTACAAAATGGAGACTAATAGAAATTATTTTGTGGTGTTATTGCGGGAAGGAAGAAATGGATATAAATATGGAAAGCGTGTAAAATAATGTTTGAGAGTCAATGAAATCTATGTGAACATTAGCAGCTTCTAGTTTCAGAGAATGTCTCAGAGGCTGTGATTGGTCACGAACTCTGTCCTCAGGTGCTTGGTCACGTTGGTGTTTTTTTGAGGTCACCTGCCATCCCCATCTATGTTTAGTTTTGAATGTGAGACCATTATTGCATTTAACAATCCTTCAGTACTCGAACGCGGTGGTTCTCGTGCCTTGCTGTTTAACTGAAACCTCTCGGTTACTTCCAGCCCATCTTTCCTCATCAACATGCTTTTGCTCCTCGGCTGTGGTTTTCTTTCTCCATGTTCACCTCTTAGTGATATTTACTGAAGCACAGGCTCAGTAAGGCAAACTCTCCTGGTGAGATATCCCCTGGGCTCCCTTACAGAATCCTGGTCTCTGAATGCCACCAGCTGCAGGAAGTGTGGGCCTGCTGCCCTGGGCTTCCCCAGGAACTTCGCGTGAATCCAAACCAAGGCAAAGCGAAGAATACCCTTTCTGAATGAGAAAGAATTGCTTTGTCCTTGCTTAAACTTATAACAGACACGCTCTCAACACATCACACACTCTTCAGCATTTAGGGATACATGTTAGGACGTGGGGGTTGGTTACCCGTGTGGTTCGCAGCGGGAATGTAGAAGCTCAGCAGTCTCCCTGAATTTTGGTTGTGCCTCCATCCTGGAAATGTGTCTCTTGCTTTAGCATCTCATGATATTTTCACTTTGGTTTGCTGTGTTGGTCATGTTTGTAGTTTTCTTCGGGTCACACCGTCGGGGATCCTTTAAACCCCCAAAGACAGCCAGCTGTTAGTGCTGAGTTTTATGAGACAAATTACTTTTAGGTTCACTGGCTTTCACAGTTTTTCCACGTATCACATTTGCTTAATGGATTATTTTTATCAGTGTATCGTATGTATGGCTTAGCCAAGCTGACTTTTAGTGTGTTAAGAAGTTATGTTTCACTGAACTTTTCCTTAAAGAAAATCTAGTGCTACGTCGTGTTTTGCTCCTACCTGTGCTTGTTTTACGCCAACTTGACACAAGCTAGAGTCATCTGAGAGGAGGAAGCCTCAACGGAGAAAATGATTTTATAAGATTGGGTTGTAAGCAAGCCTGTAGGCATTTTTGTAATTAGTGATTGATAGGAGAAGGCTCAGCCCATTGAGGGTTGTGCCATCCCTGGGCAGGTGCTCCTGGGTGTTAGAAGAAAGCAAGCTGAGGAAGCCACAGGGAGCAAGTCACTAAGCGACACCCATCCATGGCCTCTGCATCAGCTCCTGCCTCCAGGTTCCTGCCCTGTTTGAGTTTCTCTCCTGACTTGCTTCAGCGATGCGGAAGCATAAGTCAAACAAACCTTTACTTTCCCAAGTTGATTTTGATATGGTGTTTTATCTGAGCGATAGTAACTCTAACTAGGATACTGGGGTACAGGGGGGAATTAGCATCATTTTTATTCTCTCATAAAACATATCAGTAATATAAATTTTGGAGGAAACCCGGTGCTGAGGGATAATAGAAGAATTGAGTAGTGGGAGTGGAAGGAGATCTGCATGCTGATTTATGCAAATCAAACGTCGGCTTAAACGATGGAGTGCTATTCCTTATAGACTTCTTTTTCATTCCAGTTGTCCAGTTATATTTCATCCTTACGTGTGTCTCAGACAGTGTATATGTGACCCCGAGATGCTATCATGTGGAAGGCTAAGCCAGTAGACTGTTCATTGGTTTCTCATTTTCTACGTGCTCACATGACAACCCTAAGCCAAAATGTCACTGCCATGGGAGGCAGTAGTGGTGCTGATGGTGGAAGGGGTGGTATTGGTTCTTCAAGCAATAGTGTCGAGCCTAGTGAGTCCATGCCTCTGTGCTTCTGATGATGTAGTCGCTCAGGGTGTGCGAGTGTGAACCAGCAGATTCCAGCTAAGTCCACTCGTGCACATAGACGTTTGGAAGGAGGTGGCTTTGTCATCTTCCTGTTATCTTAGCCCTCACTTACACGGTCAGAGTCTAAGATCACTGCACAGTGGTAGTAGCTAGCGGCTAATTTGGAATGTGCTGAGAGACCTAAAGCTAGGAAATAATGTTTGTTCTTGCCTAGTTCAGTGCACTTCTGATCTGTGGAACAGCAGGATTAGGCTCGGGTAGGGAATAGTTTACGGGGCTTTGCAGTTCTTTTCCAAGTGAGATCGTTGGCTCATTTACTGCCTTTGGTGAATGACGAGGACTCAGAATCCATCACGTTTAAGCAAAGCTGTCATGCTGCCATTCCTACACAAGGGAAACTGAGTCTGAGGCCTTAGGCATGTGACTCAGCCTCACCACAAGTAGCAAAGGCCCACTCACAAAATTTTTGGACCCTGTCTTTCCGTCCACTTTCCTACTCTGCGCACGTCACATTCCCTGAGTGCTAAACCATCCCCTGATTTTACAATGAGTTTGAAACAAGCTTGGTCATCTAATCTTTTTTCCTCTTAGAGATGATTTCCAGCATTAGGAAGGATGTGGAGAATTTCTAAATTTTAAATCTGAAGCATTAATGTTGAACACTGGTATTTAGCCTCAGGAAATTCTTACTTTGGGTGCCAAATTAAACTAATTTACACTTACTAACTAACTAAACATTTTCTTAGCATGGCTCAATGCTTACATTTTCACCATAATATTATACTTGACAGCCTTCTTACTATTTTATAAAACCGTGTAAGGAATGAAATCTATGGAGCTTTGCACCCTGATTCTTCACGGCCTCCTGCAGGTTCCTGATGCCAACGTTCTAAAAATACTGATGGTAACTGCCAGCAGATGTTATAAACCGTCCCCATAGATGGCATTTCCTGCTGAGCAGAATGTCATTATCATGAGGCACATCCTTAAACACGGTGATGCAGGTCTGATTTTCCCTGAGCATTCTTCTGTGTCTGTTATCTCTCATCCCTCAACCCAGCAAGATGCTGCATGGAGAAGTCTCTCAACAAAACACATGGACAAATTAAGCCAATTATAGATGCTAGAAAGAGACGTATTTTGTAAGCTTCTTTGAAAGGGTTCACCCCAAGTCTATTTTTGTTTCTCGACATTCTCTTTACTCTCACCCACATTTTAACGGCAGGCAGTCTTGTTTATTCACTGACTGGCGTCTGTCCAGACCACCTATTGAATCTGAGGCCTTTGGTGCTTGTGTAAGCATCAGGAAGTTCATTCAGGTATACCTGGAGGTGAGACTTTAACTGTGTGCTTGTCCCCAGCTGTTTCCCTGGAAAGCCAATGTCTTGATCAGGATTTTGGAAGACGAAGAGGACATTTTCGGATGAGGATTTACCTGGATGGCAATGAGCCATCCCGTGCTGGACCTGAAGCTTGGGATTTTTCATCATCTGTGGGAAGTTTAGCACAATTTCTGACACCTGTGTCCCCTAGACATCAGACACCACGTCCCTCACGCATTGCTCCACACCTCTGCCTGCTTTGTTAATCTGGGCCGGTGCCATTTCTATCATAACGGCAGTGGGGAGTGTCTCACCTCTATTGGTAATTTGAGTTTTTGTCCCATTTTCTAGGCAAGATTTCAAACTTTTAATTATCCACTTAGCAAAACCCAGATGTCCTATTTTAAAGACCTATTCCCATTAGGGAATTTTCATTTCCAAGCAACAGTTGGATGAAATCCTAGCATTTTACTACATTCCATTTCCAGTACTTTAGCTTTGCTTTTTTTTTTTTTCTTCCCCTGAGTAAATAGGACTATAAACTTTTAATTCTGAAAACCTATTTTCGGTAGAACCGGAAGTCTACCACAACCTACTCTACGGAAGCTTTCTGTTGAAGCTCTGACTGGCTCTTTCAAAATACTTCTTAGCATGCATGTGGTTCATAAACCTTCTTGGGGCACTAAGAGGATAAGTGACCTTCAATTTGCAAACACATTACAAAGTGTTTCATCTCTCACAGTTTAAGGAACACCCTGCTCAAGGTCTCACAACATTTACCTGACAGTGATTTTGATAAACGGATTCATCACTGGGTTGGAAAAAGGCCAGAGAGAAATGGCTCTTGGATCAATTTACTATGGGCATGTGTATTGGCAGAGAGTGTGGGTCTTGTCTGACCTTGTTTACGCAGGATGTTTCCCCAGCTGTGCGAGCTCAGAGCCTCCACTTCAATTGCTTATCTTCACTGACCAATCTGGAAGCTCTAATTACTCCTCGATGGTGGTCTGCATCAGGAAGCCATTTTCCAGTTTGGAGAGAAAATGCAGAGGAATTGGTATGCATTATATCGTGTAATATGAAATTAGCTTTAATAATCGAAGTCAAAGAAGAGATCATTAAAGTCACTAGTTCAAGATGACCTTTAGATGACCTAGAGGTGAGATGTCCTGCTTGAGAAGGACAGTTTTAGCGTGGGATATAAATGTTGACGCCTTCTCAGCTAGAGACAGTGTCATTGGCAATTTATACCCTTCCAAGAGCTATCACAGCCATGTGGGATCACAGTGGGTTTTCCTCCAAGTGGAAGTATGCTCAAACATGAACGGTCTTATGCTATTGAATCATAGACTTCTTAAGCCTGTGTGAGCAACATCCTGGCAAGCATACTTGTGTAGAAAGCTGGAGGTGAAATGCATAATGCTTTATGCTGTAAGATTTGGCCCCATGTCTGGGCTTCCATTCTGATATCACATTTCTCAAATCTCCTTCAGCCTCAGCCACTTTAACCTTCTGGTTGGTGACACACTCACACACTTTGTCCTTGGGGACTGTGGGCTGGCGGTTTCCCTGTGTAACACCACATTTCTTCCCATATCTCATGCCCTTCCCCCTTAATTTCCCCATCATTTGTTACTCTTTCACAAGGTATATAGACTTGTGTTCTTCTGGCTCATTTTTTACAGTTCCTTAACCTACATGTGTGCTGATGTCAGACTTGTCTTTTTTTGTGTGTGTCTAGAGCTCAATACACAGTAGATTATTCACAAATCTTTTGGGAATAAATTGCTAAAATGAAAATTTAAAATTCATAACCAAAGGCAGATGAGAGTTATTAGTGCACTGTGCACTCCTGACTCTTCTTACACACAATGTATTTAAAAGAGAAGGGATATTGGAAGATTTTGCTCATTTTTATAGTGGGGGAAGTAACATATTCAGTGCCAGAAAGGTAGGCATCTTTCGGAATGGAAGATTCTACCTGTGTGGATTGAATCTAAGAGGAACTTGTAGAAAACGGGAAGCTTTTTTTGCTGTGTTTTCATATGTCGAGGCTTTTCCGTGTGGATGCTTGAACCCAGAGTAGCCTCGGCTGGTGTGGCAGTCTGCGAGTCAACAGCCTTATGCTACAGCTTTTGTGAAAAATGAGCTTGAACACTGCAGGCAATGGCCGATTTTTCATTTATGTCATAGACAAAGCCATCTTGATTCCTCTGATCCCAGGCTTTGCCCGCCTGCTTCTGCACATGTGTCTGTACATGCTTGCCTTACTCAATGCTTTCGCTCTCATCTCGTGCATCGCTTGTGTGAAAGCAAGGCCAGAGATGCCATTCTGCCCGCTGATGATACACCACCCCATTGGGCTAGATTTTCAGGGAATTCATGGTTTGTCAAGCAAATGCACTTATTCGGAAACATGTTTGTTTTCACGGCATTTCATCTATTGTGTGTGCTTTCTGTTAAGTCTACTTCAAATGGTTGGCAACATGTGGAAGTTCAATATAATTTCAGATGTATGTTCTGTATATCTTTATTGTAAATATCTAAATATTTGTTCTAGAAGCACAACTTTTATTGACTGTTAAATATCGGGCCTATATTTCAAGCTATGTACATATGGCTTGACAATTATGCAGGAAGCACAAAGCATGTGAAGAATATGATTTTGTGTGCACGATGTGCCTGCTTCTGAATGTGGTGTGTGGACTGTTCCTTCTCCCCTGCTGCGAAGAGATGCACCCATCTGATTAGGTGCTGTGATGATGTTCTTACTGACAGACTCCCCAGCACTCAGGGGTGGACCATCTTTAGCTGGCATGTGCTTCCATCTCAATGCGTTCCTTTTCATTGTCCCATTTGTTTTAATGTTACCAGTGGTTTTGATTAATGATCCCAAACAAGTGAATCTGTGTAAAGAAGACAAAAAGAACTATAACGCAGAGGGTTGTTTTCAGGTCAGAGCAACTTACCATAGAAATGCATAATCTTGTTACAGATGCCACGTTAATTCCTTCCATATTGAGAGGGAAGAAGCGCCTAATTAAAATTCTAACACTTCCTCCCCCCTTTAATCTGCCTTCATACGAGCAAATATCTACAGTGCCTCACGAGCAAAATCTCTTCGTCTCCTGACATGGTGGATATTCATAAAAATAGCCCTCGTGCTTGCGAGGGAAGTGACGAGCAAGGTGCCCCCTGTCCCCTGGATCTTCCCTAGTCTCAGAACAGCAAGTGTCCCTGCACAGGCACACATCAGCAGTGCTGAAGCCTCAGACCTCTGTGCCTTCCATGTCTCCTGTTTTAAAGGGATTTTACTTATAGACTGTTTCCTTAACACAGACAGTGCACTTAATACGTGACAAGAACATTCTAGGTATTTTACAAATATTGCCTCTTTTCTGTTCCTCCCCTTTCTTTCTCAGTTAGGGCTTCTGTTGCTGTGAAGAGACATGACCACTGCAACTCTTCTAAAAGAAAGCATCTTACTGGGGCATGACTTAGTTGGGGTGTCTGTTGCTATGAAGAAACACCATGTCCATGGCAGCTCTTATAAAGGAACACATTTAACTGCAGCTGGCTTACACGTTCAGAGATTTAGGTGATCAATAGCATCATGGCGAGAAGCATGGCAGCACACAGGCAGACGTGGTGCTGCAGAAAGAACTGAGAGCTCTATCTCTTGATCCGCAAACAGGAAATGAAGTGTTCCACTGGGCATGGCCTGACGTATATGAGACCCCTAAGCATGCCTCCGTAGTGACACACTTCTAGACAACAAGACCACACCTATCCCAACAAGGCCATACCTTCTATTTGTACCAATCCTTATTGGCCAAGCATTCAAACAGGTGAGTCTATGGGAGCCCATACATATTCAAACTATCACAGGGTCTAGTTACCATTTCAGAGGGCTAGTCTATTACCATTATGGGAAGGAAATTCCTCCAACAAGGCCACACCTACTCCAACAAGGCCACACCTACTCCAACAAGGCCACACCTACTCCAACAAGGCCACACCTACTCCAACAAGGCATGCCCTATTGTTCTAATCCTTCTCAAACAGTGCTACTCCCTGATAACTTAGCATTGAATTATATAAAACTAAGGATACCATTCTTATTCAAATCATACCCTCGAAATAATTTTGTTCCTGTTCTCTGTTTAAAATCCACTCAACTATTACAATTTTCTGATGATGGCCCTTTTCCTATACATTACACAAATTCAAATAGTGACTAGATTTGTCATCAGGAACGATGAAGGGTCTACCTGGGAAGCTGGGGAAATCCCTGCTGGTGCTGCTAGGTCAGAGCCACTGGCACGTGCTGGCCTGTCCATGGTGCTCATGGGGCCACATGCTTCCTGACCGTTTCACTCTTCCTAGGGAGAGCTGAAGCAGAGTCCTCATACCCAGGAGACAAGAATACGGTGTTTTGTAGTCAGACATGAGAACAGAAGGTGTCTGTGACCTCTGAAATAAAGTATTCAGTGTGTGCTAGTCCTTCAACCAATGAGTTAAGGTTGCCGGGTTTCTACACAGAAATTGTGATTGAGTTGTGGTTACAGGAAAACATTATTAAGTCTAAAACAGCAGAAAAATGATATTCATGCCAAATCTGTTATTAGGGTGGGAATAGTAGACAGCAACAGTAGACTCTGTATAAATGAGGTTTGATGAGGGGGTCTTTGCCCCTTCAGACCAGTGCTTCATGCAATACTGAGTACACAGTAGGTGCTCACAATATATTTGTTGAACAAATGGATCAGTCATCAAATTGGTTTCTGCAGGTTCAGAATTGTTAGCATCAGAGAGCCAAGCTGCAATAGAATGCGTGTCCTACATGCACTTTAATATTTTCCCTGGTGTCTAGGAGTTAGGGGAGGGATCACAGGGCGTAAAGAGTGCCGGCACTCAGGGGAGGAAGGGATGGTTTATTGTGCTTCCGCAAAGGTCACTGCTGGGGAGTATTCATTGTAAGGGAGTCCGAAGAACATTTGGGCTGAATGTCAAGGGAAGTTTTTGAAGAGAAAAGTGTGTTAAACTACAGAACAGAACCAGAGGCAGAGGCCCTAGGGACTGCATGGAAGTCTCGATGGGCAAACAATTTACAAGGAAACAGGACAAAGTCCTGAAGAAGTCGAAATGAACTCGCGTGTCTTGCGGGCTGGTGCACTAGGAGAGCTGAGGGATTTTTATTGTGCTCTCTATGATGCACAATTGCACTGGGATTGTCCTCAGATGCAAAGTCTGCACGTGTGTGGCTTGAGAGACGGTATCTTTGCAATTTGGAGGCTATTACAATGACACAGCATGCTGAAAGGGTTAGTGTATTGGGGAAATTAGGCTACAGCGAGGCAAGGTTCTGTGAGGGCAACCAGGAGGCAGATGACTCATACTGACATGCTTTGAAATGGTGCACTTATCAACTATTCATATGATTAAATATAAATGTCTACAACAAAGGACCGCAATGCAACTCTAATTAGAAAAGTGAATTAGTAAATTCCTTTCAGGTCTATGATTCTCAGAAAATTAAATTTGTGGCCATTGATGCTACATAGCTTAAAAGTACTCACAATCTCCACTGTCCCCTGGAGCTAAAAATCCTCGAAAATCAGCTTACATAATGAAGCCTTTGTTACAGCTCAGACTCGTTTATATTATATAGAGTGCTTTGTACTGTGTGTTTTGTAAGTTAATTTTAAAAGCTGAACTATTCTCATCTAGGAACTGAAACAGTAGGTCACGGCATAGAACTGGTTTAGGAAATGAAAATACTTTCAACTAAGTCCCCAGGACAAATCTGGAGAATTTTTTTGGCATTTTTTTTTAAGGTTAACTCAACCCTGGAACAAGTCTGGTGCCTTCAACATCCCAAGGCCACCAAATTTATTCTTCACTAAGAGAAGTAGCTCTCTTCCCAGTGTCTCCTTATGAACTGGAGATTGACTTGTGATTCATTTTGGAGAACAATGGTATTTGTGGAAAAAAAAAAACAGTTGTCATTGATTTAATTGATTTGGAAATGTGGAGGGGAAAATTGGAGGTGGGAGAGGAGAAGACAGGTAGAGAAAGGAGGAAGGGAAGAATGGAGGGTAAAGGAGAGAAGAGAGAGAATTCTTGATTGTCATTTTGAAAACATAGTATTTTTTAAGTGGTTTTAAGAAGTTTGAGTTTGCTGGGGCACCATCTAAATGTATATGTGTATGTTCTTATGTTTTAGTATGAAAAAAGGAGGAAATGACTATTGTAAATTGCAGTTCAGATGGTCTGACTTGAAATACAGGTTACAAGGAAGAGCCAAACTAGGGCCCTTGTGTAATTCCAGGGTGGATCCTAGAGGAATCAGAGAAAATGATTCCAGGGGAGAAGTTAAAGCAAAGTCAAGAAGGGACTTGGATTCAGACTGCCTGCATACAGTTCCCAGGGGCATCTCAACATTAGGGCTCTTCCTCATTGCACCAGGCATTGCTAACTGTACCTCCCAGGGGCCTGACAAAACTAAAGGCCAAAGGAGAGCAGTGTCCCTGACCTCTTGGAGACTCTGCAGCACCATTGCAGAAGGCTCAGCAGAGGAAGGAGCTGTCTGCCCAGATTCCAGTTCTAACAACTGAGAAATGCTGACATGAAGGAAAACTGATTTAATGAGATAGTGGCTCATATCGTTAATCCCAGTAGCCCAGAGTTCAAGGCCAGCCTGGTCTACGTAGCAAGTTCCAGGCCAACAAAAGATACAAAGTAAGACTTTGTCTCAAAAACAAGACAAACAAACAAGAAATAAAGAAAAAAAAATCTGCCTTAACAGACATACAAATGGTACTTACAGGAAAAGAATTCTATCGCATAGAAAAAATTCGTGTTTTCCTCTGAATCAAAGCCAATTTACCTTGGATAATTTAAGGATTGGGATTATGAAAAAGAATGATAAACATGTTGACTTTGATGAGTTTTGACTTTGTTCTCATCTTTATCATATTCAGTTAATGAACAGATTCTACTGAGTGAAGAGTGGTGGGATAGACCCTCATTTCTTGCTTGATTTTGACCCCGTGGATGAGACTTTTTGAGGTTGTAACTATAGGTAAATTCTCTGTTTGTGTCCCTTCCACTCTTTCTATGGCTTCTGCTGAAGGGGTGACTTCCAATAAACTCCACTTATTCTTAAATTTATCAATAGGCTTTACCAGTAACTATAAATCACGAGAGTAGGGACTTCCAACCATCTCCGAGACTACTCATTCTTTTTCATTTGGGAGGATTAGGTGACCTGGTTTTCATCCTAAATTATATTTTAGAGGTTATTGTTTAAGTGTTCAAGGACTATCAAGTTCCCTGGAAATGTCATTTTTATGTGATAAGATGGGGATACGTAAAATCTAATAAATTTTGAATACATTGGTTTTATGAGAACCTGTTTAAAAATGTCTAGCACCCAAAATTCCTCAATAGTATAGAATAATGGTGCTCCATATGCGTTTTCTTGTTCCATGGATGCAAGGGAATGCATCTCATGAGAGAATTTTACTCACTTTTTTCCATAGAAAAAAATTAGGAGTGAGTTAAAGAGATACTTCCTGATCTAGCGAAATGAAATGTCCTTTGGAGAAGAGAGAGCAATATGTCTCTAGCTTAGGAAAAATATTTGAGTGTTTTGAGGGTGTAGAGATGGTTCCTCTAAACTTCATCTAAGAGTGTGAGATGGTAACCATCCTCCTAAGTTGGTTGGCCATCAGCTTCCTTGCAGGGTACCAGCAGGCATCTCGAGGTAAACCACAGATTCCTCTGTTCTTACACTTTGGCTGAAAGTAGTTTTACTGCTAAGAACATGAATAAGGAAACAGAAGCAAAGAAAAATCAAAGAAAACAGGGAATGCAGGCTAAAATATGGTTGGGAAGTCATCACCCTGCACAATGCTTCGGAAGCGTGTCACCCTGATTCCACTCACTCATAAAGTTTAAGGGTCATCTTTCCAACCTGGCTCTCTGGCTGGCAGGGCACTTCACTGGGGCATCACTGCCTGGCTCCTGGGAGGACAGTCATAGGTATCTCTAAAACTCAACAAAGCCATGAGAGTTCTCTAGAAAACTAAATAAAAGCAGCTCAGGGATGCTTAACAGTCGCAAACGGTTTTTCGTGCCACCCTGAAGTGTGGCTTCTGTGTGTCATGCCTTCACATCTCCTGGAGCTCTGCAAGGATGCCTTGGCTTGAGGAAGATGCTGACAGCCCCTCCCATTGGCTGTTGCTCCGGGCCTGTCTTCACTCAAAGCCCTGTTTGTACGCCACTGCCACCGCCCGCCTGCAATTAGCTCTCATCAGCTCTATGAGATTTCTCTCTCCAGGTTTTCTAGCAGTAATTATGGCTTCTGGTTTACAGCGGGGGAACCTACACTCTTTTTGGAGCTACTTCACGAAGTTGGCAGGCGACTGAGGTGATCGTGCGTCTCGTCTTGTTTCTTTCTGTCTTTCTTTCAAAACCAGGACAGGTCTTTGTTTTTGCTGAAGCTTGCCATTTCCCCTTGTTACTGATATGCAGCCTTCTTTGTGCTGACAGCCAAGAAAGTTCTGGACTGTTGCCCCGTTGGCCTCCAGAGACTGATGCAAAGTCTTCAAAGTGAAGTCCGTGGGTTTTCTCAAAATAGAGTTTACCAGAGACAAGACGTATTCATGCTTAGGAGTCAGTTCCTCCCCACTGCAAAGCTTTAGAGTGGCAGACAGGCCTTCGTGGCTCTGAGGGCTGCAAACATCCTTGGAGCCACTTGAAACAACAACAATAACAGGTTCACCAAGGACAATGATCAGTTAAGGACTCAATTTCACTGTTGTTATTTCCAGTTTCTCTTTTGATACCCACTGAAAATATTTCAGAATCTTTTCAGCTGGATGTCCTTGGTGGGGAACATGGAGTGGACTTTGTAAATGCTCAGCAGAGCCCAGTCAAGGACAATCTGCTTAGTAAAGATTCCCCCAGACCTCTGTGTGCGGTGGCTGTCATGGACGAGAATGTGATGGCATTGAGGGCTCTGGTTGTCTGGATTCTTTTAGCAACATCTATGTTCACTGCAAAGTAGTTGTGTGGGGCTTCTTGACCTCTGCACACACCAGCCCGGAACTATTTACCCGGGAACTGATCTACCTAATCTCTGAGAAAGAAGCAAACAGATCGCTGTTCCTCTCCTCCAGGCCATTGGAATACATTATCCATTTATTTGGTGTTTGGCTCAGGTTGAAATGAGTCATTTAGTTTGCCCTGCTCGCAGCAAGTTAACTTGCGAACAGCTGGCAGCCATGACTCATGGTGTTGTTAACAGCTGACCAGGATCAGCCACCACACTCCAGCCTTCCTGTAGGGCACTATGCAGCCTTGTGCCAGTGGTCATGGCAGGGGCTTCTAGCAAATCGGGGCCTTAGGTAACAAAATGGCCTTGAAAACTGTGCCGTTTTCATAAAACAGAGCCACTGCCTATTGTAATGACTGGAGGGGCTGTTGATGAAGCTGTTTGAAACTGATTATCGTTACAGATAGGGAGGCTCCATTTCACTCCTGGGCACCTCTGGGGTCCCTCAGAAAGCACAGCAGCCTTAATCCAAATAAAGGTCATTTGTTTTTTTGTAAGGAAGGTCAGAAGCACCGAAGCGTGGAGCGATGAAGACGGTGGCTCAAAGGAAGACAGAAACTCACTTAGAAAATGGAACTATGTGCTTTGAAGACCTATTACTTCAGGATCTCACTATCCAGTTCCCTTCCCTGTTTTCAAAAATCCCACAAATGACGTTCTAGAGTATAGACTTCACTATTTGTTACGCTTTTTGTTTTGTTTTGTTTTTTAACCATTTGTCTACCACCCATTTCTCTGCCTGGAATTCCCAGACCCCATTTTCTGTCTTCATCAACCCTCCTTGCATAAGATAGACACGTGAAGAAGGCAATGTTTCTTCATATTTCGTATATTAGTAGTGTTTGCTTGTTTCTGAGAAACAGAAAGAATGGCATTGCATAAAAACAGTCCAGAGAAAGTCCTTCCCTTGGGATGGTGTGGTGAATGTTATGGGGCACCACTGATGTCTAGACATGTACATAGTTATGTATCCGTGCATGGTGGGACCCACCAAAGTCCTCCTTGTCTCGCCATTCAGCCCTACATCCAGAAACCGTTCTTATTTGTCTCTGAAAAATCCCCAAGATAATGCACAGCACAGCTCCCGTTCTCAGCAGCAGCTTCCTCCTGATGACTGGACCGTGTCAGCTGTTCTCCGCCAGGGTTGGTCAGCCAATGAGGCGTCCTCATCCTGCCTGGTACGTGGCAACATCTGTAGACACTTTGTCACAGTTGGGGTGAGAGTGCTGTAGGTACCCAATAGGCAGATGCTGCAAAAGAGTTTCTGACAGTGCACAGGACAGTCTGTCTTTTCTACCTGTAATTAATTGTTCAGCCTCCAAAGCCAGCACCGCTGAACCTGAGACTGGTGTCCTTCAGAGCCGTCCAGTGATGTCTCTTTTTACTGTCTGTCTTCTCACTATGTCTGACCAATGTCCCTCAGCACTCCCCATGTACAGATATTGGATTCTGGACTGACCTTGTTCCTAACCCTAAGTGCCCTGCCTTGTCTCTGTGCCTAGCACAAGCACCATGACCCAAAGACAGCGGTGCTTGTGCCCAAGCCTCTGAATAACATCTACCCATCATGCATTGTTCAGTTTCACCTAGTTGAGAGTGAAAGAGTTTTGGTTCTCATTTATCTAAATAGAATGGGCCAAACTGAGTATAGACACCATTTCAAAAGCTTTATTTACCAACATTTTCCTTCTCTTGCTCCTGCCCCAATCTGAGACCTTTGGTTCCTCCTCAGCTGCTCTTGGCAACAGTGGGAGTTAGGGGATTCTGGGAAAGAAGTCACAGGGAGCTGGAGAGTTGTCTGCTACCCAGCTCTGGCTTGTCCGGGCAAAAATGCCCAGGTATTTGTTTAACTTTTGCTTCTGTAAATAATAATCCAGGCTTTCTATGTTTATAAGATATATAGAAAAGGCTAATAATCTTTGTTGACTCAAGTTCCCCTCTGCATCTTTCTATAATCTTACGTTATTTAGTTGATGTAAGTCCCTTGTGGTCCTAAGTCTTGGTACTCGTGACAGTTTTGTGACCTATGCTGCTATTATGATTGACTTTAAAAATTTTATCTTTAAACGTTTTGATGATTGTAACGATCTATTTCTAACCAGACATGTGAATAGCTGTGTACTTTGTATGTGATCATTTTAAATTATTTTTTGATGACTCCACTTCTCCAGTCAGTTCTTGTTTTTTTGACTGACCTCTTGTTGATACTATATAATGTCACTGTCACGTATCATCTAATGATGGAGGACGTGTTCTGGGCCATGTAGTGTTAAATGATATTTTTTAATGTGAATTCTGTAGTGTGAATTTATATAAACTAACGTGGCTAAGATGCCACTAACTGATATACTCTTACTGAACTTCATTAGTTACTTAGTTCCTTGTTTATCCAAATGTCATTATACAGCTCAAGACCAGAATCTGTGTTCTTTTTTCTATTGCTGCACTATGTAGTAAGTCATCGTGTGAGACTGAGTTACATTATTTTACTTACTATTGTCTGTGCACACACACACACACACACACACACTCATGCCTACACAGCTGGAGGCCAGAGATCACCAGTGTTGCCTGTCCAACTCTGTTGTTTCCACATTGCTATTTTGATGCAGTGTCTCCATTGAACCTGGCATTCCCCAGTGGGATGGGATGAGTGGCCAGAGAGGTGCTGAGATCCTGTGTGTGTTTCTAGTGCTGGATCCACATCTGATGTTCTCATGCCTGGGTTTTGTTTTGTTTTCCTTTGTATATAAGTACTGTGGAACAGAACTCAGGCTCTCCCATTTGACCTACGAGCCCTTACTGAGACCTTTCTCCAGCCCCCAAATAGAATCTTAAAGTGTTTTATCTGGGCAGATGTTTCAGCATGACTGGCTGGCTGGAGGCTTTTGTGAGAATTTGAACACAGTGCTTTCTTCAGGGTGAATGGGGTCTTCACTGGAGCAGTGTTCCCAGCAGAACACCAGCTAGTTCTAGCCCTTTCCACTTCTAGCCTGGAGGCACAGACAAGAAACACCTCACTCAGATGAGGGAAGTGGTCTATTCAGACGGAGATTTCATTTGTACTTCCTATGTTATCACTTTGGTAATAACTTACTGAGGACGTTCAATGTAACCATAAAGGTAATAGCTAGTTTTTTCCCTTATAGAGAACGCATCTAGTTCTACCATTCATTAGGAGATGGATATGTAGTTATTTACTGGGTGTTTGAATCAGAATTCATTTACATAAATAAACCGATGTATTTATTTTCCAGTAGTGACCAGTTACAAAATGGAAAATAGATCTCATTAATGATAATAGAATCCCTGTTAACTAGAAATACATTTAATTAAAATGTGCATACATACGGAGAATATAAAACTTTAGTGCCAAGAACTGAAACAGGCTTCCAGTACTGGGACAACATACTAATTTCAAGTTAAAAGGACTCGGAATTGCAAACATAATCAATTCTCCATAAATTAATATAGAAGTTCAATGCACCGCAAATTAACGTCAGCAGAGGACATTTGTGTAAACTGATAAGCTGATTCCGAAGTCCTGCTGCTGGAAAAAGTGCTCAAGCATAATCTATAGTTAAAACACTTCAGAAGGAGGTACTAGCCCTGTGAAGAGCGAGTGTGGACCAATGAGAGCCGTTTTAAAATGTTCCACTCCGCAGAAACGCAAGCAGGCCAGCACTGCTAAGAAAGGACCTTATGTGTAGCTGTGTGAGGGTGCTTTAGAAAAGTCTTCCAAATACAAACACAAACACACAAACCTTATAGACATATATATATATAGACATATATATATATATATATATATTCTTGTCTGTATTAATGTTTGCTCTCTAAATCTCTGAGAAAATACATACAGTGATGGGCTAATCATTTATGGACTCTAAGAGAAAGCTGACACAGCTGCCTCATTTCAGGTGCATACAAAATGTCAAATAGGTTTCAAGCGGAAATGCAGCGAAGTAAGTTAGGAAAGGAGAGTCATATGGGCGTCTCACTCAGAACATGTTGTTCTTTCCCCAAGAACAATGGAGAAGTGAGAAGTAAGTATGCAGAGACTGACACTAGGAATATGGCAAAAATATCAAAGTGCAAGTTAAGTCATACTTAGTAAATACTCAGAATGGAAAATGCCAGTAGCATGCATGCACATGTGTGTGGGCACATGCACATGTATGAAACTCTCCTACTAAGCAAATTCCAGTTACATCATAAAGGACGTTTTATGAACAATTTACAGAGCGATCATAACGAAGGATTGATGCACAGACAGGTCACGTGACTTGCTCACAGTCTTGGCTACTTTATTTGAGACCAACTAGTCTTTGCCTGTGTGTGTGTTTACATGTGTGTTGTGTACACACAAGTATGTAAGTACACGTTCCAGAACGTATATACATACACAAAGTCCAGAGGCAGAGAAGGTGTCTTCCTGTATCACGCCCTGCCTTATCTCCTTAAGAAAGCTTCTCTCACTGAAGCAGAAGTGTGCTATTTTGACTAAGTTGGCTGGCTGACCAGTGAGCTCCTGAGGTTCATGTATCTTGACCACTTCATGCTGCTGTTGCAGGCATATACCAGACCTGGTTTTATTTTATTTTTTTCCACCTAAGTGCTTAGGGTATTCATTCAATGCCTCTGCAACAAGTACTCTTACCCACTGAGCCATCTCTCCAGGTCCTTCCTTCTAGGTGGTTTCTGAAAACCCGTAGTTTTATGATACAAAGGCTGAAGGTAATTAGTGCTGGTGAGGTTGGGAAGAAATGACATTTTCAAATAATGTATGTAGGAGAAGAAATTGACACAAGCTTTTTGAAAGGTAAGTTAAAAATAGTTGGAGACATTCAACACTTAAAGTGCGTCTACTCTTTGAATCAGCAATTTACCTTACTCCCACCCCTGTGCAAAGACATTCTATTTCACGTTATTATTTGTGACGCAGTTAGTATACAATGGGAAGATCGTCTTTCTCTGTAATGGTATTATTTGTATAAAGGAATCATCTCACATCACACAAGTACTTGTAGCCTGTATTAATACACACATATGTATAAATTTACATCAAATAATTCTATGCACTAAAGTGCCAGGGTTCACTTTGGGGGAAGTGGTGAGTTGGGGAGGTAAATGTGTCAGAAATGAGGCCATCTTCTTTGGACTTATAGATTTTAACTAATTTATTTATTTATTTAATTTTCAAAAAAGGGTTTCTTTCTGTAGCCCTGGCTGTCCTACAACTTGTTCTGTAGACCAGACTGTACTTAAATTCAGAGATTTACTTGCTTTTGCCTCCTGAGTGCTGGGATTAAAAGGCTGTGCCACCACTGCCTGGCTTTTTTTTTTTTTTTTAATACTGAGCTTGTGGCAAATAAAATTAATTTCAAAGAACTTCTTTTCTACTTACAGTTTTCTCCTTTTTATCTTATCAACATAAAGTAAGTTTTCAAAATAGTGCGTTTTCCTGTGACATTGTCATACACACAATGAAATCATGTCATTTTCAAGAAAATTGTGGCAATTGGAGATCGTGGTGTTACATAAAATACGCAAGGTTCGGGAAGACAAATACGGCAAACTCACTCATGTGCAGAATTGATAGCAACAGAATGAGATATAAAACTAGTCAAAAGTTTTAAAAGATTCTTTTCTTGATGAGGAATGTAATCTGTTACTTTTCTATTTTCATGAAAAATTATTCTCTTACTTGACTTAAGAAGTTATAGTAATAGATTTTTCCATTTTAGAGGAAAGATTTTCCTTGTATTTATAACATATTTTTTTAGAGTTCTATGTTGTTTTAATATATGCTTAAATGTTGTGGTCAATATTTATTCAGAATTCAAGATTTATATTCCTGCACACATGAATCTATATATTTTTAATTTTTAATATTTTTGTTAAATTATTATTCTGGCTTTATTAGGTGAACTTGGAGCTGAGTACAGTGGCACAAGCTTTTAATCCCAGGTGCTCAGGAGACCAAGGGGGATCACAGATCTGAGTCTTGCTTGGGTTATATAGCAAGTTCTAGTCCAGCCTGGGCAACCTAGTGAGATACTACAGCAAAATAAAAAAAAATCTGTTTTAGAGACCTGGGTATATAATTCAGTGTGACTACCTAACATACAAAACGTCTTGGATTATGTCCCCATTACGATAAATACATAAATAAAACAACTTGGTAAGATTCCAAAATCCACATGGTTATTAAATTAACTTTTACCTGCAAAGTTGGAAAGACTTATTAGTTGAATCAACTTTTTAAAGGAGTATTCATATTATATGTTTTGGTATACAGTGCTTCTCCATTTTCTGAATTATTGGTTCTTTTTTTAAGGAAATTAAATTTAATTCAAGCTTACTACTTCTGTCATGTGTTACATATAGCGTAGATCTCCATTATCCATGGATATCCATTAGTTATCTCATATTTATTTATTTATTTATGTTCTTTTATTCATTAGAATTTAATAGATATTTGCTCATCTTTCTATTTTTTTCCCTGAAGAACCAACTCTTATTTGTTTAAGAATTAAAATTTGCTTTAATTTATTTTTGACATTACTCATTCCTTTCCTTCCTTGAAACTTTTAAAGGAAAAACCCCTGTGTTTTATTTTTTTTCCTTACATTTACTACATAGACAGAAAATTAATAATTTTATTCTGTCCATGCAAACCTGATCACCTACAAAGTTAACACTGTGCGATTAGCTACTGACCCCTTGTCACGTAGAGTGGCAAATTTAGTGAGCATGCAAATATAGTGATTACTTTAGACCAAAACACATAGAAGTTCACAAATAAACAGCTCACTTTGTTGTTCGTTCAGAATTATGGGAGCGTTAAATGGAACTAATTGCAGAGTTGGTAGATGGAGGAGCTACTCAAGGAGAAAGAAGCATCTTAAAATACAGCTGGGCAGGTAGGGAAACCTATTCAGAAATCTAGTCCAGGACAGACAGGAGGAGGCAGGCTATGCCTTTCTGTGAGGCTGGAGAGAAAGGTGCTCTGAGCTCCTACACACACTTCCTCAAGGTGGAAGTTCTCCTGGGCAGTAGTACAGAACGATCTTGCTACTGTTTCCAGTTTGTCTAGAGAGATTTGGAGTGCAATTTGGGAAACGCTGTCCTCTGGAAAGGGCATGAATTCTGGCTGAGGGACATGCATACCAGGTTCCAAAGAAGTCATAGGATTCCTACAGGGCTATAGTAAGGCTGTCAGCCTGGAGTGGGTGAGGGCAGGTTTACTGCTGACTCCATGACTCCAGGATGCAGCCTGAGTCTTCCCACCTTCATCTGTCAATGGGAATGCCACTATGTGTCTTTCAGAGTTCCCGTGACAATTAAGTGTAAACTGTGTGTAAGACATTTCTAGAACTTTCTATAAAATCTTTAAGACACGGTTGAACATGCGGTGAATCTAATTTTAGGAGAATGATGATGTGACTATCATTTCATAAAAGAGATCCTGTGTCTTCTGTGATTTCCAACTGAAGGCATCCCTGACATTCTTCGGTTACATCCTTGGCACACGTCTGTCACTCAGCAATGTAATTGCTTTTACCACACAGGTAATTCAGTTCCACAAACATTTCCCAAGCCCCTGTTCTGCTGAAGATGACGCTAGATGACAGGGCTGCTTGGTAGAAATGAGGCCAGTCCCTTCATGGGTGTAGGCTCCACCCAGGCATTCACAAGTTCAGGACCCGCACAGCTCTGATTAGCAAACATGAGCACTGCCTACAGATTACGGCGCAAAAGGTAGCTTTCCTCGAGTACCATGGGAGGTGACTGAAGTCATCCATTTAACTTGTCTTGCTTTTATGTGACTCTGCTGTGAGAACAGGAAGAAGCCAAAGAGCCCTTGACCCTTGGATAGTCCAAAGTGGAAATAGTTGTACTTTATTCCAAATGAAGGTGTTTGGCAAATGGTTTTAAAATAGAAATTATATATAAAGTCAGCAGGTCATGGAAAGCCTTCAGAGGAATTTGTTGGAGCTGCTCTTCAGGGGTAAAGATCAAAGGACAGCCACCCTCAGGAGAAAGGGCGCAGTGATTTCACTCTCCAGCCTACAGGGCCATCAATAAACGGGGATAGTGTGTGCACAGACTGGATGTGGCTTCAGCGTTTGAGAAGTAAAGAAATATCTAATTCTTCCCTGAAAAGCCGGTGCTAGGTGAATACGACAAGCTTGGGGTTGAAGTTTGGGCACACAATTTCTGTCCAGAATTTGTCAGCACACCATGGTTATTTACTCCTTTCTAGTCTAGTGTTTTATGTAAAGCAAATATAAGTTCATCTATGTGAAAGAAAATTTATCATCACCATTTTCTTTTCTCTGCCCCAAGAGAAAGGGTTTAACTGTGATCTCTATAAATTCATCTCATGTCCCTACAACATAGCTTGTAGCTTTCATGTAAACCAATTTTGTGAAGACAGTTTGGACCAGAATGTATTTATTGTCTTTCATGGATGAAAAAGAATAAAATATTAGTCACAAAAGTCATAAGCTCTCACAGTCTTTCTGACTGAGGTCCATGAGAGGAAAAGCTGTGCCATACACAAGGACGCAGCACCTTGATGTACCTTTTTTGGAAAATTTTTGGACATGTAACTATTTGGATAGAATGGTCATAAATAGAGTTGAAAAGTGGGTATCCGAAAACTTAGAAAGTCTATGCATTCTTTTGTATGCAAATACTGTGTGCACCAATACTAGGCAAAGTTGTCTGAAAATCTACTTTTTGGGAGGTCAATCGGTATTAAATATCTGTGATGATTGATATTGATCAATAACTTTACAGGCTATATAATCACTTAAGAGAAACATACCTGGCCATGTCTGTGAGGGCTTCTAGATGAACTTAATTCAGATAGGAAACACACCCTAGACATGAGGAGCATCATTTTATGGGCTTAGGTCCAGAACTGAATAAAATGGAGATATTGAGCTGAACGCCAGCATGCATTTCTTTCTGTTTCTTGACCATAAATGCCACGTGACCAGCCGCCTCACTCTCCTGCTGCCATGTTTCCCCCCATCTTCAAAACTGTGAGACACAATGAACCTTTCCTTCCTAAGTTGCTTTTGTTGGGTATTTTGTTATGTCGGTGGGGAATTAACTTCCTATCTACTAGGTGTCATCAGCCAGAAGACTAACTACAGAATAAGTCATGGACTTTCAAGAAATAAATTTGATATCCCCATTTTGAAATCTGTTAATACAGATTTATCACTATAAAATCTTTCTAAATTGTCTTCCCAGGACAAAGGCAGAATATCATAGACATAATTCTCAAATACTAGGCTTTGATAGCTTTCTTTGTCTTAATATTTGGATTGCTAAGTTTTATCCTAGATAAAGTCACAGAGTAGAGGCACACTGGGTCTGCAGGCACTGTTTCACACGACCAATAGGAAACACTGCTGTTCTCAGAGTGAATGAATAGAAATACCCGACTCCATCCTGTTTATAGCTGTGTGATCCAAGGAATGGATCTTAAAAGATTGGTGTCAGCTCAGCGCAAAAATCCAAGTAGAAAACTACATCATGGTGAAGAGACAATTGTTTCCCTTCTTGTGAAAGCTCTGGCCAGGCTTGGAAACTTTAACCTAGATATGAGAAGATTAATTAAAAACAAGGGGCGCACTTAAACATTTGGAGGATGACATTTAGGGGAATAATTACATATGGGCCGTGATAGGCACCGTCTGATTTAGTATTCAGACAGAACCAGGTTGCAGACTTTTTGGTTCAGCAGAAGGAGGCTGCTTCCCTGCAGTCAGGAGCACGTGAAGACTGCATTTCCTTAAGCATCGGTAATGTTTGGTTTCAGAGTGAAGGAGTACATACGAACACTGAGGGGAAGTGAAGCAGACTTAGTAGAAAATTCGCAGAATGCAATGACACAAGAAATAAAGAGATTTTGTGAACTCTATTCCCAATTAATTATATTAAATATATTGGAATAACCTATGAAAACAAGTTCCTATGTCTGAACTCACGTGATTTGTATAGTGTTGTGTATATGTCGGACTATTTCAATAGAGATATTTGAAGGTCTTTAGAACTAGTGTGTGTTTTTGTAATTAACTTAAACAATGGCAATCCGGTGGGTGTGGTGCATATCTCTCTGTCACCCAGGAACATCCTGAGGGACATGAAGGAGTTGAACTCCAGAGTTGGAGTCCAGGCATGATAACATAGTGAGACACAGTCTTAAAATAAAGTAAAACGAGAGAGTATAGAATCTGCAACTGAATTTAAAATAGAAATGCATTACAAATAAATGTCTTCTAATTTAATAAGTTTTTTTTTTTCAGTGACAGGGCAGGAAAAACTGTAACCAAATGCAGACTATACAGCTGTAATGTTAGCACACAGAGATACAATTCTATTGTTTTTACCTAAAAATCTCTGCTGCTGTTATAATAGTGTTCGTAATTCATCCCTGGCATAGCATTGGAAATGATGGTTGTCCTTCTTAAAGCGTGTTCCTCCAGGTCAGATATGTTTATGTCTCACGATGGTCCTGTGGAGTCATGGGTATCACCAAGGCAACAATTGCTGTTGCACATGACAAGACAGAGCCTGTGAGAACAGAAACAGCTTCTGTTCGTGAAATACTACTTTCCCCTGTTTCCATTTTAGTTAACTACAGATCCAGTACATACAGTTCAAGTCTCTTAGCGTGTGAAGTCTTGGTGAGGTGTCAGGTGTGCACTTTTTAACTGCCTTGCAATCATAGAATTCCGACATCATAGTCCTAGCTGACTGAACAAGAGTGCTTACCAAGGGTAAGCTAGCCTAGCCTAGTCAGTCATTTGTGCATATTAGAAACTTTTGCCCTAAGCTGGGTGGCCTCTGGGCAAAAGAGTAGGGGACTCCGCCGGGCGGTGGTGGCGCACACCTTTAATCCCAGCACTTGGGAGGCAGAGGCAGGCGGATCTCTGTGAGTTCGAGACCAGCCTGGTCTACAAGAGCTAGTTCCAGGACAGGCTCCAAAACCACAGAGAAACCCTGTCTCGAAAAAAACCAAAAAAGAAAAAAAAAAAAAAAGAGTGGGGGACTCCCGTAAGCACATGGAATATGAGCTACACAGAGAA
The DNA here is from genome assembly GCF_950005125.1 of Chionomys nivalis. Taxonomy (NCBI): domain Eukaryota; kingdom Metazoa; phylum Chordata; class Mammalia; order Rodentia; family Cricetidae; genus Chionomys; species Chionomys nivalis. The sequence goes on from NC_080101.1 coordinate 35,940,304, forward strand.
TGGCTCTGAAAACAAGGGGGCAACATGCTGAAGTCCCAGACACTATCGTCACCCAGAGCCTTAGAGAGGAAAAAGTCACTTTTGACGGGGCTGTGATAGCTGCTCTCTCATTCCCCATACCCTCAAGTAATTAATATTGAAAGGCACTACCCAGTAGTTAAATGTATCAGTTTCCTATTCTTATTGTGCCAAATTATCACCATCTTAGTGGTTTCAATCATACATGCTTATCTTAACTTTGGAGGTCAGAGTCTGAAATGGGGCATCTTGAGTAATAGTCAAGCTGTCAAGGGCCTGGGCTCCCTGGTGGATGCACTGGCAGGTCCCTTTCCTTACCTTTGTAATGTTCTAGAGGCTATCTTAACTTCCTCACAGCCTCATACCATCTTCAAAACTATCAATGACCAGAAAAGTCTTTTGTGCAATGTCATTTCTCCAGTTTGGTTTCTTCTGCCTCCTCTATTCGAAGATACTTGTGACTACAGTGGTCAGTCCAGAAATCTACAATGCTCTTTTTATTCCAACATAGACAAAGAACAACTTTAATTACACCCATAACTCTGCTTTTTTTCATATCAGATATAACATATTTTCATGCCCCAGGGATTAGACAACTTTGGGGGATCAGTAATGGTCATTAACACTTATTTTTGTAAGATTTACAACTGAAAATATCAAAGTCAAATAATTGTCTGTTGGGGCCATTTACCAGCAGAACGCAGCAACAATGCTGAGAGGACTGATTGCCAGTTTTGTTTTTGAGACAGGGTGTCCGGTAACCCCTACTGACCTCACACCTGCCGTGTATTTAGAATGACTTGAGCCCCTTGGGCCTGTACTGGGGTTGAGGAAACACATGAGACTGAACTGTTTAAAGTTGCTCAAAATGCTCCTAACAAATCAAATGCCGGAAACCACTTATCAGTTACCGACAGATCCAGCTCTAAGGAAACTCAAAGATAATTATGTTCTCTATTTTCTCTGTAATTGAAATAACATCACTTTAATCACTGGTATACTGTCCCCACCGTGTCATCTTGTCAGGACTACGACAGCAAAGGCGGGGAAGAGGTTGGTATTACACTGTTTAGATTTTGACATTCTGGGCATTATTGACTCCCAACGAGAGTTTTCCCGAACGTACTAGACTGTTAGGCAGAATGCGAGAGAGCATCCACTCCTCTGCTACCCACAATGTATCTGCAATGAGAACATATCCTGTGCGTAGAAGAAAATACACTCTCTGAGTAACGCTATTCTCCTGCTAACTAACTCCTGCTTCGCTCTATCCCATTTGCTAGCATCCATGAGATTTTAGTATCATAAAGGATCAATGAAAAGTGATGGGGTAGCTTGTAAAGGAGACAACACTCATGGCCCACTGAAGAGAAAAGACAAGGTTGCAAGTTCACGCCAGGAGTGATTCTTCACAAGATGCAGCCAAGAGAAAGAATCTAGCTTTCGAGGGGATGCTGCTTTCATAGTAGAGATGCTGGATGGGCTCACAGACAACTGGGATGTTAGCGAGACTAGCCCCTAATTAAATTTTGTCAGTTCATCTGTGTTGGTCCAGGTTTATAAAGTTTCAATAATAATTGAATTTTCCCAGTATTCCAGTACAGAAAATGTTAAGAATACCACAACAATGTTTACTTTTATATGTTTATTGTGTTAATTCTATCAATTATAATACAGTCACTCTTTTTATTTTGGGGACTATAATTTATTACATCTCTCCTTTCCTCCTATATACCTCTCCTTGCTCTCTGTCAAACTCATGACCTCTTTTTTTCACTAATTATTATTGCATTCCTTATTATAACCTGTCCAGTCCATATAATTCTACCTGCATGTATGTTTTCAGGACTGCCTGGCCTGTGGACAACCAATTAATGTGCTTTTCCCTGGGAAAATCCTACCTCTCCCATTTCCAGCAGTCCACAGTATCTTACATTCTTTGTGTAAGGTTGGGATCTCATGGATGTTTCTTCATCCAGTTTGGCCTGTTCATTGGTGTAATTCTTGTTCAGATCACGTTTGGGCAATCATACGAGGGGGGCTTTATGGGTGTAGCTTCTGGTATTGCTAGGAGACTCCCTGATCTCAGGACTCTTAGAATCTTTTCAACCTCCTCTTCCACAATGTTCCCTGAGCTTTAGATTCAGGAGCATTTTGTAGATGTATACATTGGGGGTGAGCTCCACAACTCTTTTGATTGGTTGAGATTTTCTGTAGGGGTTTCCATCTATTGCAGGAACTTTCCTAGATGAGGGGTGATGTCTACACTTACCTATATAAGACAAATATTCATAGATATTCACTGGTTTAGTTAGTGGGTGTAGATTCTCCTCTAGTAACTAGGATTTCATTAGCAATGAGTAGTTAGCTAGATTTTCAGTACGAGGCATGGTCTTTGTCTTATTGAACAGGTCTTAAGTTTTTGGAAGGTTATATATAAAGTGGGAGAGTACTGTCATTCTGAGGATATAGGTGGATGCACTCCTGGCCAAGCCTAGAATGTGTTTGCAGCGAAGGCAGCGAATAGGAAGCTCTGCTGGTGCGCTGGTTGTGAGAGCAGGCTATACCTGGTGGATTGAGGAAAAGGTGTGGATGAGGTCAGGGCACTCCCTGGACTAGACCTTTGAGGCAGGCCTGAGAAGTCTAAGTATGAAGTGTGGTGATGGGAACAGTGGAGAGGGGCATGTGGATGAATTTATATTCACTCTTTGGGGAATATTGCTGCTGGTATTTTACAAACTCAGAGTTTAGTTTCAACTCTAGTGACCAACTATGCCAATTTCTCAGGAACTTTCCAGTGTTAGATTTGAAGGTATTATAATGCAGGGAATCTTAGGGTCTCAAGAAAACTAAAAGAGTGTGCCATTCCGAGATACACTCTTGGACCTTGGCATCGGTAGGACCATAAATAGAGGGATGGTAAGCTATATGGAATTCCAGATCTAGTATTTGTCCTTCTAGAGCAATGGTTCACAGCCTTCCTGAGACTGTGATCCTTTAGCACAGTTCCTTACGTGGTGACCCCAACCATAAACTTGGTTTTGCTGCTACTTCATAACTGTAATTTTCTACCATTATGAATCAATGTGTAAACATCTGTGTTTTCTGATGGTCTTAGGTGACCCCCATGAAAGGGTCATTTGAGCCCCACAGAGGGATCATCACTCAGTGGTTGAGAACCACTATTCTAGAAGATCATTTCCATTTTAGTTACCTGTACTAAACTCTTGCCACATCATGGGCATAAAGACTGTTTCAGCATAAATGTTAATACCCAACATATTTCAAATTATTCTTACTCAGATATTCTTCTTCTAAAATTAAGAGGTTAAAATAAAGATACATGTATAAAGACATTCTTTACAAGTTGACAATTAATATCAAAAGTTGACAATCAATTCAAATGTCTAAATATATTTAAATTTAGTAGAAGAAACTATATTAATATAATACCATATTGCTATTTCAATTGTCTTTTTATAATAAAAAGATTTATTTATTTTTATCGTATATATGTGAATGTTTTGATTGCATGTATCTCTGTGAACCATGTGAGTGCATTGTCCAATGAGACCCAAAGGGGGTTTGAATGTCCAGGGACTATTGTTGCCAACAGTGTTAGCCACCAGCTAGGTGTTGGGTATTGAACCTGAGTCCTCAGGAGAACAGCTGGAGAACTTAAGTGCTGATCCATCTCTCCGGTTCCCATTCCATTTATCTTTCTGAAAATATCTATTTTTAAATCCAAATACATGTAAAAGTTTTCTAAATTAGTTATAAAATGATAATAAATTTAATATTGTCATTCTTCATAGCAAAAAGACAAGAAAGAAATATACCACATACCAAAAATAGGTCATTACTGGATTAGACTGAGTGATGCCCTCATTTGTTTTGTGTTATTATACAGTTTATAATTTATGATTGTAAACATGGTTGAGAAGAACATTGTCTTAATCTATTTTATGCAACCATGACAAAATAAAACAAATGGTAATTCATTAAGAAGTAAAGATTGATTTTGAATAGTTTCAGTGGTTGGAAAGCCCAAGGTGAGGGAGCCTGAATGTCATAAGGCCCTTCTTGCATCACCACAGAGAGACAGAGATCAAGTTCAGAAGAGGACGGTGAGTTCATCTTCTTGTTCAGAGCACAACCTGTGCACAGGGCAGTCTCTCTCATTAACTGATGGTCTCTTAGAGGTCTCACCTTCCGACACTGCGAACAAAGCAAGCATAGCCCAATTAGTGCTCCACAGACTTAAAGAACATCTAGCAAGTTTCCTAGCTCAATTCTGAATTAGGTCTGAGTGAGGTTTGAAAACTCTGATTAAACGAAATAAAATAAAACACCAAATGGAATTCTAAAAGATCTTAATGTTTGTGACATGAGTACTTGGAGACACTCTTTCTGGGAGGCAGTTTGTCTATCTTTTGTCTAGTGACTTGGTTTGACATGCAGGCAGAGGAGGTGGTCCCATATCGGTAAGATGCCAAGGCACCATCAGCTACATAGCCAGCGTTATGTTAGCCTGTGAGTAAGGATTGAACTTTACACTGGATCTTCATTCTTTTATCTTGCAGATTACCAACAGAGGGATTGCATGGAAATCACTTTAGAACCACTCTGAAAGCCTGTACATACATATATACACATGTGTACATATGCCCACACAGGTTTCCATGTCCAAAGTTCTGCAATCAGAATCTTGGAGTAGGAGTTTCAAAGTGTGTTGAAAGTGTCTCTATAGTTGGTTCTGCTTCCAGTTGCTCTAACAACTACCACAGTGGAAAGTGACTAAGACTCTTCTTAAAATCCAGTGTCCTTGAAAGGTCTGTTACCACTTATAATCATGCTAGTGAAACTGAGTTTGTCAGATCTTTTGCTGGAGACAGATGCTAATGAAGATAAAGGGCAGAAACATGATGATCTTGGTGTATAAAGAATAACAGGAACTGGTTTTAAAAATGACAACAACAACAACAGCAAACAGCCATGGAACTGAATATCCAAGAGAATAATTGCCAACTGTGACATTTTGGATCATCACCAACAAGGTTAGTTCGGGGAATTCTGAAAGACAATTAGGTGATATTGGTGAATATCATTTAAGGTTAAGTTGGTCACGTTTTAACAGTGGCCGGACAGTTAGTGCTGGGCAAGCAGCCGTTTCATTAGCACTTCTTACAGGACCAGGAAGTGACTCTGTCAAGGATGCAGCTGGCCCTTCTGCACATCTGCCTTAGACTCTTACATTCACGACATCGCTGCTCATGCTTCTTAATTTTCTCCTGGAATTGAATGGCAGGTCTTCAGATCTGTGCCTGCAATATTTCCTCTTTCTAACATGGCAGGTCAGTTCAAATGGGAGCAAGGTGATTTCTGCCATGATATATATATATATATATATATATATATATATATATATATATATATATAATTGGAATGCATTTTAACTTCTTACCTGTTAGGTTCGAAAGCTGGCTCATTCTTTTGAAGAAGAGGTGAGGAAATAGGTAAGTTTTCTAATGCCGAGGTAGAGGTCGTGGGTGCCTTTCATCAGAGAATAATGGTTGCCTCAGAACTGGCCTGATACTCCCTTGAATACCTTAGGCTGTGGAAGCTCTATCTGCTGGAACTGGTGTGTTTGGAAACTTCATCTATTTTTTTTTTCATCTTCCGTTTACCAAAGACTGAAGGGGAGCATTTCTCTTAAAGAGGATTTATAAAACAAAGTCACTTAGATATAAAAAGGCAGAGGAGATGGCTAATTGTTCCGGGGAGCACGTTCACTCTTAAAAGGAATTGGAATAATGAGACGAGAGAAAGGTCAGCTGGAAAGATAGCACGCGATTAAGCAAAGAATTAATCAGTGCTAGCCAAACTCTCCCCTTCCACCTTCTCCGTGTAGGCTGCGCGGTGACTTGTGTTAATGAAGCTAGTTAACAAAGGCAAGATCATTTGGGGAAGTCAGATACTCATTAAGAGGGGTTATGTCTGAGGTATTTGAAGAGCCAACCCTCACCTGAATGCATTCTGGAAATGTATATATGTACTTGATCCTGCTGCCTTGGGCTTCTGGAGCTTGCCACACTCAGCTGCTCACGCTGGTGGCAGCCGTTCCCTGGTCTGTAGCGCAGAACACCTGGAGTCTCGCTGCCGCAGTGCTTCTCCGGAGGGCTCTCGTTTTGGAGGAGTCGGTGGATAGACCGCAAACACAGCGAACCGCCAGTGTAGTCTCCAGCTAAGTGCACGGTGAACGGAAGAGCAAGTCCATTGAACCTCTCTGAACAACTTCTTCCACGAGAGCCTCGTACACATAAAACACTCAGGAAGGCTGAACACTTCTAGATGACCTGGCAGAGTGCCACAGAAAGTGAGCGCAGCTGGAAAGGAACGGGCGGGCTGCCGCCTTCGCAGATGAGAAATTGTAGTCCTGAGACATTAATACAATGTTGCTGGTACCTGGCTTGCAGCCTGAAACAGGACGCACACTTTTCTAGATAGTTGTCTGTGTTACCCTTTGCTCATAGAAACTTCCTGAACTGGGTAAATTCATCATTGCCGTCATTACCACTAATAAATTGGAGCTCAGAGAGATTAACTAACTTCAAAACATGCTTCATTAGCATGTATTAATCACACATAATAATGGCTTTCGTTAGGACGTTTCCATACATGCACCTAAATATATTTCAATCCCACTCCCTCCTTCAGCCTTTGTTCCCCTTCCACTATTAGTGATAATCTCCTTCTGAATCTCTCTTCCCCTATAACAATTAACTACATATAAATCCTCAAGAAGAGTAAACCTATGTGCCATTCTGTCTCCTATGACAGGATGTGGATGTACCCACTCGCGGTCAGAGCTTGTAACGGGCGGCAGCTCTATTGTGGCCAGATGCCAACGTTCTGCCTAGTCCCTCTTCCCTCCACCACCTCACATAACTCTTATATTTTCCATCACTTCTTTCTTCTTTTGCTACATTCTTTATGCACTGGAGGGGTCACATCAGGTCCCAGTCATGTCCTGACATCCGACAGTCATTGATCCTCCGTACTTTGAAGAGTTATGCGTCTCTGGAGTTACTACTGACCTCCGTGGGGTGGGGGGAGAGACACTTATGTGCTGAAGCCAGCTCTAATGTATCTGGATAGAGGTAGTCATTTATAGGGCAATTGAAGATACACACCTTGGATGTTTAGTAAAAACAAAACAAAACAGAGGCTTCCTCACTAGTGTCTGGGAACCCCCCAGCCACAGGCTTCTGACTGAGGTTACAGTACTAGCTGTGAATTAAATTAGAAAGTAGTTGGTCCTCTAACAGACTTTCCCTTCTCACGCCAGTGGGCTCGTTTTGACTCGTAGCTGGTCAGTGTTGTAGCATACAAGGCTCCAGTGCTGGGTTAGACAGGCAATGGCTTTTCTCCCCCTGTGGTCTGCAGAACACTTTCTAGAAGGCACCACGAGGGCTATCCAGTTAGGGGAAGCTTCCAGACTGGATCCAACTTGATTTCTGTACATTCTGGGTGCAAGGTATATTTTGCTATGTAATTTTGGTGTGCAGTTCACCAGCAATGACAATTGCCTGTATACTTGCGGGGACTTAAGAGGCTTCCTTAGTCAACAACTCCGAGGGAGACAGCACATCCCACCACTGAGACTTTTATTTAATACCCTGTGCCTCCTGAAATCAGTTTTTATACCCAATCTGGTTACCTGCATTCAAACTTTTTTTTTTAGAATTTTCTTTTTTTCTTTTTTTATTGAAAAAAAAATTTCTGCCTCCTCCCAGCCTCCCATTTTTCTCCCCCTCCTCCCACTCCTCTCCCCTCCCCCCACTTCTCTCCCCCTCCCTCTCCAATCCAAAGCGCAGTCAGGGTTCCCTGCCTTGTGAAAAATCCAAGGTCCTCCCCACTCCATCCAGGTCTAGGAAGGTGAGCATCCAAACTGGCTAGGCTCCCATAAAGCCAGAACATGAAGTAGGATAAAATTTGAAAAGTTTTTTTTTGATTAACTTATTTTGTATCAAATTTCCCTAAGAATTTTTAACACATTATTAATTTTAGTTAACCATTTCCTCTCAACTCCTTTCCACCATTGCTCTGCTCCCTTCCTTGCTTAAATTCTTTTCATTTCCAATGTTCCATTTCTACTTTTGAAAGTAGAACTTTTCGTGCCTTCTACTGCCCTCCAGATTAGCAAGGTTTGAAAATCAGCCAAGAACTGATAATACTGGAAAGTTCCAGATAATTGAACCCAAGTAGTGTTCTTTTCTTTATTTGTAGCTCTTTCACAGGGTCAGCTGACAGGCAGAAGCCCCAAGAATATGAAGTTGCCTTTGTAAACACTGATCTCCGCTGCCTTGACCTACGAGATCTGCCCTAGCTCTAGAGCCTGTGAAGGAGCCAGACCTGGTCCAGACAAGCTGTAAAGTCATTCCATTCTGTGGAATCATGCTGATGATCTTGATTCATCAGACTGTAAACCCAGAGCCTCCCAGCCCCAGTGCTGTTGTGACCAGTATCTGCCTGAGGCAACCACCTGCTTTCTGCCCACAGACTTATTTCTCTTTTGGACTTTTAAATAAATGAAAGCATATACTATTCTGATCTTACTTAACATTTTTGAGTTTCATTTTCTGTTTGCTTTTGGTCTCATTATTCTGGCTGTCCTAGAACTCACAATGTAGACCATGCTGGCCTTGAATTCACAGAGATGTGCCTGCCTCTACTTCCCATGTGCTGGAATTAAATGTTTGTGTCACCACATCCGACCTGAGGTTCATTCTTAATCTAGCAAGTCTCAGCAGTTTGTTCCTTCTTGTTTCTAATTAATAATAATTCCTTTACTATGTGTGCTCACAGCGTGGGTGCTCAAACACTACACCCCAATGCATACAGCTTTCAGACAGCATCAGGCTGCTACTGCCACCTCCCCATGTCCCCCAGCATGACACTTGCCTGTAGCAACGCTAACTACTTGGAGGTTCAGCGTCTACTGCATCCGCCTCTCTCATGTATTTTTTTTTGATCCCATAGCAACCGTGTCCCTCTTCATCCGCTTACATATCCACTGTTTCTACTCCTGCTTGGGTTGTGTGACATCTTGGGTCTTGGAGTCACTTCCTGAAAGCTCACCTCAGAAGCTATGTGCTTTAAGAATTGTTCCACTACACAGAATCCAGCATTGTATTCTAATAATAGTTGTGTGTCCCAGAAGTCCACTTTCTCCTCTTCATGTCACATGATCTAATAAACAGTTTTCCCCAGCTGAGTCCCCTGGGCTTATTAGATGACAGGTCCTTGAAGAAAAACCTATGCTCTTCTGTCTTTAGTAACCAGTATAAGACGATCTGGAATGAAATGTATTGTGTTTGAAATATGAAATGTCTACTCATTGCTTGCCATGGGCATAAGCATTCTAAATGGTTCTGAGATAAATGGAGGAGGAATCTGTGCACCAGGAACAAGCAACAAGGGTAAGTGCAGGAAATTATTTCCAAGTGCCCTTGTTGTGTGTAATATTGGTAGAGTCGTCACAGCCTAGGGCACGCATTATTATAAGTACTTTAGAGAGTGTTTGTTTTCATGAGCCGGTTCCTGCTTAACTTGTAGAGTTTAAACCAAAGGGTCCTCATGTACTACATAATTCATTTTTATTTTCTCTATGATAAGTATTGCTGAGGTCCAGACTGAAATATTACTGAATCCCTCCACTCTCAATTGCCCTGGAAACTAATCTGGGTTCTCCTCGTTCCATTGCTACAGGCTCTATCCCAAAAGATGGAACGTGATAAGAGCAGGGACTCTACAACGTCAGCCTGCTGGCCTTTGAATCCCAGCTTTCCCTCTTAGATGTTATGCAGTCTTGTGCAAGTCCTTTGTGGGTGACCTGTTATACCTAACGAGCCCGTGGCTCGACTCTTGTCGGTTAGCGTCACAACTCTCTACTCTGCTTTAGGATACTGTTTCTGGGATCCGTCTCCTTTGCTGTCTATTCCTCTGAGAAGATGTTCCTAGATGGCACCAGATAGACTAGAGATATAAGAAAAGGCATACCTATTTATTCCCGCTCCATTTTCGAACTGCTCCACGCAATTAATTTTCTTCAAACAAAAAATGTCACTTCATCTGATTCCCCTCCCCCACCCCTCTTACAACATAGCAGACATGACCTCATTGAATCATACCAGAAAACACTACTGTGTCTCCCCGTTTAGAAGCCTTAGTTTAATTCTATAAGGTCCCTTCTTCAAGTTTCTAAATTTTCATAATTGCAAAATTTCCATCTTTTTCTGTAGCTTTTACAGGGATAGCTCATCTCTAGTTATTCCCTCCCCTGTTCCTTCTCTGTCTTTTCAGTTCTTCAGGACATTCTTTTTCTCCATTAAGGAGATGATGCGATTTCTGCCTTTGCCTAGATCTTGACTAATATGTTTTCTTTATAGAATTGAAGAAACAAACAATCGTTCACACGTTCACACTATCAGCTGTGTCTGGCTGCACAGGAAGGGTCCAATAAATGTCGGTTGTTGGTATTACTAATTAGTATTCCTCATAGAAGAATTGTCTTTCTCTTACAAATACGAATATTTGATATTATTTATTTTCTACCTAAGGAGCAAAAATGAGTAGTTCTCATGTTTTCAGTTATGCATCACAACATATCCCATGATAATGATAGTCCATGGGGACCTCTCATTATCTCAGAATCTCCTCGAGTTCCATGAGAATTCTAGATTTTATTTATTTTTTCATTGATACCAATGACTTGTTCTCCAAACCATTTGCTATAAAACGAATCAAATTTCTTCCTATTATTGACTCAACTTGTATGGAGAAGAGAACATAAGCTTGTGATTTCTCTTTGCATGTACATTATACAGCTGCAGGAAAACAGATGGTGGGGCCTTATCTTTCGGCTGATTGGTACACTCTGTAAGGCATCTCAGCCCTTAGTGATGGCTCACTGTAGTTGTATTTTAGCTCACGTGCAAGCTTGAAGTTGCTCTCCAGCCCTGAGTCCTTCTTTCTTAGAGGGAATGCATATTAAATACTTAAGAGCTAGAGGCACATATGAGACTGAGAAGGAGTAAAGATCACACTTAACCTGGGAAATTTCCCTTATTGATACTTTACTGAAAGTATAAAGTGCCAAAAAGCCACACAGGTGATTGCTTTAGTAATAGTAAATGTGCCGGCATGGTCTTTTGAAAAGTTAGACTTCATCATTTCATTCATCAAAATCATGGCATCAAAATTTCATGGCCAAAGTTTGGACATGCAGAACAGGCAGCCTGCACACACTAATGCTCCTCTGACCTCCTGCAGGATCGGACAAGATCTCCTTCCGAGATACATCCGTCAAGGTGTATTTAGCATTTCCTTTCCTAAGGAAGGGGAATCTTTCCTGTTTCTGTTTCTCATCTACTCCTGCAATTGAGCTAAATCCAAGCTCAGAAAGCAACATGTATAGAACCAAACCGACGGAAAGAAAGCATTCTTCCATCAGGATGGGCACACACTAATAGAGATGGAGATGGAGGGGAACTCTTTTGAAATATTCTTCCTTTTGTTAGAAAGGACGTTTGAACTCTACAGAGCTGTTTGTTTTTGTTTTATAGTAGAGAAAATATTTCATTGTCAGGAAAGCTGGAGCTGCATAATTTCCCCATCTTCCTGTGATTATTTCTCTGTTATTCTCTTTGGAAATGGTCCCCTTTTTCATGGGACTTCCCGTTTTATTTTCTGTCTGTTGCCTAGGCATGTGCTGTTTGGTTCTTCATGGAAGTGTGCCAACTCCCTTCCTCTGTCTGTTAGTATTTAATTATCCGACTACCTTATAATTAAAATCCCTCCAGCTGCTAAGGAATTGCTGCCTGGCACTTGTCAGTTTTTTCCTTATGTGTACATTACATTTGATTAACCTCTGGAGTTTTCTTGATAAGCAATATTTAATTCTGTTTCTCAAAAAATGGTGACAGTGTACACAAATGCATAGTTATGGTTTAGTTTTGGGAAACTGAAAAGAATTGTCAAAGAAGAAATGGATCAAGGAGTCTGGAAGTCAAATAAATAGTCTGCTATCTGGGACTGTTAATTGCAATGCTAGTAAAACTGGAGGTGTCTCATTATTGCACAGCAGAAGACCGGTCTATGGGGGTGAGAGTATTAAACTATTAGGAAATTGAATTTATCATATTTTTTCTTGGCATTATATGCATGTACAATTGAAATCCGTTTATGTTTTGTCCATGTCCTGGTTAACATTTTTAGTACCTTTGTTGTATCATTGTGATAGCTGTCATCCTTCCAAAAGTTTAATGATATTCTCCCTAGAGCCCATCTGTGAGTCATTTTTGTTAGATGGAAGGGCCAAAAGTGAGCAACATGTTACATTGGACATGCATAAAGCATCTCATCTTCTACAGTTGAGCTCACATTCTTGTCTTTCTCTCATCTGTCCTGGTTTCAGCACTATGCCTGAAGACTTTCATTTCGTCCTTTTTGAGCAGATCGCACATCTTCAGACCCGATACTTCTCAGTTCAGAGACTGAGTGTTTATCCTAAGACTTTGCTGTCCGTGTAGAGCACCCCCAAAGTCCAATCGTTCCTTTCCTTTCATACATACTTGGTGAATGTAGAGCTGATATTAAAAATAGTGGATATTAAAGAAGTCTTCTGCAATTTTGCACTTCATGGGGGAACTGGGCAACTGCAGTACAAAGCAGCCCAGAGTGTCTCCTTCCAACAGGATGCTCTAGAAGTCTGTTTCCCATTCCTAAGTACACATTCTTTAGACTCTTAAAGAGGTCCCCCTGCAAATTAAGATAATATTTACTTAAACTAATTCTTGTTTTAAGAGATACTTTTTTGTTGTTAAAAATGAAGACAAACAATTAAGTACTATAAATCGTGAAGCAGAAATAAGTGTTCTAAGTTGCTTATTCAGTAGCTAAAATGGTTTAAATATCTTTATAAATTGGTTACAGATGAAAATCCTTTTAAGTATATTTCTCGCATTGTCATTTCCTGTGTTTAATGATAATTTTGAGGGGTAATCACATTTCAGTGTAGACCACTTGAAACCATGGGTCAGGTATTGCATGACAGCTATTACTTTTTAGGAAGTATATAAGGAACGTTGTGCATAGATACTGGAGACCTTTCTCCTGGAAACGGGTTGAAATGGGCAAAGAGCAGATCAAGATTAGCAAGGTGTCTGAGAAGGGGCTCTAGGCATGAACAGCAAATGGCAATTAATCACAATGCTATTGCATTTTTGAAAAAGAATTTCAAGCGTTCCAGACTCAAGTCATTTCTCTTGGCCAACAACGTAAATATTCAATTAGATTCCCATGTTAAAAATTGATATTTATGAAGAATATTAAATATTATGTTTATATTTCTAGATATCTTGGAAACTTATTCCTCAAAGACTTTTTTCCCCTCACACATGGACATATTTCCCCAAATTAGACTTTATTTTATTTTATTTTATTTTTAAACAACTATCCTTTCTCATTTTACATGCCAAATCCAGTTCCCATTCTCTCCCCTCCTCCTGCTCCCTCCACCTTCTTCCCATCCCATCCCTCACCCATCCACTCCTCAGAGAGGGTAAGGCACATTGCTCTAAGGCAGGACCAAGGCCCTCCCCTCTATATTTAGGCTGAGTAAGGTATCCCTCCAGAGAGAATGGGTTTCAAAAAGCCAGAATAAACAGTAGGGAAAAATCTTATTCTCACTGCCAGTGGCCCCACAGTCACTAGAAAAATTTTCAGGAATCCATGAATTCGACTTATTGTAAGAACTCTAAATACATCTACAAATCCATCCCACCTCTAAGGCTCAGGGAACATCGAGAAAGAGGGAGCTGACAGACCGTAAGATCCAGAGGGTCAGGGACTGAGATTGCATCTCCTAGTAACGTCAGAATAAATTCTTACCAACTATCATAAATTCTTACCAACGTGGCCTCCCAAATGTGAACTGAACAAGGATGACACCAATGAACACCCCAAACTGGACAGAGGAAAGCTGGGAAAGAGAGAGGTGGTTCTCCCCAGAGCAGAGCGCACTCACTGGCCAGTGTCAAATAGTCAGTACTGAAAACATACATACAAGTGGCCTTATACAGAGAGAACCGGCGGTGTTTAGGAATGTATATATAAATAAATGCACACATATACATGCAATAACAATTAGTTTACAAAAAAACCAAGGCTATGAATTTGAAGGAGAGCAGGGAGGGTTTGGAGCAAAAAGGGGGAAGGGAGAGATGCTGTAATCAATTTTAATGTTAGAGCTTTTTTAATGAAAAAAGCAAAATATCCTCTTGTAATAATAATCTGCTCCCTTGGTAACAGCAGAAACCTGGTGTAATTAAAAAAAAATCGGGAAAAGAGAGATAGATGCTATGTAACACAACTCAGGTGGAGATGCTTTAAAGTGAATGGGAAAGAGGGAGAGGGGAGACTGGCTTCTGGGGACAGGAGCAACAGAAAAGAGAAAAGAGAGAAAAGAAGGAAAGAGAGAGAGGGAGAGGGAGATGACAGACAGCTGGAGACAGAGAGAGAAAGAGAGAGATGGGAAGTGGGCAGACCCCTTTTAATAGAGAGAACATAGCGAATGAGCACAGGAAGTGGCTGCAGTTGAGAACATATACCCCAAGGTCAGACCAGAACAGATGCCCGGATACTAACACCTTGAATGCTAGGATTTCGTGCTACCATGACTTTTGGTAAACTTGGGGTAACAAAGAAAAATATGAGCCCTTTGAATTTTGAGTGGCCAGGGGAATAACATATCAACATACATTCTTTACATTGTTGTAATGTCTCTATAATTGTCAAATCCCAAGTTCCTGAGCTTTTGGAGATGGTTTTATGTTTGCATGTGTAGAGGCCAGAGGATAACTTCTGGGAGTTGGCTCTCTCGTTCTCCTATAACGACCCCAGTAATCAAATTCAAGTCATTATATGCTCGAATCCATTGAGCTTGCTGGTCCTTTACTGTACTTTAAATGCCAAGTTAACACTATTTGATATCCCTTCAAGTAATTCAGAGCGAGCCCTTCTTAACTGAATGCTTTATCAAGCTCATTCGAGCCCTAATTATCCTCTGTATTGTATATTAGGACTCTGTGAACCAGTCGTATTCCTACTGAAAAATGTCCCATGATTTTATCATATGTTTTGATTGTAAGAAGCCATAGACTTTATTATGGTATGCCCATCTATATGTGTGAGGTAATGGGATCCTCCCAGGCCCTTACTTTTCTGCTTCCCTGCCAGATCGCTTCTTGAAAAGAGTCATCTACTAAGTTTTTTCAAAAAGTTTCCGTGATAATTTTTTTAAATAACTTTAAAGTTTTCATAATACTTTACATACTCCAGACCACAGGACCATTTTCTTCAAGAACATCTATGCATAATGTAATGTCTTCATGACACGTTAGGATGTGAACTCATTTAATTGCAGTAACCCTTTAGACCGGTGGTTCTCAACCTCCCTAGTGCTGTGATCTTTTTCTACAGTTCCTCATGTAATGGTGACCCTCACTCATAAAATTATTTTTATTACTAGTTCCTAACTGTAATTTTGCTATTGTTATGAATCCTACTGGAAATATCTATTTTCTGATCATTCTAGGTCACCACTGTGGAAGGGTCATTTGGTCCCCAAAGTGGCCATGATCCCCAAGTTGAGACATGCTGCTCAAGATGATGATTCAGAGAGGAAGGCATGTATGTCTTAGAAGAGATGTAGAAGAATATAGGTGTAGGGGTTGGGTGGGCTTTATCTTTTTTTTTAATTTATTATGTTTTCAATAGTCTATCTGGGTGTATTCCTGCAGGCCAGAAGAGGGCACCAGGCCTCATTACAGATGGTTGTGAGCCACCATATGGTTGTTGGTAATTGAACTCAGGACCTTTGGAAGAGCAGGCATCAAGTCCAGTTCATAATACCAGCTATACTAAATGCTGCTTAGCAGGTAGGAATGCAAAAGATACAGTATGAAGCACAGGAGGGATGCAAATACACAGAGAATAAGCAGCTGCTTCAGGGCAAGGAGTGGGTTGCTAACTGAAATAGAAAGAATGGCTTATGGGAGCTGAATATGATTATATTGTGTCATTAAGTTGTTATCTTTATAACTGTCATAAATAGGACATATTTATAAATATGTATCTGTGAGCATGTCATTGGGGAAACTGAAATATGGTCCAAATGAGTTAGGCTGTCATAGTTATTCTGTGACTGTGGGAACAATTAATTCTCAATATGCAGATTTTTGGTTTCTCTGGACTGGCATCACAGTTTTAGGTCATCTTGAGCCAGCTACTATGTATTCAAAGGACATACATCACGGTTCTTAAGAGAGAACATGGTACGAAGATAAATCTTTTAAAAGTAAGGAAAGGTCATTTGATCACACAAACATAAAAAAAATGTCCTCAGACTTTTTTTTACCCCCAAGAAAGGAGAGAAATCAATGCGCAGTCAAAGCTTCCAGCTTCTCCTTGCTTCTTTTCTATCTCAGAGCTGACTATCACAGCCCCGGCATGTCCTTCTTCCTTGAAATAGCTCTGCTCTGACTCTAGTCTTTAGGATTCCAAGCATCACCAGCCTCTACTGACCAGAGGTCACAGGGTGGAGGAACAGGACTTGAAATTTGGATGGCAAACAGCTACATCTTAAAAGAACGTGGGTTTCTTGTTTGAAGAAAAACTTGGAAGGATTTTTAAAAGCGGCGTTTTTATTAGTTGTTGAAATCTGTTCCCTCCTTGTTATCTCGTGCAATACTCAGGTTAAACTCGTCACTGAAATCTCTGAAATGGGGGAGCATGCCTTTTTATTTTATTGTCGGAGTCAATTTTTATACTTAACATTATTTCTGAGTATGTAATGATCCTACATCAAAAAGAGATTATCTTCAATGTATTTCTGTTCTAGTCTACTTTTCTGTGGAAACGATAAAACACTTGGATAGGAAAGAGTTTATTTGGCTTGTAGTTTATAGCCCATCATCGAAGGAACCTAAGGCAGAACTCAAGGAACACAGAGACAGGCATTATAGCAGCAACCATGGAGGAGCACTGCTTACTGATTTGCCTACAAGCTGATGTTTTTATTCACCCCAGGACCACCTGCCCAGAGATAGCACCATCCTGAATGGGTTAGGTCTTCCTATACCAATTGATAGTCAAGAAAATGTCGCACAGACTTTACTACAAGCCAATCCAATAGAGGTAACTCTTTGATTGAGGCTCTCTCTTCCCAGATGTGCTAAGTGAGCAATGAAATGAACCAAAATAAAATATGCACTTATATGGAAGACTATATAAAAGATAACTTGGTAATGTACTTGCATGAAGAACTGAGTATGATCCCTAAAGCCCACCTAAAATCCAAATATACACATATTCTCTTTTATATGTGGATTGTAACTTCAGATTTTGGATTTGTCTCTTTAAATTGGAATGCCTATAGAAATGGATGTATGAAAGAGATTGTAGTGCAGGAGTGTAGAGAGGCCTTAAAGAGCATGTGAGAAATGGAATATAATGCTGGAGATGGCCAGGTTTAAACAAGGATGGAGTGGGGGTAGAGAAGGAGATATGGTTGCAGGAGCTACCTCAAACTAAATGTGTAGGCAGAAGCCACATAGATGTTCATTGCTTTATAATCTAATTTCAAGTCATAATAAAAATATTGATTAGAATTCCCTTGAATGGGTGGACAATTCTGATTCCAGAAACCATATATTATCGAACAAAAGTCCTAGTGCCAGCGTTGTCCAGGATGGCTCCAGAGGCCCTCAAAACCTCACAAGTATGGTCATTGATTATCCACTCAAAATGGCTAGTAAGACCCTGTTGTTGATAAAGTTCCAGACTTTGCTCACAGAATATCGGGAAGCTATTATAGAATTGAGCTGGAAGCTTCCTCACAGTTGACCAGTCTCCAGAGTACCAGAAATTTCCACGTAGGTTTTTGAGTGAGAAAAGACAACAACAGTCTTGTGGAGGTTTTTACGTGCTGTATGCTATAATACCAACTTGCCAGGTAAGCAGGGCTTAGTGGCGAAAAACTGGCACAACAGATATTGGGGTAACAAGTTTCTGATCAGACCGGAGGTCATAGCTCTTCAGCCATACTGGAGGAGAGAATGTCATTATTGTCAGTGACGTAGGCACTGATGAGTTCCCCAGGCTGTATGGAAGGAGTTTACACTTGTGCCCATGTGAACAACTCTCATTATACCCCATAGATTAAAATAAAGTACAAAACAAGAAGACATGAGAGTGAGACAGAGACATGGTTGAAAGAGAAGGGAATTGTTGAGGATTGGGGAGGACAAGAGACAGCCGAAGGTTGAGTGTAACAAGAATTTATTATACACTTGCATGAAACTGTCAAAAGATTAAAAAAAAATCCAAGTATTGTGGTGAACATTTGTAATCCCAGTGGTGGGGAAACAGAGAAGTGGGGATCCCTGGGAGTTGCTCACTAGTAAGCCTAGTCAGTGAGCTTTAGAGCAAGTAAGAGACTCAGTCTAAAAAAAAACAAAACAAAACAAAAACAAGGTGGATGACATCTGAGGAACCACATTCTAGGTTGTCCTTCTTCTGGTCTGCCTCACACATACATACATGTGCATATGCTAATACACACACATGCACACACAAGAAATTTGCACATCATAAACCTCCCAAACATGTACATATTTAAACAAAATTTGTAAATATGTAAATATATTCTGTTATCATGGCCCAGTTTGGCACTTTTGCGGAAGTGTGTTTATTTCTAAATTTTCTCATTTTAGATTCACTTGATTACCCACATGTATTAAAACATATTTATTTAGAGTCAGTAAAAAGACATTAGCAGAAAAAATGTTTTGCATTAAGACAAATGATCTGCCATCCTCTCTGGTGTAGTCTCTCTTTCTTCTTAGCAAATATAATGTCTCCATGGGTATCAATTTCTAGCTTCTCACGAAAGCCATGATGACCAGCATCTTTTGAGACCCAGGCCTGGACCAAGGATGGAAGTATCTGAGCTAAGTTTACTTCCCTAGTGAGTGTTGATGACTCAGACTTGGAAAGAATGAGACAACTCAACAGCATTAATCTTGGCACTTGAGAGGTAGAGGCAGAAGGATGAGAAGTTCGAGGTCTCTTATTTGCAATGGAAACTTGAGGCCACCCTGGGATATGTGAGACTCTGTCTCAAAATAAAGAAAAAAAGGAAGGAAGAAAGAAGCAAGCAAGAAATGCCCAAAGTTCACAGGCAGAGAACTGAGAGGAACTGTCTGGTACAGAGAGTAACAGGGGGTTTTGTCTTCAATGTGCCCGTTTTCTACTGAAGAATTCTTCAGCTCTGAAAACCAGGCAAACTTATCCCTACACAATTTGAAGGCTGCATTCAAATGGGTTTCGGTAGCCTGCATACAAGTCTGTGAATTCATATTCGTTCTGGAGGTGGGGATGGAGTCTGTTTCCCTTATTTCTCAAGATTTTTGGATGGCATCCCTGTCATACATCGGCTCATGGCCCCTTCTTCCATCTTCAAATCTCACCTCCATTCTTTAGTTACCTTTCCTTTTCTGAGCTTCTGCCATCCTCTTATGAGAATTTGTATGGTTAGTTGGACCCAGTTAGATAATCTCAGGCAATTCCCTTGTTACAGTACTCTTATACTGATTACACTGGACCAATCTCAGTCGCCATGGAAGATAGCACTAGGGTGTTGGGTAACTTAAAGGGCCATCACTCACTCTACTACTTTAGATATTGTGAAAATTCAAGTGAGCAAAGTCAAGACTGTGAGTTAGCATGAACATTTGAAACACATGGCACATGTTGAGTAGTCATATCCAGGGCAAGACAGAGTTACCCAGATTGATGGAGGCCAGTGAGCTCTTGTGACTATAGTGTCTGCAGCTACAGAACATGCCCCATCTGCTGCAGAGGACAGAATGTCACCAGATTTATTGTGAGTATCCTGAAAATCAGCACAGCTGGAGGCACTGTCCGGTGTCGAAATCTTACACACAAGAGAAAGAAGGCTGTTTATAAACTTTCCCTTGAAAGTTGGTGGCGTGAAAAAAAAATTTGTTGATGTCCCGGGCACGTTATTGAAATATTATTTTCTAGGAAATTGTATTTTTGTATTTTGAATTTTAAATCTGAACTGACATCATAGTTTAGGAAGAGTCCTGGGTACATAAAAGAAAACTTGCTACCACCTATATTTCAGATCTTACTCTGAGAAATAAAATGCTTTTGGACTCAGGAAAGGTCTGGAATCTGATTCTGCCTTTTGTTGGCTTGTAGGTTGACGGGGTGCCTGAGCATCTTGCTGGATCCAGATGACCTTGAAAGCCCTGTGACACAATCAGAGGCTCTTCCCGATAACTGACACTGAAGCCTGGCAGACAGCATTTTCCGAATGTTAGCACACGGGAGATGCGCTGATCAAATCAAGCATCTCTTCTGATAAATGACAAGAGGCTCTTTGGAGATACTGCAGTTCTACAAAAGAACTCAGGGTTTTGGACAGACGAACTCACAAATTAGAGTAAAAAAAGAAATGATTAAAAGGGCTAGACATGGCAGTCAAATTTAACTTATGCCGTTCAGTCGCTTGTGTGTAAGATTTGTGATGGGGCCTTTGTTTGGGTTACAGTCTTCAGGTTCCTTTGCTGGTGGCTGGAATAATGAGTGTTGTCAGTTGTCTCCAGTGAGTGAGTTAAAATACACTTAAGATATGACTTTTTATAGCTAACAAAATGCTTCAGCTCCCAATGGCTCTCATTTGCCTATATTAGGGAGTGAGAGACATCAAGAAAATGACACAAATGTGCTTTCTCCAAACTGGAAAGGAGAGTGGCACCTGAAGACGAACAGGACAATTCCCTTCTCCTCCAGGCAGAAGAAAGCCCTCTGTCTTTCCCTGCTTGAGAAAACAGGCATCTGGGAATCTCTGTGAGCATGAAGACAAAGAGCTGAAGGCGTCAGGCAAAATTAGGCTAAGCGCAGAAAAATCTGTGATGAAAATTCCAGGATTTGCATAAAAACTCCTGACAGAATCTTGGCATTAGGCAAAATGTCCAGCTGATAGAAGGCAGCAGGCATAGGGCTCTTCGGCAGAAAGCAAAGCCTGGGAGTCTAACGTTCTTCGAGCAGCCCAAGGTTACCCTTTAGAAGAAAAATCTTCCCTTTACAGATGCTAAGGGGACTTTGTGGTGGAAACTCGAGTTAGTGAGTTTTATCATTGTTTAATACAAATCATGGATCTTCCTAGGTACTAACGCTGTCAACACTGAAACGTACTCCAACATCCTATCCTTGGATATATCTTAGGACGAATCCTTGTCCCACTACTTTTATAATATTATGGGCTTAACATTGTGTCTCCTGAAGGTGTTAGGTTAAATCACTTCCACTGTGGCAGCAGGTCGTCTGAGACAGTAATAGGTTAAATAAGGTGGGGGTGGAATCTATAGTATAGCCTTATGTGAAGATGGCCTGTTTGCACTCTCCCCTCTCTGGAGCCCTCTCTGGGTGTGTGCCTTGATAGCGCCAACATCTTGAGTTTTCTGCCTCCACAATGGGAAGAATAGTTGTCTTCTTGTGTGGGGGCACAGTCCATGGTGTTTTTTATAGTAGTCTTAGCACCTTAAGGCAGTAAGGACCCCAACTCACTCCCAGATGCAGAGATGCAGAAGTGTGCCCAGTGACGGCGATATCACTTTGAATGGAGTTTCTACATGCTGTCTGTTTCTACATGCTGTCCTTTTCATTTTACATGTGATTTTGCTCTTACACTCACAGCTAAGTGCAGTCCTCAGCACCCATCAAGGGAAGTTTTCTTTGCAACAGATGGAGACCATCTACAGTTGCAGGGTTTTAGAACCCAGACCCAACTAAGGAATAAACAAATCCACACCTGGACCCATGACCCACAGATCATTTTGGAAGAGGACTGAAATGATGGTTAAGCGCCCTCTGGATCAGGGACTTCGCTGTGAGACTGTATCTCTATGGAATGTCAGAAAGTATACTCATGAAGTTTCACCAATGTGACTGTCTAAACATGACCGGAGAAGGGGTGTTATCAATGCTAAGGCAGAAGGGGAAAACTCACCACAACCTCCTCGGGGAAGAGCACACAGTGGTTATCTAACACCAATGGTCATGCCTAATAACACACATGTGTAAGTAACGTATGGACTGAGCAGGTTATTTTTATGTATTTAATAATACCCACACATATACAAATATAAAGACACATCAGAATATGTGTGTATATCAGCAATTGAATAAAAAAAGGGCCAGGCGGCGGTGGTGCAAACCTTTAATCCCAGCACTCAGGAGGCAGAGGCAGGCAGATCTCTGTGAGTTCGAGGCCAGCCTGGTCTACAAGAGCTAGTTCCAGGACAGGCTCCAAAGCCACAGAGAATCCCTGTCTTGAAAAAACAGAAACAAAAACAAACAATCAAACAAACAAAAAGGAGGGTATGAACTTAAAACAAAAAAACAGTGTGTGTGGTGGGGGAGGGTTAACATGGGAGGGTTTGGATGGAGAAAGGGGAAGAAGTAAATTTAATATAATTGTGTTATAATTTCAAAAAATAAAAAATAGTCAAATCTAAATAAGATTAATTAATTTAAAATAAAGATACAATAAACATTAGTGGTTTGGAAAATATAATAGAAGTGGGAGTTGATCTGTTTGTGCTTACGACTTACTTCAGCTTGAAACTGAAAACTTACTTTCTGACCCATTTTTTTTTTATCACAAATGCATAACTAAGAAGAACCCACATTTACATGCTGAGTCTCCTTTCAAGTTTATGGGATGTCTCTGAGAACGGGGTGTCAAAAATCTGCGGATTCTTTCAGCTGAGAATATTTGGACAAAAAGACCTCAGTG
Organism: Chionomys nivalis; assembly: GCF_950005125.1. Classification (NCBI taxonomy): domain Eukaryota; kingdom Metazoa; phylum Chordata; class Mammalia; order Rodentia; family Cricetidae; genus Chionomys; species Chionomys nivalis. Next base: position 35,963,273 of record NC_080101.1, read on the forward strand.
CAGGAATACAAATCACCTGAGCAGTATGTTTTCTTTTTCTGTGATAGGCATGAGATGAGTGCATAGCTGTGTAACAAACAGGCAGCCCTGAGGCATGAACGTTGTGTAGAATCCTTCAGTAGCTTTGATAAATTATTTCAAGCATTCCAGGCACTAGCAAGAAGGTATTTTGATAAGCTGATAACCTGTGTCTGCTAGGGATCACCACTAATGTGGACAGCCTTCAAGAAAATCCCTTTCTAGTTTCAGCCAGATGTTTCTGAGTTGGCCTGGAATCACTAATATTGATGGAACCTGCCCTCGTGTTTGTGGCACCTTCCTCTATTTCTTGCAGTCTAGATGACACTTCTTCAGCATACCCTTCTGCCCCTCCAGCACACGCATTGCACTGGTTGCTATTAAGTTACCTGCCACCCTTCTGTCGTGTCTCTATGTCTCCCCTTTCTGCCAACTGTCTGTACACCCATGACAGGCATGGCATTGTCGGAGTTGCTTAGTGTGCTGGTATAAGACTGAATCCCAGTCTACGGTCTTGAGAAAAACAATCTGCCAGTGATGGTCTGTAATTTCTAAAGCCAGTCAAGAAGGTTGTCACTCTTACCCACCTGTGTAGTTGGCAGTTGTTCCATGCCTCATGATGCCCTTCAGAGCCACCTTTAAGAAAGTTAGTGTCGCCTCTCATAGCAAGGTTTCATTAGCTTTAAGTGTAACCAGAATGCAGGTCCCTCAGACCTCTTTTTATCCCAGAAACCACCAGTCTGCATTGATGGACTAAGCCTGGGAACATGTCCTGTAATGATGATTAGCAGTTGTCCGAGTTGAGTAAAACATGGCTTGACTGTTGGTGAAAGTATCCTTTCTGACCAAAGGGCCAGGTAATTTCCAGAAAGATTAAACTATCCCTGTATTCACAAATGCCTGAAATTCACCGGCCATCTGGGGTCCCTGTTCGCTCACACAAGAGACCCCAGATGGGTTGTAAATCCACCCCTGTGGGTTCTGTAATGCGGTTGCTCCCCGGTCCTCCTGTTTCTCCCGGAAGCATCTGATACTGTGGCCATGATGAGGTTAATTTATGTGGCTTGATGCATTTTATCATCTGTCACTTGTGCAGCTCTCGCTGTGCCATCTGGTGTCTCAGAGGCAGTTTCAGGAGGCAGCATGCATAACAAGGTATCTGCATTTGTGAATTCTTTCAAGCATTTGTAGGTAATAGCTAAAAGATATTTTGAGAAGCCAGCGCCTGCCTCTGCCATGGATCACTACTAACGTGGACAATCTGACACAAGGTTCAGACAAAGCCTGCTGTATTTTGCAGGAAAACATTTCTGAATTAGTCTGCAATCACCAATATTGATGGAACCTATTTATTTCAAGACCCTGAATATCTCTATCAGGCTAAGAATATCTTACTGGGCTCTTGTGCAAATCAGAAAAAGGCAGAGACAATGGCTTTACTCTCAAACGTGATGGATGATGAGACAGAACAGCACATACTAGCACGAAAAATTGTTTAAATCAAAAATCCTGCAGCAGGAAGCCTAAGTACCCCTATTATAATGATTTCATATCCATGTCTCATTTCCAGAAATGTGTTAGGGCCTCAAGAGTGCACAACAAAGCATTAGATAGATAAAACAATGAGGACAGATGGAAAATATACTCAGAGGAAGGAGAATTTTACTGTGATCCAGTATGGGTAGTGTGTCTGTCAGGGAGAAACCTCATGTCGCTGCTAAGTATCATCAGAGCCCGGGGTGGGGATGGGGCAGATAACAAATGCTCCTGCCCTTTAGACATCACAATTTATTACAAAAGAGCAAGAACTCTTTAGTAAGTACATAAAAAGAAAATAGGAAAAGCAGGTCATTTAAAAAATGAACACTTGTCGTACATAACAAGGTAAGGTTCTTGAAAGAAATCAGCGTTAAATAGGTTTCTGGAAGGGTGAGAACTGACCCGTAGGAAGAAGCTGTTCAGAAATCCACAGGAAGAACCAGACTTTCCCATACTGTGAACTCTCAGACTTTAGCTTGAGCCGAGAATGGAAGTCCATGTTAAAGACAGAATCAGCAAGACAGGAGAGAACCAGAATTGCTTGTTAATGCATTAAGCTTTGATTTGGAAATTTAATAGTATAGGCACTATAACCCCATTTGGTTTCCAGAAGGTAGAGGATGGTGGTGGTGTATGAGGAGAAGGTCATTTTAGTGTAATTATGGCTTGGACTGTCCAGCATGGGCGGGACAACAGCAGAGAACCCTTCAAGACCCCCACCCCTTACTAAAGACTGGAGTGGGGCTGGAATATAAAGATCATGCTAGAGTGTGGGAATACTGAAGACGTCCATGGTTCACGATAGGCCAATACTGAAATGACAATACTCTGGAGCCTTGCTATTCCCCCACTCACCCTAGTCCTATGTCTCTCTCATCTTAGCATTTCTCTATAAATTAAAGGTCTAGAGACATCCAGGAAACAGACATATTCTATAGTCCCAGATCATCTGGGAATTTGGACTATAAAGACAGGAAACAAACTTAGTAAGCCCAGAGAGTAAGACATTGCATTAGAGAATGTGCTATAAAAACCACCAGTTCTGTGTAGGGTGGTGGTTTGGTGTTTGTTTTAGAAAAGAGAATCTAGATTTCATGTTTATGTGACGTCCCATGATGAGAAGTCTAGCCAAGTCAGAGGTCTATCACAGACAATAGTGAGAAGAGAGATGTTTTTCAGAAAGAGATTGGGATCATGGACTTGGCATCAGTTCCAAAGGAAGTAGATAAATGGCCTGAACAGGTATCTGCAGTACCTTCAGAAACTCGGGCAGCAGGTCCTCGGTAAAGTTTTGTGTTTTTCTATCCACTTTCCTGGGAAACAAACAACGTTACTCCTACCTCGCATAGGACAGTCTGGTCCTCAGCACTGAGTCTTGCTCCTCCATGCTAATGCCTCCCTCCTGCTCCTTTATATCTCCCCAGCTATGAGTAGTACACTTCCCTCTTATTCTGTGGCTGTAAATTGCTTAGCTCATGTCTTCATTTGGCACAAAGCTTTTCTTGATGATAAGATGGCAATTGTTTTATCCTTTCCATGCCTTGTGGTTTGTAACGGTCACATAACCGTGCAGGGAAAAGCAGCTCTACACAAAACTAAGTCTTAGCTAGGGCGGTGTTCCGATTAAGCTTCATTCTTGAAAGGAGCAGTGTTCAGACTGAGCCTTCCCGCTTTTCTCTAAAGAAACAAAAATATGAGAAGACGAGCACCGAGAGTCTCCCTGGTATCAGGAGAGTTGGTGGCCCTTGAGCTGTATCCCAAGAATACCCAATGGCCCCTGAGAGACGGCCATCAAGTTCTGTCAACGGTAGTGGAGTTACACAGCAGCCATGCCTTTTCGTTCCTGTCGAGACATCGGAGAGTGAGAGAACCTGGCCGCTTCGCTGTGTGACGGAAGTGTCTCAGCCTGGAAGAAAATGAGGTTAAGGGTTTTCTCAAGACTCAGATTTGAGGCAGGATCCTTGACTACTTCCTGCGGAGTTCCAAAAATCAACACATACTTGCTTTGTGTACCTCTCCTTTCTGTGCTTGGGCAATGAGTCTGTCGCCTTTTGAAATGAGTCTATTTATAGCACTGCCCGACTAATATACTAAAAGAAAGCTTATTAAGATGCAAAATACTGTTCCCAGAGCAATAGGAGTTTTATTGCCTGAGATACATAAAAATAGGTTGATTAAAAAGTAAAGAAATAAAATGGGAGGAAAAATTGTACTCTCTTCTTCACATTAGGGACAAATAAATTTCAGCTTTAATTGTTGAGATTCTCACTCAGTGAGTGGTCATCTTAGCCAGAATAAATAAGAAACAATATCCAAAACTCCCTAGTGAATACAAAGCCGAGAAAGTATCTATTTTTAGTGATCACACTCTGAACAAAGGATTTAGAGTTGCATGCTTTTACCCCAACTTAGTTTCCACCTTTTAAAACCCTAGACCTTACTCATTTAATGTTTGTTTATTAGCCAGGAATCTCACATACATTTGCTGAGGAAGAAATCAGGAATCCTAGGTCTGTGGTCTTTCTGAAAGAGTTATGTTCTTCCACAAAGCTAGCAAATTCTGACAATCCTGAGAAGATAGTGTAAAATAATAGATTCGGAGATAACTTAGGGCATTCCCCAATTCAGTAACATTTAAGACATGTTAAGGACATGCAATAAATGGTGTTTATCAGGATTTAGGCTGCAAGTTGATGGGAGAAGCATATTGTAGGAAAGACATCCTACTTTTCAGAGAGGTGAGGGAGGGGGAGGGACATAAAATTCCCAAGTATGTGTTGAAGGAGCGGCGGGGCTGCGTTCCTGGCGCCCGGCCGCCAGCATGGCTAGCTTATGCCCCAAAATAATTACAGGGAAACTGTATTCTTTTAAACACTGCTTGGCCCTTTAGTTCTAGCTTCTTACTGGCTAACTCTTACATATTGATCTAACCCATTTCTAATATTCTGTGTAGCACCACGAGCTGGCTTACCAGGAAAGATCTTAAGCAGCATCTGTCTGGAGTGGGAGAACCATGGCGACTCACTCACTTGGCTGCTTTCTCCCAGCATTCTGTTCAATCTACTCCACCTACCTAATTTTCTGTCCTATCAGGCCAAGCAGTTTTCTTTATTAGTTAACCAATGAAAGCAACAGATAAGATACAAGACTCACCTCCATCAAGTCTGAAATAGGAGCACTGTTCCATTGAGGATGTAGAGAAAAAGATCTTCCAGAAAACTAAAGAGGTTCTACATCTGATAGAGATGGTATCATAAAAAAACTTAAAATCAACATCTGGGTGGGGGAAAATAGAAAGGAGAAATGCAATAATCATCCTGCTGTTGCTCTTGGCCATTGAGAAAATGTCAAAATAAATAGAGCAGTGTGACCACGGGAGGCTGTTTGTGGTCTGGGCACTCTGCAGACTTCATCAAAAGGAGCCACTTGCACACAGAAGTGAGGTAATCTTGCTTCCGCAATTCGTAGAGTGAAGAAGGGAGGCTCGCTTTGTTTTTCCTTTTTGCATCAAGAAAGAGCGTAAACACCAATAGTCCATCCCCAGACAACTGCATGCAGAGCAGGATGGGGCTGTGTGACCTGATCTGATCTTTCTCCATCTCCATTCACCTGTGCTGGAAGGGACAGGACATGTAACTCAAGTTAGTAGAGGAGAAAGGGCTTGCACATTCTGTTGACAGGCAATTTCATGTATGATCTCAACAAACACATGTGTGCTATTTCTGAATCAGACTTCAGGATCGATGAGCAACATCAGCGCTGTGGTGCCAGCACTCTGCAACTTGTGTGCTGTGACAGGTGTGCTTTGGCATGTTTGCTGTGCTGTGTTGTGTGTGCTGTGATGTGTGTGCTGTGTTGTGTGTGCTGTGCTGTGTGTGCTGTGATGTTTGTGCTGATGTGTGTGCTATGCCGTGTGTGCTGTGCTGTGTGTGCTGATGTGTGTGCTATGCTGTGTGTGCTGTGCTGTGTGTTTTGTGTTGTGTGTGCTGTGTTGTGTGTTCTCTGTTGTGTGTGCTGTGATGTGTGTGCTGATGTGTGGGCTGTGATGTGTGTTCTGATGTATGTGCTATGCTGTGTGGGTTGCGTTGTGTGGGCTGTGATGTGTGGGCTGCACACAGGAAAAAGCCCCTTCAAGGCTGCTTCTGTGAAGCACGATTTGAAATGACAGGCAATGAAATTTCTGGGGACCTGAATTACATGGTCTGATTTGATTTGACTAAGCCCATATTCCATGTACTCAGCAAAGATACACATATTTCAGAGAAGAAATGTTTAGCTAGTTAATGACAACTCCTTCCACATGTTTTTCTTATTAAAATAAGCTTTTTGAACACTTAATATAGCACAATATTTCTTTCTTCCTGACCTCCTTTGATTGACAATAGTGACCAGAAATAAAGCTAATCACTTTATATTTATTCTATGAAGATTAATAAATGTTATTCTGTTATTTCACCTTCTAGATCAGGCAAGATAATTCACCAGGAATTTATGGAGGGTGGGATTGCAATTCTAGTCAGGTTGCTGTTCTAATCTCTCTGTAACTGGCCTATGTGTCTTTGAAACATTACATGTTTTTTCCTCCCCAGTATTTGAAGTTATACTGAGATTTTTTTTTTACATCATAAGTGGTTTACTATTTTATCAAAGTAGCACCTATACACTTACCTCTTGAAAAAAATCCTCTGTCTTTATCACGCCACCAATGCAGAAGGTTTTACCAACCGAGCATGATGGAACTCTGCCATCCCAGTTCCCTCCCTTTCCCCACATTTCTTTGTTAGATCTGGAAGCTGGAGAAGAGAGGTTGGCTAAAATACTGAAGGAATATTACTGCAGTGAGGATCGTATGAATGATCAGAAGGCCTTGACAAAAACAGACAGATGGATGCTTCAGGGTCTTCAACAATGTCTGTCCCATAGCTGGGGAAGCTACCATTTTGGAGTCAACCCAGGAATTTATGTGTTTGATTCTTCATACCCCTTTTGTTCTTGTTTTTGTTTGTTTCTTTGTTTAAGACGGGGTTTCTCGGTGTAACAGCTCTGGCTGTCCTGAAACTTACTCTATAGACTAGGCTAGGCTGTCCTTGAATTCAGAGAACCACTTGCCTCTGCCTCCTGAGTGCTGAGATTACAGGCCAGGGCCTCCACTGTCTGGCTGATTTTTAGGAGTGAAAGAGCTTGATAACAACCAGGTTAGCATGCCAACATTTGGGAAGTCAGGCTTCTCTCCCTTTCCCCTGCTTGCTTTTCTCTCCTCCCTGTGTATAAGCGTCACACTGTTTAGAGGGAGGAGTTTGTGCAGGGCACTCGCTACAATCAAGGTCCTTTGGCTTCTGGTGTCTTTCCAAAGCCATGGTGAGCAGCATCTTCTGAGACCTGGGCCTGTACCGTGGATGGAAATATCTGAAAGTATCTGAGCTAAATTTACTTCCCTAGTAAGTGTTGATGACTCAGATTCAGGAAAGAATGAAACCACAGCAGGTGTAGGGAATTTAAAACTTTAAGAAAGACTGCCTGGAAGGAAAGACAAAGGGACAGAGGAGGGTCTTCATTCCTGCGAGGAGGCAGTGAATTGATTGCTGATTCAGACAGTCATAATTCTGGACAGAGCCTCCTCTATGTATGTTTCTTATCAGAAACAGAAATTAACTTTGTATTTCCCATTGTCCCCCCAAAAGCCCCTTTCCCCTGCTAAACTCCTGCTATCTCTCCTTTTCTTCTCACTTTTGTACTTTATAAAACCTGCAGGTCACTATTTTTTACTATGCTGATCCTCCCAAGGTAGGAAATATACCTGGTCATTGGGATGGGACAGCACAATTCCAAAATGCTGGTGGCATTTACAAATCTCAGCATCTTTCTGCTGACATTGAGCTACCCAAGGCTCCACCTTTATTTACCCACCTGTTGATTGCTTGCCAGAGGACATTTTGCCCCATAAATCTGCACATCACCTGCCCTGTAGATGCATTTCTAATTCATTGATTAAAAAAATACCTAACACTGCTGTTGATAAGTGTACTATAAATCTACTTTTTTAGCTTTTAGCAGTATATTCACCATCTTTAAATGGAGGAAAATTAGAAAAGCATTTCTAATATTTTCCACTACATCTAATTTTCCAATAATTTTGTAAAATAATAGGAAATATGCAACAAGATATACACATAATGTTTAAACAAATGCACTCCATTTTAAGGAACTGTTTCGACTAGCCAGATCTTCATATTAACTGCTGAAGTACAATTGTCATCTTTCATACAAAACCATCCTTTAGCCGGGCTGTGGTGGCACATGCCTTTAATCCCAGCACTCAGGAGGCAGAGGCAGGCGGATCTCTGTGAGTTCGAGGCTAGCCTGGTCTACAGAGCTAGTTCCAGGACAGGCTCCAAAGCCACAGAGAAACCCTGTCTCGAAAAACCAGAAAAAAAAAATATCCTTTATTAGGTTACAGCAACCGTTGGGCAATAGGAAGTATCTCTGCTGCATGTATTTGATGGAATTTCTTTACGTCCTACATATAACTTTATTGTGCCAGATAGATGAAGCCTCTGTTGTGCAAGTTGAAATTTATAAGGATGGGTTTAGTTGATCTTAGTAAGGAAACTTTCAGTACACAGAATCTATTCTAACTTTAGGTTGTTGTGAACACCAGAGACTGTTTTGAATGCAAACATATTTTCTCTCCACTCTGGTAGGGACTGTCTCAGTTGGGCTGAAGTTTTATTAGTTATTATATTAAACCTGAGTCATGTTTCTTTCTGAACCTGTCTCATTTAGAACAACATGCAATAAAACTACAAATGTTAGCAGCTCACTGCCTCAGACTAGACAATGGAAAAGATTTTACAATTGGAAAAAAAAAACAGTAAGGTTCTTTAGAAGCAGAGTTCATTTCCTCTAATTTCTGCATTTTATCTCTTTTCTGTGCATTTTTCCACTTTTTCAGATTAACTGTTTTACTAATCTCTCTATTTTAACAATATAGGAAAGTTTTTTGGTATATACTTGATAGAATGATGACTGACATATATTAACTAAAAAATAAGATGTATAATAAAATGTGAGAAATCATTAGCTGTTTAATTTAATATTAGCCTAACGAGCAACCCTAGGAGCCGTGGACTGATTTTTACTTTGAATGTTGGAAGGGAGCGGGTGATGAGGAGAAACACCTGGGCTACCAGGCACTGCCTCACAAGTTCCCACTGTAATCTTTGGTTTCATCCAATGCCGACATAATAGTAGATACAGTAAGGAGTCTGTTCTTTGAGATATCATACATTGTATATTTATCATGGTCATCATCTCCCCATCCCCTTCCAGATTTACTCACCCTTCCTTACCCACCCAACTTTGTATCCTTACCAAATGTTGCCTTTATTCTGTTAGGTATGGGATCATCCTAACTTCTTAGGCCTACTTGGAGCCGCACCCTCACAGAAAGCTAATTATTCCCTTCCAATAAGCTATCAATTACCAATAGCTCACCAGCTAAGGCGTCACAACTGCTGGAGTCAATATTGTGCAACTGCTCTATTACATCCAGAAAACACTATTTCCTGGGACTCATTTGATCCCCCTACTTATTTTAATCTTTCTGTGCTCTCTTCCACATGATCTCTGACCCTGTGTAGGAGGAGGTATAATACAGATACCCCAATCTAGGGGTGATCATTTTATAATTTCTTATTCTCTGAATTTTAAGCAATCATGGATCTCTATGATAATTACCATCTAACACACACACACACGTGTGCGCACACACACACATAGACTCTCTGATGAGATTTCAGAGATGCATAAATCAATGATTACAACTTAGACATAAGTAGGAGCTGGTTTAATAGTAGGTTCTGGTCTAGGGCCTATAACTTGGGTTTTCCTTAGTATTTTTTATCATGTATGGAACTAATAAATTAAAAGTCATTTATAATTGATAGCCTTATATATTTACAGTCATTATTATAACAAACTAACAATTATTAGAGTTAATTATGAGTAGAAAATAAGTAATATATATTATTCCTTTGAGAATTTCATATTGCTTGTTTTGATCATATTCACCCATCCACAGCTCTTCCCAGATCCACATCCCCTTTCCTATTCACCCACTTTTGTGTTTTTTCTCTTTTTTTCCCCATCAATGCCAAATTGTGTTGTCCAGATGCTCTTGATTGTATGACTTTGATCTGGAGCATGGTGGACTTTTCAGGGACTACATCCTTAGAAAACTGACTCTCCCTCTCCCAGAAGTTAACAATTCTCAATAGCTCCTTGGCTAGGTGTGGGACTTTATACCAAACTCTTCATGAAGGGATTTGTCTGATTGGGTTTGCACAGGTCTTGTGTATGTTCTCACAACTGCTGTGAGCTCGTATGTATAGCTGCCCTGCTATGTTCAAAACACTCTGTTTCCTTATAGCTATCCTCCACCACCTGGCTCTTGTAACTTTACTTCTCCCTCTTTTGCAATGGTTTAAAATCATACTACAAATCTATAGGATTCAGAACATCATGATATAGCACTCACTGGTTAATAGAATAGAACTTAGAATTCACATATAAACCTATCCTCCTACTGCAACCCCATCTTCAACAAAGGAGCCAACAGTGAGCACAGAGAAAATGAGTTTCTACAACAAATGCTGCTGGTCAAACTGGACAGCTCTATGTACAAGAATAAAATTCACTCCTCACCTCTCACCATGCATATAACTCAACTCCAAAAGAACCACAAACCTCAAAATAAAACCTAATGCCCTGCACTGGTCAAAGGAAAAAGTAGAAAATAGGCTTGAATTCACTGGAGAGGAAAGAACTATCCAAACAGGACCCCAGTGCCACAACCATCAAGATCAGCAATTAATAATTGGGCTTTCATGTTACTTAGTGAAATATCTGTACAGAAAAGGGCACCACAGAATAGGTAAGAAATCGTTATACACTATATATCCGAGAGGGTAAATACCCAGAACATATAAATAACCAAAAAACTAAGCATCAAGAAAAACAACCCAAGATAAAGTAGGGAGGGCCTTGGACCTTCCTCAAAGCAATGTGCCTTACCCTCTCTGAGGAGTGGATAGGGGGTGTGGTGGGGAAGAAGGTGGAGGGAATGGGAGGAGGTGAGGGAGTGGGAACTCAGATTTGTATGTAAAACAAGAAAAGATAGTTTGTTTTCTTTTTTCAAAAAAAATAGGATAAAATAAAAAAAGGAAAAACAGCCCAATTAAAATTGGGTCAGAGAACAGAGAGTTTTCGGAAGATAAAATACAAATGGTTGTGACTTTTTAAAAACATTCAACATCCTGAGCTATCATAGAAATTCAAATTAAAACTCTTTTAAGATTTCATCTTCCACCACTCAGAATCGCTAAGTTAAAATGAATGAAAGCAGACGCTGGTGTGAATGTGGGAAACGAAGAAACTTATTTACTGTTGATGGGAGAGAAAACTGTCTCAGCTATTGGGTAAACTAATGTGTAGGATTTTCAATCATTGGAAATAGATTCACTACATGATCCAGCCACCATTTCTGCACGTACATATCTCTCTTGAATTCTGTCTCTTTATTGAATCCTAATTTAGTATCCCATGTTCCCTTCCTTATTTCACTGAGCTGTTTCTGTTCTCTTGGAATTCATTTATGGGTTTATTTTTATGCTCTGATTCTTTTAAACAAATACAGTAATGCTTATTTTAAATTGTTTGTCTTCAATTTCATATAATTCAATCTCTTTGGAGACAATTACTAAAGGATTAGTAATTTTTTAAGAAGTCATATTTTTTACTTTTTTGACGCTGTGGTATTTTTGTATTGATATTTAGATATTTGAGTTTAAGTTGTTGTAGGCATCAATATTTTAATAAAATAAAAACTATTTTATTAATTCTTTTTTCACTTATTTTTGTACCTTATTTTTTTTTATCATATCCACCCCCCTTCACAACCTCTTCCAGGTGACTGCCTTTCATATCGATCCAGCACCATGCCCTCATTTATTTCTACACTCAGTGAGCGTAGTGTAGTTTGTCCATCTCAGATGTGTGGCCATTCACTAGAGTATGGCCAAGTTACAAGGGGCCACACTATTAAATAAAAATAAGTCTCCTTCTCCCAGAACTATCTATTACTAATAGCTACTCGGGTCGGGGTGGGAGTGAGAACTGGTAGAGCAGCTATAGAAATCATTACCGTTTCCTCAAACAGCTAGAAACAGGTCTATCACACCGGGTTTTAGCATATTTCTGCAGGACTCGATATCCTCCCACAGATGTAGTTGCTCACGGATGTTCATTGCTGCTCTATTCACAATAGCCAGGAAACGGAAACAGCCTAGCTGTCTACCAATGGATGAATATAATGGATATGAATAGATGGATGGATTCCCAAATACGTGGATGATGCTGGAAGCAGTCATTCTGAGTGAGCTGACTCACACCACAGACAAATGTTATATATTTCCCCTTATCTGTGGGTATTAGAATTGATTGGGCTTTTAAAAAAATGTCCCTATTATTTTGATAGAAGTGTTTTCAATATTCAAGAGGGGCTATATTGTAGTAGTGTGGTGGTATCATTTATCTCCTCTTGAGTAGCATCTAGAGCACCAGGATCAATCCCCAGTATGCATCTGAAATTAGAATATGTAAAAACAATTACTATCAACATAGTGGCCTACTATGGACATATTGCAACAGTCAAATAAAAAGCAACTACCCTTTAAACAGTTATTATTTACAAAGTAACAGAATACCAATAGTACTGTGTGAATTACTGTATTTGTTACTTTGAGTGTGAGTGAAAAAAAAGAAAAATACAATGTAAAACTGGAGGCTATATTCAGATTGCAAATAAAAAGAAAGAAAGGAAACAAAATTAAGGAGAAATGGTAGGGACAAGGGGAGACAAGGGGAGAGAGATGAGCCACTTTGAGCAAAAGATAAAATGAGAAAATATGAACTTTATATAAATGCAAAGAGATATTTTAGAACAATGCCACCTCCTAGGGGACTGAGACAGAGACCCCAGAAACTAGTCTCAACCTATTTTGTTTTGTAAATACTGTAGAAAATAAAACGATAATGTAGGAATAGAAGAAATAGAAAATAGAAGAAAAGAAAAGGAAAAAAAGAGAAGAAGGATATGGATAAGAACCGAATGGCACACTGCTCGTGTGCTAAGTGTAATTCTGTTTATAAACGAAAATAAGCAGATATGAAGAGGAAGTTGCTCAATGAAGGTTTAGAATATTAGAGCCATTTTGTTGAAATAAGAGCGGCGAGGCTGCGTCCCCGGCACCCAGCCGCCCGCATGGCTTATGCCCCAAAATAATTACATGGAAACTGTATTCTTTTGAACACTGCCTAGCCCATTAGTTCCAGCTTCTTATTGGCTAGCTCTTACATATTGATCTAACCCATTTTTAATATTCTGTGTAGTACCACGAGCTGGCTTACCAGGAAGAATCTTAAACTGCGTCTGTCTGGAGTGGGAGAATCATGGCGACTCACTCACTTGGCTTCTTTCTCCCAGCATTCTGTTTTGTTCACTCCACCCACCTAAGGGTTGGCCTATCAAATGGACCTAGGCAGTTTCTTTATTATTTAACCAATGACCTTCCTCCATCACCATTTTGAGTCTTCATGTTCCTCTACAAACTCACAGGCCTGTCACATTCTTCTGCAGTTTTTTGTGAGTTTGGATCTGAGATACTGGCCACACCTCTTGAGTCTGTCAGTGGCCAAATTGAAAATACTGTTCTGACCTCTGAGATTAGTTATAAAGTCTATCTCCACCCCAGATTGGTTCTTTGCAAAGTTGGGTCATGATTCTGAGGCCGGTCATCATGGCTCAGCTGATGAGTGTTGACCCTGCCCCCTGGGTACCTTCTACCATCCAGTGAACCATTGAAAGTAGCACCTATGTCCTCCAAAGGCTCTGAACCTGATTGGTTTCCAGTCTGCCGAGTACTTTGCATTCACAAATATTTGCCTGTGGTACAGAGGCATTTTTTAAATTAATTAATTAATTTTTGTTTTGTTTTGTTTTTTTTTTCGAGTACAGAGGCATTTTGATGGCCAGATTTTCACATAAACCTTGTGACCCTCACTCTGGAGTCCCCAAGAGTGCACTTCACAGAGCATCTGAGACACCGAACACTGTATTCTGTAGAAATCTTTTACAAGGGACTTTTCATGGCTTCCTCATTCAAGCACTGAGAAGAGAGGGTTTTCCTAACTCTCTTTTCCTCTGCCAATGTGATTGCTGAGCATCTTCATCTGGTTTCCCCAGGCCCCCTTTCCTGCCCTCTAAGAGAACTGCTGTTCTTCTGATAGCTCTAATTCACCTTTCTTCACATCTCCTGAAGGTCCAGCGACCCTACCTGCTTGCCACCTGCCTTCTTGGATCCTTACATTTTTAAAAGATAGTTTGTTGCCAGAGCATGTAAGACATTAAATATTAAACTTACAAGGCTTTGTTATATTTGATGAGCCCAGAAGAAGTCTTGCAAGTCTGAGAAAAGACAGTAAGAATCTGGAGTAAAGCTTGGAAGAGAGAGGAGATGCTAATAGCCCATGTCAGAACAAGAGATAGTGGAACAGAGGGTTGTATGTTAAAGAGTATTAGAAGATTAACACTGCTGTTCAAGAGAAAGATAAAATGTGAACTAGATTAAGGACTGTAGCATTAAAAATACAAATCAGGGATAGATGCACAACATCCTGTGGCAAGAGAATTTAGACTGAGTTAAGGGATGAAGAATAAAGAAAGAATCATCAGCTTTGATGTTTCAGACTCAAGCGTTCAGGACACAGCCTAGGGAATTTGGAAGATGTGGCCGTGCACTTACTGAAGAAGAAAACCTAATGTTGTATGTTGTTGTTGACTCTGAGGAATTGCTGGGAAGTCGGCTGGAGATGACATGCAGCCATTCAGAAACATTAAATAGATACAGTGATGTGATCAAGAGATAAGTTGGTCATAGAGTTATTTACCGAACTACAATGTTAGTAGGTTTGAGAAAGGCACTCTTGGGTGAAATAAACATAACTATAGAGGGACTTGGGTTCTCCTATTAATAGCAGAATGCATGAGGCTCCAGAAAGGGGACGAAAGGGACAGCAGAGGAACTAACGTGTCAAAGGAACATGTCAAATTGATGCCAGCCAGGGAACAAACTGGGTGCTTTTGTTAAGATGGTCTGTTCAGTATTTTCAGATACTTTCTCAGAGATCAAGATGGAAGAGGATTTGAATAAATGAGAAGTGCCAATTTCAAGGATTTTAATTCAAAATAGAAAGGTGGACTATGCCTGCTTCTTTCTTTACTTTGTTATGGTAGCCTTGCATAATGAGAAATTCTGTGGATGAATGATGAAAACAGGCCCATGTTTCTTCAACGTGAGAGTTGCTCATGGAGCATTAAGATGAGAGAATATAGACTGATTTTCTAGGGAATTTACAATGCTTTGAAAATATGCATACATGAATGCTGATAATAGCTCGGCGCTACTGTTGCTTATTATGACTTCATTTTGTTTCTTTCGTAGTCATATAGGGGGATACTATTACTTCTATTCCACTGTTTAGGAATGAATGGAGCGGTTAGTAAATGAGAAAAGGTTATGTTATTGGTTATAGAAGCAATCAGGAAATGTCTGTTCATCATCACCTATCTACTTCAAATTCTCTAACAGTGTTTATATTGGATCCACAGTATTTTCTATGGTGTCTGTTTGTCAGACTCAAGTATATCGTACTTTTGCTGGTGGATACATTTTGATGTAGACTCAAATACCTTGCCCAAGATCACACTTTTAATTTCAGTGTTGGAGATGATTATACACAGGTGCCCTGTATCCAGAGCTCCTGTCCCACTATCTCAGCAATGCCTTAAGCTACCTAATTTGTCATTTGTCACACTACTGCTTAGGGAAGTCAGCCATTACCGAGCACTATGGGAAATAGAATCAGAGGTGAGCAACTGTGACAAGAATGAACTGTTTGACCAGGATCTATCTAGCGCTTGAACTGGCATCTAAGAGCACATTCTCTTTGGAGGGATACATTGCTTGGCCTAGACATAGCAGGGAAAATGTTGGCCTTGCCTTGAAGTGAAGTGTTAGACGTGAAAGCCTTACCCTTTCTGAGTAGTGGATGAGGGAGTAGGATGGAGGGAAGAGTGGAGCGGGAAGAGAGGAGGGAATGGGAAGGGGGATAGTTATGTAAAATGAGAAAAGATTGTATTAAAACATTCTTAATATAAAAAAAGAAAAAAGAAGAGGCAGAGATTTGACAATGAACAGCTGAGAGCTGTGCCAAGGTGGGAGGATTGCTAGATGAGGTAGCTTGCTTTCAGGATTGATTGTGACTGAAACTGAGAGCTGAGCAATTATAACTGCACTGGGTAGTCACTAACATCGCTTTATTGATATATGATACCAGAGAATTGAACCACTGATCGAAATTAGACTTGGCAAACAAACTTAGACAAAAGAGAATTTCAGGCAGTGTCTCAGAATTATTGGAGATAAACACTTTATATACCAGTGGCAGACAATTGGTGACCTGCAGTCCCCTTGGAGTTCATTCCTGGAAAACGCTAAGCTCATGTTGATATCTCCCATGTTTAGAGCTATTCATTCAAATCCATTCTTCTAGTTGTAAGTTTGTAGTTGGTTTCTTAAAATAATCCTTAAATTACTTACTTCAAAAGCTTTTGGTATGTTGTAAAATACACTATTTGCACGTGCAATAGATATTCTGCCCAGAAGAAAGGGTTCCACTCTCCTTTTAAAAAAATATTGAACAGATACTTACGTAAAGTAATACGTTCTTTTTTTTTTTTTTTGATTTTTCAAGACAGGGTTTCTCCGTAGCTTTTGGTTCCTGTCCTGGAACTAGCTCTTGTAGACCAGGATGGCCTCGAACTCACAGAGATCCGCCTGCCTCTGCCTCCCGAGTGCTGGGATTAAGGCGTGCGCCACCACCGCCTGGCAAGTAATACTTTCTTAATGACATTGGTGCACACTGTGTTTTAGGGAAGCCATGTGAGCAACACATAATGAGCTTGTAAGCAGGACATTCTAGCCTTCTCCTTGAGTGTAGCCACTGGGAAGCACAGTTCAGAGCTAAATAGGAGAACCAGAGGGTCTTCCATTAGCTGCAGAATGTCGTTCTGTGCTTTACTGGGGAAACAAATTCATCTATAGGGATGGCCAGTTTGTCAACTTTAGGGAGAAATGCATCAAGGAGTTTAATAGCTTTCCTTGGAAAGACAGAGTCTCACTCTAAGGAAAAAGCTGCCTCAGGGAAGCATTATTCTTCCAGTCTAAGTATTTCCCCCTCCACCTACCCAGGCGCGCATAGCCGTACCTCCCTCCTCAATGAACCTGCTCTTCCTTAAAACCTTGACATTTTTCTGTGGTAAGGACCTAGCCAGGTATAAAACATATTTTCTCTTTCACAGGAGACATTTTCTTTAGATTCCGGCTCATTCCTGGCTCAGGAAGTTATGGAAAGAGGCAATAAAAGACAAAAATGAGCCACGTTTTCACACAGCAGAGAGTCAACTTCCATTAACTTTTGTGTCCTTCTTCAGAGACTTCTTCCCTCCCTGTGGGAAACTTTTCTACGCACAGTTTTAACTGCATGGCATTCGCCTCAGTGGTAACCCGGCAAGGGTCAGTCTGTAACTGCCTGTGGATCTCAGAGAACAGAAGTTAGAGTAGAGCTAATAGCACACGGGGCACTCAGTGCACTTGGTGCTTTGAACCCTGTCTTTTTTCCCCCTTAAAATACACACATACGTATCCTGCCTTCAGTTCTCTGGCTGACTGATTAATGTGGTTTTGTCCCTCCAGGCTAACGTGTGCCATGCTCATCTTCATCTTATCTGTGGCAGCCTAGACCCTCTGGTGTTGCCTGGATCCTACCTGGTACTTTCCAACAAATTATTGTGATGATTAAGATATATATATATATATATATATATATATATATATATATATATATATATCTTGGATTCCAAACCTCATGTCAGACAATAGAGTGGGAAGTGAGGGGCTGCAGCTAGCTATTCCATATCAATGCCCTGAGTTCAAATAAAATGTCAGGATGACTAAGTACAAGGGATTTGTAGAATGCTTTAATGTTGCCTCATTTCAAATCACTTCATAAGCAGCCGGGTAATGAGCTCAATAAATTCTGTTGGAGGATGAAAAAAAAAAAAAAGAGAAAGAAAGAAAGAAAAAGAAGCCCCATATTCACTGCAGAAAAAGTAGGTTGCTATTTTATAATTAGGCCTCTGGGCTGATGGGAAGGAGTCTTATTTCCTGTTTGAAATCCACTTTGTTAGCTCTGTGATGTGGAGATGGCTAAATGAGTATGAAATATTATAATTAAGGACATCACAAGCTGTTTATCTTATCAGCAGTGTTTTCCCTTCAAGGCTGCCTCATTGACCACTTGTGTATTATAACTGCCTTGTGTGTGCGGATGCTCTGCCAGTTGTAACCGACAGAAGTTTATCTGGCTCTAAGGGGGAAACGAGCCAGCTAGGAACAGCAGCCCAGCAAGCAGAAGTCATGTAAGGGACCCAAAGCACATTGATGCTGCCTGCATCGGGCATTCCCTTCATTAGCTAGATAAATTGTTTGCTGACAGAAATAAGTGATGTTATAGAATTGGACTAAATCTGATGTGAGTATGTTATACACACCATTCGTGGCCGGGATATGTGTGAGGTGCAGCCTTAGACATACAGCCAAGCAGCAAGCTTTTGTTTTGAGGTTGGCCCAGAAAACCAATCCCACTTTGGAAAATGAGAACTGGTTTGTTATTGATTGGGTGCAAAGCAAATGGCCAGATCTGTAATCTCCAGTGTGATTTGAAAGGCTCTGTGTTATGATAATCTTTCGACCTGCCAACTTCTTTGGTTTTACTCAATCCTGAGAGGGTGATCCTGCTCTTTATAGAATACTGAGAACAGGGTCTGCATCAGGTGCTGCCTCGAGGGCCCAGACAGCCGTGTCATGCCTGGCAAGCTATTTGGCTGAAAGATCAGATCGCACATCCAGAATGCCTCGTCAAGATGTAGGTTTCAGAAAGGTAGTCCTCAGCACAGGGAATCCGCGCATGTTCACACAATATACTCGATATGTCTGGGTATACAGTGTGGGCTACTCTTGGTAAGATGGTGGAGTTGACAAATTTCTATTCCGTGTTCCATCCACAAACCTGACACTGTCCTTGGTATGCAGTTTGTCTACAAGTTTCTCCATTCAGATATATTTAAGGAAACACATAGGAAAATACGGAGCTCAGGGCTACTGGCAAGACTGTATGGGGTGCTCAGAACTGGTGTTGCAGAAACGCTCTTTGTGTGCTGCTCCTCCTGCAGCAGACACAGGGGTGAGTGAGGAGTGCAATGGATTGGCTCCCTTTGTGTAGCCACACACCATGGGGAAGGCTAAAAATACACACGACTGTGGGTGGCTCTTCCCCAGTCACTGTCTATAGGAGGTGCCAGCATCAGCTTCATTTACACAAAAGGACTTCAGGGGTTAGAACTGGACCCCATATTTTACTCCATTATAAAATTTATAATTAAAGATTTTCTGCTACAGATAAATATCAAATACTAAGTCCGAAAAAATATAAAACCCTCATGCAGACAGAATCTGACTTTCCCCATATATAGAATATTTAAATAAGTATTTAGATCACTTGTTCAAAGCACCAAATATTAGTCACAGAATAGTTGGCATGTTCTACAACAAAGGGTGTCTTGCTGTTCCTATAAAGAGTCAAGACATAACCACTGTGGGGTCTGCAGGTCATGTAGCATGAATTGCAACTATAGTTCTATAGTAGGTGGGTGTCGAAGCAACTTGAGACTAATTGTAAAGGCTGGGTGTGGCTTTGCACCTACAGAACTCTGTCTGTGAATGATGCTGAGGTGTGAACTTCCTAAGGCATCCCAGCATCACTGCTGATAATTACCAAAGCTCAAGGCTGCAGGATGGGTGTGTGTGTGTAGTGCAAATTCTGATTGGTCTTTATAATAAAACCCAGAGTCAGATACTGGGGGGTGGAAGCCAAAAGATCAGAGAAGTAAAGCAGCCAGCCACCAGTTCTTACCTCTATGGAATCCTCAGCCTGAACGGGGTATCCTGTCTCTACAAGTCCTGAGACTTAGTACCCTGAGCCCCTGTTTCCTCCTGTCATATATTTCTTTCCCCACTCAGGCATATCCCTTCCTGCCTCCACCTCCTAGTGCTGGCATTCAAAGCACCTGACTCCTAAGTACTGGGACTAAAGGTGTGAGCCACCCCTGCCTGGCTCTGATTCTCTTTTAGATTGCATAGATCTTGATCTTGTGTAGCCCAGGGCTGCCTTGAACTCACAGAGATCTGTCTGCCTCTACCTCCTGAGTGCTGGGATTAAAGGTGTGTGCCACCACTGCCTGGCCTCTATGGCTAACTAGTGGCTCGCTCCACTCTCTGATCTGCAGGCAAGCTTTATTTGTTATAGCACAAGCAAAATATCACCACAGGTGTGGTGTGTGTACAGCAGCCTGCTCCTTCCTATCCTGTGGTAACTTTCAGTAAAGACTCATTTTCTGGAGGTGGCAGAGGCCTAGCCGTGACCGGGTTTTCACTAAATGGGCAGCACAGCTGACAAGAGCTGTGACGCTGACATCTTATCTAGAGAAGAGAATTGCAAAGAGGCAACCTTTAATACATCCCTGTGTCCTTTACATTTTCACTCTTTACGAAGGAAAGCACGTGAAACCAAGGTGCCAGAGAGGAGGAGAGGTAACGTAGTTTGCCATCATCCTGTTTAGAAGTACACTGTAAACCTAGCCATATCGAGCATCAGAAGATTTTCTTTTCTCGTTCATGCTCTAATTGGTTTTGCAAATAGACTGAACTTCTTCTTTGAATAGGACCCCAGGAGGTGGTGAATGGTGAAAATTTAAGTCACACGTGACTAGAAGTAGCCTCTCAGAAGTCCTCAAAGTGAAGCACTCCAGAGGCACAGTGGGACAGCTTCAGAAGGCTGGGAGCAGCCACCAACAGATGGCTTGGCTTATAGGTTTGCCCGTGAGAAAACTTAACATGCACCCTAGGAGGAGAGGAGGACGGGCTCCCAGTGACAGCAGAGTGTCAGTGGCAATTCAGAGCCACCCACTAAGCATAGTTTTCAAGTGTACACTTGAAGCTTTTAGTCACAGACACTGAGGGCTCCACCGCCCAGTCTCCCAGGATGAAGGACAGTTCTGTTTTATATGCATATGTGTTGATACGCATAGGCTCAGATCTTTCATTCTTCCTGAGATTCTTGTGTTTTTAATAACTACCACTTTCCAACTGTGATCGTTCCATTGCTTTCTCTGTCACACCTGGTAAGGGTCTCTCTTTCTTCCAGGGTGGCTTTTCTGAAGTATGACCCATATCCACACCTCCTCGTCACTGCCAGCAACTCACAAATGGGTTGGGTTTCCTCAAAGAGAAGTTGACAGTTGCAGCTTGATTTTTCCAGTGGAAACATTAAGTAAGCTGAAAAAGAGAAGAGTTAAACTGTCTTATAGTCATCCAAATTCTAGCAATCTTCACAGAAATGAAACACATTGAAAGACTGAAGAGTTATTCAGTCTTCACAGTGCCAAGAGAGCTGACTTAAGTCCAACCATGAAAAGCACAGTCAACTGTCCACATACAGTGTCAGTGGACTGAGGGGCTCGCTGAGAAGATCAACTCATCTGTCCTAAGAACAACATTAAAATCTCCCTAGAGCAAGTTAAGGACCTTAGTGCGTTAATTATGTGTGACCCTTGAAGAGCTCACTGCAGTTTCAGGTGTTTTTTTTTTTTTTTTTTTCATATACTGTGTTTTACTAAACTCATACAATTGTCCAGTGTTCAGATCAAGTCAACCTTACTGAAGCTATTTCTGGGAATGGAGTTGTGTAGGGACCTGACCCAGTTCAGCTGACATGCACTTAGGTGGAGACAGCTACTTCAGTCCAAGACGGCAGCTTTTCTTTCACAATTGCAAATTATCTTTCTGTTTGATAAATCTCACTAAGGCTACCATTAGTGCCTCACTCTGCAAAGAAACTAGTCCATTAAAGCCATATCCTTTGATGAATTGCTATTATTTACAGAGCCTTTATTACCCGTGTCTTTAAAATTCAAAATTCTGGGCTAATATCTTGTCTCTACTCCATGCTGTTCTTTCCTGAAACTTGACTGGTGTAGAATGTTGCTTAACAATTCACAATATCAAAACATTTTGCAAAGTCAAGTGTCTTAAATGGTGTTAGGCAAATCTACCCGTTAAATTGAATGTATTAATCCATCATCATAGGGAGATGTGCAATTACCATTACCACTAATGAGACAGATATGAACTTCAAGCCTAATGAGATTCTGCCAATAATTTGACATGGTGCAGCTAAGAAGTTACATGGACCATCTATTGGATTAGTGTCCTGTGAGAGAAACCAGTTAATGTGATTTCAGCCTAGCGAAGAAAGGTATGTATGCAGTGTTTGGTTTAAGGCAGTGTTGCATTTGTCCTGGAGAATGAGGTGACTCTTGATTGCTTTCTAAATTTTGATTTAG
Organism: Chionomys nivalis; assembly: GCF_950005125.1. Lineage (NCBI taxonomy): Eukaryota > Metazoa > Chordata > Mammalia > Rodentia > Cricetidae > Chionomys > Chionomys nivalis. The sequence continues at coordinate 35,985,468 of NC_080101.1, forward strand.
CACTTACCTAGAGAAAAGTTCTCCAAGACATTAAGGTAATCATTCTGTCTCAAGCTATAAAAACATATCCAATTGCCCATTGGTGTAGTTGGACTTTTCTTTGGACTGCCATCCACAAATAATGACACAGAGTCTTATTTTTAATTATGAAAGCTTAGTTGTAGCTTAGGTTTTTTTCTAATTAGCTCTTACAACTTAATTATCCTGTTTCTATTTATATGCACTCTATCTTGAGGCTTGGTTACCTTTCCTCTGTCCCATATATCCAATTTGTTCTATTCATATCTCCCATGTTCCTCAATAATCTTCTCTTCCTTTCTCTGCCCAGAATGTCCACCTATCTCTCCAGCTTAGCTATTGGCTCTTCAGCTTTTCATTACACCAATCATAGCGACACATCTTCATATAGTGTACAAATATTCCACAACATTCCCCCTTTTTGTCTAAATGAAAAGGGAAGGTTTTAACTCTAACACAGTAAAACTATATACATTGAGAACAATTATCCAGTAATAAATACATTCACAATATCCAGTCCATTAGTATTTGGCAAATTTGAAGACATTATCTATTATGTCTTTGATGAATCCAAAGTTTCATACCTGATTTACTTTCTATCAAAACTACAGAAAACTGTAAATATACCATTTAATCTTAAAACCCATCAGAGACCTAAGAAGGAAATATTACCTGATTAAATAGGAAGCTCAGAGCAGGCAACTTCCAAAATTATAGAAATGACAGAGACACCTGGCTGACTGTACAGTAAGTCACTCACTCAAATTTCCTTTACAGTATTGGTGTTGAGGTATCAATCTTTGGCCTACAAGATTAGACTATCTGATAGACTTTTCTGTGAGGCAGGAACTTTGGAGGACTGACCTACCTTGTCTTGGTAAAGTTTGGTAGTTACTTTCTTTTGTGTCCTACTTGTCCAGTTTGGACAGCATATTGTCAGCAGTCAATGCAGAGGCAGTTTCTTGCCAAACTAACTTTTGCCACAAAAAGCAAACTTCACATGGAGGTTTTTCAATGCCCATCATCTTCTCTGAAGTAGATTGGTACTGCAAGAAGTGGATTGTCTCAGTGTCATGAAAAGGCTTATGCTATTAAAACATTTTAAATGCCATATTCTGTAGGTCTTTAAAATGTATGAAGACCACCTATTTATTTAAATGTCTCTGCTTGACCTAACATGAAAAGAGGTTTAATCACTATAGATGACTAACTACTAACCTATGTATCTTAATTATACATAGCATTTTAAAATGAGATCCATAGGTACAATACATTAAACAAGAGTAGAAACATATATACAGTAAAACAAAAATAACTTTAAATTTGTATCAATACACAAAAATTCATACCAATGTAAAATATTTGAGACAAGTGATTGTTCAAAAATAGACTCAACAATCCACCCTTTCATCCTATCATTTACATACTATATTCCCCTTTTCCCTTTAGAAAGAAATCCCTGAATCTAATATCCTTTGTTCATGACCAATAAAAACTTGTAACTAACCACCCAAACAATGACAAACATCTATAACCCACTGAATGATCAGAAACCACCCATCCCACCTCTTGAGAATGCGGGTGCTTTGTTCTCTATACTCCTTTCTGTTGTCTGGGCTTGACAGCATCTCTAGGGAACCTGAACAAAGTGGGATAATTGTCAAATCCTTGGAGAGCTAGCTGAACCATTTGTTGTCTAATCTCTGTGTAATAAGAAAATACAGGACTTATTTGAAGTCTTGACTAAAATAATCTCTAAGGCTGAACCATTTCAGCTAGCAGCTTTGCAGTTGTTTTGGGTGCAAAATTTTGAAGAAACTTTTACAGAGGCATTCTGAGAAACTGGATCAATGGGTCTACCTGTCTTCATTGGTGTTGGTCCTTTTTTCTTTCTGAAAATACATAAAATTTTAAAGGTAACTTATTTGCATTAACACAAGTGTGGAATGTGTGGTGTGTACAAGTCATTTCAATATAGATTATTTTTTCTATGTTGGGGCAGGTAAAAGACTTCTGTTAACTTTTTAAGTCTGTTTGGAATGCATAACCAAACCTCTATCCCATGCTATGTGAAAGAATGGCATGTAATGATAGTAATGAGGACTTTATGTCTCATCTAGTCTCAGAGCTGTTCCCAAAGTGAAGGGATAAGCTTATATGTCACCTATCTTGTAGTCTTTCTAGGTTTTTTTATATGTCAGTAGCCAATATTTTCAGGAGGTTTCCCTCAATCAAATCTGATCTTTGTTACTTTGTTGCACAAAGCACCAAACAGGATTCACACATGAAGAAGGATGGTAAAAAGAAATACCACACTAGCTCAGAATTGAGTTTAATAAAAGGTTATTTATTAAGGGGTAGACTCACAGATCACAATCCTCTGCTGAAAGGGGGAACAGCAACCAAATCCTGCAGCTGGAAAAGAGGCCGGATGCACACTTTATATCAGCATATATATTATAAGAGGCCACGCCCATGTGAGCAGGTAATTTAATGGCTACTGCTGGTAGGAATTCTTACAGCACCAGATACCCTGTATTTTTCCCATCTTTATGTGGCTGGCTTATTATTTTATTCTACTTTATTCTTTCTTTAAAGACTTTATTATTTTTGTTTTTCTTTTTTTATTTTTATTATTATTCTTATTATTACAAATTTTCACCTCCTCCCCTCCTCCCATTTCCCCTCCCCCTTTCTCTCCAGTCCAAAGAGCAGTCAGAGTTCCCTGTCCTGTGTGAAGTAGAAGGTCCTTCCCCCTCCATCCAGGTCTAGGAAGGTGAGCATCCAAACAGACTAGGTTCCCACAGAGCCAGTCCATGTAGTAGAATCAAAACCCAGTGCCATTGTCCTTGGCTTCTCAGTCAGCCCTCCTTGTCAGTCACGTTCAGAGAGTCCGGTTTGATCACATGCTCCATCAATTCCAGTCCAGCTGGCTTTGGTGTGTTCCCATTAGATCAGCCCCACCATCACAGTGGGTGGGCACACCCCTTGCGATCCTGACTTCCTCGCTCATGTTCTCTCTCCTTTTGCTCCTCATTTGGACCTTGGGAGCTCAGTCCAGTGCTCCAATGTGGGTCTCTGTCTCTATCTCCATCCATCGCTTTCTCAGAAAAACAGGACACTCTGCCTTTCTGACCAATAAAGCAACTTTCAGTTCTCACTTCAGTGTTCCTAGAATCAGGGGTGTCTGGGCAGTGGGTTCTTTTTTCTGAAGTCAGCAGAATCATAAACTGATCATTTTTGACCATGAAATCTTGCTTTTGAACATCATTTGTGTGGCTCAACAATTCCTTTCTAAGGTCAATTTTTTTCTTGTAAACTGCATCTTAATCTCTCACACAAATGAAACACACCCATTTCACTGGCTTCACTGAGCCAGCTATCCATATCTGTAGACATTTGGGGAGTCCACTGGAGAACATAAGTTTTGAATCAAAATGCACTGTAGACATGTACGGAAGTTTCAAAGAATAAGTAAAAATATATCACATTTTCAAAGATGACACATGAAACAAAAAGGAACAAAGTGCAGAATAGAAAGACAAGGATACCTACACAGAGAGAAGGGCCCCAAACTACTGCCAATGCAGCCCTAATCTTCCCATCATCCCCAGGGTTCTTCAGCCCAGCTCCCTAAAGACACAACAGCAACTTCTTGAGGAAACCTTCGGTTTGGGCACTACCATTCCTTACATGGTTAAGGAACTCATGTGAGTCTACCTTTAACTGCCTTAACCAAAGAACATAAACACGAAAGAGCTGGCCAACACATTGCTGTCCTTGCTAAGATGATGTTCTATGGGTTTAATTCTCAGTGCTCCGTGCCTGCTATCTTGGCATCCCTCTCTTCTTTCTTCTCCCCTCCCCCCTTCTTCATTACCTTTCCATACTCCATTTCCTTTTCTTTCAACTTTGGAGTGTATGGTATAACTTGAAAATATAAAGCTGTGTAGAAAATCTCAATATTATCAAGGGCTTTTTAAGCTGGGCGAAAACCATATAATTAGACACCAGCAATTGCTGAAACATAAAGATGCGGTTGTAACACTTCTGAAGGCTTGTATTGGTAAATGTCTAGACTATCTAGCTTGAATGGCTTCTCATTTTCGAGCTGATCTCTTTGGAATTCCTCTAGACACACCGGGGCACATTTTAGATGCATCGTACATATTTGTTAAATCGCATTGAATACAATTTGGAATTGTATCTGTTACTTATCTTAAAGCCTCAGACTTCTGAAGAATATGTATTTGTAACTCAGCAACTTTTTAACTATAAAAGAAAGAAAATCCAGACTGGGCACAGTTGTTCTCTTTTTTTAATGTTTTTCATCTGATGCTTTTCTTATGATGTAGGCTCTTATTAGTCCCCCCTGCAGGGAAATATTTTCCTTTGCATAGTATCTTAATACCCATCAAGGTGGCTTCTCCAGGGTTTCCTAGTGCTCAGCATGCCTGAGAACTGTAATGTGGTAAACATCACACTGTAATGTAGCAAAGCAACTGCATTTTAAAAGTCAGCCAGAGACTGCAGTATTTTCCTGTAACTGAAGAATATTGTGATAGTAATGTCCCTTGGGAAACATGACATGATTTTGGTAAAACAGAAAGATATTTTCTGTATAGAAGAAGGCCCTCTAAAAACGCCTCTCTAAACCTGGAAGGCAATGTTTTCTCATTTTGCAGCCATTAGTCCATTGTCATCAGCACCTTCTTTGATTGAGCTTGTTAGCCTGGGTCTGGGAGCAAGCTGTTATAATTGGATTAATACTATATAAACATGCATTGTTTCTTCCTAGCTTCCCACGCATTGAGCTCTTCTCACTACTAAGGAACAAACGCAAGCATGGTCGGCATTGTTTGGTGATAGGCTACACATTTTTGCTGTACTTTTTATTTATGTAGTCATTATTAAACAGTGTGTACCCATGTTCATTAATTTCAATATTTCTCATTTTACAAAAGTTTTGAAACAGCTTACAGTAAATCAGATGAGAACTTGAGATGCACTTATTTTGATTCTGTCAAAGTAAGTAGTGACTTTTGGAAAGATAATAAATTCTTTTTCTGTCATTATCGTTTTGCTTTACAGTCACTAAATTATTGTGCTATCTCCAATGTTTTTGTGGTTTATTTTTTGTTGTTTTGTTTTCAATTGTTTGTTTTTCTTTTTTGTGGTGTGTGTGTGTGTGCCATTAGGTAAGGAAGCACAATGGCAGGTAAGAGATTTGCAAAGGGATAATGATACTCAATTTTTGATGACACTTGGGGGAGTCATTGGCAATTATCTTCTGCAAATCTTGCTTTCAAGTTCCACTGATATTCAAGCAGAATGGGCCATAAAGCCATTTGTGTTTATTACTCAAAACCTTGTCTCTAATTTCCCTTTCCTTTGTAGCCTATCAACCAGCAGGAGATCTGTGTCAGAACACTTAATTACCTTCCTCCCTCAAATCAATATAGGTTAAAATAAAACAAAACAACCAGAAAAAAATATTGGAATATTTATAGTCTTTTAGCCTGGTTCATGATTTATTTTTACCTGTTTGATTTGAAGCTATTGACAGAACACAGTGAAACACCAGTGAGAATGCTTTGAAGGCAGAAAAATTGAACATATTATCTCTTCCAGAAGCTACTCTGTGCTGGGGTAGGCGTCACAGTACCACAAATTAGGAAATGGAAATGCCATAACTGCCCCGTTTGCCAGGAGACTTTGATGGGTATAATATGAGTGAGTGGACATAGTTCTTGCCCCTCTCTTCTCTCTCTCTCCCTCTCTCTCTCCCTCCTTCCCACCTCCTCTCCCTCTCTCTCCATGTAAGAGCATTAATGACAATGAATATCATATTTGCGTACCTATAGATATGTATACTTCGTTTGAAAGTATGTGTACAGAGGAAACACAAATGAATAAGGCAGTTCAATAAATGCAAAGAGTCATCTTTGTGTAAATGATGGAGACTTAACACATTCTTCTTCTCCACTATATTACATACATGTCTTTGTAGACCCAAAGCCCACTGGATATTTGCAAATCCCCATTTCCCAAGATCAGACTATTTTTCCTCAAGAAAATCCTATTTTTCTCCTTGTGGCTGTGAAAGTTTTCCGGATGTGGGTCAAGGACATACTCAGAATTAAAAGGTGAGCATTTTGATCTTTTTCTTCAGCAAAGATTTGCATACTAGACAGGCTTATGAGAAAATCAACTTGCTTTGTGTCTTTGTTACATAATTGCAAATAGCGAATTTCATACAAGCAAGAGAATCCCTCCCTTCCTCATCAAGGTGTCTCCTAGTCAGATTAGGTACTGGCATTGCTGCCGACTTTCTCTTCCAACTTTAGAAGCGGCATATGACCCTAGACAGACACAGGTGAAGTGAGATTCTCCTTCACCTGGGAGGAGATCTGATGTATCTCATCATTAGACTCCTGTGGAAATATACAATAAAAGAAGGGGTCTGGTTATCGCCAGAGGCAAAGTACTACTAACTCATCCCCAAAGATTGCTTTTTGATTAAGGGGCTCTGTAAGGTGCGCAGCCCATCTTGCAGCTGATATGAACTGCTATTCTTGGCTGTATCACCGAAGTTGAACATCAGATTTTCTTTTTTTAAAGAAACAGCAATTACATTAAGGAGCCCTCATGTGGGGTGTAATTCTTGACAATATCAAGTACAATTCAATAAGCTGGCAGAACTTTGTGCCATAGGGTTAGATGGAAATTTGTAAGGGAGAGAAAGTGATTACTGTACATCAAACATTTCACGGGCAAATGCAAATATGTCTAATCCAGCTCCCAGTGTCCTACTTCTAAAAATGAAAGGCAGTCTGATGCATTGCCAAACTTAGAAAACAGATAGTTTTTTTTTTTCTCACATACTGGCAAGGGTTAAAATAGTTTGCCTTTAATTTTGCTAGGAAAGGAGGAAGGAAGGAAAAGGGGCATGGAGGTCAACCCAGAAAAAAATCTATAATTTATTTTCCAAACTGGGACACATTGGGCACAAAAGGTACTCTAATAATAATTACATCAGATAAAAGTATAAATTGAGTCTCTCACAGACAAAATGGGAATATGTGGTGACCCGTGGGAGGAACAATTAATAGGGCTTTATGTCTTGGTCATTTAGCCTTGCCGTGACCATGAGCTCTCAGCAGTAACATTATTTCAGTTGACTTTTTTTTTCCCCCATCCAAGGTTTCTGATCATAAGCCCGTGGTGTAGGCAGTCTCAGCTATGCTTTGAGGAGACGGAGGTTTTCTGTTCTTGGAACTTTGCTATTAGATTAACAAGCATTTCTTTGTTTCTTTTGTATATGACCTTTTCATATTTGCTCCACTTGGAGTGGACGAGGAGAAAAGGTACTTATTAGGGTGGCTACGGAGAACATCTAAGCCCACTACTTGAATTATCTCTAATTCCTAGCTGCCTTTTGTTCTTCAGAGCTCATCTATGAACGTGGCCTCTTTTCTTTATATAAAAATATTGGGATTTTTGTGGGGATTTTTTGGTTCATTTTTACTAGCACATAAAGAGGCAAAAAAGATTTGTTTTGATTGTTTCACAAATATCCTACTGATTTTTTTTCCCTTTGTAACTGATATTTTCCAAGAATAGACTATATGATAATTTCTCTCCCCCTCCCCCATGTCCGTGGTCTGTATGTGTGCGTGTGTGTGTATGTGTGTGTATGTGTGTGTGCGTATGTGTGTGCATGTGTGTGTAGGTAGTTTCATGTGTGCCTGTGCATGTACTATATTGTTTCTCAACTTGTGTATATTTTGATTTCTCATTGAGTTTTATTGCTTGTATATGCATGTGGAGCCAGCAGTATTGGGGTTCATTCCTCAATGGTTCCCTACTTCTTTTCCTGAGAAACAATCTCTCAGTGGCTTGGAACTCACCAGGTTCACTCTAGGCTGTCTGGTCAGGAAGCTCCAGGATCCAACTGTCTTTTGTGTCCTCTATGCTGGGATTTAAAATGTGTAGCACCACATCCAGGTTTTTAAAAAGTGTTGTTCTAGAGACCACAGAGACAACCATATTGCTGCCTGAGCTATATTCCCATTATAATATTGAATGTTGAAAGAATAATTTTATTACCGGAGTGTTTTTAGCCATTTAAAGCATCATTTAGACAGTGAAAAGGAAAGGAACTTTCATTTAAAATGGAACTTATAATTAGCTTCTCTAGGACCACGCATAATAGGCTCAATGTCCCCTATTCATGTCTAGAAACCAAGAACAATGGCAATGGGTTTTTGATCCTACTGCTTTGTGGGAGCCTAGGCAGTTTGGATGCTCACCTTACTAGACCTGGATGGAGGTGGGTGGTCCTTGGACTTCCCACAGGGCAGGGAACCCGGATTACTCTTGGGGATGATGAGGGAGGGGGACTTGATGGGGGAGAGAAATGGGAGGTGGTGGCGGGAAGAAGGCAGAAATCTTTAATAAATAAATAAACAATAAAAAATAAATTAAAAAAAATAAAAAATAAAATGGAACTTATAGTTCCTTCTTTGATTTTAGCAATCTTGTCTCCTGTCCTGTACATGTGTTACTATAAGGAAAAAAAAAGTGGCATTGAGAGACCATGTATAGCAATGCACTATGTCTCAGCTCATTCTCTTCTACACAGTGACAGCTCACTACTCCTCTTTCCAGCCATCTGTCTTCTCCTTAAAAGATCCTGAGAACGTCTCCTCCTTTAGAGACCCATCAGTTTGGTAACATCCATCAGTAAATGAGTGTTGAATTCAATTGACTGGACTGAATCACATCTCTCCAGACAGTAGTCTAACAACTGACATAGCCATTGCCTACAGCTTGTTTGCTCTGCTTGAAAGAAAAATGGGGGGAAAAAAAACCTGTCTGATAAATTTCTGAAAAACATCAATGAGCATAATCCAAAAGCATTGAATACGGTTTTGGTTTGTCTGTGGGCAGGATATGTGGACAGCAACATGTACCCACTGAGGCATGGAGCACAGCTTTCTCAGGCAGACATCTTTGCAAACATCTCTGTTCAGCATGGGCAGGAGTGAGCAGATTCAGGTGTGTGTTAGTCAGTGAGCAGCCTTGTCAGAGTGCCAGCAGCCGTGACAGCATTTTTGGCTTTTGTGTATTGCAAAGGGGGTAACAAGGAGAACACTTTGCTTGGAGACCAAATAATGTTAATTTGTAAAGTCATTTGTCAAGCTACTCATATTTTGGGGACATGATACTAAGCAGTAAAAGCTGCTGCACCCATTAGCAATAGCCACAGATTTCCATGTCAGTCAGATTTGTGCTCTTCTTAGCTGTATGACCCGAGCTATGGAAACTTCTCTGGTCCTATTTTACCCATCTGGAAATGCGATAATAAGCTTCCTTCCCCTGGTTCTACACAAATATTAAAACCAGGAAACTGATTTTTTTGGCATGATGTTGAGAATTTATTTATTTGTGTTTTTCGAGAATGAAACAGGCCTAACATCTGACTAATTTTAAGGGTGTACTTAGATTGAACATATCAATAGGAACAACTAAGATAAGACTGAAAATATTAACTATTTAGTAAAGTGGCAAAAATGCTCTAAATTCTAGTTTGAGAGCGGTGGCCTATAACACTGCATGATTTGTTTCATTTTTGTCCTGTAGAGATGAAAAATGCTAGCACTAATATTTCTTCATGATGAATGCAGTTCACAGCCCTTCATCATCTTTGGAGCAAAGGTGGGAAGGGTTCCATGAATCAGAGCTGGGCCTCACATGTCAGTAATGCTTGTTCAATAAAAAGGACTCTTTCAATAAATAACACTAATGGGGATTGTGTTTTAGATGTAAAGCTATTAGAACATTTGCTATGCAATCTGTTTTTTTTCCTTTGAAGTCAAATTCTATCCATTTGTGATAAGTACTTTATTTGGTTTCTGTCACATTTTTCTTGCAGAAATGCCTTACATTGACTCATGGAGCTAAAGACACAGCCAAATTATATGCACAGCTAAGTAATAGGAAATATTTCTTAAAGACTGCTTTTAAGAAATTGCTAATAAGTTCATGCCCCATTTCCATTAATGTTCTGAAAAGTAAGCAAAGCCTATGGCATTTCAAACAAAGTCATTAATTACAGAATTTGTTTTCTACAATTTCTTTTCAGTTATATATCTATGATTGAAATAGACACATGTGCACTGTATATGTGTTTTATTGTTAGAAATATTTCTAAACATACTTCTAAAATTCAGATATTTAAACTATCATATGACTGATTATCTTTATGTAAATGACATTTTTCACCCTGCTCTAAGTTAACAATGGAATTCTTTCTGTTGGCAGCATCACTTTCATTTGGGGCTAGAATTGTGAGTAAGCACTTTGAATTTTAACATTTTTCTCTTCTCATCATTTACGAGTCTAACATAAATGGTGGATAATTCCAAAAAAAATAAAAGATAATTCCTGTGTCCTCAGCATGAGGTCTTAGAATTAGACTTGCCTGAAAGCTGGCTAGGAGACAAGGCCTTGGTCCTCTGCAGCAAGGCTTACCACTCATAGGCTCCGTCATTAGGATTGCAGTGCTTTTTTCGGGTTGTCTGATAAGAGACAGAATGTCTAGCTGTTGCAATGCCACCTCCTCGTCATGGCTGCTAAAAACACACAGTCTTTTGTCAAGCTACAGAATGTTCTAATTCCCAATGCAAATCTGGGTGACATGTTTGCTACGCTAGTGGCTATACCTGACGGATCCTATTCTGTGTTTTCCGGAAATAAACACACCGCAGCACTTTTGTGAAGTATCAGTTCTTTTATGTGAGCGTGTCCTTTTGTAATTGGAAGAACGGTTTCAAACCAGAGTGGATTTGATAGAAAAATAATGTGCAAGGTGGGTTTGTGCAATTGCTAGGGGAAGATCCCTTTGGCAGCTGCAGATGCTTTGGTGGGTTGCATGGAGCAGTAAATAAGAGTAAGTGAATTAATTAAAGCTTTCTGCACACTTTGTGTTAGCATTTGTGCGGCACAAGGCTGTCTAGGTTCTTACGCCTATGAATATCAACGTGAGAATAGTTATGTCACCAGCATTCCAATAGTTTATAAAGCTGAACAATTGCAGATTTATGTTTTCTGAATTGTACATCATGCATATTCATAAAAATATTTAGAGGTACAGTCAATATTCAATACCAAAGGAGATATCAAAATACAAAAGTTTTCTTGGAGATTTTAATCTCTATACTTTACTTACAATGAGATACACTGCCTTTAGTTACCAGAACAGAGGTTTACTTTTAGGTTAGTTGGATGTGAGGAAACCTACCTGAAATAAATTATTGGTCACAATATTTAGCAGTGTTGTATGCTTGACTGTGCACACAGTGTCTCTAGGTAACAAGGTTTCTTGGACCTTGGAGCAGATTTTAGGTCATAATACAGTGTGTCCCAAATTCTTTTTGTTTCTTTTTTTTAAGAGGTTAAGGATGGAAAATGTGTTTAAGGTGATTTCACAACTTTTTGTTAGTTTTGCCTTGTATCACTCCCAAGAAGGACAGTTTCAAAGGCAGACCATAAGCATTTTCAGGACTTCAGCAGTGTCTTTAACCATTCTCCTTCAAACATCACATTTCCCCCGCGCTTTTATATTATTCCTATGGTCTTTACTTTGCGTTGATCATACTTAGTGATCATGCATACCTGTGATTTAAATGCAAATGTGAGAAAAGATGATAATGCGCAGATAGAACCAAGCGTGTGTCTTCTTAGTGTTTTCCCTGAAATTGTAAAAACACAGAGAGCATGCTAATCTATATTGGAATAACTTGTGCTGGTTCAGTTACTACATTTGAATTCCCTTGCTCAGTAGCAAAATTGTGGCAAACATTTACATTTCTATTTTCGGGGGCTGCAGAGATGGTTCCATGGTTGAAAGTGCTTGCTGCTCTTGCAGAGGACCCAAGTTTGGTTTCCAGCACTCACGTGATGACTAACAGCTGCTTATAGATCCTACTCTACAGGAGCTGATGCCTTTTTATAGCCTCCTAAGACACCTCACACACAGGGCCTACCATCTTCCTCTCCCCATCTCTCTTTCTTGCTCTTTCACTCTCTCTTACACACAGATAAAACAACAACAACAACAATAATAAATATTTTAAAAATAAAATGCATCTTATATTTGCATTTCTTACTGTGTGGCTTGTTAAAAGTAGTTTACTGTGTTTCAATTTGGAATAACTGGGGTATTTCTTCCTGACAACATAACTATCAAGAAAGAAAAGCTTATTGACCAGGTATGCGTGAGGATACTTTTATATCTCACTAACATTGAAAGATTACACAAATTGATTAGGGAAGTTCAGTTTGAATATTTTCACTGCTTTGTAAGGTATTAAGATATACAAGCACTAATCTGTAGTATTATGCACTACTGTGAAGACATTTGCTTTGTTATACAGTATTTCCTAATGTGCTAAGGAATACCTAGGCTAACTCACTTCTATATCACTACTCAAGGAATAGCAACAGAACCCTTGCAAGGGTGGCATTTACATGAAGCTTGACAACAGTCATACTTGCCAAAGGTGTGTGCACATATGCGGTGGTTAGGAGGGGAGTGGGGGATGACTTTGTACAAAAGCTCTAACTGTAAGAGAAGCCAGTTTTCCTCTGGGAAATTACTCAGAGTGCAATACAAGCATATTTTTCTAATTAAATAGATTAGTTTATGCCTTTGGCACTTAAAGGAAGTCCTCAGATTCACAGCCTCCTGAGTTGTAAGAATTTCCCAGGTTAATTCTCTGAAAATTAAATCTAGCCTTGTTCCCAACCCCCCCTTTGGCATTTTGCCCCTCCACCCACTTTTTTCTTTTTCTTTTTCCAGTTTTACACACACGGCTCATTTCTTTCACTTCCTTTATATCCTTTAGCATCTTTTCTTTTCCCTCATCTCTTCTGCCTGCTAAAACGGGAACAGCTTTCATGTTTTCCCTCCATCTTTGTCGTTGGTGACAGAATACACCATAATCCTATTTCTCCGAGGAGCTCATTCCTGCCCATCTCCTTTGTGCAGCTAACCCTTAGCTGGCCACCTCAAGTAATGTCTCCTTCTCAACTCTCCATCTGTATGACTGTGCCGTGGACAAGGTGCTCGCTGCCCTCCCATGCCAGACATGATATTGCATATAGTAGTCACAAAACCAAAAAAAAAAAAAAAAAAAAAAAAACGAATTTAATACTTTTACTAAAGCATTATTAACAAAATAAACCCTTTACTTTTCTTGTACATTACTTCCCAAATGAAGTTTCCCATCCCTTTACCCCTCCCAGCACCCCCAATGTTTCTTCTCTCTCAGATCCATTCCTCCTCTATTTCCCTTCAGAAAGAGTGCGTATTCAAAGGATATTAACTAAACATGACATAACAAGATGCAATAAAACCATGCAGAAATCCTCACATCAAGGCTGTGTGAGGCAACTTAGTAGGAGAAGAAGGTCCCAAGAGCAGGTAAAAGAGTCAGAGATATCTCTCACCCCCACTCTGAGGAGTCCCACAAGAAAACCAAACTACACAATCATAATATCGATGCAGAGGACCTAGTGCGGACCCATGCAAGTTTCATGACTGTCCCTTTGGTCTCTGTGAGCCCCTATGAAACCCGTTTAGCTCATTCTGTGGGCCATGGTGTCACGCTGTCTTTGGCCCCTTTGGCTCCTACAATCCTTCCTCCCCCTCTTTCATAGGATGCCTCAAGCTCCACCTTATGTTTGGCTGGCTGGGAGGGGGCGTGTCTCTGCATCTGCTCCCATCAGTTGCTGGATGAGGCTTCTCTGATAACAATTGGGCTAGGCAACAATCTATGAGTATAGCAGAATATCATTAAGTATCATTACATTGCCTTTTTTTTTTTTTTAATTCAGACTTGTTTGGTTCTATCCTAGGCTGCTGGGCAATCCAGCCTCCAGTTCTGGTCTAAGGACTAAGATTAGAGGTACATCATTCCCACGACACCTTTCCACGCACATATCATGCAGATACATGTTTTCTGCTTTTGCTTTGTGTGGTGGATTAGAATATACACACACGACAGACCGCATTGACTACTACCACATTCAGCTCCAAGGTTCCCTGCCTTTAGGTCATAGTTTAGGTAAGTGCTTTCAATGTGCTTTCCTGGACAGGAGTTCATCTATAACCTCCTGATGCTGAATTTTTTTTATTGTCGCTTTTTATATTTAAAACATTTTTGCGATTATACTGTAATTATACAATTGATGAACTGGTTTTCAGTCCACAATGTGTTTTGAGGTTGCTGTGTCAAAAAAGAGCTTTTTCAGTTCTACATTTTAAAACAGAAAATTGTTTTGAGAATCAAGGCTGTAGTCAGGGTTAGATGAGGAAAACTAACACCTTTCTAATTCCGTCTCCTATATTTCTTACACCAATCAAAGTGGGCACTGGGTTATTTTATAATACTTAAATTCTAAGCTTGAAGGAAAATATGCCAAAAGGAGTAAATGGAAATGTTGGACGTCTGAGAAATACAGTTTGAGGACAGACTAATAGCGTTCATTGGAGGTTCAGAGTGGTAGGGTGTGAAGCCAAGCTTGGGATCTACCCCTAGGGTTTTCTATGACCATGTTCTATGACCAATATGGCCACAAGAAGTCAGGTTCACATGCCCCAGCCTCACCACCAGGGAGTAAATTCTGGGTGGCCTCTGTTAAAATATACTCAAGAGAAGAATACATGGTGAACAATGTCTTGGGAAACTGTGAGAGGCTCCAGAAAAAAAGGCAGAGGACCTTTTCGCTCAGGTGCATTTTGTTCCCTGAATTGTTCTTGGATGTGATTTCATACCCCCTGTGACAAATATTTACATTTAGTTGATAGGACATGTTTATTCTTGTTGGATGCCAGGAGATAGTTACAGAACTAAATCTGGTCAGCGGACCCTGAATCCAGATATGGCCTTCTACCTTGATTTCTCACTTTGCTAGATATAATCTTTACTGAGTGCCAGGCAATTGTGCTTCACTTGATCTTTCCTGAGGAAGATCTGGGAAAACACTGCTCAGTTAATATTCTTTAGTATGTATTTATTAACATTTATTTGCACATTTTTTCTGAACTCAAACAACCTTTGTCAAATCATTGCTGCCTTTGTAACATTCATGTATGAAAGAAAATTGATGTAAGGTTGTCTACAACATTAGATTATAGTCTGCCCCATTCCTCCAGGTCCTCAGACCTTAGGTCCAGCAGACAAGGCCAGCATAGGTCGGCCAAAGAGTCAACAGCTTAGGGCTGGGGTTCAGAGTTCTTTCCCTCCCCTGCCAGGCACCAGAGGCAATCAATCACAACTTTACACAACCCCAAGGTTCTTTCCTTGGTCATGGTATTTCTTTTATATGTATCTATTTCACCTTGTGTGTAAGCAAGCCTAGGGCTCCCACTGCAGCTCCTCTGTAAGCCTAAGAGAATAAGCTAAGACAAGAAATGTAGACACGCAGACTCGTTACTTATGTCTAACAGAACAACAGAGGAATACATATCTTTCCAGAATAAACACGTTTACTTTATGTAAGCTCAACAAACACCCCATTTGCTACTGGGGCTGCTCCAGAGAGCTCATAGCATCAAACGGAAACAGCCCTTCAAGTCCCTCAACTCCGTGAAAGACTTCCCTGGCTGCTTGGTTTACATGAGATTTCTCGCCATACTAAAAATCCTGGTGTGAAATATTTGCTTTCTGTCATGAGCAGTTAATAATAAATAATCAAGTCTTTTATGCAGAGGCCGAAGTCACCATTATGCAGCTGCTTAATTTCAGTGGAGAAGTGTATTGTTGCATAAAAGTCATGACCACACATTATGTAAACAGAAATTTATTAAGTACCTACTGCATTCCACACCATGAATTAATTGCAGGACATGGGAAAGTGGGTAAGACCTTTAAGGAGTCTATATTCTAGTAGGCATAACAAACCTTTAGCAAAGAAGCTATCTCCTATGGGATGTCTGATGAGTCACAACTCTATTTATCCAAATTGGAGTCACATAGAACATGTAATAAATAGTATCTGGAGACTTTTCTGAAGATTCTAATATTGAATTTTGACTTAATAAATGACAAGAAAACTCATTGAACTCATTGTCTTAAAGTAGATACAAAATGTTATTCTAACGTACAGCTGCAAAAGTATTAAATATCGTATTGCAACTAAAAGAAGGCCCTCTATACTGTAGCTCTGTAATAGAGTTTGAAGTCAGGGATGGTAATGCCCCCAGACAATCCTTTATTGTATAAGATTGTTTTGGCTATCCTGGGTTTTTTGTTTTTCCATATAAAGTTGATTATTGTCTTTTCCAGATCTGTGAAGAATTTTGATGGGATTTTGATGGGGATTGCGTTGAATCTATAGATTGCTTTTGGTAGAATTGCCATTTTTACTATGTTGATCCTCCCAATCCAAGAGCAAGGGAGATCCTTCCATTTTCTGGTGTCCTCATCGATTTCTTTCTTCAAAGACTTAAAGTTCTTGTCAAATAGATCTTTCACTTCCTTGGTTAGAGTTACCCCAAGATATTTTATGCTATTTGTGGCTATCGTGAAAGGTGATGCTTCTCTGATTTCCCTCTCTGCTTCCTCATCCTGAGTGAGGTGAGCCAGACCCAAAAAGAGGAACATGGGATGTACTCACTCATATTTGGTTTCTAGCCATGAATAGGGGACGTTGAGCCTATTATGCGTGATCCTAGAGAAGCTAATTAAGAAGGTGAACCCAAAGAAAAACATTTAGGCGATGAAAGGAGACAGAGACAAAGACCCACATTGGAGCACCGGACTGAAATCTCAAGGTCCAAATCAAGAGCAGGAGACAGAGCACGAGCAAGGAACTCAGGACCGCGAGGGGTGCACCCACACACTGAGACAATGGGGATGTTCTATTAGGAACTCACCAAGGCCAGCTGGCCTGGGTCTGAAAAAGCATGGGATAAAACCGGACTTGCTGAACATAATGGACAATGAGGACTACTGAGAACTCAAAAACAATGGCAATGGGTTTTTGATCCCATTGCACGTAATGGCTTTGTGGGAGCCTAGGCAGTTTGGATGCTCACCTTACTAGACCTGGGTGGAGGTGGGTGGTCCTTGGACTTCCCACAGGGCAGGGAACCCAGATTACTCTTAGGGATGATGAGGGAGGGGGACTTGATGGGGGAGGGGGAGGGAAATGGGAGGTGGTGGCGGGGAGAAGGCAGAAATCTTTAATAAATAAATTAACAATAAAAAAAAGAAGGCCCTCTAAATTACCGCAAGGAAATTCTAGAGAACGAAATTTATTCAAAGAAGAACAGGAGATGAATCTGAATGAACAAGACAAAGACACAGTCCAGGAAGGCCTGCACATCATGTTAGAGGAGCTGCCCCATAAGTATCAAAGTCTGCCTGACTGTGCACATTAAGACATCTCCCCAGCAGGACCACACTCTATGAGGTGAGTAGGAAAATGTCAGAGGCCTGAGAAACCCAGAAGATCAGGGTCATTCTGGGTTACAGAGGGCTTCCCATTTTTCAACAGCTCCTAGAGACACCACAGAACTTCGACTGAAAGTTAAGGTGCTAGTCAACAAATAAGGGAGATTTGGTATCAGCTAGATTTGTGAATCAGGGGATCGTGTAGAGGAATTTAGAATGCTATCAGCGAACACAAAGAACAATACTGGTGACCGCTTACAGATGTGTTAGTCTGTAAGTGTGTGAATCCTTTTGCTTCCAGCATGGCAAAACTATGCTAGGCATCATTATATTGTAGTGTGTTTTCATGTCTATGTGGTGTTGAGGGGTGAGGACACGGGTCAAAGAATCCCAGGCTCACTTCAAAAAGATATTCCAATTAGATTTTCTTTAGTATAAGGGGCAAACTTATGAAACAGGAATGAGAAGTCCAACCTCAGCTGTGTAGCGCAGGAACCACAGAAAGAGAGTGAACTCTGGTGGGCTAGTGGTTTTCTCCAGGTAACGAAAGGTCATGCCCTAACCTGGTCCAACCTCTTAATGATCATTGGCTAACAGAGATCCCCATCAATGTGGTGTTTGTTTTACCTTGCAGAACTTAATCCTTGTTCACAAGGATTTTCTTCTTAGAATCAATTCCAGAAATACATTAGGTATCCAGTGAGTCTTGTATGGCATTTGTAGAATATGGCTCAATGCCTCTGTGTTGCCTCCTTGCTTTTATTAAGTGATCAGTAGGTTTATTCATGGTAATCATTGAAAGTTTCAAGTGATTATTGCTCAGAGAATAAATCCATTAAGTGTATCCTATTTTACATAACACTTGGTTCCTTAGGGAAGCCAACTAAGGAAGGTGGCATGGTAATAAGAAAGGAGGAAGAATGCCTGTCCGGGACTCTGAGAGTCCCGGGTCTCAGTGTCACCTCTCACCAGGGGCATGGACTCAGCTTCCATGAGCACTGTTCCCTCTTCATGGAAAAGTCAAACTTCTGGACTCTGTGGCACACTAACAGTGGTTTTTGTAAATCAAGCGGTATGTAGTTGGGTACAAAGTAGGCATTTGATACATAGAATAATGGTTATTAATAATTCAAAGACAAGCCTACACAATTTTTACTAACATTCCTGAAAGATGTGTAAAACCCTTTGGCTAAAGGAGGCACAAGGGTGAAAACTTCTCATCCAATACAAACCAGTGTGATCTCTACTTTTTCCTGTTGCTCTAACGTGGGCCCCAATGACCTTTCACTTTGCTCTAAGCAGGTCAACAGCCCCTGCAGTCGTCTGAACTAAGATAACATAGAAAATATTTCAACTTCGTTTCTTGGAACATATTTAAATATGACAGACCTTAAGTAAAGAGAGGAACTAAAGCAATGGTATCAAAACAGTTATATAAAATAAGCAAGGAGCTTCAAGGAAGGACGTACCCCAGCAGGGATGCTCCTGGGATAGATGCTCTGCCAGGGCAAGCATGGAGGTGCTGACTATAGAATCAACTTTGAAGACATACATTCTATAACATCAAATATTTAAAACATGCTTTTCATTTTCATTTAAAATTCTTACTGTAAGCTCCAATCTCATGATCAACAGCCATTCTGTTTCCACCTTGCTGTTTTTCCCTCTGTGAGCACGAGATAGCACTATGGGCAATGCACAGTTTTCTGTTTCCTGATCCTCTCTGTTTAAGGGCATTTTTATGTCATTAAAGATTGAAAAATGGTGAAATGACACCTGGGTATTTTTTCCTTTCTGCTCAAAACAGAAAGTGCTTATTAGTAGTAACTGCCTATCTTAACGTCCCCCTATTCTTTGTCTGTTGAACTGTCTGTAGTCATCAGAGTAGAAAATAGCTTTCAAAGTTGGAGCTCAGGGGGGAAAAAAGCCCCAGTACCTCAGTATGGCCAAAGGGCCGGCAGTGTGCAGAGCGAGCGAGGGGGTCATTGAGCCAGAAGTTTCTGACCTGGGTTTGTGAAGTTGTACAGATGGGCAGACACAAGTGTCAGTCCCAAGTGGACTGGACTACGCAGCATGAAGTTTTGCAGATATGTTTTAGAAAGGAAAAGAGATCAAAGAACTAGGAGCAAGGGAGCTATAGAGGGAGGGAGAGAGAGAAAAAAACAAAAAAAAAAAAGGAGAGAAGGAAAACAAAGGGAGGGGAGAGAAGGAGAGGGGCTGAGAGAGGAGTTTTAACTTCAGACTAAAGGACTAACTGGCTTGCCTTAGCTGGCCTTTGTTTTGGGGAGGATCCCAGTCCGTCTGCATACTTCACCCATACATTTCATGCATGAAAAATGGTACTGACTGTTTTCCCGGGCTTACCTCTCTTCAGTTTGCCTGCATAGTGTTCTTTCTACCATCTGTGGCAGACATTGCAAAAATGCCTTAACATTCTTCACAGGCTAGGAAGCATTTTTTTTTCCTTTAATATGTTGAACTTAATCTTCTCCACCATTTCTTTTTTCTATTAAGGTTGTATGGAGGTGTCAGTTACTCTTCTTTTTCTCTCTTTGCCTGCTGTTCCGTTTGGAGACACACTGTCTCCTCGGTCTCTGAGATGTGATGTATTATGCATGTCTTTTCTAGTGGATTAGGGTGAGATGAGCAAAGAACGAGATGGAAAGATAGGAGAGGTCGCAGGGTCTGAGGACCGCCCACCGATGACAGCATTGACTGGCTGCCGGACTGGAGGTGGCAGGGTACCGTGCAAAGGAGGGCGTTCATTTTTCTCCCGCCCAGAAGCCTGAATGAAGAGCAATCTTTTTGTTTGTTGCCGTGATGGGTAATTTGGAGCACTTCCCTTTTGCATGAAGAAATTTGCTATTCTAATCAAAATCTCGTCCCTTTCAACAAACCATTATAAGATACTTATGAAAATAGGCAGCTTCAGATTTCCTGTTTGAATCTGCGTCAGCTTTGACTTTTATGCTCATTTGCAGAATCACATAACTATGAAAGGCCAATTAGCTCTAAGTCCCCAGAAAGTGACAGAATAAATTGCTTTCTTTCTAACAAATGGAGAATAATATTGTGGATGCAGTACAAAAGTGCCCACCCAGAGACTTGAGTTCATTGTTATCAATCTAATAGAGAGCCTCGGGCCTGTCTCTGAGACTCCTGAGCAGCGTCCTCTTTGCTGCCATGGCTCTGCTTCTGTGTTCAGCTAGGAAATAAGTTTGATCAGTGTCGTGGGCAAGTTGGTTGCTATGGAAGGCATCTCCTACCCTGGTCGAGATGTTCAGAGGTCAGATCAGACAATCCACAGAAGGCCCTTTTGCAGGGTCTGTTTTCACGGTGTTCCAGCGCCTGAGAGAAACACAGTGGACACTTGGGCAGTTCTGTGTAGACAATGACCGAGACACCGCCTCATGCATGTCAGTAGCTGGGTACATGTGGCTGGGGACCATGGGACACCTGCAGCTTCCAAACCCCAGGGTCTTGCAGAGGCACTGCAGCTTCTTTGAAATGCTGGATATGCACTCATTTCCTCCCCTCTCATTAATTTCTTTCATACGCCCCTCCCCTCAATGGCTCCGAGCAGTTCCACCATGCTTAGGAAGCTCGGTGTGCCCAGGGGAAATGAAACAATGCTTGCCAGTTGTGAAGGAAGCCAGGAGATAGGATGAACGCAGTCCTGGAAGAGGCCATGCCCTTCACTCCCAGGACTAGGAGGCAAGGTAGGTTTACTCATCAGGAGAAAGGTCTCTGGGAGTTTTCTTGCAGGACTCTGACTGTCCATTTGTCACTGTGGTGATAGTGTTTTAGAAATGAGGGTGGAGCAATAAGTGACTTGACTGATAAGCAGTGATTTTATTTTGTTTGCTTCAATACATCAGCTCTGACAGAGAGAGAAAAATGCCGATTCTGTCTTGCGCTCACCATACACCCACATCTGTGTACAGGGATTGCGTTCAATCAGTCTTTTTCAAATTAGCACATCTCTTCACAAAAGCTGGGTACTTAAGCTGTGACCCGGTTTTTGTTGTATAGGAGAATGCTTACAAGGTATTTGAGAACTTTTCTTCTGGACTCCCGTGGAGTCACATACCGTGTTTATATTAATACCCAATGAGTCTGACATGATTAGTGTCATTACAATACCTTCCAAAAGGATTAATGAGGATTTCTTACTCACTAGGAAGCTGTGACTCTGCAGAGTCTGTCTCTGAACAATTCCAGGGTGGCCTCGTTTCGCCGGAACTTTTGGATTAGAGAAACTCAGTAAAAACATCTGTAAAGTGTTAGACGATTTCCATCCTTCCCCTACTTAGAGATGACATTGCTTACACTACTGCACTACTGGGGGTCATTGAATCTAGCAGCCATTTCAACAAGCACTTCATAAAAGACAATTATTGAATTAATTGTGATATTTCCAGTCTGGTATTCGTTTATGATATCCCCTCCACCTGTAAACTCCTCTCCCAGTTGCCTTGTAGAAGTAAAGCAAAATAATTTCACAGCCTATAAAATATGTGGTTCTTTTGTTATTATGAAATCTATGACAGAAACTCCATCGACAGAGAGCAGAACAGTCTGGGGTCACTTTGCCCTGCTTTGGGGAAATTAAACCTTGTCACTTTAGCAGGATGTGAGTTTATTCCCACTCTGTGTCTTCCTTTCAGCTGTCCGTCTTGAAAAAGCCGCTTTATGTACTAGCCAACACAAACTTAAAACTTTACCAAATGTGCCCTTGAGTTATTTTTAACCTCAAAATGAAAAACGACTACACTGAAGCCTGAACATATTTATGATAGGAGAAAAATATTTCGTCTCCTGAAGTTCTCACTCCTTATTTTTTTTTTTTTGGAATGAAAAATCTGTTATATTTTTATCTACATTGTATGAGCTATTTTTCCAAACTTCATAATGAAGAGTTAGTCATTTTTATTTCTTAAGTTTATAATCAAGCAGCTCCCTAAAATGTGCACTTTGTGTGATGAGAGAAGAGGGAGAGAGGACCTAGTCTGGTAGGTACACGCCACATACCTATCTGTGTGAATGGGGTACGCTGTGTGAAGAGCAGAGACACAGGATTCTCCCAAGAACATCTGTCCAATTACCACCACATTTGTGTTTCTCCAAAGGATGTGGACACTTAGGTAAGACTTGATTTCACGTCAAGCTTTAAATAATTGATAGCCTCATAGAAAAAAATAAACATTAGTAAATGGTTTAGGCAAGGTAAAAGAACAGGGTCCATACGCATGCCAGTCAGCAGTGGCTGTCAGTTCTGAGTGGAGTAAGAGCCTGCATTGCTGGGCTGCAAAGGGGAACACGGAACTCGTGAGTGGCTCTCTACTCATGCACAGGTAACAGCAGAGCACACCAGGAGAGGCTTCAGCTGGGGATGACCCTGCTTTGAGTAGTCATCAGATAGTGATAAGACATGTATGCTACAAAGGAACCCACATATCTGCACTGAAAAATAGAGGGACAAAAAGTTAATTTAGAGTTTTACATAGTTCTGTGACATGTTCCAGAAAAATAAGAGTAGTGACTTTGGTGACAGATCAAAACAGCAACATTAAAGCTGAGAGAAACAAACCATCTAACAATATATTGTTGAAATAACTGTATTTTTAAGGGTGTGTTAAAACAAAAACTGAGTGTACAGTTATTTGAAAGGATGTTCTATCAGCATACAATGAAAGCCGACTTACAATTCAGACTTTTAGTGATACACTCCCAAGTCACCTTATAGACTGCAAGACTTCTTTCTGCATCTGATCCACAGTCCTGCATTCTCAAAAGGAAAAAAGCTGAATGTTTTTCTATGCATCATTTGGCGGAAACTCCCAATCTGAACAGATGCAATGCTCCTACTGTGTGTCTCCAATATTTGCATGTGAGCAATGGAGATCTTACTCTGTTTGATTACAAGGTGCTACCTAGAGCCCAGTGAGTATGTTTAATATACAGTGTGTGAACGGGATTTCTTTCCTAGGCTCTGAAACTCAGACTCCAATACATATCCTACCTCAAGGGTTTCTGGGAAAAGATTAGAAAATGTTTGTTCCTCACAAAGATGCTGCCTCCCCCTATCTCTATAGACACATATCACTTTACAAAATGCATTGCCCTCATATTTAGCATAAAGTTTTACAAAGTGGTTTCAGGAAAGCTCTATTTTAATGCCAGTTCGTCTAATCGTCCTTCCTTGTGTGTCCAAGATGAGCTTGCCAATTCCTTTTTGATTCTTTTGTGTTTTTTTATATAACTATAATAAGTTTGTTGTAGCCTAGATGAGTCCTTTTAGCTGTAACTTAAGTGAGGTCAGAAAAATCCAACTAAAGATGACATCCTTAGTTACTTGATCAAGGATGGAGGCTGAAAGGCCTGGGTCAAGGTTAACAGTGAATCACTGCCTAAAGATAGGGTTTTGCTCTGGAGTTGTGACAGGACTATATCAGACACAAGCATGTTTGAGAGGCCTAGAGAAAGAATTCTAAGTACCATGTATTGACTACTGATGAAATGCCAGAGTCTGTATAGATGCTTTAGAGTCATTATTTCATTAAGTCTTTACAATTTTGAGTATTTATTCTCTCTATCGATAAGAGACAAACTTCAACAAATCAAGATCTTGATCTGTAACAAATAGCATATAAGAAGCACGACCAGGATTTGAACTCAGTTTCTCGACATTATCTGATGATCTTTATTCTCAGCTACTGGATGGTGTTAACAGAGGTTTCTGTCCTGCCTGGTCCCATAGCCATTAAGTCCCAAAGAAATACACAGAGGTCTACATTAATTTTAAACTGGTTGGCCTATTAGCTCAGAGTTCTTATTAATTAATTCTTACATCTTAAATTACCCCATTATTCTTGTCTATGTTAGCCATGTGTCTTGGTATCTTTCATCAGTGAGGCATTCTCATCTTGCTTCCTCTCTATCTGGGTAACAACTGCAGATAGATTTCGTCTTCCCAGAATTCTCCTGTTCTCATTGCCTCACCTCTACTTTCTGCCTGGTCACCCAAACTATACTTACTGCCTGGATACTGGCCAATCAATGTTTTATTAAAACAATACAACTGATAAATCTTTACAGGGTACAAGATCATTGTGCCACAGCACTTTCCCCCTTTTTTTCAAAACAAGAATTCTAAATCTAATCTCCTTTGTTTAGCTTTTTTCCTGACCATAATCCATAACAATTTTTAACCAACACTCTAAACAAAGAAAAACATCCATAATCTGTTTTTTTTTTTAGGGGGGCAGGTATAGTTTTCCAGGTGACTTCCTGCTGATTGAGGGTGCTGATAATCTTATGGGGACCTAACGAAAATTTAGAATAATGGTCAAGTCCTGACTGGCATATTCTTTGAAGCTTGATCATCTCAGCTAGAAGTCTTGAAACTATTCTGGATATAGAACTCAGAGGAAACTCCAACAGAGGGCCTCTAAAATGTTGGATCATTTGAATTCTCCACTCCTTTCAGAGATTTTTTCAGGGGGTCTCCCTTGATCAAACCTGCTTTTTCTTAACCCACGATGAACCCACAACCTCTCATTTCTTATGGAAACAAAAACAAAACCTCTTCTCCAAAGTAACATATCTTTTGACTTAAATTTTGAAGCCAAGGCATTTTCAAAATATGTATGTTGGATTAATCCAGCAGCATTTATAATCAAATGTCTTTTAGCAGCTGTTGCTCCTTCCTCAACATTCAAATAATTCAAAGACAACACAATAACATACAGTATCCAGACTCTGTATATTTTCCATGTTTATGTGGCTTTATAAACTCGATTTTTTCTTTTCTTTTTAATTTTTGGTTTTTGTAAAACAGGGCTTTTCTGTGTATCTTTGCCGCCCTGGAACTCACTCCACAGACCAGGCTACTCACATAGATCCACCTGCCTCTGCCTCCTAAGTGCTGGGATTAATGGTATGTGCTATAATATTCAACTTCTCATTCTCTCTCTTTTTAAAGGACTTTATCCTTTTTTTTCTCTCCCAAGCCTACATAAACACACTGTAAACTGTTTAGAGGTTTTCTTCATCTTTGAATCTATATTTACTGTATATCTCTTTTTGTGACCACATGAATCTTTAATTTGCTAAGTGATATGGCTAGGATAAAAGCTGTGGCTTTGATGCCTAGATCTATTCCATTCCTTATCTTTCTGAGAGATAGTGGCAGGAGCCTTGTTTATTGCCAGAACTCTATGATGTTTCAAGTTCTGTACAGCCACCAAGAAGCATGCTGTTGTCTATTCATCAACACCATTTAAGAATTTGCTGGCAGGTTCTCTTAAAACAGCTGCAAGGTGTTTGCAGCTAAAGCTGAGTCAGGAAGCCTCTCTTAAATGAGAGCACTTGCCTCTAGCCAACAGAGCCCACCTGAGAAAATGCTGCTACCAAGATGTCATGCTTAACTCTGTTCTTTTGTGTCTAGAATTACTTCCCAAACTCTCTCAGGTTTCAGGTGGATTTAGCTGTTCACCTTGGCACCATTTGTTGATAGAGGTGTCTGTCCTGCCTTGTCCCACAGTCCCAAAGGAATACACAGAGGTCTACATTAATTATAAACTGATTGTCTTATTAGTTCTTATTAAGTTCCTATTAGATTCTAATTAATTAATTAATTCTTATTAATTATTTCTCACATCTTAAATTAGCCCATTATTCTTGTCTATGTTAGTCATGTATCTTGGTACCTTTTATCAGCAAGGCATTCTTATCTTGCTTCCTTGCTTCCTCTCTATCTGGGTGATGACTGCAGACTGTCCTTTTCTTCTTCCCAGAATTCTCCTGTTCTTGTCACCCCATCTCTACTTCCTGCCTGGTTGCTCCAACTATATTTCCTGCCTGGCTACTGGCCTATCATCATTTTCTTAAACCAGTAAAACTGACAGAGTACAAGATCATTATCCAACAGCAGGATGGTATCACTTCTTCTTTTGGGGTAAAGGGATATGACAGAAAGAGATTATATGTAGGCAGTGTCTCAGGTTTCTATTGTTAGGTTAAAAAATCATGACCAAAATCAACCTAAGGATGAAAGCATTTATTTCAACTTATACTTTCAGGTCACAGTCCACCACTGAGGGAATCTTGAGCAGGAACTGAAGCAGAAACCATGGAGGTACACTGTTTACTGGCTTGCTCTTCATGACTTGCTTAGCCTGCTTTCTTATAATATCCAAGAACTATCTGCCCAGGGGTGGCATTTTCTCTACTCTTTGACTTATCAGAGTTTCAGGTCTTACATCACAGTATTTGATCCCTTTAAAGTCGACTTTCATATAGGTTCTAGTTTCATTCTTCTTCAAGGGGAAATGCAGATTTCCCAGCACCATTTGTTGTTTTTTTTTTTTTTTTTTTCCTACAATTTATATTTTGGGATCTCTGTCAAAAATGGAGGTAGCTATATGCATTTATCTTTGGGTCCTTTATTCTATTTAACTGAACTACATGTCTGGTGGCCATGTGTGTATGTGTGTGTGTGTGTGTGTCTGTGTGTATGTACATGTGCTGATAGCATCCGTGGGATCTGAATGGTAGCAGGAAAGAATTTACTCCTAAAGCTGTCTTGTGGCTTTTACATGCATACCAAGGCTTGAATTCTACTCTCTAATCATAAACACACACACGCACACACACACACACACACACAAACACAAATGTAAAGAACTAAAACAGCATCATATTGTATTTAGGTAGAATAAATGTTATGCCCAAATCCGTGAGGTCTCTGCCCAAGCCAACAAGGAAATCCAGTCCCATATGTAAAAGCAAAGAGCCTTTATTTTAATCAAAGTTGCAAACTCCATCTCTCCACATGTCCAACGTATTGGAATAACTGGAGAGCCCCGAGCTCAATTAGAATTGGGTTTTTATAGTAGTGAAGTTGGGGGTGAGGGTCTCTGAGGTTCAGGATCCCTGAGTGGCTGACATTTGTCTATAGGTGTCCTGGTGAGGTGCGCTGCCAAGTGATCCTATCTCCAGTCGTTGGAATGTTAGGCATTGGCTTTGAATGGTCTGCTCCTGGCCCATGGTCTGGTAAACTCAGCTTGTGTGTGTGTGTGTGTGTTTTTTTTCCCTGCTACCAGGTATTACTTTAGGGTAAACTACTGAGACTCAGGCCTCTTATTAAATTTATTGAGGGCAAAGTTCTACTCTGGCAGGTGATAATGGTTGGAAGTGAAGAACTTCCTTTGGGTGACCTGCCCAGACTTCGCTTTTCATGGCTGCCCCCCACAATAAATACCCAGAGGGAAGGGTTTTCATGGCACCTCTCAACCCTTTCCTGCTGCTGTGCACAATGGTTGCCTCCTAACTCCTCTTTTTCTGCTCTTTAAATCTATTACTCAATGCACAGGGCATATTTTCTGCTTGCCTGTCTTGAGCCAAGCTTCCTGACATCTGTTTTTGGTGCTTCCTCTCATTGAATGGAAAAGTTTCCCCAAACCTCAGGATGGACTCTGAATGTTTTCTTCAGTTTTGTTCTGCAATGTTTTCTCTTTTGTTGACTGTTACAACTGGTAGGCAGGCATTGCCTGACTCTTCTTAAAGCTCTCATTCAACTTTCTCCAAAGGAGATTAGTCCCCAAATATTTTAGCATGCTATGACTGCAGGTATCTTCCAGAAGATGGGCTTAAGAATATTTTTATCATTCTTCAGGTGAAGAAAATACTAGAAATACAATAATTTCTCCCTATATTATCTTAACATTTCTACAGTCTGTGGCTAATATGCTGACATTAACCTGAGACACATTAGGCTCAGTTTAGCCTTCGATGGTCTGGGCTGACAGTGGCCTTCATCCTGGAAAGTTCATTGCAGATGCTCAGTGGGACTGAGTTAACCCAGGTTTCTCTCAACAGTTTATAGCAAGAAATTAAAGTCACCTGTTGATGTAGTACATTAGTGCTGCTGGCTTGCTGCTTAAACCTCTAGGATCAGTTTAAACTCCAAGAAATGAACAGGCATAAATATAAATGTATTTTCCAATCTACCATTTTACAAAAGAGTTGTAGAAATAATTGAGAATTTCTTTCTTTTCCCGTGATATCTAGCTTTTGTTGTACTTGGCTTTATAAGGTACAGACATGTCTACACGGGAACAAACATTGACGAGAGCCTTAATTCATTAACTCATATGTTTCTTTACCATTAGGAGTTTTCCTCTGGTTGTTATCTGATTCCTTGCTAGGGAAAACTCGTCCTGTGAAGACACTGTTGTAACCCTGAGAGTGGGCCAAGGTAGCTGAAACTCTCTTCTATTTTTCGTGTGTTTTTTCTTCCAGAGGCTATGGTGCTGCCTGATGTGATCTGGAGCCTCAGGAATTTAAGACTATTTCCAAGGAGATCCACTGAGTCTGCAGCACTTGACACCTTGATAAATGTTTAAGCTTTAAGGCTTACTCAACAACTGTTTTCTCAGAAACTCCACGGTTCAGCTCCTCTGTCAGATTTTAATATGTTTTCTTCTTTTCTGGTAATTCTGAGAATCAGCTAAGTTTAAGAATCAGTGGTCTATCTCAGTTCATATCCATTTATTCTGCACATAGCAAGTGTCTTTCAAAAATTCATCTGCTATGTAACCACGAGGGTCAACTGTATGAGCCTCTAGTTTGGTCAAGGGATCTGCATGTGTGATATGCAGATAGAGAAACTCAAACCCATAACTAACGTATGCTGAGAATACCATCTTATACCACAGTATCTTGGAAGACTATGGAGATATTAAAATGTAATTGAGTCTTCTGTTCTCTCATCCTGGGTTTTCATCAATTTAGACCTCTATTCCCCTTTCTCACATGTCTGTGGGTGGCTGTGTATATATGCATGTGTCTGTGTTCATGTGTGTATGTGTGTGTAGTGGAGTATATGTGTGTGCTTTCAGGGTGTCATTTCCCAGATGCTGTTCCCAGGGTCTCTTACTTTCCTGAAACTCACCAATAGGTTAGGCTCACTGGCCAGGGATCTGTCTAGTACTTCGTCTCTGCCTGGGATTGTAAGTGCATTCTACCACACCCAGCTTTTCTTTACATGGGTTCTAGGAATCTAATTCATGTAATTTTGCTTGCAAGGCTGGCTCTATACTGCCTGGGCTATCTTCCAAATCCCACCTACACTGCGTTTCTGTTTTCCATCATACCACAGAATCATCTGTCCTTTTTACCCATACCCCTAAAAATACTGATGCAAATTTTTGGGAAGGTCCACTCCTCTCCACCTTCCTTAAATTCACAATTTTTGCTTTGCTGCATGGGACAGTTAGTTCTATTTCTCTGACATTCTACAGTTCCAGCAGTTACAAAAATGTTGATTGTGTATGGTGCAGCCCTATCTGATGCTGTTTATGTTAGGCACTATTTAATTGTAACTCCATGATGTTGAGCTGTTTTTCACTCTCCTTAGACAGGCTCAGGGATTCCAAATTTCTTAAAGTCTTCCCATGTTCTTTGTCTTACACACTCACTTATGCCATTATTTCTAAACCTTAAGCATTTTTTTTTCTAGTTTGACTAAACCACAAGCAGAAGATTGGCTATTTGCTTTGCAGGAACTATGATGGAATTCCAACCTTGAAGTTTTCTGTAAGATTCCTTACCTCTCCCCATATGCATTCTTGTTAGTGCTTCTCTTCTGTGTTCTGTGCTGCTTCTCAGGTTTTGTGACTCAATCTTTTCTTGGACGAGGGCTGTTTCCATTTATAGATCAAGCTGTATGCCTTACGTTTAAGGAAATAGCCAAGATGTGGACTGTTACTCAATACAAAGCTGAGCATAGATCTGGACTGCAAAGGTCTTTAGAGAATCATGAAAGATGCTGAGTGAACCAAGATGTGGGGCTATGGTCAAACTTCTGTTGTCCTCTGCTCAGACAAACCCTATGCAACTATGAAGTGGCATCTAAGTTAGGAAACTCAACAGTGTTGGAGATGGGTTAGCACCTGTCTTAATAAGACAGTCTTGTGTCTTTGGAGGCATTTAACCTAGAGTCCTGCAGTCTGACTACAGGACTCATTTAGAAATTAATGTTTTAGTGGATATGAAGTGACAATATCTGCACTAGTCTAGCACATTAAAAACTTGAAATAGGTAGTCTAGATTGAATATTCTTTATCTAAAAACGAAAACTGTGGGAAAGGGGCTTGGAAGTATGTAAGGACTGGAAGATAGGGGAAGGGCTAAGAAATGCTATTTTCTAGCCTCAACAACTAATGCACTGGCAACCATTAACTGACAACAACTGTGTCTTGTATTGAGAATACACAACACGAGTCTGGCCTTGCTGACGTTCAAACACGGAAGGCTGAATGGTTGAGCTATAGGCTACTGCCAGATTCCAGGACAGGAAAATTGTTGTCTCTAGTTGCGTAACCACTGCTGAGCCCACCAGGTTTCAACAGATAGCACAAAAATCCAAAATTATGGGGATAGTTGTGGTTAAACACAGTAGTTCACAGAACAAAACCAATAGAAACAAACACAAGAGAAAGTGACTGTGGCAATGAGTGTGTAGACACAGGAGTTGTAAGGAGAGGGAACATGAGAAAATGATCAGTACACATTGTGAGCATGGGGGAAATCATAGAAGGGCAAGTTTAATTAACAATAAAAATCAACACTAGATTTAATATTTTAAATCCCACTACTATTTTTATGTTGACTATGGTACAATTTATATTTTAGGATAGGCTTTACAATGTATAGTTTTGACTTTGAACTTGATGCAATATAGAATCTCCTAGAAATGGAATCTCTGTACATTCAGTCGGCCCATGAACATATCTTTAAGGGCATTTCTTAACTGGGTTAATAAAGGTAGGAACGCCCACCCTGAATGTAAATGACATCATTCTATGGGCTGAGCTGAAAGAAACAAAAGAGTAAACTAAACTTGAGCTTGCATGCATTAACTCATTCCTCTCTGCTTGTTGACTGTGGGTATGATGTGACTGGCTCCTTCGAGCCCCTGCAGCCTGGAGCCTCTTCCTGATGCTGATAGACTGTAACCTGGATTGGTGGGCTAAGTAAACCCTTTCTTTCCTAGGTTGCTTCCATCAGAGTATTTTTTTCACAGCAACTAAAATCTAAACTGAACCAAGCTTAATCCACTGTCTGTATTATGTTAAATTTCATAATAAATTAATTATAATTCTTTGTTTGCAGTTAATAATATCTTATTTTATCTTTAATTATT
This sequence comes from Chionomys nivalis, assembly GCF_950005125.1. Classification (NCBI taxonomy): domain Eukaryota; kingdom Metazoa; phylum Chordata; class Mammalia; order Rodentia; family Cricetidae; genus Chionomys; species Chionomys nivalis. The sequence goes on from NC_080101.1 coordinate 36,017,160, forward strand.
TAAAACATCTTTAAATTTCAATATATTTTTTATCATATTGTTCCTTTCCCCCAAATCCTATATCCTCTCCCCCTCTCTACCCATCCAACTTTAAATTCTTTCTCAAAAACCAAAACCAAATACAGCAACTTCTTTCCAAAAAACCCAACTAAAAAGAAAACAAAACAAAACACCAAACCGTAACTAAATTAAAGCACACACCCCTGAGGAGTACATTATATGTCAGTCAACTACTCCTAAACATGAGACCTCTCCTAAAGCAATTAATATACATAGTGTCTCTTGGAGAACACTGATTTTTCCTCTCCCAGCAAATATAAGTGACAGTTCAGTTGTTAACCTTCAGCTAAGTTTTCACTTATTCATTCATTTAAAAAATATATAAAATATAGCAAGATAAAACAAAACTATCACATTGAGGTTGGACAAGACAAGTTAACAGAAGAAAAAGAGCCCAAGAGAAGACACAAGCATCAGAGACCCATCTATTCACATACTCAGGAAACACTAAACTGGAAACCATTAATACACATGCAGAGGACCTAGTGTAGACCCGTGCTGGCCCTGCGCATGTTGTCTCAGGCCCTATGAGTTCATATGAACTTTACTCAAGTATTTAGAGGGCTTTGCTTTCTTGGTCCCTCCATCCCTTCTGGCTCTTATACTTTTTATGTCTCCTCTTATGCTGGATTCTCTGAACTCTGAGGGGATGGATTTGACAGAGACATCCCATTTAGGGCTGAGTCTTTCAAGGTTTTGCACTTTCTACATAATTTCTCGCTGTGTTCCCATCTGCTTCAGGAAAAAGCTTCTCTAATGATGCCTGTGCAAGGCTCGGATCTATGAGTATAACAGAATATCTTTAGGTGTCATTTTATCACTATAAATTTTATTTTGTGTTTTTTTTAAGACTTGTATTATTTCATTTTGCCTCATCCCTTAGGTGTCTAGGTTCAGATTCTTCATCACCCAACCAGTGTTGGCTATGGGTTCCATAATATGTAGACGGCCTTAAATCAGATCAGCAATTGTTTAGTTACTCCCATAAATTCTTTTTAACTACTACCACACTAAAATATCGTGCAAGCAGAACCCCATTTTAGATCCATGTGTTTGTAACTGGGTTGGTGTTTATGTTTCTCTATTGATAGCATACAGAGTAGCTTCTAGTACCAAAGATGCTAGAATGTGTCTTCAGCAATGGGGTCTTGTCCTCAGTTTATGTAGAGCAACCTATAGTCTGGGCAACAGCCTGAATTATTTGAGCATTCCTGTGGGACCCCTTTAGCCAACAACCCAATTAGACATAATCCAATCCCAGTACTGAAAGTTTCACTTGGTGACAATAGATAGCCATTTGGGACTCATTTCCCCCATTATTTTTCTATTTCATTTAGATCACCTTCATATGTGTATATATTTTAGAAATTTTCTACTGTATTAGGTTGATAAACTACACCTCAAATGCCCCCTAATCTTATCTTAATTCTCCCATATTCCCTCCCACAACCTTCTCCCTTTCCCCTCTCCCATTCCAGCCCACTCCATCCATCCTTAGCTTTGATTTCTATTTCATTTTCCCAACAAGTTCTATCAGTTCCCTCAGTCCCTGACTCTCTACCTACCCTATTTGGTTCTTTGTATTGAATCTTGGTTATTTTTGACTTCACAGCTAGTATCTATATATAAATTAATACATGCGATATTTGTCTTTCTAAGTCTGGTACACCTCCCTCAGGATTCTTTGCTAGTTCATTACATTGGCTGGCAAATTTCATGATGCCATTTTTTTTATAGCCGGAAAATGAGTAATACTCCATTGTGTAAATGTACCATATTTTTTCTTTATCCATTTTTTGTTGAAAAAATATCTAGGTTGTTTCCAACCTCTGGCTATTATAACTAGGGCAGCAATGAACATAGCTGAGCAAGTGTCTCTGTGGTAGGATGAAACTGCCTTTGGGTATATGCCTAAGAGTAGAAGAGGTGGATCTTGAGGAAGATTAATTCCTGTCTTCCTGAGGAATCACCACATTGATTTCCATAGGAACTGTTTATTTACTATATCTTAAGGTAGTTATTAACAAGTATAAGAATAGATACATTTCGTAGTACTACTAGGCATTAATATTCTGCCCTGTGATGTCATAGGATATCTGGTAATGCAAAAAGTTTGTCTAAGTCACTTTTGAAGGATTTCCTCCTCTTTTTTAAGTATGAATGCCCTTTTATGGTGACCCTGGGTCTGCATAGTTACTGCATGACTTACTAGTTCATAGTAACCATTTGGATACAAATTGGAAAGAAATATAGCAGATACTAAGTGAATATATGCCACCAACTATCTTTTGTAGGAGACATTTACAGATACCAATCTTATTAACCACCATTACAACCTTGAAGTCTAACTACTACTATATCCTCAGAAAGAAGGTGGAATTTTTAAGCTAAAGACACCAATAGAATCTAAGAACGGTATTCCTGTTTTAATCTGCTACCTTGATCAGGTTTGTATTCAATGACAACTAAAGAAATAGCAAGAAAAAAATTTCAGACACAGAAACTAGCAACAACAGATCACAAGCTATCAAAAGTGAAGATACACAGACAAACACATACACCACACACACACACACACACACAAACATGGGAAGTGTGGTGGTATATATACAGAGAAAAAGATTCCCCACAAAGTGGGGGAGAAGATTCAGAAACAGAAACTATTTATTTTTCTGGAGGGCTGGAGGTAGGGGAGGTTGGGTTGGGTGTGGGGGTGGAAGCTAACTGCTTTGGAGTCCATTTTCCCTCACTTTGGACTGATCAGGTTAAACAAAGATAGGGGAGCATCAACACCTGTCAGCCAGAAGAAGAGTCCTGCTAGAAGGAGAAAGAGCATGCTAAGCCTTTATCTCGTGTCAGGAATATAAAGAAGAAGCCAGAAGCTTACTATCATTATTATTCAACTCTGGTTCTTTACCCTGTCTGTCTGCCTACCTGTCAGGAGGTCTGTGTAACTTCTAATCAACCACTTCTAGATTATGTGGCCTTGTAGAAATGTTCCTGAAATCTATGAAAAAGAGAAACCTTAAGACATCGCAATTTAGTAGAGTTTGTGTGAATCTTTGCTTTCTGAAGCTTAGTTCATTGCTATAACTGTATTACAGCTAGTGTGTAAACTACTTGAGTCTCTAAGGATATTAAGCATGTTTCAAAGATAACGTGGTTGTTTTCCTCCACACTAAAGTATTCTATCTATATATTACATATTCTAAATGTGGAACAAGAAAAACTTATGTCCTCTATTCACACCACTTTCGTTACTCCACACACTATTCACACACCACTTCATAAACTTCACTGTGACATTTTACACAAGTATATAATGCACTCTGGTTGTATTTACCCTCTCAAATTCCTCTGTGTTTTCTCTTTATCCCTGGCTTCCATCCTTTTCCCAATACTCCCTCTTTAAAACCAAATTTACAAACTCTTCTCCAGGGTCTAGTCAGGTGATTCCTTCTGATCTTCCTTTCCCTGAACCCTCTCCAAACTTCTAGATCAATCATAAATGTCAACAAAGAATTCATGAAATTTAAAGAAACAATTTAAAGAAATTGCTCTATAACCTAAAGAGAAAGAATTGAAAGAGAAAAGAAAACAATTAAGAAACAATCAAATACTTGAGTGCTTCCCAAGAAAACACAAACACAAGGTAGATGAAAATAGTTAAAAGAATCCAGGATTTGAGAACAGAATTCAATAAGGAGAGAGAAACATTGAAGAGGATTCAATCTGAATTGGAGATAGAATTTTAAAAACCAATAAAACAACCAGAATACCCAAAGTCAAGATTTTTAAGTAGAATGAATAAAGCAAAAGATATAAAACTGGGACTTTAAAATAGAAAATCTGGATGAAATAGAAAGCATTATGAAAATTAAAAAACAACATATAAGAAAGGGAAATACACACATTGTAGAATACCATGAAGTGATCATACTTTCAAATATAAGAATAAATGAGGGAGAAGAATCAAAGGTCAATGGCATAGACCAGGTCTTGACGTTTTCCCAAAATAAGAAAAGATAACTTTGTGTAGATAAAAGAAATAAACAGAACTCCAGATAGATAAGACAAAAAAAGAAAGAAAGGAAGGAAAGAAGGAAGAAGGGAAGAAAGAAAGAAAGAAAGAAAGAATAAAAGAATAAAAGAAAGAAAGAAAGAAAGAAAGAAGGAAAGAAGGAAGAAGGGAAGAAAGAAAGAAAGAAAGAATGAAAGAAAGAAAGAAAGAAAGAAAGGAAGGAAGAAAGAAAGGAAGGAAGAAAGAAAGGAAGGAAGAAAGAAAGAAGAAAAAAGAAAATCCCCAGGGCATACCATAATTAAAACACTAAGTATACAGAACAAAAAAAGTGTGTTAAAGATACAAGAAAACAAAATGCAACTCACATATAAAGGGAAACCTACCACAATAACAGTTAATTTCTTAGTAACAACTTTGAAAACCAGAAGAGCCTGAAATAATTTGTTCCAAGTGATAAAAGGCCACGATGGACAATCTAGACTAATATACCTAGCAAAAGTATTTGCTGTAGCTGACCGAGAAAGAAAAACTTTACATGATTTAAACAACCTTAAAAAATTATATTCAGCAAACCAACCCGAAGGAAGAAAGCAGTTCGGAGTTGAAGATTAGACTAAGCATTGTCAAGCCACTTTAGAAAGAAATGCAAAGCTGTATTTACTAAAACACAAAGTACCACTGAGAGCATAACACCTAAAAACAAAACAGTGTCTGCAAAAAGCACACATATTTCAAGAATAACTTTAAATAGTAATGGCCTCAATTTTCCATTCAAAAGACACAGAGTGGTCAACTAGATAAAGAAACAAAGCTAATTTATCTGCTGTCTACAAGGAACATACCTTAGCTTTACAGAAAGGCACTGTCTCAAGATAAAACGATGAAAAAAATTATCCCAATCACATTGGACTAGGAAGCAATCAGATATAGCTCTCCTAATATCTGAAAAATAACCTTCAAATTCAAAATAATGAAGAGATAAATGAGAACACTTAATTCTAATCAATGAAATAGTTAACCAAGAAAACATTATGATTCTAAACATATATGCACCAAATTCTGGTGTGCCCAATTTCATAAAAAGGGTACTTTGGGATTTAAAGACATGGATCAATATCAACCCATTAATAGTGGGTGATTTTAACTCCAATAGACAGGCCATCTGGACAAAAATCTAGAGAGAAACAACAAAACTAAATAATATCATACATCAAATAGTTTTAACAGAATATTCTACCCAAACACCAATGAATAGTCATTATTCTCAGCAGTATACACAAGTGTCTCTAAAGTAAACCACATCCAAGGGAATAAAACATGTATTTACAAATTCAAACAATTGAAGCAACTCTGTGTAGCAATCCGAATGCAATGAAATAAAAATTAAAAATTGACCACAAGCACTAACTAGTAAATACACAAACTCATGAAGGTGAAACGCTTCATTGTTGAATGATGATTGATCAAAAAAGAAGGAAAAAATTTTTCTGGAATAAAATGAGAATGAAAACAGAACATACAGATACATACCTTTAGGGAGACGTTGAAAACGGTCCTACAAAGGAAATGTGGAGCTCTAAGTGCTAATATTAAAACAGATCATAAAGAACACCGACAGTTGGCTGAATGATGCAATTTAAAATTTGTGAGTAACAAGAACAAGATAAATGTACACCAAGACAATGGCAAGAAACAAAAATCAGAGAAAAATGAAATTAAAACTGAGAAAAATGCAAATAATGAGCAAATATAAAAGCAAGGTCTTAAAAAAGATAGCAAGAAGGACATCATGTCTGTAGTGGTAGACAGGTAGCCACCTGCTCAGAGCTAGGAAACTCATGGATCTTGGAGGAGAATCTAAAACTTTACTGCTCCATTCTTAAATTTAATCTTTACATGGCCCATAGCTTTTCAGGAACACACTGTAGCTCTCTTTTGAAATTCTCCATTCTTTTTATAGACACAGCTTGTATCTGGATTTTTCTTCTCCTTTACATCTTGTAATTGAGTTTGATCATTTATATAGATATCACAGAACCTATGGATCTAGAACAGGCTTTATAGATAAATGGTATATGACCATAGACTTCTGAACACATGAATGGATACATTCTATATTGCTACTTACTGGAGAAATTACAGAAGACTCTTTTGAATGAAGATTCCTATAAGCTTGTCCCCAAACCCTTCTCTGTCTCTTTAGGCCTCAGTGTGTGTTTCTCTACCTGTCTAAAAGACTGATACTTGCACATTGAGCTTCCTGATGCTGTTGCAGAGCTTGCTTAAGTGACCCTAGTGTCTCCTGAAAGTCTTTCACTGCTGTAAATACATAGCTGTATACAGCCCTTTACAAATAGAAAACACTCAATGAATGTGTCTTTATCTAACTCTATAATCACACTCAAAATCAGTTTTTTTTTAAATTAAATTATTTATTTTACATGCAGACTGAAGGTTCCCTCTCTTCTCTCTTGCCAATCTCCACCTCTTTTGGCACCTCCCCCCTCAATCCACTCCTCCTCTGTTGCTGTTCACAAAGGGGCAGGCCTCCCATGGGATCAACACAGAATGCCATATCAAGTTACAGTAAGACTAAGCACCTCCCCTTATCTTAAGACTGGGCAAGGCAATTCAGTATGAGGAATCAGTTTTTTTATGAGTCTTTTAATAAATAGAATTAAAAGAAGAAATAGCTCAGGACAAATCTGAGTGTAAATTGAACACCTTAAGTTTTTTAAAAATGTATTTATTTGTTTATTGTGTTTTTTGGAAACTCAGTATAAAAATACTGATTATACATCTAATTCAAACCTTTGTTCAAAAAGGGCTTGAAGGCACACATTTGATTCTAAGTTTCACATGGTGAGAGGAGTGAACCAGCTCTTCAGAGTTGTCTTCTGACCTGCATATGAGTACGATGGTGTTTATGTAAGCACACACACTCTCTCTTTCTCTTTTACATACTTACATATGAGGGGTAGGTAAGCTCATAAGTCGCGCGAGACTGACAACCTGAGCTCAATCTCTAGGACCCACATAAAGGTGAAAGAAGATAACTCATTTCAAAAACAAATACAAAATTAAATTTAATAATATGTCTTTAAAGAAGGACTTGTCTTTGCACGTCTGCATAATATTTTGCTAGTATATTACAATTATATTACACTACCTGTGTTTTTGTGTTGAAATATTTTTTCCAGTCAAAGTCATTTTGATTCATGTGAGTTCTCATTTAAACTCTGGGAAGGAAAACATAAAGTACATTG